>NC_133388.1:72729163-73430163 GCF_047511655.1 Castor canadensis
ACTTCTTTGAAAGTAAAACAAACAAACAAACAAAAACCCTGTCTTTTCATGTTTCTGTTAAAAATTCAGTTCTAGGTAGTTTAGAAAATAGAAATGGAACAGAATTCACTAGGAAAGAAGGTAATATCTAGTGTTACAGTGCTCATGGCATGAAATAAGGAGTGGAGAATAAGGAAGGTCCATAGCCTGACAAATATTTCTCTCATGTATAAATGTCCCTGGTCTGGCACTGGATCAGGGTGTATCATTGGTGATGCCATTTTTGCATTGCAACAGATGGAGAAAAGAAAGCAAGAGAGCAGGTCCCCAACTGCTGCTTCTTGGCACCACAATTCTGTAATCCACTCACCTGAAATTTGCCTCCCTAGATTCCCTCAACAATAGGAGTGTCCTCCAGGATGGTTAAGAGATTATATATGGTTTCTGTTTATTGAAGGCAGAGAGTTGAGTCAGAGAGTTTGTTTTTAAATCACTCGTAAGCAGTAGATAGCATAGCAAAGGAAAAGTAAACAAATGAATCACTTGACAAAACACCTGAATCTCAATTTTTGTTTGTTTGTTTGTTTGTTTTAAGCTAACCCTTTCCTTCTTCCCCATTTTGCAGCCAGGAAATAAAGCCTTTGAAGTACAGGATCCTAATCAATGCACATTACTAATTGTAATGTTAAATTTGCCAATGCTACTAAATATGAAAAAGATTAAATGTAGCCAAGAAAAACCAGAAATAGCAATGGGGCCTGAGTACATCAATTACTGAAATCTGAGCAAGACTCAATTGACTTCAAAGAAAGATCAGAGGCAACAAGACTTTGCATGAGTTCAGGCCATCTTTGATGTGCTAGTCAATGTTGCATCACAGTAACAAAATTCCTGAAAGAAATCAACTTAAAGGAGAAAAAGATTTATTTTGGCTAACAGTTTTAGAGGTTTCAGTCAACAATTGCTGGCCCAATTGCTTTTAGGCCTGCAGCAATGCAGAGCATCATAGTGGAAGTGCATGGTAGAGAAAAGCTGCTCAGCTCATGACAGTCAGGAAGCAAAGAGAGAAAGAGGCAGCACCTGGGGTTCTGGAAAGGGCATGCCCTCAAGGACCTGTTTTCTCCAACTAGGCCCACCTCCTAAAGTTTCCACCACCTCCCAATAGCACCACCAGCTAGAAACAAAGCCTTCAACACATAAGCTTTTGGGGGACATTTCAGACCCAAACCATAACAGGATCCCACTGGTGTTCATGGTTCCAGCTTGCTTTAGCTCTCCTGCATTTTGCAGTTTAAAGCCATGTTTTCTTGCTTGCCTTCACTGTGTCCACAAGCTTAAGCATCTGAATGAACATGATAAACTTCCAGAGATTACTTGCCAGATCTACAGTTACATAAAGTCACATCCCCTGAACCAAATCCCCTCCTAAGGTATCTATATATAAGAAAGACATACATTCCTCTGATACAACACTAATTAACATCCATATACTTAAAGCATATTGATTATTTTTCTTCCCTTTCTTTTCTCTACATATCTCAAATCTCTTTGCCATCTTTAACATGGGGGGTAGGGAAAAATAAATAAGAAACACCTCCATATCTTTTCTTCAGCTTATTAGGTCATAATTAGTGGCCAATGTCATGGTGATATTTCAAGATAAAGTATACCCAAAAGTCATTCATTTTCCACCTCTTGCTTGTTACAGAAACCCATTGTGGTTCAGGTGTCAAAGACTTACTTGCCTCATGAGAAGCCAGGCCTGCTTCAGCACTAGAGGATAGATCTCGTCTCTCCTTCCTTGTTTTTATATTTTTAATTGATACATAGTAATTGTACACATTTATGGCGCACAATGTGACATTTCAGTACACATGTACAATGTTTAATTATCAGATCAGTGAAATTGGCACATCTATCACCTCACATTTATTGTTGTTGAGAACATTCAAGTTCCTCTTTTAAAAGCTATTTTGCACTATTCAATTGTTGTCAACCAACTTATCCTATTGTGTTACAATAACATTAGAAGTTATTCTTCCTATTCAACTGCACCTCCGTACATGATAACCATCCTGTCTCCATCCCTCCCTTCTCCTACACCCTTCCCAGGCTCTGGTAATCACTGTTCCACTCTCTACTTCTTTGCAACAACTTTTTAGCTTCTACATATAAATGAGAATGCACAGTATTTGCTTTTCTGTGCTGACTTATTTCACTTAACATAATATCCTCCAGATCCATCCATGTTGCTGCAAATGACAGAATTTCATTCTTTTATGGTCAAATAAAATTTTATTGCATACACATACACCCCACATTTTCTTTATCCAATCATTTGTCAATGGACACTTGACTTCATTACGTATCTTAGCTACTGTGAAGTCAAGTACTTGCGCTAAATACACAAGTACAAATCTCTTCCATATACTGATTTCAGTTCCTTGTACTATTTACTCAGTAGTGAGATTGCTGGATCATTTGATAAAATATTATTTACACTTTTGAGTAACTTTCATATTGTTTTCTGTAAAGGATATACTAGTTTACATTCCCACTAGGAGACACATCTTGATTAACCTAAGCCAATCACAATTGTTATTTATTTATTGCCAGTGATTAGGTTAGAAATGGGCATGTGACATAATTCCGGCAAGTAAAATTGTGGTATGGGGCTTAAGGAAAATTTCCCTCCTCCTGCTCTAAAGATGACATGAAGATCAGATGCCTCCATTTCCAGTACTAGCATATTGAGTGAGGAGGTAGTTTCTGGAGCTACCCGTTATATTAGGCAGAATTAATGCTTCCAAAGAGATCCTCATCCTAGTCCTCAGAACCTGTAGATATGTTAGGTTACATGACAAAGGAAATCGAGGTTGAAAATATAATTATTACTGTTAACCAACTGACCTTAAAATAGAAAGATTATCCTGGTTTATCCAGGTACGCCCAACATAATCACAAGGGTTCTTAAAAATAAGAGAGAAGCAGAAGAGAAAAGTCAAAGAGAGATGTGACTATAGAAGAAAGGCATAAAGAGATGCAATGTTGCTGGCTTTGAAAATGGAGGAAGGAGGCCACATATCAAGGAATGTGGATAACTTCTAGGAACTAGACAAACAAGAAAATGGTTTTTCTCATAGAGCCTCTAGAAAAGAACACAGCCCTACTGACACTGATTTTTGCAAAGTGAGAGCCATACCAGACATCTGACCTCTAGAACTGTAATATAATAGATGTGTGTTGCTTTAAGCCACTAAATTTGTTCTAAGTTGTGAGAAACTATTAAGAACCTCTTTGACTACAATGCTGATACAGGTGAAATCAAGAAATCAATGTCAGTAGTAGGATACAGTAGGGGAGAACTGACTTCCCCCTGGAGTTCTTAGTTAACCCAAATTCAGTAAGCTCAAAATAATTGTTACACCAAATGAAGACCATATCATTAGCCCCGTGTGACACTGCCACTAAATCTTTCCCATATGCATGGCTAGGTCCAATTCTGAGCGTCATGATGAGAAGAAGACTTGCAAACTAAAGTGTTCATGTGATTATCACATGACATTGTGAACCCTGAGGATGCTCACCTTGGAGGAAGTTTGAAAAAAGATAGTAACATCTGCAAAACTATCATGTGAAAATGAAACTGTGTTCTATATGGGACAGATTAGAACCTCTGAGTACAAATAGAGGAATCAAGGTCTATCACAAAATGTGGAAGAATGTTTTATCATTCAGAGATGACCATGGTTGTAGGGTGCTGCCTGTGAATATAGAACAGGTGGTATCACTGGAAGAGATTGCTAGCTGATCTCAATTATCTCTTCTAAAATCTCTTTTAATAAGGCCTTATTGTGTTTTTTATTTTTAAGAATAATTCTAGAGAGCAGCTAGTATCCAGCATATAGTAGTTACTCAACAAAAACTGGTTGAATAAAATGAGTGATGTGGTCTGCATGTTTATGTCCCCCTAAATGCATATGTTGCAACCATAACTCACAAGATGATGATATCAGGAGGTAGGGCCATTGGGGAGGTGATTAAGTTAAGAAGACAGAGCCCTTGTGAGATTAGCACCCTCATAAACTAGGCCCAGGGGAGCTTGTTTGTCTCTTCTTTATGAGAACACAGCTAGAAAGTGCATCTACAAACCAGAAAGTGAGCCCTCACAACATACCAAATCAATTATAGACTTCTTAGCCTCTAGAACTATGAGAAATTTCTGCAGGCTTGGAAGCATAGATTATAGATTTAAAATTTCATGTACTTTATAGTTTGTTATGTTGGTGATTCTCTGATAGGCATGTCTGGCCCTTAAAAACAAGACTGAAAATTCTAGCAGTCCAATTATTATTAACAAATACTTAGTGCTCAGGCATTACAATTGCTTTTTCCTAACTCCAGTCTTTCTGCAACTCACAGTCACTGAATTTATTGTTACTCTTCAGGTGATTTTAAAGCAGAAGTCACACATCATCTCTAGCTATTTTTCATTCTCCAGTAATGATAAAACAGTGAATTACTTAACATGTGGAATTTGGTGGTAATGAGATTATCTTTTTATTTATTTATTTCAATATTAGGCCCCTTTTTAAGACTGCCGTATGGAGCTAAACCAAATGAAAACACTGATATTTTAGCTAGTCTAGTTTCTGTGCCTTGTATTGTTCTTTTGTTTTCTCCCAAATTCAAGATTTGTCTGAAGGAAATAGCAAAATCAAAATGAGTAGTTACCCACTACAAAGGGTTTTGAGGGTTTGTTATTGTTGTTTGTTTCATTTTGTTTAGGGCTAAGTAATTACCCTTAATTCCATTAGATTAAATGGAATTCTAAATTTCTCTCTGAAAATGCAGAGTTCTAATTCTGAGGGGAGATGAGAAAAATAACATATTGATGGTTTTCTTAGGTCTGGAGGGACTGGGCACCAGAGCTATCAGCACTATAAGGAGGAAAAGGTTGGAAAGTAGAAAAACACAGACACACTGCACTACCCAGAGCTACAAGGAGCTCTGAACAAGTCCTACTGTGTCACAACTTACTGAGGAACAAATTTGAATGATGAACAAATTCCAGAAACTCCTGAGTGAACTTTCCTTAACTGTCTGCTTTCCTTATAGTGTGAGTCCCAGTCTTGGAATTTTATGTGTGACTGTGTCCCACTGATATGCTCAAGAATAAGCATGGAGTCTAAACTAGACCAAGCAGAGTCCATTTGCTAATACTTAAATTGAAAAAGTAAAGAAGGGAAGGATGAAGAGACAGATTGGCTTAGTGTCTTGGGATACCTCACTCAGTTACTACAAATACAGCCATGGAACTGGTAGGCTGGTCATCTTGCACTTATCATGTAGGTCACAGGGGCAGAGGAACAGGCTTATAGATATACAATGAAGCAGCTATGCCTAGCTACAGAAATGAAAGTGTCAGGATGGAATGCCATGCTTGATCCAAAGTCTTCTTGATCTCTTAGTTAAGAAACTTTAGTTCAGAGTTACTTGAGTGACTCCTTTATCTTGAAAATTATTTTTTCCTTAACTAATTTTAATTGGAGTCTGTTGCTTTCTCAACTTCCCCCCCAAAAAATCCCCATAGTGTTACATACCTGTGGTAGCTTCATAATGTGTCAGCATGACTATGCTGAACTGTTTCCCAGAGTTTCCTTTCCTGTATATTTCTGAAGAATGGTTCCTGTGGGAGATTTAGTGGACAGAAATGATGCAGCAGCTATTTTGTTACCACATATTTTGTTATTTCTCTCTGCTGGCTCACCTCATTAATCTCATGCAGCAACTGAGCCAACAATTATTCTGATTTTCCCTGGATCTTCCTTCAGTTGCTCCAGTTCCTGGGTCAGATGTATGCATTTAAATGAGAAGATGAAAAATCCTAAAAGTTACTTTTATCCATACATAATTTCATCCTGTAACTACTAGCCCCATTATCCCAACATATCAAGATCATTTTGATTATCTGTCATTCTGTACCTTAGCTACCTAAGTTTTGTTATAACTACAATCTGACCTTTGGCTGCCTTCCTCATGTCCTTCTTACTAATAAACCTGGGGACCTTTCCATCTTCTAAAAATATATTAAGATCATTGGGAAAGAATGGAATGAGACCTAACAGATTAATGTTACTCCTTCCTTATTCATCTAAACAGGTATTTCTAAAGATAATGGCAGCCTAACAGAATGACTTGCAGAAAATGAATTTCCAGTTATTTTGGCTTAAAGGCAAAAAAGAGCCCAAATAGATGGTAAGTGACTATCTATTCTGACTACACCTGTTTCTTTTTATTATCATATTATTATTATTGTTCCTGGGGGTACACTATGACATCTACAAAAGTTCTTATAATATATCGTAGTTGAATTGGCTCCTTCCATCTTTCTCCTTTATCCACCACCCCCCTCCCCATTCCTGGAATAGTTTTATTCTGACTACTCTTGTGATAAGTTTTGGCCATCATACCACCTTCTTTGCATATTCTTTGTTTTATTGATTTGACTGGAATTCTTTAAATATTTTATATCATTATAACATATATATCATTATTAAATTTTAAAAGCAATCCCTTTATGCTAGGTCTATATTTAAAAAGCTATATGCTGCCAGGTGTGGTGCACATCCATGGTCCCAGCTACTGTGGAGGCTGAGGCATGAAGATTATCTGGGCCCAGGAGTTTGAGACTAGGCTAGACAACACAGAAAGACCATGCCTCAAAAAATTTAATAAATAAAATCTATATGCCATATGATTCTATTTATATGATATTCTGAAAAACAGAATACAGAAAACAGATTCATGGTTGCCATGGACTGGAGGATGGAGAGAGCATTACGAAGAGACTCAGGACAACTTGGAAGGGTGATGTATATAATATCTTGGTTTTGGTGAAGTTTACACTTATGCATTGGCCAAAATTTGTAGAACTATTCATTAAAACTTATTAATTTCATAGCATATAAATGATACCCTAGCTTTAGAAAAGTATAAAAAAATCTAATACTTAATTTAAAAAAACTGCTTTAAAAAATGAGCCTAAATGTATGTCCAGTTAGTAACATAACCATTAGAAACAAATGATTCCAAGTGACTTTAAAACATAGTAATGCTAGGCGTCGGTGGCAGAGAACAGGAGCACCACAGTTCAAAGCCAGCCTGGGCAAACAGTTCACAAGACCCTATCTTGACAAATCCATCACAAAACTAGGGCTGGTGGAGTGGTTCAAGGTGTAGACTATGAAGTCAAACCACAGTACAGCAAAAAAAAAAAAAAAAAGCCAGTAATGCTGGGCTGGGAATGCAGCTCAGTGATAACACACTTGCTTAGCATGTATAAGTCCCAGCACTAGAGGGAAAAAAAGTAATGTGTCTTTTCATTCTTTGGAGATGTACTTCAATTATAAAAAGAACTGTGATTTTAAACTTTTTAAACCTGCCATGTTGTTGCAAGTAACATTAGCAGTGTTGCTCTCAAACTGTAGTGAGTCTTGTGTGGAATGAGGAAAATGAGCAATTACTTTGGTAATTATGAACAGATTTCAGCGTAGAAAAAAGGAGATGTGGATGTAAGATCAATGAAATTAAGTAAAAACCTGTGGATTTTTTTTTAATTAGAAACATGAGTATGAATTTATAATATACTTTAAGATATTTCTGCCAGGTGCTGGTGGCTCATGCTTATAATTCTAGCTACTCAGGAAGCAGAGATAAGGAGAATTGCGGTTCAAAGCCAGCCTGGGCAAATGGTTCGCAAGACCCTAAATCAAAAAAGTCCATCACGAAAAAGGGCTGGTGGAGTGACTCAAGGTGTAGGCCCTGAGATCAAACCCTAGTACCAAAAAAAAATTTCCTGTATCTGTCTACTGAAAAGACTTAGAAACAATGGCCAAACTAAAAGCATCAATAGCACCTAGGTAAGATGGTCTCTAAAATACTTCAGGGATTCCTAGAGACATGGCAGCTTCAAGGAGGAGAAATGTAAAAGATGGGCCTGGAACAAAGTAAGAAAGCAATCAAATACTACTAGAGTTGTATCCAGAGAACCCAAGAGCCAATTTGAAGTTCCAACTGGACAAATATTGGAAAATTTAGGTCCCAGTAATGACTATACCTGCAATGAGTCAGAACACATCACATGTGTTTTCATAATACTAAAAAAAAAAAAAAGGCACTGGTCATCACCAGACAAGTTAGGGACCACATTATATTTTTAAGCTGGTCAATAAAGGGAAAAAACCAAGCACCTCTCCTGCCTTTCATTTGTGAACTTTACCTCAGTGAACCCTAGTAATATAGTTGAGGGAAAGCTTTTCTTTATACTCCAGCTAATAAAGAAGTAAAAACAGAGCATTCCTCTTTGGAATGCCGTATGAACTAATGGAGCTAGAAAATCGGTGGTGGTTGTTAACATCATAAAAAGGGAGAAAACCAGACACTATATATCTCCTGGCAACACAACAACCCATGAAATATCTAAATCTAATCAACCACTAAATTTAACTACCAATTTATACAAAAATCAGGACACAGAGGAGCACATTCAGCAATACTAGGGAAATGTAATCAGCAACAGACAAATTATAAGCAACTGTAGAGCTGTGATTACTTCAATAACAACAAAGTTATAAGGAGAAGAAAGATGGAAATGGAACCATAGGCTAAAAGAAATTTTAAAAAGGTAATTGTAATGATTAAGCCTTACTTGGATCCTGATCCTAACAACTCTTATATATAATCTGTCAAGGAAATGTGTGAACATTGGCTACTAAATGATACTGTATACTATTGTTACTTTTAATTATTGGTAATAATATTGTCTTTCAGGCATAATAATTAGATACTTATAATAAAATATAAAATCATTTATGTATATTGTTATCATTTAGATATAGTACTGGTGCTATGGTGATGTTTATTAAAAAAGGAAGTTTCTTTTTATATGGGAATCTTTATTTTTTTATTTTTTTATTCATATGTACATACAATGTTTGGGTCATTTCTCCCCCCTTCCCCCTGTCCCCTCCCTTAACCACCCCACTCTCCCTTCTTCTCCCCCCCTACCCCCTCGCTTCCAGGCAGAAACTATTTTGCCCTTATGTCTAATTTTGTTGAAGAGAGAGTATGAGCAATAATAGGAAGGACAAAGGGTTTTTGCTAGTTGAGATAAGGATAGCTATACAGGGAGTTGACTCGCATTGCTTTCCTGTACATGTGTGTTACCTTCTAACTTAATTCTATGGGAATCTTTAGAGACGAAACGAATGGCTGAGATTTTCTTGAAAATGATTGTGAGTTGCAGGGAAGAAAGGAACTGGATAGGGTCTAAATGAAACAAGCTGGTCGATAATTTAGTAATTCAGTTGAGAATTACTGAAACCAGGTGGTAAGTACATGAGACATCTTTAAAATATTTTATTTTCTCATATGTTTAAATATGTACTTAAAACTTAATAAATTTAACTGTGCGCTGTAAAACTTATGCCACAGAAACTCATCACTTTTACTGCTTTAAAATGGAAAAGGCTGAGCATTGTCACTCATAAGGGAAAAAAAACCACAATCTGGATTTATTTTTTTAAATTAAAGGAAGCAGAACAGATTCTATCAGGATAAGATGCAATTATTAGTCAGAGAAATGAGCCTGACTTCTGAGAGAAAGGGGAAAGAAACAAGGGGTCAGGAAGACATAAGATGTTCATGAACTTTTTTTTTTTTCTGTCAGGACTGGGATTTAAACTCAGGGCCTCACACTTGCTAGGCAAGCACTCTTACAGCTGGAGCCAGTCCACCAGCCACAAGATCCTCATAAAAAAGCATTTCATAGGAAGTAGTATAAATCACTGGAAAGTAAACATGCTTTTAAAGTGATTTTATTTCTTTTAAAAGTAACAGTTTTGTTGATAGATAATCCACATACCATACAATCTACCCATTTAAAGTGTATACAATTCAATTTTGTTTTATTTTGGGCTTTGAACTCAGGGTCTTGCACTAGCTAAGTAAGCACTCTACCACTTGAGCTACACTATCAGCCCTCAATCAATAGCTTTTAATATGTTCACAGTTATGTAAAAACATCATCACAATTTTAGAACATTTTCATCATCTCAGAAAGAAGCAGCCATTATCATCACTTCCTTCACCAGCACCTCAGCCCTAGACAACCACCTAATTTACTTTCTGCATTCTGGATTGACCTATTCTGAACATTTAATGTATAGAGAATGATACAATATGTGTGTGGGGGGGTTGTTTGTGGTATCTGCCTTCTTTCACTTAGCATGTTTTCAACATTCATGTTGTGTTATTCATGTCCTTTTTATGGCTGAATAATATTTCACTGTATAGATATAGCACATTTTATTTATCCATTAATTGATTGATAGAACTTTAGGTTCTTCCTATGTTTTGGCTGTTATCAGTAGTGCTGCTATGAATATCTATGTATAAGTTTTTGTGTACACATGTTTTCACTCCTCTTGAGTATATATGTAGGTACGGAATTTATAGATCATATGGTAACTGTATGTTTTAACTTTTGAGGAATTAGAAGACATTTTTTCAAATGGTTGCACCATTTTACATTCCCACCAACAGTGTAGAGCTCCAATTTCTCTACATCCTCACAAATACTTGTTATTATCTGTGTTTCTGATTGTAGTCACCAAGGTATATGTGAAATAGTATTTCATTATAGTTATGATTTATTTGCCTTTCTAAAGATGACCTCTTCTGGTTTTTGGTTGTTTTGTTGTTGTTGTTTGTTTTGGGGGCTTTTTTTTTTTTTCTTTTGAGACAGGGATTCACTATGTAGTCCAGGCCAGCCTGGAACTTGATATATAGCCCAAACTGGCCTCAAACTAGCAATCCTTCTGTCTTAGACTCCCTAAGTTTAAGAGCTAAGTCAGCTCTAAAAATGTCTCCTTAGTGTAAAAAAAGTCATTTTTCTTAAGCTATTGTTGCTATAAGTAAGGAGAACAGATCTTTTTGAAATCAGTGCAAATTATGTAATGTTTCAAAAAATAAAAAAGTGAATACCTTTTTATGAGAGACAGTCAAACAAGTTTTCTTTTTTTTTTTTTTTTTTTTCATTTTTCTTTTATTATTCATATGTGCATACAAGGCTTGGTTCATTTCTCCCCCCTGCCCCCACCCCCTCCCTTACCACCCACTCCACCCCCTCCCACTCCCCCCCTCAATACCCAGCAGAAACTATTTTGCCCTTATCTCTAATTTTGTTGTAGAGAGAGTATAAGCAATAATAGGAAGGAACAAGGGGTTTTGCTGGTTGAGATAAGGATAGCTATACAGGGCATTGACTCACATTGATTTCCTGTGTGTGGGTGTTACCTTCTAGGTTAATTCTTTTTGGTCAAACAAGTTTTCAACAACAAAAACATACTAAGAGTAAATCCAGAGCTGGTGGAGCAGCTCAAGTGGTACAACACCTGCCTAGCAAGGATGAGGCCCTGAATTCAACACCCAGTACTGCCAAAAGAAAAAAACTGAATAAATCTGGTGAGGCAACATGGGGGATTAAAATGAAAGAGTCAGGTAACACAGGAGATACTAGATTCTGAAGAGAGGAAAAGAGATAGAATGTCAGGAACCAGGAAACAGGTAACGGGAAGACAGAAAACCACAGAGAAACTAAGCCAACAGGAAAAAAAAGAAGAAAGAAAGCAGTAAGGAGTTCCAAGCCTGTCCCCAGATTCCTAGGAGGGAGAAGGGAAGTTGAAGACTCTGTTACAAGGTAAAATAGATGACCCTGGGTAACAGAGCTCCAATTCTAGCTGTAAAATAAATTCACACATTCCACAATTCTTAATCCCAGTGCAGGGATTAAGTGAGACAGAGACTGGTCCAGTATGGAAGGCTAGCCTTGGTGAAAAAAAAAATTTAGTCACTCCCCTTATCTCAACAGGCAATAACAAGTCATCATCTTAACAGAGGGCCCAGTGTTTGGGACTCTGGGGATATGAAAACAAGGAATTACTTAGGCAGTCTTGGACACTCTGCCACAGAGTTGAGGTAGGAGACAGTCAGGAGAGGTGGTCAGGAAAAGGGAGAGTGTCTGACAGGGCCCTGCTGAGAAGTTTGAGCTGTGGAGACTTCTCCTTGTAGCTTGGACACCAGTAGTGTAGGGCACCTACAGCAGTGCAGCAGCAGTTTAGATGCCCAGTGGATACACATGCAGTGATGGTCTTGGGCAGCCAGCTACAGCACACAAAAGCAGCAAGGGAAGCCATCAGTGGCAGTGTTGGAGCCAAAGGTCTTTGTTGTTGGAGGCCCTACCCTTCCTGGCCAGGAATGACTCCCATCCCCTGAGGCTAGGGCAATACCAAAGCTTGAGTCTTGTGGTTGGCAAAGTATTCAGCCTCCTGAATACTTTGCATTCTAGCTTTGATTGTAGAATGCTGGGTGGATCAGACCCCTACTCCCCAAACCCTTGGAATTACAGCATGTTATACCTTATGGAGAAGTGATTGATATGGCAGTGGTCCAAAGCATAGAGACCCACTCCCAGAAATTATACCCTGGCAGATATGTGATAGGACTGAGAACCCAAAACCAGACTCTTTGAGTCACAAAACCTCCACAGTCTCTTTATCCACAAAGAGGTGAACTGTTGGACAGGGTCTGTAAGCTTTGAAATAAGGAGACAGAGTGACTAGATTCCTCAGTCCTCCCCCAGTCAGGACAGAATTTAGTGCTCCGTTTTCTCCTTCTTCTCTCTGTCACATTCAGGGGTCACCCTGAGGCTTAGACACTTGCTGTCCCTGAGGACACAAACTGGGAGGCACATAAAGCAAGTATGAACCTGCCTGGCCCACAAGCTGTAAAGCTCCCTGCTATCAACAGCAGCTCCCAATACACAAAGAAGGGAAACCTCTATAGTGACTGTAACACAGAAGTGGGCAAATGACCCTTTGCAAGAGACTCCATCCAATATAACTCAGTCTGAGCTGTGCTGAGGGTCAGATTCAGCACTAGGCAAGGGCTAGTTTCTGAGCCTAGCCCCACTCCAATAGTGGAGGACCCAAGATGGTGACTAGGCTGCAGAACCAGGCAGCATGAGCTCCGTGACTCCAAAACCTTGCTGAGACACTGGAGCCACACTTGGCAGAAATAAAGCACCCAGGAGAATCAAAACTTTGACACCCTGAACCCCTAGCCCATAGAAAGCTCTTCTACGCCATATTATACTAAGAAAACAGGTGAGCTGCTGCTGCTACTGCCACTGCCATTGCCACCACTGCAGCCAGCTCCAAACCTGCCTGTGAGACATTCGGTAGACCAAAAAGGTGAGTGCCAAGTGTCATATGTATTTCCCCAGTCACCCCAGGGATAAACCAGCATAGTCCCTGGGCAGACTGACAGGTTCTTAGGGGGTGGTTGGCACTGGTGGGAGGGGGAAGGTGGCAGGGAAAGGGGGTAAGAAGATGAATACAGTGCAAAAAATGTGTACATATGTATGTAAATGCAAAAATGATACCTATCAAAACTGTTCCAGGAATCGGGGAAGGGGAGATGAAGGAGAGCAATGGAGGGGATAAATTCAAATATGATATATTTGATACATTGTAAGAACCTTGTAAATGTAAATGCCACAATGTATCCCCTCCCAGCACAATAATAAAGGGGAAAAAAAACACGTAGCATCCAATTTACAAAAAAATTGAAATTTATAATAAAGATCATTGTAAATTATGATGAAAAAAATAGAAGAGTTAGATCACTCAGAAAAGGACAAAGAAAAATGCTAAGATCCTGTCTGGGGGTTGATACCAGTGAGAGAGGGGAGGATATAAGAAATGAGTACAGGAGGGTGAATATAATAGAAATATTATGTACTCATGTATGAAATGGGAAAATGAGACATACTGAAACTATTCAAAGAATGGGTGGAAGGGAGGATAAAGGAGAGTGATGGAGGGGTGAATTTAACTAAGTTATATTGTAAGCACTTTTGTAAATGTCACAGTGTACCCCAGTACAACAATAATATGATAATAAAAAAGAAGAGAAATAAAAGGTAAAATTCCAAAAACTAAATCTTTGCAGATAGAGAATAAACCAGAAAAATAGTTTCATAGTTTTTATGCCAAAAACTTACAAAAACTTACTTTTGAGTCATTTTCCTCAAAAAGACATAAATTAATTAATATTTATAAGTTTAACTTTTATAAGTGTTTAAAATATTTTTCTATTAAATAAAATTGGGCACATCTGAGACAGCCAAAGGAAGAAAAAGAAAAGAAAGGAAGAAGAGAAATTGTGAATGAAACATCCAAGACCTCTGGGATACCATCAAAAGACAAAACCTTTAAATCATGGGTATAAAAGAAGGAAAAAAAAAATGAACCAAAGACACAGAAAATACATTCAGCAAAATAATAGCAGAAAAATTCCCCATTCTCAAGAAAGAGAAAGTTATCTGGGTACAGGAGATTTTCAGAACACCAAACAGGCAAGATCAGAAAAGAAATACCCCTAGATACATTATAATTAAAACACTAAAACACACAACAAAGAAAGAATATTGAAAGCTACAAAAGATGGGCAATAAGTCAGATATGAAGGCAAACCCATCAGAATAACAGCAGATTTTTTAACTGAAATTCTAAACACAAAGAGGGAAAATTCTGAAAGAAAATAACTGTCAATCTAGATTAGTGTATCCAGCAAAGCTATCCTACATGATTGAATAAGAATAAAAACCTTCCACAATAAGTAAAAACTAAAGGAATTCATGGCCACTAACCAAGCACTGCATAAGATACTTAAAGGAATACTACATACAAAAGAGAAAGAGAATGAGAAATGAAATCAGAAAAATGCAAGGAAAAAACAAATCCCACTAGACAAGTACACTAGCAAATGAAGATTAGAAAAGAGCAAACATCACAAAAATAACAAAATGACAGGAAATGCAACATACATTTCATATTAACACTGATTGTTAATGGTCTCAATTCTCCAATCAAAAGACATAGAATGGCAGCTTGGGTTAAAAAGCAATATTCAACCATTTGTTGCACACAAGAAACACATCCCACTGACAAACATTTGTTTTGAATGAAAGGGTGGAAAAAACTTTTCCAAGCACATAGACCTCATATCAGACAAAGTAGATTTCAAACCAAAATTACTCAGAGGACACAAAGAAGTCATTTCATATTAATAAAGTGAACAATCTACCTAGAGGAAATAACAATTATTAACATATATGCACCCAATTTCATTAAACAAACACTACTGGACCTACAAGCACAGACAGACCACACACAATAATAGTATGAGACTACAGTACCCCACTCACACCAATAGAAAGGTCATCCAGATAAAAAATCAGCAAAGAAACTTCAGAATTAATCAATACTATAAATCAAATAGACTTAACCAACATCTACACAATATTCACCTAGCAGCTGTACAATATACATTCTTCTCAGCAGTCCACAGAACTTTCTCTAAAATAGGTCATATTTTAGAATACAAAGCAAATATAAGAAAATTGAGATACCTCCTAGTCTATCAGACAACAATGGAAAACAAACCTACAATTCAACAGCAAAAGAAACTACAGAAAATGAACACATGGAGACTGGACAATATGTTCTTGAACAAGCAATAGGTCAATGAAGAAATAAGAAAGGAAATTTAGGAAGTTCCTAGAATCTAATGAAAATGAAAATACAACCTACCAGAGCCACTGGGATTCTGCAAAGGCATTTTTAAGTGGAAAATTTATAGCTATTAGTATCTACATAAAAAAGGAGAGATCGCTGTTGATATTTATTATTTATGATATTCATTAGAAAATTAGCAGATGGAAAGAAATAACAAAGATTAGGGCATAATACAATGGAATGGAGACTAAAAAAACAAAGATAAATAAGATTGACAAACTCCTGTCAAACTGGCCAAGAAAAAGAGGGGAAAGACTCACATAAATAAAATTAGAGATGAAAATGAAGCTATCACAACAAATACCAATGAAATCTAAAGGATCATGAGGGACTACTTTGAGAATTTATATTCTAATAAACTGGAAAATCTAGAAGAAACAGATAAATTTCTAGATTCATTTGTCCCACCAAAATTGAACTAAGAGGTAAACCCTTAAACAGATCTATAACAAGTAATGAGATTGTAGCAGTAATAGAGCCTCCCAACAAAGAAAAGCCCAGGACTCAACGATTCACTGCCAAATTCTACCACACCTTTAAAGAAGAACTAACACCAATGCTCCTCCAACTATTCCATGAAATACAAAGGGAAGAGGTGTTATTACACGCATTCTATGAAGCCAATCTTACCAAGATCACACAAGGACACCACACAAAAAAAGAGAATTACAGGCTAATTTTTGATGAACAGAGATGTAAAAATTCTCCATAAAATACTTGCAAACCAAATTCAAAAACACATTATAAAGATCAAACACCATGATATAAGCAAGTTGGTTTTATTTCAGGGATACAAGGATGGCTTATCATATGCAAATCAATAAACACAATATAGCACATAAACAGAATCAAGGATTAGAATCACATGGTAATCTCAATAAATGCAGAGAATGTCAGATGATAATCAACATTCTTTCATGATAAAAGCTCCGAAGAAATTAGGAATAGAAGGAACATACTTCAACATAATAAAGGCTATACACGACAAACCTACATCATACTAAATAGGAAAAAACTGAAATCATTTCCTCCAAAGTCAGGAACGAGACAATACAGGACTAGAATTGCAAGCCAGAATAAGGCAAGAGAAAAAAAATAAAAGGATTCAAATGGAGGAGGGGGAACAAATTTTCCCTGTTTGCAAAAAATATGATCCTATACTTAAAGACCCTAAAGATTACACTAAAAACATCTAGATCTGATAAACATAAGATATATAATCAATACACAAAAATCAGTAGGTTTTCTATATACCAACAACGCACAGAGAAAGATGTCAGGAAAACAATTTCATTCACAACAGCCTTTAAAAAAAAAACCTAGGTTTAACTTAACAAAAGAAATTAAAAACCTGTACAATGAAAATTATAAATCCTTAAAGAATGAAATTGGAGAAGTTCTTCCATGTTCATGGATTGGCAGAATTAATTTTGGAAAAATGGCTATACTACTGAAAGCAATCTACAGATTCAATGCAATGCCCACCAAAGTCCTCATGTTAGTCCTTGCAGAATCAGGAATATCAACACTAAAATTCATATGGAAGCGGAAAAGACCCCCAAATAGCAAAAGTACTCCTAGAAAAATGAGAAATAGTGGAGGTATCACAATACCAGATTTCAAAGTATACTACAGAGCTATACTAACAAAATAGCAAAGTACTGGCACAAAAATATCGAATATTTAAAAGTTTCTGCATATCAAAGGAAACAATTACTAGAATAAAGAGACAGCCCACAGAATGGTGAAAATCTTTGCCAGCTATTCAATACATAAAGGATTAATACCCAGAATATACAGACCTCCAAAAATTAAAAAGCAAAAGAACAAATAATCCAATTAATAAATGGGCAAATGAATTGAACAGTTCTCAGAACTGCTATGGCTAATAGATACATGAAGAACTATTCAACATTCTTAGTCATAAAAGAAATGCAAATCAAAACTACACTGAGATCCCATCTCACCCCAGACAGAATGGCAATCGTCAAGAAAACAAAACAACAAATGCTGGCAAGGATGTAGGAAAAAGGAACCGTCACACACTGTTAGTGGGAATGTAAATTAGTGCAGTCACTATGGAAATCAGAATGGAGATTCATCAAAAAGCTAAAATTAGAACTACCTTATGACCCTACCATACCACTCTTGGACATAAATCCAAAGGAGTAAAATCAACATACAAGAGACACAACTACATACCTGTATTTATTGCACTTCTGCTCATGATAGCCAAACTGTGAAATCAGCCAAGGTCCCCAACAAATGATGAATAGATAATGAAAATGTAATATATATTATATATTAATATTATAATAGAATTAACATTACAGGCTCACGCCTATAATCCTAGCTACTCAGGAGGCAGAGATCAGGAGGATTGCAGTTCAAAGCCAGCCTGGGCAAACAGTTCGAGAGACCCTACCGCAAAAAGGGCTGGTAAAGTGGCTCAAGATGTAGGCCCTGAGTTCAAGCCCCAGTACTGCAAAATATATATATATTTAATTAATTAATATTAACTATAATCAATATTAATTATAATATAATTATATATTATTCAGTCATAAAGAAAAATGAAATTATGTAATTTTTCAGGAAAATGGATGGTACTGGAGGTCATAATGTTCAGCAAGATGAACCAAGGTCTAAACAGCCATACATCACATGTTCTTGCTCATTTGGGAAATCTAGATCTAAAATGATGATGACAAAAATGGGACACGAATATAAGGGGGATTTTCTGCAGGATGGGGAGGAGGAACAAAAAGCATATTGAGGGGTAAAGAAGACCGAAATATAGATCAAACTGAAATATATATATATATGATATCACAATGAAGTTTTAAGGGGGATTAAGGCATATAAAGGAAGTAGTGAACTTGTTCAAAGTATGCTGTATGCCTCAGTGGAATTATCACAATGAAAACTCCTCTTACTATCAATGAATGTTAATTAAAAAGTAAATTTTTTTAAAAAAAGAATAAATCCTGTAAAGAAAAAAAGTGCAAAGAATAAGAGAAGATGGGAAGATAGGGATTTTTGGTCATATTTTGACTGGTAACTTGACACCAAAGTGGTATAGTGAATAAAAACTTGTATCCCCAAGAACTAGTTTGTCAATAAAATAGAATCAATGAGCAGACAACTCCTAAACCCAACTACTAAAAAAGATGGAGGAAAGAAGGAAGGAGAGAAGTTAGGTCAGTATAGATAGATAGCACCTATGTTTTGAAACAATTTTTACTAAAGTTGAAACTGAGGGTTCTGAAACTGGCTAACCCTTTATGAAAAGGAGACACCAGCAAAACACCCAATTTGATTACAGAAGAGAATTCCAAAAGCATAACTATAATGTCTTGGTATGTCAAACATTGGAAAAGGACTTGGGAGAGCATTTAAATAAATGTTTGTGGAAGTCCAAGATATTGAGTTTAGCTGGAAAATAAATTAATAAAACAACATTAAACAATCCAACACCACTAGATTTTGACATTTTGAATACAGTGCTTAACTGAGTCTCTCTAACATAAAAATATGGAGTAAGCCATCTGTTGTCCCCAAAAGAGGAGGCAAACTTTGGAAAATCACTTTAGGAGTGACTGCTTATATTTTCTTAAAGAAAAACTGTAAGACATATCTTAAGAAAATGCACTTACCAAAGGCCCAGAGAAGAACAAATGTGGTGGTAATTTTCCTAGAATTAGATGAAAAATCTCTGACATTTTTTTCTTCCAACAAGCCAAGGATAATCCAGAAAGAGGAAGGTTTTGTTTCTTCCAGGAAAAAGGTAAAAGAAGAACAAAGTGAAATTAAAATAAATTAAACATTCAGAAATATCAAGAAGGAAGTTTCAAGGTAAAGAAAATGTTCCTGAGAAATATAATAAGGACTAGACAGTTCTTTGAAATCCATTGAATTTTTTTAAATATGAAAAATTGAGACAAGCCAAAAATATTTCAAAAGTTGGTGGGCTAACTGTATTTCAGAGGGAAGAGGTAAAAAACCCAAAACAGAATGATAGCTTTGAAGAGAAAAGCCAAAGAAGAAAAGATGAGAGATAAAAGCAGCAGAATGGGAGAATAATCTGAGGATAGCTTGATTTACTCAAGAAAATGAAAGAGTGAGATTTTAGAGTTTTTTAAGTTAGTTAGAATATAGAAAATAAATATGGAAATGTCACAAAATGATAAGACAAGGAAATATCTTCTAGATGAAGGAAAATCTTGAGAAATTATCATCTTAAGAAGGGAAGGAAAGAATAAAAACGAAAATCATCAAGGAAGAAGGTAGCTGGCCTTTGAAGGGAAAAAACAAAAATGAGTAAGAATGGAGAAATTGGTATTTTAAAGGAAATAATAATCGTTGGGTAGAGGTGGAAATATAGGTTCTCAAACCTCAAACTTGATGTTTGCTTTTATTTGTTTGTTTGTTTGTTTGTTTGTTTTGGCAGTACTGGTGTTTGAACTCAGGGCCTCACACTTAGTAGGCAAGTGCTCTACCTCTTGAGCCACACCCATAGCCCACAATGTTTGTTCTTTTCCTCAATTATATACAAGACTTTTTTACCTTTGTAGACAAGAATTTTCAGCCAATTCACTCTGTTGATTCTTTCCTTTGCTGTGCAGAAACTTTCTAGTCTATAGGTCTACTTGTAGAAGGACAAATATTATATGATTAAAATTATACAAGGTGTCTAAAGTAGAAAAACTCATAGAAACAGGACCCAATGGGATGGGAAAATGAGTTTTCTGTTCAACAAGTATAAAATTTTAGTTACACAGGCTGAGTAAGTTCTGAGAATCTTCTGAGCAACATTATGCTTGTAGTTAACAAAACTGTACTGTGTACTTAAAAATTTTTAAAGAGTAGATCTTGTGTTCTTACCACAATAAAAAATAATAACAATTTTTTGCCAAAAGAGGTATGGAAACTATTTCCTTCAAAAGACAATTCTTTCTGTGCCTGTCCTATTCAGTAGAGATCTGAAAACTGTGACCTCCAGTTTTTTAATAGTTATTAACCTATTAAAATGCAGAGGGAGTTCTATTAATGAAAGATTATAATCATTATGCAGCATTCTGACTAGTCCTAATTACCTCTAGGACAATTTATGCAACATTATAAATAAAAATGCTGCTTAGAGAATACTCATTTTTATAATATAGACTAATTCATAGTAGGCACTGAACAAATAGTAAATAAATAAGAAAATGACTAGAAAAACAGACACCCACCCAAAACACTTTTTGTTTGAGACATCGTTCAAGACTTCTAAGTCATATCAAAAATATTCAGAATTCTTTTTTAATTTGACTAAAGAAAAACCATCCAATTAAACAAAATGCAAAGCTCCTCACTTATAGTTTCTCTTTTTAAAATATTCTTTCCTTTGACAGATCATGAAAAGAAATTTCAGAAATAATACCCTGGCTATTACTCAATAGAACAACAAATACTTATTTTCTTACCTAAGATTATGAATAGGTTGTCACCTATAATTTGTCTTTGTCTTCCACTCATTCACCAGCCATAGCTATCTCATATTTAGAGGCTTCTTTTGCATAATGCTACCAGCTGCATTTTTTTATTTACAAGTTTTCCTGAAAATTACTTAGAGGTAATTAAGATTAGTTAAAAGCTTACATAGTGACAATTTTTCATTAATAAAAATATCTCTGCATTTTAATAGGATAATCATTATATAGCTGATAATTACATTCTTTTCATCTGAAATCTATACTCTTTAATAGATATTGGGTGAGGAAGGGAAGATTGTAATTCTAAGTAAACTAGACTTCAACTTCACCTTAAAGAAAGCCTGGTTAGATAGACTAGGTGAAAGAAGGTAAATCTACCTGGTCCTGTCATTACTCACAGGCACCTCTTGCCTTAACGCTACTATCCATGTACTTTTTTAAAGGCTGACAAGAAGATAATCCATGGCATGCAATTGCCTACCTCCAGCCACAAGACTCTGAGTCTTTGAAGACACAAAGAAAACGCGTTTCTTCATTGATCCTGTGCCTGACACAGATGTTTTTTATTTATCTTAATAAAATGAAAATTTGTTACTTCTGGGTATAGGGTGTAAGATTCAACCCAGACATTAAACTGTGGGGAATCTGTCCTGCTACCGGTCAATGGCTTTAATATCCTATTCAGATTTCTATCTCGGAAAGCCAGTTTCTTTCCCTACCAAACACTTAGCAACTTCAAGACCCAGGTACTATCATATTGCTTGGAATATATCAGAGAAATGCCTTTCTCCAGTCGCCTACTTTCTAGTGAAGAGAGACAGATGATAAGTATAATAATTTCTATCCAATTCATGTAACAAGTGTTAGGGAAAAATATAATACAGCATGTTAAAGGGAATCAGGTATCCACTTGGAGCTATGAGGACAGACGTACAGTGGGAAGTGACTGTGGTAAACAGGGTAGTCAGGGTAGACTTCCTGAGCCATGGGGGTGTTTACAGGAAGCATAGTGAGAGGAAATAGCTTATACAAAGGTTCTTATGTGGGAGAGAGCTTGACCTGCTTGAAGATTAAAAGTAGGCAGCCAGAAAGAGTGAGCAGGGAAGAGTTGGGATCAAAGAACAGAAGAGCACATGTAATATAAGCCTTTGGAAAGACTTTGGCTTTTACTCTAACATAGAAATCCTCTATGTTAGCTGAGAAGTGACATAATTTGACTTACACTAAGCAAAATCATTCTTACTGCTCTGTTGAAAGAGACTGAAACAGAAATCCACAAGGAAGATCTTTTGGTAATCCCAATGAGAAATGGTATCTTTAATTAGTTCATTAAGACTGCTGTAACAAATTACCACAAGCTGGTTACTCATACAACAGAAACTTATTATCTCATAATTCTGGACATAAGAAGTTTGGAATCGAGGCATTGGCAGGGCCATGTCCCTCTGAAAGCACTAGGTTAGTATCTGTTCTAATCCTTTCTCCTAGCTTCTGGTAGCTGATGGGAACTGTCTTTTATGCAGCCTAAACTGCAGCTGGTTTCACTCCTTGCAAACAAAACCCACCGTTCCTTATCTCCCACCCCTCTTCCTTTACCCACCCCTAGACCTTGCTTCAGCAGCTGGTCTTGTCTCTGCTGGTCAAGGCTCACTGTTCCTTATCTCCCGCCACCTCCCTTTGCCTGAGACCTTGTTCCTGCAGCTGGTCTCTTCCTTTGCAAATCAAAGACCATCCTTTGTTCTTGCTTTCCCCCAAATGCTACTTAAGACCAGACCAGCTGAGAGAAGCTGCCGCACCTTTTTCTCTCAGCCAGCCAGTCTGCTTATTAAACTTTTGGACATGGGATAACTCTCGTGAGCCTCCTTTATGTGTGGTGTGCGGCATTTTCCTAACAGTAGCTTCAAGCACCCTTGTTTGTAGATGACCACCTTTAAATCAATGAGCAGTAACTGTAGTAAAAGGTAATGCTAGGTAGGATTTGAAGGTTTGGACACAGGTTCACTTGACAGATTTGAAAGTAGAGAATGTAAAGAAGAAAAGATAATTCTATGATTTTGTCCTTAGACACAGAAATGATACCATTAATATAGAGGTTAGCCATAAAGGTATGCCACTCAGGTCTCCCTGTTGTGGGGCATGTTGTTAGCTGGTAGCATCCAATGGATACACAACCATGCTCCAAGGCAGCATTCAGGCCAAAGCAATGGACTCCTTGGACTGCTCTCAGTCAATGACTGGGCATAGCAGGAGTTTTAGACAGAGTTATTCCTGTCAAGGCAGGATGCCTCTAAAGGAAATCTTTGCTCTAGCTTCTTATTTGTCTGATGAGATTTTCCCAGAGCTGCACTCAGTCTAAGCCTTTCTCTCACCTTTCCTCAATCTCTCTTTCACAGGTATCAAGTTGATGATGCCATCCAAAGACTCTCCACTCTGTATCTGCTCTCTCTCCCCTTAATCCTTCATAGGTGTTTCATCCTATAAATCACCTTGGACCTTGTATCTAGAGAACATGAATTGACACAACTGGTAACTGATCTTATCTGAGAAAGCACATGATGAAATGGGATTTTTCAGCTGGATCATCCAGTATTCATCTGGCAAAGAGGACTACAACCCAAGTGGTTTGTAAGTCATGGATAGTCCCTGGCACAAGGTGGGGACCAACTGCCAGAGTTTTTACTAGAAGTGATGTGGGAATTCACTCCATTGAAGGAAATGCCCTGACCAGTTAGATTCAGGCATTTTGAAAGTTAAGGGAAAACAAACATAAAAGGACAGTGGAGTTGGCTGGTTTTAACTAGATTGTATCATCCTACAGAGGAATAATAAATACCTGAGAACACTTACTAACAGTTAAAAATTAAGTACAGCTGTCTAACAGCCTTTTTGGTAATTTACAAAGAGGTTTTATCTCCCACAGTAGAAAATTAGACCCCACTAAGGACCAAGCCTAGGGTTCAGTATTCCCTGGGCTTGCTCTATAAAAATATAAATGCTTAGCCAAAGCAGGTCTACTATGCAAAATTCCTACAGTGGAAAAACTTCGAACCCAGATATAGTATCTGGATCAATGCTCCTGAAAATTGTGACTCTACAGACTCCCTTCAGCCTTCACAGCCTGCAAAAGTGGCCCACCACTTCTCATTAGGAGCTAGCATACCCTCAAGCAAGAAGGCTTTACAGAATCTTCTGCACCACAAAGCAAACACACCACCTTTAGGAGCTGCTTAACCTGGTCTCCAGACAAGCTGATAACTAGGGCTAATTTTCAGCAAATCTGCTGTGAGCTATTAGGGCTGATAAGGGAGGAAAGAGATTACATCCCAAAGAAGCTGTGAGAATTAGTCAACATGTCCCAAGAAGATTCAAAGGAGGACCTCCATAGATGGATTTTGAGAGTGCCTAATCAAGGAGGAAGGAATGTAAGACTTTTTAAGTTAGAGTATATTGACTTAGGGGCACTCTTTTGAGACATAAGATTTATCATCCTGGCTAGGATCCCAGGAAATTTGCTGCTGGGGTAGCTCATAGAAGCCTGGAGAAAGCTATAACCTATGCAGAACAAAGTGGACATGCAGTATGGGAAGGTATAAAGAGGGTGAGAGAAGTAGGCATATTGGAATGGGTGTATATGTGATGCCAAATCACTCACTAGAGGGTTGTATTTCATAGAAGAGCCAATGGACACTTCATTCACCCAGACCCAGAGGAATTTTCTGGTAAGAGGGGAACTAGCATCACTGAAAACTTCACTAGTAATGGTCCTTTGTGATTGCCTCTCCAAAGTCTACAGTAGGAGAGATAGGGGTGGTGAAACCCTGAGCAACAGAGGCCAGTTGGCAGCACAGAAGCCAAGATGCCAGAATTATTGCAAGGATAGAAAGATAAATGGCTGGTCAGGGAACCAAAAGGGAAAGGTATCAGAAGACTGGAATCAAAAAGGCCCATGTAAATGGACAGATAGTTGTGTGAGCATAAAGGCAAAGATTTTTGTGTCCTATGTTCATAAACACCAAAAAGCACCCACTATCAAATAAGCGTTGGACAATCAAATAAGCAAAATTATGTAAAAAGTTGGCATAAATCAGTCTTTGTCATCAGCCACCCCACAAGATGGAGACTACACCTAGGACCAAAAACACCATGATTACCACATACCAAGCCCTATTTTTCTACTGCCACCCCTGATTTTTCAAGCCTCAGTGATCAATGCTAGTCATCTTACATGTCACTGTTCCTTGAGGAAGCCAAACAGCTACTTGCACCTCTCCTACTCTGAAAAGCCAATGACTCATTCTCTGGATGCAGGGCTACCTCTACTATCTGCAGACCCTCAATCAGCACCACCATCAGGATCACAGTGTGCCCATTTCAGAGATTTGGGATCCCATATAACACAGTATCCAACCAGGAAATCCACCTACACAGAAGATGTGAAGTGGACCCATGACGACAGAATACATTGGTCATGTAATATACTGCACCACCAGGAAGCCACTAGCCTGAAAACATTCGAATGTTCTTGTTGAGGTATAGCAAAATTACCAGCTTAGAAGAAATTCTCTGTAAGGATAGAGTACCATCCTCCAGAATGCAGCATAGGTTTTGAATCTTTATGGTGCTGTGTTCCAATGAGAAGAATTCACCAGTCTGGAAACCAAGAAGTAAAAAGAGGAGGAGTCCCATTTAATAGCACTCCCAATAGCCTACTTGGGGTCTTCGTGTTTTCCAGCCCCTTACTGTAGGCTCTGTAGGTTTAGAAGCATACATTAACAAATTTTTATCTTTTAATTTCTATGTTGGGGTTAAAAGTAAGTTATGCATCACCATTAAAGTGTTATATAAATCTGTATATGTCCACATGTTTATATTCACAGTGAGATTTATGCTTTCAAATGCTTTTGTGTTGCATGTTTTCATTTCAATTTGAAGAACTTCCTTTAGAATTTCTGGTAAGGCAGGTCTAGAAGTAACAGATTCCTTCAGTTTTTATCTGGGAAAAACTTTAATTTCTTCTCTTTTGGGGCAGTACTGAGGTTTGAACTTAGGGCTTCGTACTTGTTAGGCAGATGCTCTACCATTAGAGCCATGCTTCCAGTCCTTTTTGCTCTGCTTGTTTTGGAGATAGGGTCTCATTTTTTGCCCAAGCCAGCCTGTACTATGATCTTCCTATTTTATACTTCCTGCTTAGCTGAAAGTACAGGTACACAACACCATGCCCAGCTTTTTTCCTTTGAGATGGGGTCTTGCAAACTGTTTTGCCCAGGCTGGCCTGGAACCACGATCCTCCCCATTTTAGCCTGCCAGTAGCTTGGGATGACAGTCATGCACCACTGCACCCAGCTATTGGTTGAGATAGGGTCTTGTGAATTATTTGCCTGAACTGGCTTTGAAAAGCAATCCTCTTGATCTCAGCTTCCCAAGTAGTAACTAGGATTATAGTCACGAGCCACTGGTGCTTGGCTAATCTCATCTTCCTTTAAAGGACAATCTTGCCAGGTATAGTATTCTGGGATGGCAGATTTCTTTCAGTACTTTGAAAATATCATCCCAGTTTCTCCTGGTTTACAAAGTTTCTGATGGGAAATATGCCAACATAAGATGTTATAGGAATTCCCTTATATGTGATGAGTTGTTTTTCTCTTGCTGCTTTAAAAATTCTTGGTCCTTGACTTTAAACAATGATGATAATGTCTCTTGGTGAAGATCTTTTGATGTTCGGCCTATTTGGACTTTAGACATCAATGGTCTGGATGTTTGTTTTCCTTCCCCATTGGGAAGTTTTCCCTCATTATTTCTCTTCACTTAAACTTTCTTCCCTTTTCTTTTTCTATGCTCCTTCTGGAACTTCTATAATACATACATCATTTTGCTTAATATTGTGCCATAAGTCATAAGCTTTCTTTTTTCTTTTATTTTTTCTTTTTGTTCTTCTGATTGCATAATTTCAAGTTCACTAACTTCCTTCTGTTTGATATCTGCTGAAACTCTCTTTTGTTCACATATTTTATTCCTTATTTTGTTTAGCTGTCTATATTCTCTCTTAGCTCACTGAGCATCTATAAGATGATTATTTTGAATTTTTTGTTAGATAATTTGAATATTTCCATTTCTTTGGGATCAGTTACTGAAAATTATTGTATTCCTTTGGTGGTGTCAGGTTTCCTTTATTTCTCATGTTTCTTATAGCCTTACATTATGTCTATACATTTAAGGAAGCAGTCACCTCTTCTAGACTTTTTGGACTGGTTTTAGTGGGAAGAGATCTTCACCTGTAGATGAGTACAAGGGCAGCAGTTTGGTGGGGTGTGGCAGTCCTGGATCCAGGGAGAACTAGGTGTTGTAGCTCCTGCAGCTCCATTTCCTAATGTGAGCACTGGCTAAGACTACAAGTGCCTGTGCCTTGCTCCAAGTGCATTAGCAAGGGTTATTGGGGTCTCTTTGTACTCTTTGTTCCCCATGGTGGCAGAAGCAGGGGAGACTTGGCCAAGAAGATCTCCCTTAGCACCAAGTCTAGGACCTGGAGTGTAGGAATCATAGAGTGACTATGGTTCTGAAGTATAGGATACAGGTATGTCCCCTGTAATGGTGTTGGAGACACAGGCATCTATATAGCAAGCCATGGAGCCATTTAGAGTACAGGCATGCCTGATAAAGTAGTTGTGTTGGTATCTGGGAATGGGCACTCATGAAGCAGCTCTAAAGACAAGGTCTGGAGCAGAACAACATGGCTCCAGAGTACAGATGTGTGCATGATCGCGAGGGGCAGTGTCGTCGTTCTAGCCTGAGTGGTACAATAATGTCTCCATCTCCACGGGGTTAGTAGAAGCTGTGATGGATACTGAGGTCCTCAGTGGTGAAAGGTGCTGGGGTCCTCTGTAGAGCAGGCCATGGGGAATCACAGTAGTGCCTGCCATGTGGCTAATACTGATAGCTCCCACTTTTCATCATTCCTAACCATCTTCAGATGTCTCACCAATGCAGATCTCATCAGTGATCTGGGTTGGGTAAAACTAAAGAAAGTCTTTGGCCAGTTCCTAGAAAGGCTGGGGAAGCCAGTTGCCTACCATTCTTTCCTTTTCTTCATGAAGGAAACTGTGAGCCAGGAATTGTTTCTCGGCATTGAGCTGTGCTGGCCTGGGAGATGAGATGATACAGGTAAATGAGACATGTTCTTACTATTTTTATGTAGCAATTCTCCATTTTTTCTTCTTTTTTTTTTTTTTAAGTACAATGTGTTGATGCAACGTCTTAACTGGACTCTTAGGCTCTCCCAGGGATATTTTCATTTGTGGATAGCTATCTAATTGTTGTCTCTGTGAGAAGACAACAGCTTGGATCTAGTCTACCATTCTATCTACCATCTTGCTGATTCCATCTCCACTCTTCTCTCTTGCAGTTCAAATTCCATCTTGGCATATATTCCCAGAGAACCTTAATTGACATATGAACTGAAACAGAAACTGTTTGTATTGTCTATTAGACATCTAAGTACAAATGTCAAGTTAGATATACAAGGAGACTTAAGAAGTAAAGCTTGAGGGCAGGGGGTGGTGGGCAGGCAGAAGGGAGAAATGGCCCAAACAATGTATACACACATGAATAAATTTTTAAAAAAAGAAGTGAAGTTTGAGCTGAGCACAGTAGTATCTACCTGCAGTCCCAGCTACTTGTCAAGCTGAGATGGGAGAATTGCTTGAGGAGCCTAGGAGTTCAAGGCCAGTCTGGGCAACATAACAAGATTCTCAGAAAAAGGAAAAAAAAGTTTGAACTGGACATATATATTTAGGATCCATCAACATGCAGGCAGTATTTGAAGCCACAAAACTAGATAAAATCACAAAGGGAGAGAATGTAGATAAAGAGGTCCTAAGATTGAGTTCTAAGTACACCAACTTGAGTTCAAGAATAAGAAAGAGTGACCAGTGAGATAAGAGAAATCCAAGAATGTGATATACTAGAAGTCACATGAAGAAAGTATAACAAAGAGAAAGAAGTCAAACATAAATGCAGCCAAATAGACCAAATTAGAGAGCAAAATAGAATAAAAATAAAATAGAATTAGAAGTTACTTCTGACCTTGGCAAGAGTGGTTTTAGTGGTGTGGGTAGTGAGAAGGATAGAAAACTTGAATGCAAATCAAGAAAGAATGGGGAAAGAAGAATCATGGACCTAGTGTAGACAACTTTTCCAAGTTTTGCAGAAAAGTGAAGTGGTTTCTAGAAAAGAAAGTGACTTAAGATTTTTTTTTAAGATGAAAGACAAGTTTGTAGAATTTCTACAGTCTTGTTATTGACTAGATGAAGCTAGTGTGATCCAGCACAGAAGTTGAATAATTCACTTTTGGAAGGAACAGAGATAGTTCATCTGTAAAAACAGAAGAGAATACAAAGTTCATGGGTACAGAAGATGGTAAATACAGAGTACAGAGGACATGAGAATCTGTGGACATCCTTATTGATGGCTTCAGTGCTCTCAGAAAAACAGAAAACAATGTCATGAACTGAAAATAAGAATGATAGGAAGAGAGTAAGCAGTTTGAAAAGGATATATGAATGTTGGTTGTTTTATGAAAAACAATATGAGGTTAATAATGACAATATTCTTAGCTTTCTCTAAATATCTCCTTTAACTCTCTTGCTTATAAGAATCTTTCTATTTTATACGAATAGTCAGTGGAACTAGATTATTGACATAATACCATCTAAAACCCCATTCCATGAAATCTACCAAACCCAACCCTAGAAACCATTTTATCTATCTGATCTCAATGCTCCTGGGAGGAGAGCTTACTGGGAGAAACTTAACGTTGCGGCTGCCCTATTAATACAGATCATGAGTTCTCTCTTTTCCTGCCCTTCCCTTGCATTGTGACGTTCTCTCAAGGCACCCATTTAGTGACAATTATAATGGTTGATATATGACCTTAGGAAGTTCTAAAAGTAGGTGTGTGTATGCATGCATGTGTGCAAGCATCATAAATGTATATGTGTATGTATGTTTATATCAATGTCTAGTTATATAGGGCTTACTACTCCCCATTGTCTTATATCTGACCTGGCTAACTAGTATTATCTGCATAGCCCATAAAGGTACTTAAAGTCACAACACTTCCTTTAAGGAATAGCAAAGAGAGTTAAGAAGTAAAATATTCATAATCCTTAACAGAAACCTCCGTATATTTGATAACTGGTTGTGACTACAGTATAGCTCTAATGTTAACTACCTACTCCACCTCACAGAAATAGCTGTATAAAGCCAAGCATTATCAGTCTTAATCCAGATTGGTTCACTCCTTTTTTGTGTGCTTTTTGTTTCTTTAGTTCTGGGGATTGCACATTCTAGGCAAGTGCTTTATCACTGAGCTATAGCCCCAGCCCAGATTTGTTCACTCCTTGATTCCATGCTGACAGCTAAACGTAGAGACAGCTTCTCCTCCTTATTCAACTTGGGATTTAAGACACAGACAAAGTATCAACAACTATCTTTCCATGGCTCATGACTAGACAATATGCAAAAGTCATGTTTGGTGTCTCTTGTGCATCTGGTTCCACCACCACTTTATGTCTGGGGCATGGAAAGATTTTCCTCTGGTTCACATATATGCTACTTACAAAACTGCCAAATTACTTAAACTGCTTTTCTCAAGGGCTATTTCCTATAAAAGTCCCAGTTTAGTGAGAGATCAAAAGAACCACCTGCTGCCAGAGGTCAGAGTTGAGTTGGTGAAGAGTCACAGTTTGTCTACTTAACTCTTTTCCATTTGCAAGATGTGAGTGATAAACTACCCTCTCTTAGGAAACAGAAGAGGAAACACAGCACTATAATGACCATCTGAGACAAGACATTTAAAATAATGGACTGTTTAAAAAATTATGCCTTTAATTGGCAGAAACCAAAATGGAAGGTCATTTTTTTCCTATGGTGAATTAGAAAGTGAGCAGATGCTTCTTGACTATGATAGGAAAAATAAGGCAGCATTCTGACCTCATCCTTTCTCCTTCTAAAACTCTTAGAGCACTTGTGATATTTTGTTGTGGTAAGTAGCTGAGATATTTGAATTTTTGAAACATTCAAATAGGTCATGGTGAGAAAGGAAGCCTCAGAGACAACATCTGCCCATCCACTGGGAGGAAAGTGAAAAGTTAAATCTCATTAGTTCACAGAAACAAGAAGAAAGAGAAATGGAGAACTTAGGTGTCTTTCTCCATCTAAAAGTCAGACATTCAAGGTATCTTCACTTAAGATGAATTTTGCACACAGACTGTGTATACTACAAAAATCATAGTCAACAAAGTTATTTTTTAATCTTTTAAACTTTAATTTGCATTTGTTTTATGCTTAATTTATTCCTGTGACATAAGTTTTTATTTCTTCAGTTTCTTCTGGGATATATTTTTCTTCTGTGCAACCTCCTCTTTAAAGTTATTTTATTTTATTTTTATCATATTATTGTTTTACTGGAGGTTCACTATGACATTTACAAAAGTGCTTACAATATATCTTAGTTAAATTCACCCCTTCCATCATTCTCCTTTATCCCTCCTCCCCTTCTTAGAATCGAAGTTAACAAAGTTATAATAGACAGTTACTATGATTCAAAATGGAACAAAAAAGCACCCCCCTTTTAGAATAAGCTTCACATTAGAATTTCATTTGTATAGGCCCAGGTTCTGAAAGTAAAGGGATAAATTTGTAAAGATAAAGAGGTTAAAAACTGGGGAGTCTGAATAACATTCCCCAAGATGCCATTTACTTGGCATCAGGTACATTCAATTTTTTGTTTGTTTGTTTTTCTTTTTTAATGAAATAAGATCTTACTATGTAGCACACACTGGCCTCAAACTTGTAATCCTACTGACTCAGTTTCCCAAGTGCTGAGATTACTGGCATGTACTACCACACCTGGTTACAATCAGTTTTTTAGTTAAAGCCACACTATCATCTGAAAGAGACAGCTGTTGGTTTTAAGGATCTTCAGTAGAGTTACATTTCCTGAAATGCCAAAGGAGGAGAATTCATGCCAACCCAAACTATCTTTTATGAGAGATGGCCAAACCTGAGGTGATCAATTTGGGCAACCAAGAAGTTTTAGTTTTGATGTTTTGTAAGGAAAAGTTGCAATTCTGCCCAAGTCAACAGAAAAGGGAAGAGGTCACAGTGGGAAGAAAGCCAAACTGACAACACCTGCCTAAACACTGGGCAGACATATTCATTTTGAGGCTTCCTACTTGCCTGCCTAGGCCTTTGGCAATTTCTGAGCTGCTGTTTACTGAGACTTAACATAGAGAATATATTCATTTACTGTGTGTTTTTCATGGTATTTTAAAACATCTTAGAAAAGGGTCTTATAAGTGACAGATGACCCTGTTGCCTTTCTAGAACCCTTTCTTAGGAAGTCTAAATTAATTCCTTGCTTCAGTCATTGCTGGACATGGAGGAAGATAACCAGCCTGAGAGCCCAATAACAGCTGAGTTCAACTGGCCTGTGTAAAGCTGCTTTCTCTGTAGCATATTATTGGACAGGCTTTGTGGTATAATGGTTCCAAACATAGTCATGAAGTCAGATGTGGGTCAGTTTCCAGTTCCACTGACTAGCCTTGTAAATTACAGAAAGTTTTTTAATCTCTGCAAGCCATTAAAAAAGGAATACACCTACTTCACAAAGTATTTGTCATATAAGTTGTTGATATCTATTTATACTTATTACCAGCAGAACAATGGATTGATAAAAAGGAAGAGAGAAAAGAGATTCCTCATCTACAACTCTGTTTCTCAAGTTTTAAAATAGAGGCATGATTACTCCACCCATTTACCTTAACAGATAATTTGACAAATGAGATGACAGAAGTTAGCCCCACTGGGAAAGAAATACAAGATGGTGTCATTAACAGAAAGCTACGATCTAAGGAAATCAGTAGATGGTCTTGATATTTGTTTTCTAATTCTCCTAGTACATAGGAGAATTCACATATTCAGTTGCTGTTGAGTCATATACCGAGAGATTAAGATGCAGGTGATATTGAAATCTCATAAGCTTTTTAAGGCAAGAAAAATTTTAAGAAAAGGAAAAACCTCCAGGTAATGAAAAATGAAGCTTCCATAAGGCAAAACTTTGTTAACAGGCAAACTTTAGCAAAGTTCTATCTGGCCACTTTCAATGAAGGAGAATTTAAAGTGACTAATTTTATCAGATTTAAGACATTTTTTGCAGTATGGAAAAAATATACCACCTCATTTTCTTACCAAAGACCTGATTCAAAAGCTAAAAATTCTGCAGTGCTTTCTTTAGTTGAAAAAAAAAAGTTTATTGCCTTTCATTGAAAAGAAGATTCAAAAAGTCCTAAATATTTATCAGATGATAACAGCTCTGCCAGGGTTTTCAGCCAAGTTTCGAAAGTTTCATGAAATCATTTCTTGGACATAATTCTAATAATCTGGCCCCATGAAAATGAACAGGGGAGGATTTCTCCACCTTCTTCACATGGCCTTTAGGTCACAACTTCTGTAGATGTCCATGAGAAGCCCTCATCCTGCAATCAGGAACATCTTTGCTTGTTCAGAAGCTGTCATTATTAAAAGATAAATATACAAAAAAGTTTATTGTGAACATCTATTTCCAGTGAAGAAACCATGTGTTCTGTCTTCAGTACAAACTTACTTTCCCAGCCTCCACCTACTTAGATCACAACTATCCATCCTCTTTAACAAAGTATCTTCTCCAAAGTAAAATTCAATTTAGGTTTTCTACACTATTTTCAATTCATGTTTCATGAAGCCAATACCAGCCACCTGCCTCAATCAGAGTAGCTCTCCCTTTTTTTCTTTAATCTTCATAATTTTGTTTGAATTAAGGGTTTAAAACATTTGAAAAAGATCATACTTCTATAATAAAGAAGTACATTTCATTACTTTAGTTACTAGAATTTTTTCAACTAATGGTAGATATCAAAATGTTATATTTCTATTTAAAAATTTTTTTAAAGTATTGTATGTCTCTGAGAAATTTTAAGAAACAGGGAGGCTGGGCCTCCACATCCAATCCCAGATGCCTTGAGACTGCCAAAACTCTAAGTCTTCCCCATGGGAGTTCCACATACATATCCAGCCAGGAAGGTCACATTCCAGCCAAAACTCCAGAGCAAGAAAATGATCCAAAGGGTTGTGAAACCAGGCCAAGCATTTACTACAGTCCAAAATTCATCTGTAAAGCAATGACCCAGTTAGTGAAGAAACATTATCCTCATTCTACCACACTATTATTTTTGTGTTTCTATGTGGGTCACAGAACAGAAAAATCCTTGGAGAATTTGCCAGGGAAAATATGGAAGTTACAACTGAGGATTGCTGACCCCACTTTTCTGCTCAAGTTATTTCATGAAAGGAAAGGTGAGGTCACAAGGAATAGAAAACTGCATTTACCCAAATTTTATGATTTTGTAAATGTGAAAATATTTTTAAAGAATTAGGGAATTGATTCACAGTTGCTAACTTTTTCTTTTGCCAAGCAAACACATGTTTTAAAATGGTAACTCTTATTAGCATCATTTTGTAAAAGGGCATTTTAACACTAAGAAATAAGGAGATGATAGTCTCACAGGAGAAAAAAAGGCATTTCTTTCCTAAACAGATCAGTTGGCCCTCTTATACTGATGTCACAATGAAGACAGCCACTCTATTGCCTATTTTTCTTTCCTTAGTTTTTGTTTTAATTTTAAATAAGTTAAAAGTGATTCAGGGCAATGCCAGTCAATATACTGGGTCCCCAGAGAAATGAGGCCAGAGGATGGTGTGAGGCAGGCTCCCCAGGCAGCCTAGGTCTGAGGTAGGGCACTAAGATCAGCAGGCTGGGGGAAATCTGGCAGGATAACTACCTGTCAGTTAAAAGAGATCCAACAGAAAAGCAAACACACAATGGCAGTTCATGAGCTGCACTATATTCTGCCCATCCCTAGAAGAGGATGAAGGAGGTAAGACTGCACACTCTCTTCTACTTTGCCAGCTTTCCAAGCTCGGTGATCCTTTTCCAGCAGATGGCAGAACACACACATAGAAAATTCCAAAGTCACCCAGGTTTCCTGTCTCTTCTTTAAAAGTCAGCCAGGACTATAGATGTAGCTAAGTGGTAGAGTGTTTGCTTAGCATGCACAAGGCCTTGGGTTCAATCCCCAGCATGAAAAAAAAAAATAAAAAGAGAAATCACTGTGTGTAGGAAGAAATTTTACAAATTAAAAAATTCCACCCACATTCCATTCTGGAATCCTGTTTATACAATACTTTGGCTTCATAGACAGGCAGAAAGTCTGCAAAGAAAAGGACCACAAAATAAAGAAAGTAGCCAATAAACTGCAAAGACAAGGATGACAGCTTCTAACTGTTACAGAATCTGGCAAGTAACACCTGCATTAAAAAAAAAATTTCTAAACCTAATTAAATCCTTTACTGATCTTCCTCACATTCACCAATAAAGGTATAGTTATGAATTGTTTTCCAAAAAAAAAAAAAATCGAACCCCACAGATTTTATATTCCCTGTTTTCAAAGAGAAAAGTCATGCAGTTGTACAATAGGTAGAAAACTAAGAGTACCAGTTTGGTATCTCTGTCTTGTAGTGTATATTCCTAAAAGCAAACTCATGTTTCAAGCTGAAAAAGTATTTCCTAAAATATACTCTACTTGAATAGTTCAGCTACAATAGAAAGTAGGTCACTTGCTTTCTAGGATACAAAGAATGTCAGCAGCACTACTCTGTTTCTGCCCTGAACAGGAAAGTTAAAAGGAAAAAACTCTATACAACAAGGAAATCCTTACCACATAGTTCTTTAAGTAGCAGCTACATCTTGGGGTTCAGGTCTATAAGTGTGAATTTTATAGATAATTTTTAAATTAAGTTGACCTACAAAAAGTACAATTGTGCTTCCCCCAAAATATACAACCATATTCACATTACTATCCTCTTTTTCAGATAATTTCTAGGCAGAAATTGAATCCAGGAATAAATGCCCTAGAAATATTTTAAGCAGCCTAAATTTGATTGTTAAATCATTCTCCTTCTTCATGTTCCCTCTCTTATTTTTCAGCATCCAATCAGTTTCTACCACCATTCCCAAACATATCCAGCAGGGCTTCCACAAGTGCCCTATGCACTGCACCTTCTTGAATGGTATCTGCCACCTGCAGTAGAATTTTAGGGCTAGGAAAAGTAATACAACTGTTTCTGTAGATGTGGGAAACTTGCTCTTGAGAAACAAACTCCCAAGGCCACAGCTTGCCAGTCCCAATGTTATACTACTGCCCATAACTGCCCCAATCCCCACAGGTTCCATCAGGTTGCTCATTTTCACTAGTTAACGCGTATATGTTTTCATTATTACTTCCTTCAGAAAAAAAGATATTTAATGAACAAGGGGTTTGGGTTTTTAAATTTCAAGAAAGACTGATGGTGAGGGGCTGGGGAAGAAACATGATTGAGTTATGGGTACTTTCCATGTCCTTAAATCACATTCTCTCTGTAAATAACTCAGACTTTAAAAATGTGAACATCAGTGTCTGACCTGATCTTTGGCAATTATTAGAAATGTAAGCTCCATTACAGCAGGGACTCTATTTTATTCACATCCCTATCCCTCTTCCTTCTCTCTATGGTCCATCTCCATCCACTTTTTGTTCTCTGTTATACTTAAGATCTAAGTTCTTTAATCAAAACTCTGGATCAGATAAATATACATAGTCATTTACACTTCAGTAGCCTTTAAGTCACTTCTTGGATTGTTTGGAAGTTCAGTGTGACCTCCTAAAAAGATTAAAAAGGCTTTGGCTGCCGTTGTGGCTACCCAATCTCAGTCAGCAATGGAAAGTCTTTGCAGCCAGGCCCTGTACATCCTTCTCCTACATGGTCAAGTTTTGGATTCTTTGGAAGAATGACAAATTTTTCATAAGAACATCTCCCCTTCCCAGTGACCTCCTGATTCCCTCCTGTGGCTCTCCTTAGCCTTAGCATCTTTGCAAAGTAATCTAAAGCCCTATCTTCCTACTGTCTTCATCTTCCTTTCTCAGCTATCAAAACCAGAAGACATACTGCTGTTGCATATTTAAACTCAACTACATTGTTTAATAAATGCCAAGCTGCCTTTTTCCCACACCCTGCTCTGTAAAGTCAGAGCATCCCCCTTACTGAGTTAACTAGGAGCCCATTTTTCACCCTGTAACACACTAGGGGGTGCTGTTGCTATATCCAGACTTAGGAGCTTGGAAACAGAAAAAGGAAGCAAGAGCCTTCGGGGTCCTGGGAGACATTTCTAACTAGGCCTCTCTCTGCACAAACCCTTTGCACAGTTGCTTTAAATCCTCTGAACACCTCACTGCGTCACATAATTCCAGAATGAAACTCACTAACAGTGCATTAAAAAGGGAGGACTGAAGCTCTCTAAGCTAATGGTTTTATTTTAAGACTCACTAGGTATTTGGGCATACGCAACCATCATTATGATGACTGCTAGAAGTGGATAATCCTCACTTGCCACCAGAAAAGAAAATTCTATTTAGACAACCAGGTGGAAAATACTATCAGGCAGAATTAAGCATACCCACTGTAACCAGAACAGCCAGAAAACACTTCAGTTTGTCCGTGCTTTTCACAATCGTCTTTCCTGATGAGTGTCATCTAAGACTTTGGGAATGAACGTTTTATATACAAACAAATGAAAAATATCAGCTTCTGTCAGCCCCAAGCTTGGCCTGCACAAAGCTTAAAGGTACCAGAGAAGTTTCCCTGGCTTCAATTAACTCTTCCCTTGAATGGCTGGTCAGCGAGCATGGTAGGGAAAGCTCTAACATACATCAATAATCCATTTCAAATTTCAAATCATCATAACAAAGGGTGTATTTTTTTGTGGTTGTAAATTTTTTTTAATGTGTGTTTTTTTTAGAAATTCACTGAATGAGATGCTTACATGGCAGAGTGAACATTAAGCATTCTCGCTCAGGGAAGAATGGATCTGCACCAAGGAAAGGAACGCTGGTATTAATCCAAAAAGAAACAATCCTTCTCATCACCAGTCCCTCTACAAGCTAGGATTTCATGCCCTTTGTTGATGTAATTCTGGTGCTCCACACAGGTGCAACAACTCACTAATGCTAATGATTAAAATTTTTTGGCTCCAAAAGAAACTCAGCCAAGTCAGAAACCTGAAGAATTCCAAAGTGGCTCAGGAAGCACTAAGCTACAGATACCATTCTAGGACAAACCTTACACAGAATGGTTTCCTTTTTGCCCTGAACTCTACCCCTAAGAAGGACAGAATCTCAACTGTAGCTGCATCACGCTTTCAGATGAAATGCAAGGAACTTGCAGGTCTAGGGCTTTTTCTTTTTTTTTTAAGCATACATTCATTGTACAGAGGGGATCTGTTGTATAATTCTGAATAGCCTTACATTGTAAATTTTCTACCCTCTCATACCCAAAAGATACACTCCACCAGTTACCAAGGCTAACTACCACAGTTATATATACAACTAGGATCCACGGAACAAATCAGGATGAAGGAAGTTGGGAAAAGTGCAGGAACATGTAGGTTTAAAAAGTCCTACTCTGAGAAAAGCAACTCAGAATAGCCCCCCTTAGGGAACTCTGGTTAACCTCATTGGGAAAATCACTAAAGTTAACATAATCACACACCAAAGACAGTACACAGAAGGTTAACACCAGTATGTAAATGACTTAAGGTCCTGATAAAGCTAGATAAGCATTTCCATTCCTAAAACCTTGACATTCTACTCTTTATTTTTTTTCATTGTTTTATTATTAACATATGCATACAATGCTTGGGTCATTTAACCCCCCTGCCCCCACCCCCTCCCTTACCACCCACTCTGCCCCCTCCATGGCCCCCTACCCCCTCAATACCCAGCAGAAACTATTTTGCCCTTATCTCTAATTTTGTTGAAGAGAGACTATAAGCAATAATAGGAAGGAACAAGGGGTTTTGCTAGTTGAGATAAGGATAGCTATACAGGGAGATGACTCACATTAATTTCCTGTGCATGTGTGTTACCTTCTAGGTTAATTTTTTTTGATCTAACCTTTTCTCTAGTTCCTGGTCCCCTTCTCCTATTGGTCTCAGTTGCTTTTAAGGTATCTGCTTTAGTTTCTCTGCATTGAGGGCAACAAATGCTAGCTAATTCTTTAGGGGTCTTACCTATCCTCATATCTCCCTTGTGTGCTCTCACTTTTATCATGTGCTCAAACTCCAATCCCTTTGTTGTGTTTGCCCTTGATCTAATGTCCGCATATGAGGGAGAACATACAATTTTTGGCCTTTTGGGCCAGGCAAATCTCACTCAGAATGATGTTCTCCAATTCCATCCATTTACCAGCGAATGATAACATTTCTTTCTTCTTCATGGCTGCATAAAATTCCATTGTGTATAGATACCACATTTTCTTAATCCATTTGTCAGTGGTGGGGCATCTTGGCTGTTTCCATAACTTGGCTATTGTGAATAGTGCTGCAATAAACATGGGTGTGCAGGTGCCTCTGGAGTAACCTGTGTCACAGTCTTTTGGATATATCCCCAAGAGTGGTATTGCTGGATCAAATGGTAGATCAATGTTTACCTTTTTAAGTGGCCTCCAAATTTTTTTCCAGAGTGGTTGTACTAGTTTACATTCCCACCAACAGTGTAAGAGGGCTCCTTTTTCCCCGCATCCTCGCCAACACCTGTTGGTGGTGGTGTTGCTAATGATGGCTATTCTAACAGGGGTAAGGTAGAATCTTAGTATGGTTTTGATTTGCATTTCCTTTATTGCTAGAGATGGTGAGCATTTTTTCATGTGTTTTTTGGCCATTTGAATTTCTTCTTTTGAGAAAGTTCTGTTTAGTTCACTTGTCCATTTCTTTATTGGTTCATTAGTTTTGGGAGAATTTAGTTTTTTAAGTTCCCTATATATTCTGGTTATCAGTCCTTTGTCTGAGGTGCAGCTGGCAAATATTTTCTCCCATTCTGTGGGTGTTCTCTTCAGTTGAGAGACCATTTATTTTGATGAACAGAAGCTTTTTAGTTTTATGAAGTCTCATTTATCTATGCTATCTCTTAGTTGCTGTTCTGCTGGGGTTTCGTTGAGAAAGTTCTTACCTATACCTACTAACTCCAGAGTATTTCCTACTCTTTCCTGTATCAACTTTAGAGTTTGGGGTCTGATATTAAGATCCTTGATCCATTTTGAGTTAATACTGGTACAGGGTGATATACATGGATCTAGTTTCAGTTTTTTGCAGATGGCTAACCAGCTTTCCCAGTAGTTTTTGTTGAAGAGGCTGCTATTTCTCCATCGCATATTTTTAGTGCCTTTGTCAAAGACAAGTTGGTTATAGTTGTGTGGCTTCATATCTGGGTCCTCTATTCTGTTCCACTGGTCTTCATGTGTTTTTGTGCCAGTACCATGCTGTTTTTACTATTATAGCTTTGTAATATAGTTTGAAGTCAGGTATTGTGATACCTCCAGCATTGTTCTTTTGACTGAGTATTGCCTTGGCTATTCGTGGCCTCTTGTGTTTCCATATAAATTTAATGGTAGATTTTTCAATCTCTTTTACGAATGTCATTGGAATTTTGATGGGAATTGCATTAAACATGTAGATTACTTTTGGGAGTATAGACATTTTTACTATGTTGATTCTACCAATCCATGAGCATGGGAGATCTCTCCACTTTCTATAGTTTTCCTCAATCTCTTTCTTCAGAAGTTTATAGTTTTCTTTGTAGAGGTCGTGCACATCTTTTGTTAGGTTTACACCTAGGTATTTGATTTATTTGAGGCTATTGTAAATGGAATTGTTTTCATATATTCTTTTTCAGTTTGTTCATTATTAGTGTATAGAAATGCTAATGATTTTTCTATGTTGATTTTATATCCTACTTCCTTGCTGTAGCTATTGATGAAGTCTAGAAGCTTCTGAGTAGAGTTTTTTGGGTCTTTAAGGTACAGGATCATGTCATCTGCAAATAGGGATATTTTGACAGTTTCTTTACTTATTTGTATTCGTTTTATTCCTTCTTCTTGCCTAATTGCCCTGGCTAGGAATTCCAGTATTATGTTGAATAGGAGTGGAGATAGTGGGCATCCTTGTCTGGTTCCTGATTTTAGAGGGAATGGTTTCAGTTTTTCTCTGTTAAGCATAATGCTGGCTGTTGTTTATAATGTTGAGGTACTTTCCTTCTATTCCTAGTTTTCTTAGAGCTTTTATCATGAAATGGTGTTGGATCTTATCAAAGGCTTTTTCTGCATCTATTGAGATGATCAAGTGGTTTTTGTCTTTGCTTCTGTTAATGTGGTTTATTACATTTATTGATTTTCATATGGTGAACCACCCCTGCATTCCTGGGCTGAAGCCTACTTTGTCGTAGTGAATAATCTTTTTGATGTGTTGTTGATTTCAGTTTGCCATTATTTTGTTGAGGATTTTTGCATCAATGTTCATTAAGGAGATTGGCCTATAGTTCTCCTTTTTGGAGGTGTCTTTGCCTGGTTTTGGGATAAGTGTAATACTGGCTTCATAAAATGTGTTTGGCAGTTTTCCTTTGCTTTCTATTTCGTGGAACAGTTTAAGGAGGGTTAGTATCAGTTCTTCTTTAAAGGTCTGATAGAATTCAGCAGAGAATCCATCAGGTCCTGGACTTTTCTTTTTGGGGAGACTCTTAATTGCTGCTTCAATTTCATTTTGTGTTATAGATCTATTCAGGTGATTAATTTCCTCTTGGTTCAGTTTTGGATGATCATATGTATCTAGAAATCTGTCCATTTCTTTAAGATTTTCAAATTTATTTAAATATAGGTTCTCAAAGTAGTCTCTGATGATTTCCTGGACTTCCAGGGTGTTTGTTGTTATCTCCCCTTTTGCATTCCTGATTCTACTAATTTGGGTTTTTTCTCTCCTCATTTTAGTCAGGTTTGCCAGGGGTCTGTCAGTCTTGTTTATTTTTTCAAAGAACCAACTTTTTGTTTCATTAATTCTTTGTACGGTTTTTTTGGTTTCTATTTCATTGATTTCAGCTCTTATTTTTATTATTTCTCTCCTTCTATTTGTTTTAGGATTTGCTTGTTCTTGTTTTTCTAGGAGTTTGAGATGTATCATTAGGTCATTGATTTGGGATCTTTCAGTCTTTTTAATATATGCAGTCATGGCTATAAACTTTCCTCTCAGGACTGCCTTTGCTGTGTCCCATAGGTTCCAGTAGGCTGTATTTTCATTTTCATTGACTTCCAGGAACTTTTTAATTTCCTCTTTTATTTCATCGATGATCCATTCTTCATTAAGTAATGAGTTATTTAGTTTCCAGCTGTTTGCATGTTTTTCGTCTTTACTTTTGTTGTTGAGTTCTACTTTTACTGCATTGTGATCAGATAGTATGCACTGTATAATTTCTATTTTCTTATATTTGCTGAGGCTTGCTTTGTGCCCTAGGATATGATCTATTTTGGAGAAGGTTCCATGGGCTTCTGAGAAGAATGTATATCGTGTAGAAGTTGGATGAAATGTTCTGTAGACATCAAGTAGATCCATTTGATCTATTGTATATTTTAGATCTTGGATTTCTTTATTGATTTTTTGTTTGGATAACCTATCTTTTGATGATAATGGGGTGTTAAAGTCTCCCACAACCACTGTCTTGGCATTAATATATGCTTTAAGTCTTTCAGGGTATGTTTGATGAAATTGGGTGTGTTGACATTGGGTGCATACTGGTTGATAATTATTATTTCCTTTTGGTCTATTTCCCCTTTTATTAGTATGGAATGTCCTTCTTTATCTCGTTTGATCAATGTAGGTTTGAAGTCTACTTTGTCAGAGATAAGTATTGCTACTCCTGCCTGTTTTCGGGGGCCATTGGCTTGGTAAATCTTCTTCCAGCCTTTCATCCTAAGCCTATGCTTATTTCTGTCAGTGAGATGGGTCTCCTGTAAGCAACAAATTGTTGGATCTTCCTTTTTAATCCATTTCATCAAGCAGTGCCTTTTGATGGGGGAATTAAGTCCGTTAACATTAAGTGTTAGTACTGATAGGTATGTGGTGATTCCTGTTATTTAGTTGTCTTCGTTGTTTGAAGGTTTGATTGTGTGTACCTAAGTTGAGGTTACTCTCTACTTTCTTGCTTTTTCTTTTCCTGTGGTTTGGTGCTGCCTGTCTTTTCATGGTTAAGTTGGGTTTCACTTTCTGTGTGCAGAATCCTTTGAAGAATCTTTTGTAGTGGTGGCTTTGTGGTCACATATTGTTTTAGTTTCTGCTTATCATGGAAGACTTTTATTGCTCCATCTATTTTGAATGATAGTTTTGCTGAGTAGAGTATCCTGGGGTTGAAGTTATTTTCATTCAGTGCCCAGAAGATCTCACCCCGAGATCTTCTTGCTTTTAATGTTTCTGTTGAGAAGTCTGCTGTGATTTTGATGGGTTTACCTTTGTATGTTATTTGTTTTTTCTCTCTTACAGCCTTCAATATTCTTTCCCTAGTTTCTGAACTTGTTGTTTTAATGATGATATGTCATGGGGTAGTTCTATTTTGATCTGGTCTGTTTGGTGTCCTGGAGGCCTCTTGTATCTGTATGGGATATCTTTCTCTAGATTTGGGAAATTTTCTGTTATTATTTTGTTGAATATATTATGCATTCCCTTCGCTTGCACCTCTTCTCCTTCTTCGATGCCCATGATTCTTAAGTTTGGTCTTTTGATGGAGTCGGTGAGTTCTTGCATTTTCTTTTCACAGGTCTTGAGTTGTTTAATTAATAGTTCTTCAGTTTTTCCTTTAATTACCATTTCATCTTCAAGTTCTGAGATTCTGTCTTCTGTTTGTTTTATTCTGCTAGATTGTCCTGCCATTTTGTTTTGCAGTTCTGTTTCATTCTTTTTTCTGAGGTTTTCCATATCCTGGGTGGTTTCCTCTTTAATGTTGTCTATTTTTGTCCTGAGTTCATTTATCTGTTTATTAGCTATACGGTTTCCTTCATTTCTTCTTTTCCTTTTTCAAATTCTCTATTTTTGTTGTCTTGGAATTTCTTGAGTGTCTCCTGTACATTTTGGTTGGCCCTATCCAGTATCATCTCTATAAAATTCTCATTGAGTACCTGTAGTATGTCTTCTTTTAAATTATTCTTGTGGGCTTCATTGGGTTCTTTGGCATAGTTTATCTTCATTTTGTTGGAATCTGGATCTGAGTATCTGTTTTCTTCATTTCCCTCTGGTTCCTGTACTAATTTTTTGCTGTGGAAACTGGTTTCCCTGTTTTTTCTGTCTTCCCATCATTGTCCTTGGTGTTGTTACTGTTCCTGTACTGTGTGCAATTAAGTATTTTCTAGCTTGTAATGATAACAATGGTAATATTTAGAATGGAAGGGTGAGAGGAGATGGAAAGCAAGAAGTTAAAGAAAAGGGAAAACCAAACAAAGAGAAAAGTAGGAGAAAACAAAACAAGGAATCAAACAAGAAAGTTTCAAAGGTATAAACAGGGAGCATTAGTGTACTAATCGACAGTAAGCTGAACAGGCATTAGAGAGACAGAGAGAGGATTGAAAATAAAAAATAAAAAGAATAAAGATAAGAATAAAAATTAAAAATAAGTAAATAAAAAATATATATAAATAAAATAAAACAAAATGAAAAATAGAAAAAAAAAACCTCCAAGTTCAAATGCAATGAAGTTTCAGTCTTAATAATTTTGGTGTCCATCTCAGTCTACAATCCTGGAGATCATGCCTCAGATGTTGTTTTGTAGTTGTCTCATCAAAGGGGACACATAAAGTAGAACAAAACTTGTCTGTGTCTTCACAAGCCATCTGGCCGCGGGTGACTTGTGGCCCGGGGGCCCTCCTGGTTCTCCACTTAATTTGAAGTGGAGATGCTCTGTGCCAGCTGGAGGTGTGGAGGGGTCAAAGTTTTGCTTCTTTTCGGTGGTTTTCCCTGCAAGGTGTGTCTCCAGCATCTCTCCAAGATTTCACTATAGGAGGCACGCTTTCTGCTTCCTCCCTCTAGCTGCCATCTTGGCCTCCAGTCCATTTATCTCTTTATTAGTCATGTTCTCTGTTTCACTTTGGTGTTTATACAGTGCTTCTATGGTTTCCTTTATTTCTTCTTTTGCTTTTTCAAATTCTTTATTTTTTTGTCTTGGAATTTCTTGAGTGTCTCCTGTACATTTTGGTTGACCATATCCAGTATCATCTCTATAAAATTCTCATTGAATACCTGTAGTATGTCTTCTTTTAAATTATTCTTGTGGGCTTCATTGGGTTCTTTGGCATAGTTTATCTTCATTTTGTTGGAGTCTGGATCTGAGTATCTGTTTTCTTCATTTCCTTCTGGTTCCTGTACTAATTTTTTGCTGTGAGGAAACTGGTTTCCCTGTTTTTTCTGTCTTCCCATCATTGCCCTTGGTGTTATTATTGTCCCTGTACTGTGTGCAATTAAGTATTTTCTGGCTTGTAATAATAGCACTAGTGATATGTAGACTGGAAGGTTGAGAAGGGATGGAAAGCAAAGAAGTTAAAGGAAAAGGGAAAAACAAATAATCAAGTAGAAAAAAAACAAAACAAAGAAACAAACAAAAAAGTTTCAAAGATATAAACAGGGAGACAGTGTACTAATCAACCGTAAGCTGAAAAGGGATTAGAGAGACAGAGAGAGGATTGAAAATAAAAAATAAAAAGAGTAATGATAAGAATAAAAATTTAAAAATAAGTAAATGAAAGAATAAATGTATATATAAAATATAATATGATAAAACAAAATTAGAAAAATAAAATATAAAAACCTCCAAGTTCAAATGCAATGAAGTTTCAGTCTTAATAATTTTGGTGTTTGTCCCTCAGCCTGCAATCCTGGAGATGGTGCCTCAGATGTTGTTCTGCAGTTGTCTCATCAAAGAGGAGATATAGAGTAGAACAAAACTGCACAAAAAAAAAAACACCAAGTGTCCCAAGTTCAAATGCAATACAGTTTAAGTAAGTTTTTCAGCATGCAGGTGTAGTTCGGTTGTTTTCTCATCAAAGGCAGGGAGAGAGAAAAAAAAAAGTCTGGAGACAGGTCTGTGAATGGCTATCTGTGGCTGTGGCTTGCCTGCCTGCTGCTGTCAGCCTGCTGTTGCTGGAGGTGTTATTTATGCAGATCTCAGGAGTGAGCTTAGCACTCACCTTGCCCTGCAGGCTTTGTTTACTCAGAGTTCTCCAGTGCCTGAGCTGCTGCTACAAGCTTTCCCCTTTCCAAGCACACTGGGGGAGGTGACAGTGCACCCGCTTTCTCTGGCCTGCGTGTTTATTTACAGCTCACATGCGAAGTGGGTCTTCCCCCCCTCCTGTGGAGTTTTCCTCCTACCGCCACTTTTACAAGCTTTCCCGTTCCTGATTGCTGGGCGTGTGCTGCTGCTTCTGCTGGCCGGATGTTTGTTTACAGCTCACGTGGGAGGTGAGTCTTTGCCCCTCTTCTGTGGAGTTTTCCTCCCTCCGCCACTCTCACAAGCTTTCCTGCTCCTGGTTGCTGGGCATGTGCCCCTGTCCCTGCTCCCACCGGAGTCTCTCTGGCCAGGTCCAGCTTGTTTATTTACAGTTTGGGAATGATTCCCCTCCCCCACTCTTCAGAGTTCAGGGCACCCCACCCTCCTTGCCACGTGTCTTTATTGTTCTTATTGCTTATTACTCAGTTTCTCTTTTTTCCCCGGTGGGGGTCAGTCTGTTCAAGGGGCTATGCTGATCTGGCCCAGGCTTGTCTGTGGAAGTACCGCGTACTGCTTAGCTCACCTTGTCCACATCTTTCCAAGCCATCTCGGTGCAGGCGACTGGCGGCCCGGGGGCCCTCCTGGTTTCTCCATTTAACGTGAAGTGGAGATTCTCTGCGCAGGCTGGAGGTGTGGAGGGGTCAAAGTTTTGCCTCTTCCCAGTGGCCTTGCCTGCCAGGTATGTCTCCAGCATTTCTCCAAGATTTCACTGTAGGAGGCACGCTTTCTGCTTCCTCCCTCTAGCAGCCATCTTGGAATCCCTCCATTCTACTCTTTAAAAAGAAAAAATACAAAGACAAAGCCTCATAGTTATTGCTGTCTGGAAACCTTCATATGCAAAATGCTGATGGGTTTGAAAAATAACAGCAGAAAGCAAACTTCAGTTTAATATTACCAGTTACATTTAAAAAAAATTGTTTTACAGTCATTCATGTGATTTCCTAATCCAAACAGTAAAAATGAAAAGGCTTGCTTCTATAGTAAATTTAACAGTGATTCTTACTGTGTTTGCCCCTCAAGTTCACCTGCAAGGATTAAAATACCCTTGTTCTGACACCACCTCAATGAACTATCACTTTTAGTGGACTTGGGAGTTGGATCTGGGCATCAGAATTTTTAAAAGCTCCTCAAGTGTACAGCCAGGTTGAAAACAACTGAATTGGTTTACTCAGGTACATATAACCACATTCTTTAAATTTTTCCACATTTGAATTTTCTTTAATCACGGTCCTCTCTCCTGCTGGATTATAGTGAAGATAAGACTACAATCATAAAGAACTTTGAGGTGATGAAAAAAAGGAAGTGCCTCCTGCTATCTCAATATTTGAAACCAATTGTTGGCACTGCTGACAATGAAGCCACAAGATTTTAATGGAATGGTAAGATTATATCACAGTAAATCTGTAATTCTGAGGTAGAAATACATTACATTTCCTTATCAAAGAATTGATTGCATTGCAGAATTTAACAATAAGTTCAAACAAAGAAGCAATAAAGGGACAGAGAAAAGATAGGTGTGAGAGGCTTGGACTATGAAGTCTAAATGCATATCTAGATGATGATGGAGGAGAGGTTCAAATCCCCCATACAATTGTGCAAACACAGAAAAATCACCTAGGAAAAAAGCCTTCCTACATTTCCATGCTCTCTTCCTCCCCACTTCCTATAAAGACTATCTAGTGGGGTACGTGATTGGGACCACCCCTCAAATATCTCTGCCCTGAACAGTGGAAAGTAATTGGGCCCTCACTGCTGGTAGGGACTAAAAAGCGACATATACCTCTAGAGTCTAAAACATCACTTAGGCCCAAATCAAATCTCAGAGTAAGAATCAATAGTCTGAACCATAAAAATCAGTATTCTATGAATCCCACTATGTCTTCAGAAAAACAAGCTAAGTGGCACCCCTCAGATACATAAGCTTTGCCCTGGCATATTTTACTTTCTCTAAGAATGAGATTCACAGGCCCACTTGGTCAGCAGAAGATGGCAGATCTCTACTCTCCCACACCTGTAGCATCACCATGACAATAACTCAGCTTGCTACCTAAGGACAAAACAAGAGAAATACCTTACATGATGACAAATATGCAAAAAGTGGACATGTGTGTGGGTCTGTCTTGGAATTTCACACAAGCAAAAATCTGTAGCTTCTTCCAAATAAATTGTTGATGACCTAATTTGGTAACGACTTTAGTGATACAGCTTAGCAACCAGCTCAAAGTAACTTCTCCATCCATTCCTGCAATGTACCCATAACCCCATTGACTCATCTCTTCTCTCACCCCTTTCCAGGCAAGGTAAACCCCAGATTTTTCAGGTTCCTACATGGGTCCTGGGCTACCACAACAATTCTTCATATAGTCACTTTTAACTCTTGCTGATGGGGAACTAAAGCAGGTTTTAATAGTCACCAGTTACCAAGCACATACTATGTTTGGAGCTCTTATCTCAGTTTCACCTTCACAATAATTGATAAAGCAGGTATATTATTCCTATTTTACAGGGAAGGAAACTGGAGCACAGAGAAATTGAATAATTTATGTCCAAGGTCAGATAATTAAGTAAGCAGTAGAACAGTTTGTCTGATCCTAAGCCCATACTCTTTAAAATAATGATGGGTTCTTATATAGCAGCATGGTCTAAACACTCTTCAAATACTAACTTATTTAATCTTCACAACAACCCTAAGAAAGAGGTTCTATTCTTACCACTGCCGTTATACAGATGAAAAAAATTGAAAAACAGAGAAGTCCAGCAACTCTCTTAAACTTGCAAAGCTCTTAATAGGCAGCACTAGGATTCAAACCAAGGCAGGCTGTTCTAAACATCCATTGAGGCCTTAACCACTGCACATACTGCCCCTTTCTTCTCTCTGAAACTTAGTTGTTTCTGTGTTCGTTCATTCAAATATTTCCTAGGTCCCTACTGTGCATCTATCATCTTACCAGCTATAATAGAAAGATAACTAGTATTTGACAAGTTTCTTCCTCAGAGATTAGTAATCTAGGTGGGCAAAATCAGTAAAACAATATAAAAAGGCAATAACCAGAATGCAAGGCCAGGTAATGCATACTGGTGCACAAGGAGAACTCAAGCACTGGAACAGGTAGGAGGACCTCATTGAGTGCTAAAGGTGAGTTCCATGTAAGGGAATAACGTGGGAGCAAAGACAAGCGAAAAGGACTGGAGATGGTATAAGTAACACAAGCCATTCTCTGTACTACGGTTGTGTATGCATGTACCTTACTTAATCCTCCTACAGGCCTATGATTCATCTTAACAGATAAAGAAAACAAGTACATGAAGTTCAGTAATTCATTCAAGGTCACAAAACAACCAAGTGACAGAGCTAGGTTTGTTAGATTTGTCTGCTCTGACACTCTTTCTCTAAACCTGGAGCATTTTCACACAGGTAAACACAAACTGATGAGGCCAGGGTATTGAGCAACCACTGACAAGGCTAGACAGAACATAATCATTCTCGTTTCTAGACCCCCTTACAAGCAATTAGGGTTCTTTATCTTCCTCTCATCTGCAGAATGATATGTGCACTTTCAACTTAGAAGCCTTCTTCCTATGGTGTTCCCACTGTAAACAAGATTCCTCTCTGAAGACCAACATATTATGACATGACTTGTCCAAATATAGAGCAGCACTGTTGAGCCAGCTGAGCTAACCAGGGAAGGACAGACCTGGCTAAGGGCAAACTCTGTAGGTGGAGACAGTACGTAGGGACACAGGCAGGGGGCCCTCAAGGATTCTCTAATTCAGACTCCTTCTCTTAGGAGGGAAAAACAGGACCAGAGAGGGTAGTGAGCCAGTCAAGGCCATTCCCTACCTCCACTCCCCAAATTCTGAGCGCCATAAAAGTGCTTTGGCAAGCAGAGATCTGAAATTCCTGCAACAGCTTGGGAGGAGGTAACTAAGGATCTGTCTTCCCACAGAGTCTGTCTTTAGACTCCAATTCGGCTAAGACTAAAAAGAGCAAACCTGTTTTCTTAGCAAGGTTCAAGCTTGACTCAAATGATGTGTTGTTAGGAAGAGGGTAGGAGTGGAAGGGCATCTATATGTGAATCATCAGTTTTTAATCAGCAACCTAGGGAGTGGGATGTTTTGGGAAAGTGCACCTTTTTTGAGACCTTGGATTCATTCTCTTCCTATTGCAGGGAAAGCAAGCCCTGATGTTACAGCACCCACTTGCAGCCTCTTATAGCATGCCGTTTACAGCACCCACTGCTGTTAATAGGAAAAAATATAGCTGTCACAATGCTTTTGCCATTGCACCCTTAGGTGGCTCTCTATGCAGGCTTGAAATAGTAAACCTAATCACCCAAAGAAGAATTTGCTGGTCAAAGAGTAAAAGCAGCACCCATTACTTCATTGTCAGAATGCTTATATATCAAAGTCATGATTAATCAAACTTTCCCTCTGGGAACAGATATAGTTCATTGCTCTTTCTAAGGCCAAAGGACTGTGTCCTACCTTCCACTAGTATTTCTTGTCATTCTTCAGCTCCATTTTCACCAATCATCACATTAGGCCATAGCCAAAAGACATAACTTTTTAAAAAATGTACTCACCTTAATGTACTCAGAGTCTTTATAGGTCAATTTCCCTGCTGGCTAGCATTAGTGTACTTGTACAGTGAATAGGATTTCTTCTCATTCTCTTTAGCATTAGGTAAAATCTTCAAAGAGCAGAACCCAGATATGCTTAAATAAAATAGACCAGTGACTTTGAGCTATGTTACTTACACAATAAGAGTTAAATATGCTTCTTTTTTATTTTTTTTCTCTCCTCCCCCAATCTAGGACTTACTGATCACAAGTAATTTGAAATATCTGGGAACATATAGAGTGGATGACTTAAAGGTGAGGAAGCTATATCATCCTCCCCTCCCCCTTTTCTTTAAATTCTCTCTTCCCAAGCACACCTCTCTGTAGTTGCCTACTACTTTTCTGATCACTCATGGTTAGGTTTCTTTACAGGCCTCTCTATTAATCCCTTAAATGTTGGTATTTCCCTCAACAAACTTTAACTTCCATTTATTTAACCTTCATTTCCAAATCTGAACTTTGACAACTTTCCTCAGAACTTTGGACCCATTCATCCCACAGCTAACTATACATCTCTAGGCTGTCTTACAAGCTTCTCAAACTCAGTAGTAAAAAAACTGAACACATAATTTCTTGCTACCACCTCCTACAACCATTTCTCTTTCTACATCCCTGATCTTTTTTTATAGCACCACCTTTTATCATTGCTCAAATAAACGTGGAAGTCATACTTCATTCTTTGCTCTTCCTTACCCAACGTTCCTATATCCAACCAATATTGAGAATGGTCACTTTCCTTTAGAATCCATCTACTTTTCTCTGCTCTCAGTGCCATTAGCCTAATTCAAACCAAAATAATAATTTCCCCAAATTGCCAAAACAGCCTTCCAACTTGTTCTTCTTGAGCTCCTTTAGTTTATAATTTAGATTGTACCCAGTGATCTTTCTGATATGCGTATTATAAGCACATTGTATCCCTCACTAAAAACCCTTCTGTAGCTCCACTCTGCTGTAGGATATAGTCCAAATGCCCTGAATGGAGACACCTGGTTAACTTGGCCTCCATTTAAACCTCTCCTTCTCATTCCACTCTTTAGGCACACCGATTCTCTTTCAGATTCTCAACCTTGCTGCTTTTTCTCTTGCCTATTGGCTTTCCTAGAATCCAGAATTATACAGAGGAAAATGACTTAAATATCAAAAACAGGACTTTATAACAACTTTGTTCTTGCCTTCAGAAAACTCAATCCAATTGATTATTTATTGAGTGTTAACCAAGAGTAAAATACTTCTTTAGTAGCTACAAAGACATCTAATGAGTAAGATTCAATTCAGGCCTGTGGAGTCCAACTGTTTTCCTTAAGTCTGAGTTTAAAAGTTCAAGTTCTGAGCTGAGTGTGATGGTACATGCCTGTTATACCAGCACTCAGGAGGCTGAGGCATGAGGATTGCAAGATCAAGGGCAGCCTGAGCTACATAGCAAGATCCTGTGCCAAGAAAAAACATTATAAGTTCCTGAAATAGTTCAAGTTACACTAAGAAACTACCTGTCCCTGACAAGCCTATATACAATTTTACCAGATACTTCATCCCCTTCTCTGCCACCAGAGCCCACATATCTCCTTCCTAAACTCTACACTTCAAGGAAGCTTTCTACAACAGCCTGCCAGACAGTTTATGCTTTAGTTTAGACAGTTTATGCTTAGTTTAGAAAGCTTTAAATTTCTGTTGGTGTTCTCAGCAGTTGCTTAAGGCGCTACAATTAGACCTGATGACCAGAAGCTAAAAACCCTGCACTTAGTAACTAGGTGGGGTATTCCATCAATCAGGACTGGATAGAATTTTTACGTTTAAAATTATGGAGTCCATGTGTGGGGGCAGGATCAGGAGAAGTGGGGAGGAAGAAAGGAGAAGATACTGGCAGGTAAAGGAGATCAAAGTATGCTACATGCACACACACACACACACACACACACACACACACACATGTGCGCGCACGCACATACACACACAAAGATAGCATAATGAAAACCAGCAAATGGAGGGGGTGAACTTGTCCAAAAGATGCTGTTTGTAGCTAAGGAATTATCACAGTTAAACTCCCTTATATTATTAATGTATGCTAATAAAAATATATGCATAGTAAAAAAATTATGGAATCCAATAAAGGAGTAAAAAGAGTATATATACAGAAAGACATTAAATAGCATTCCTGGATTGTTTCTTGCCACAAATAGAGCAAAATGATAGAAATAGGCAAAGAATGGCTATCTGGAATCAAAAAACTATATTCTGTGTCTTTACTGTTCAGAAATCAGACTTGATAATGGCGATACGGATCTTGGTAGGAGTTTTCCTTCTTCTTGGTAGGCAAGTTATTAAAAAGCTTAGTATTATAGAATTACATAAAGGCATCTCCTCTGGGTACACAAATGACAAAAAGTTTCCCCTTCCTCCTGACTGACTACCAGCAGGGGCACATATTTTGTGGTAGAAGTGAAGCTTTGTACATGGCTCCATGCCCACATATATTTGGCCTACTAAATTCATAGCCTTCACACATAAATGATAAGTAGTATGTCAAATTTCTTACCACCCATCCCTGAACAAGAGGGGTTCTACTTTCCAAACAGACAAAGTAGATATAACACATTTTTTTATATACCTCTTCTCAATTAAGTTTCTTAATGCTTCTGGCCAGTCTTCATACCACCATTACTCCCAACAGTGGAGGAGACATTTGAATTACTCTCAAGCACAGTAAGAATAGAAATTCTGGCAACCAGAGTTAACCCAGACGTAGTAATGAAGCATAATAATCTCTGACTGATTAGAGGCCCACAGGCCGTTAATAGAGAGAGGCAACATTGGGAGTATCAAATAAGATAGAGAGCTTGCTATAGCTGGGTTGTAATATTAAACCATTAGGAATAGGATATAGAGAATCGAGTGACCATTTTTCCTGCCTCTTTTTCCCTTTGGTTTTTTTTATGCTTGATTTGTTCCTATCCAGTTCAAGATGGCATGCATACTAGCCTCATTTGGCTGAAAGCCAACTGAGGATTCTAGATAGTTTTTAAGGACAGGGTTCAGGCCCTACTTTAGTTAGTGTTCCTGATTCTGAGACACCTTTCCTTCTACCCACTGTTAAGCGTGTGTGTATGTGGATTTTAGATAGCAACAGCAGTAAGCAAGAGAATGAGTCACTTGGATATGGCACCAACCCTATGTTTTACCTGCATCTCCAGAGAACTGAAGATTCTGCATGTAGGGTATCAAAATCTCCCCCATAGGACTGTATGGAGTGACTTTTATATTTTCTACATGCTGGGCATGACTTTACTGCTCAAAAGACATTTGAGTGGTAATATTTAATTGGTTACATGCATTTCATCTAAGAAACTTTCGGTGAGCCTTTCGGTGTAGAGGAAGCATCAAATAAGGGAACCACTGATTTATAGACAAAGACAGTGAGTTTGGAAACATTTACAGATTATTTTTTCCTTGGAAAACAATGGATTTAACACTAGGATAAGGAAGCGCTTAAAAGATGACAGATACCCAAGAACCCTCCCTCAAAGAACTTTAGAAAGAGGGAAAACAGACACCAATACAAATAAATACTACAAAAAAGGAAAGAGTCCAGGTGTCTGAGGTTATAATTGTTGAAAGAGAAACAAATTTGGAACTTGCCAAACAATACCTGCTAAATATTTTTCATTCTTCCCGAGTTAAAAAAAAAACAAAACCTTATCATACCTGCAAAATAGAGAAACTACAATAAACAGAAACATGTGCCTTGGGGAAGGTTGTACTCTGCTATTCCCTTGGACAGAGACCCTTAGGCCTATTTTTTTAATTGACTTGGTTTTGATGAACATGAATGATTTGGTTAGTATTATAGTAAACTAACCAATAAATCAAAAAGTAAGAAAAGGCCCACTGAGGCAAAATCATGATCTACCCACTTGTAGGTACCTGCACTCTGCAAGAAGGTTGGGAGGGACACAGATCTACTGATCCAAAGGGATGCCATAATAGCTGCATGCCCCAAGGCGCTATCAGTATTTTACACCCTGGGGAGACAGTAATTGTGGCTCTAGCAGGAAGATCTGTGAAGCCAACTACAGAGCTCCCAAGTACACTACATTAAAAAATAGGAGGCTTTGCTAATAAGAGAAGTGGAGCATTAGAGAAAGTAACTCAGGATACTAAAAATCTTTAGCAGACCCACTTCAGCTTGATTACAATTCTTGACCCCAGCCTTATCTCTGAAAGATATCAGACAGAAAAAGAAAAAAATCTGAGAAAAATGCCCATAATTTATACCATTTGGGAGATACAGAAAGAGACATGTAACAGATGGAATGGGGAAGGGCAGAGGGCTTAATAAGATTTACTTCAGGATTGGGCATCTATTTGATTAAAACCAGCCTATGCAGGGCAGAGCAGAAGGAAATCACACCGCTCTGATTCTTAGTGCTCCTGGGTGTGCAGCCACCACCATGTGGGCAAGACCACATGCAGCCATCTATGCATGAGCCCTAATAAGAAGCATCACTAGTGGTGAACTAGACTAACACTCACTCCTTAGTGTTATGACAGTCTGGGCCAAAGAAAGATCAGCTCATCCTGGTCCGAAAACAGAAAGTATCAGTTTTTGTATCCTCAGTGCCTAATGCAGTGCTAGATACATCAGTGCTTAAAAATTGTTCTGAATGAGTGAAAGTACAATTTCTTAATGTCCATAAAGTCTAAGAGAATGTATAGGTTTAGTCTGTGACCATAAGTCCAGATTTCCCTGACAGTCCTACAATTTTGTATAAGTATAATCAGTAATACTCCCTTTTACTTGCAAAAGGGGGAATGAATCACCTTGCAAAAGTATCAGTTTGGATATCAAATTCTATTTTAGCTTAGATATAGTCTATCACCAAAATGATGGTTTTCTACTGCTATGATTATTGCAAATACACATGAGGCCCTGCACTTCCCCAACAAGTTACTGCTCAGTCCTTGCAGAACCTTGCAGAACCTGTCTTGGGTGGGCTTTGGGAAGTCCTTTTTTCTCTGATCTCCCTTCTGTTTCTTTTCCCATGTCTCCATCATTTCTTCTCCCCTCGTCTTTCCCCTAAGTGTCCTGGTTCTATCTCTGAGGGAGGGGAGTACAAATCAACTTTTAATTCCTGCAGAGTCTTAGAGGACACCACTTACGATACCACCTTTCCTAACGGTACATCTGTCAGAGTATGACTTAAACACATTGACAGAGCCTCCATCTTTTTTTATTTGACTTGCCAAAGACCTCTCTCAAAAATGAGTGATAGTGAAGAGAAGGAAGCAAGGAAGAAAACCTCTCTCTTGCTACAAATAAATAAATGAACAAATAACTTGAGCAAGGTCCTACACGTGAGCAAGGAGACAGACTTTCAGCTCCATGGATTTTTTTTCTTATCTTCCAGAAAAAAAGAACTAATATGCTTGTTTTTATGTAAGCAGTCTGATGTATTCCTGGAACTTATATCTATTTCCATTTATTTTAGTTAGAGTTTATACCAGCAGGATTCAAGAGCAAATTCTATTTTGCTCAAGACAAATCATCACTCTCTCTGGGAAGCCCAAAACAATCACAAAAATAAAAAGAAGTAGGAAAAGAAAGGAATGTTAGTAAGAGCTGAATCCATTACCAGGTTGGGATTTTGATATTTTATTTTTTATGTAAAATATTTTTAACTTTTCTCTCAGACCATGAGCAGGAGGTTATTAACTATTGGGTAAACTTACTGTGACCTTCTGGCATCATTGTTAATAAGGTAATTAATAGTAGATCATTTGGCCACATCAGATGTAGGACTGAATTAGGAACTTTAAAAAAATAAATTTAACAGCATATAGTCTGACTCTGAAGAGATATACTAGTATCCTTCTCTGTTCCTAACTGTATGGCTTTAGACAAATCCCTTGAAGTCTCTGTTTCTCATCTGTGTAATTAAGGATTTGTTTGCTATAGCTCCTCACATTACTGATGCTCTGTGAATCTATGACTTGATCATTTGGTCAGGGAAAATTTCTCCTATCAGCCCCTCAAAGCAGATGCTTCACTGTCTTCCTGTATGCCTGCATACCACCAGCCATCTTTTAACCCCTAACAGAAGCATCTAGAATCTCTATGTTCTCTCGCTGCTTCCATCTTTCCTGAAATATGATACTTTGAATTACATAATTCCATCAGGGTGATTTCTGGTAAATGAAATCTATTTCTGCTCCTAGTGCCTGGCTACACCTTGGCTATGAGCTCTCAGCACAGCAAAATACCTCATACCGAAGGGTCCATTTTAAGCTAGAAAATAAGAGTTTGAATAACCAAGTTTACTGCAAATTGGCCAGTTCAGTCTCATCATTCTGTGACTCTCCTGAGCCAGTATACATTAGATGGATTCAACAGTTTCTACCCCTCCTCCTTCTTGGCAATGAATGTTACTTCATTGTGCTTCCCTAGAAAAGTATCAATATTCCCTGACTTGCTACTGGTATTCATTGTTTCAAATCTGACTCACAAACATGTTTGTTTATTTAAAAGAGCCTAAGCAATGCATATATTCTTCATTTTTCCATTAGTGAGAGAAAATCTTACAAGATATTCTACAGCCACACTTATCATACTGGTTAAAAACGATGGTCATGTTGAGTGTGGTAGTGCACATCTATAATCCCAGCACTTAAGAGGCAGTAAGATCATGAATTCAAGACCATCCTGGACTACATAGTAAATTCAAGGCCAGCCTGAGCAACAGAGTGAAACTCTATCTCAAAAACAAACAAAAAAAAAACAAGAAAAAATTTAAAAGGTGGTCACAATTTTCTAGTATTCTGTTCTTACAGTATGGAAACATCCTTGCAGAGTCAGGCCCAGGGATTTTTAAATACCACTTAGAGACTTTTGAATGATCCCTCATAAAACTACCTTATAACTATGAAATAAGGTGAAAATACAGGTAAAATACACAAAGCCCAAGACATTATTGGAACTCTTTTTTTTTTTTTTGTAGTACTGCTGTTTGAACATAGAGCCTTGAACTTACAAGGGAGGCCCTCTACTTCCTTGAGCCATGCCCTCTAGACATTTTAGGTATTTTCCAAATAAGGTCTTCAAATTTATGCTCAGACTGGCCTGAATGAAGATTCTCCTATTTATGCTTCCCATGTACCTGGGATGACAAGTACTCACCATGCCCAGCTTTTATTGGTTAAGATGGGATCTTGCTAACTTTTGCCCAGGCTGACTTCAAACCATGATCCTCCCAATCTCCACCTCTGAGTAGCTAGGATTACAGATGAGATACCACACCCAGCCACCTAGGAACACTATTTTTTTTCCAGTGGGTGGGAAAGATGCCTTAGAAGAAGTAGACTATAGAAGCTTTTTTTATGATGGTGAAGGATGGAACAGGCGATAAAAATGTAGAGGTAGAAAAGAATGAATGATGACTACATAGATAGAGAAGTAGAAAAATATAGAAACAGATGTTGAATACACCATGAGCACAATGCAGGAAAGTTCTCCAGACTCTGACTTCTTAATACCCCAAATGACCACAATCATGAAAACTTTATTATCTGGTGGATCTCACATTACATTCTCATCAGAGTCAGTAATCCACCTATAAACTACCCCCTCCTAGTCTCCAAATTCAGTAGCCATAGAACACACTATCTGCTTCTGACTTCCTTTTTTTTATTCACATGTGCATACAATGTTTAGGTCATTTCTTCCCCCTTCCCCCACCCTCTCCCTTACCCCCCCGACGGGCCCTGCCTCTCCCCCCACACCCCCTCGATACCCGGCAGAAACTATTTTGCCCTTATCTCTAATTTTATTGAAGCGAGAGTAGAAGCAATAATAGGAAGGAACAAGGGTTTTTGCTAGTTGAGATAAGGATAGCTATACAGGGAGTTGACTCGTATTGATTTCCTGTGCGTGTGTGTTACCTTCTAGGTTAATTCTTCTTGATCTAACCTTTTCTCTAGTTCCTGGTCCCCTTCTCCTATTGGCCTCAGTTCCTTTAAAGTATCTGCTTTAGTTTCTCTGTGTTGAGGGCAACAAATGCTATCTAGTTTTTTAGGTGTCTTACCTATCCTCATACCTCCCTTGTGTGCTCTCCCTTTATCATGTGATCAAAGTTCAATCCCCTTGTTGTGTTTGCCCTTGATCAATGTCTGCATATGAGGGAGAACATATGATTTTTGGTCTTTTGGGCCAGGCTAATCTCACTCAGAATGATGTTCTCCAATTCCATCCATTTACCAGCGAATGATAACATTTTATTCTTCTTCATGGCTGCATAAAATTCCATTGTGTATAGATACCACATTTTCTTAATCCATTCGTCAGTAGTGGGGCATCTTGGCTGTTTCCATAACTTGGCTATTGTGAATAGTGCTGCAATAAACATGGGTGTGCAGGTGCCTCTGGAATAACTTGTGTCACAGTCTTTTGGGTATATCCCCAAGACTGGTATTGCTGGATCAAATGGTAGATCAATGTTTAGCTTTTTAAGTGGCCTCCAAATTTTTTTCCAGAGTGGTTGTACTATTTACATTCCCACAAGCAGTGTAAAAGTGTTCCTTTTTCCCCACATCCTCACCAACACCTGTTGTTAGTGGTGTTGCTAATGATGGCTATTCTAACAGGGGTAAGGTAGAATCTTAGTGTAGTTTTAATTTGCATTTCCTTTATTGCTAGAGATGGTGAGCATTTTTTCATGTGTTTTTTGGCCATTTGAATTTCTTCTTTTGAAAAAGTTCTGTTTAGTTCACTTACCCTTTTCTTTATTGGTTCATTAATTTGGGGAGAATTTAGTTTTTTAAGTTCCCTATATATTCTGGTTATCAGTCCTTTGTCTGATGTGTAGCTGGCAAATATTTTCTCCCACTCTGTGGGTGTTCTCTTCAGTTTAGAGACCATTTCTTTTGTTGAGCAGAAGCTTTTTAGTTTTATGAAGTCTCATTTATCTATGCTATCTCTTAGTTGCTGTGCTCCTGGGGTTCCATTGAGAAAGTTCTTAACTATACCTACTAATTCCAGAGTATTTCTTACTCTTTCCTGTACCAACTTTAGAGTATGTGGTCTGATATTGAGAACCTTGATCCATTTTGAGTTAATATTGGTTTAGGGTGATATACATGGATCTAGTTACAGTTTTTTGCAGACGGCTAACCAGCTTTCCCAGTAGTTTTTGTTGAAGAGGCTGCTTTTTCTCCATCGCATATTTTTAGTGCCTTTGTCAAAGACAAGTTGGTTATAGTTGTGTGGCTTCATATCTGGGTCCTCTATTCTGTTCCACTGGACTTCATGTGTTTTTGTGCCAGTACCATGCTGTTTTTATTGTTATAGCTTTGTAATATAGTTTGAAGTCAGGTATTGTGATACCTCCAGCATTGTTCTTTTGACTGAGTATTGCCTTGGCTATTTGTGGCCTCTTGTGTTTCCATATAAATTTAATGGTAGATTTTACAATCTCTTTAATGAATGTCATTGGAATTTTGATGGGAATTGCATTAAACATGTAGATTACTTTTGGGAGTAATCTTTTACTATGTTGATTCTATCAATCCATAAGCATGGGAGATCTCTCCACTTTCTATAATCTTCCTCAATCTCTTTCTTCAGAAGTTTATTGTTTTCCTTGTAGAGGTCATTCACATCCTTTGTTAGGATTACACTTAGGTATCTGATTTTTTTTTTGAGGCTATTGTAAATGGAATTGTTTTCATTGTATCTGTATGGGAATAAATTTCTCTAGATTTGGAAAATTTTCTGTTATTATTTTGTTGAATATATTATGCATTCCCTTTGCTTGCACCTCTTCTCCTTCTTCAATGCCCATGATTCTCATGTTGGTCTTTTAAGGAGTCAGTGACTTCTTGCATTTTCTTTTCACAGGTCTTGAGTTGTTTAACTAATAGTTCTTTGGTTTTTCCTTTAATTACCATTTCATCTTCGAGTTATGGGTTTCTGTCTTCTGTTTGTTCTATTCTGCTGGATTGGCCTTCCATTTGTTTTGCAATTCTGTTTCGTTCTTTTTTCTGAGGTTTTCCATATCCTGAGTTGTTTCCTCTTTAATGTTGTCTATTTTTGTCCTGAGTTCATTTATCTCTTTATTACTCATGTTCTTTGTTTCACTTTGGTGTTTATACAGTGCTTCTATGGTTTCTCTTATTTCTTCTTTTGCTTTTTCAAATTCCCTATTTTTGTTGTCTTGGAATTTCTTGAGTGTGTCCTGTACATTTTGGTTGAGCATATCCAGTATCATCTCTATAAAATTCTCATTGAGTACCTGTAGTATTTCTTCTTTTAGATTATTCTTGTGGCTTCATTGGGTTCTTTGGCATAGTTTATCTTTATTTTTTGGAGTCTAGATCTGAGTATCTGTTTTCTTCATTCCCCTCTGGTTCCTATACTAATTTTTTGCTGTGAGGAAACTGGTTTCCCTGTTTTTTCTGTCTTCCCGACATTGCCCTTGGTGTTGTTATTGTCCCTGTACTGTGTGCAATTAAGTATTTTCTAGCTTGTAATAATAACAATGGTGATATTTAGAATGGAAGGGTGAGAGGAGATGGAAAGGAAAGAAGTTACAGAAAAAGGGTAAAACAAATAAAGAAGTAGAAAAAAACAAAACAAAGATATGAACAGGGAGAGATAGTGTACTAATCAACAGTAAGCTGAACAAGCATTAGAGAGACAGAGAGAGGATTGAGGGGAAAAAAAAGAAAAATAAAAAAATTAAAAATGAATAAAAAGTAATAATAAAAAAAAGAAAGAAAAATCTCCAAGTTCAAATGCAATAAAGTTTCAGTCTTAATAATTTTGGTGTTTGTCCCTCAGCTTCCAATCCTGGAGATGGTGTCTCAGAAGTAGTTCTGTCATTGTCTCTTCAAAGGGGAAAAAAAAACCAAACCAAACCAAACAAAACAAAACAACACAAAACAAAAAAAACAAAACACCACAAAGCATCCCAAGTTCAAATGCAATACCATTTCAGTAAGTTTTTCAGCATGCAGGTGTAGTTTGGTTGTTGTCTCATCAAAGGAAGGGAGACAGAAAAAAAAAGAGCCTGGAGATAGTTCTGTGAATGGCTATCTGAGGCTATGGCTCACCTGCCCGCTGCTGTCAGCCTGCTGTTGCTGGGGACTTTATTTATGCAGATCTCAGGAGTGAGCTTAACACTCACCTCATCCGCAGGCTTTGTTTACTCAGAGTTCTCCTGGGCGTGAGCCACTGCTACAAGCTTTCCCCTTTCCAAGCTCACTGGGGGAGGTGACACTGCACCTGCTTTCTCAGGCCTGTGTGTTTATTTACAGCTCATGTGGGAAGTGGGTCTTCCCCCCCCCTCCTGTGTAGTTTTCTTCCCACTGCCACTTTTACAAGCTTTCCCACTCCTGATTGCTGGGCATGTGCCGCCACTCCTGCCTTCTCTGGCCGGCTTCTTTATTTGCAGCTCACGTGGGAAGTGGGTCTTCCCCCCCCTCCTGTGGAGTTTTCCTCCCATCGCCACTTTTACAGTCTTTCCTGCTCCTGATTGCTGGGCATGTGCCACCACTCCTGCCTTCTCCAGCTGGCTTATTTGTGAGGGGTTTCCCCTCCCCCATTCTTGGGCGCTCGGGGCACCCCACCCCCTTTGCTATGTGTCTTTTTTGTTGTTATTGCTTATTATTCAGTTTTTTTTCCCCTGGGTGGGGGTCAGTCTGTCCAGGGGGCTATGCTAATCTGGCCCAGGGTTGTCTGTGGGAGTACCATGTGCTGCTTAGCTCACATTGTGGTCTGCGTCTTCCCAAGCCATCTGGGTGCTAGCATCTGGAGGTGGTGCGGGAGCCCTCCTGGTTTCTCCGTTTAACGTGGAGTGGAGATGCTATGCGTGGGCTGGAGGTGTAGGGGAGTCAAAGTTTTGCCTCTTCTTGGTGGTTTTTCCTATAAGGTGCATCTCCAGCATCTCTCTGAGGTTTTACTTTAGGAGGCACACTTTCTGCTTCCTCCCTCTAGCCGCCATCTTGGAATCCCCTGTCTAGAAATTCTGATGAGTGTGGTGGGTGGGGGCAGCCTGAGGAGGCCCACAGACCTACAAATGTCCCTAAAGTCATGGAGGGGCTAGGAGAGCCTACGCTCTGACAGCCAGGATGTGTGGCTAGTGCTTCTGACTTCTTATGTGTAAGAAGTCTTCCCCATGGTACCAATGGCATCTGTATATCTACATTTGATTTCTGTGGTCCAAGTAGAAATAGATACCTTGGATTCTGTTGTATAGGTAATTTCCTAAATTTTAAGATGTCAGGGCCCATGACCATCTAGTTCTCTAGGAATTTTATTTACCACTACTATATTTTATTCTAGGTCCCATGGTTGATATTTCTTTAATGGAAATCATGGAAGATATAACTTCCAGATGTTCTCAGTAACTAGATGAAAATAGCTTTCCATACAGAGCATTAATGCTGCTCCCATCCCACTGGTAAACTCTCTCTAGACTAATAAAATACTTCCCAAAAGAGAACCTCATCAAAAGCCTCCATAGTTCTAGAACTTAGTCTTGTTAGGCTAAGTAATCCTCTCCCCCTAGTTATAAGACAAATTCCTCCTGGTTCCTGAATCCCATCCCCTGGTCCCTGTAAGCTAATTTCAGGGACAATAGCTGGTACAGGATGTTCCTGATCTTACACTCCAACTCGTACCATAACACAAAGCCCTTGGATTGATTGGACTTGTTCCCATACTCTTTTCCTTGATTTTTCTTTGTTTAGCTTTCTCTGTACTCATAATTACTGCTTTTTCTCCTAATTTCAAATGAGCCTCTCCTTCCTTCTTTATCTCCTAAACCACCCATTATAAAAAGTAGCAAGGATGCTGAAGAACAGTGTAAGAAGAAGAGGTGGAGCAGGAGGAGGAGGAAAATGCATTTGGTTCTGAGAACCACATGTTTTACACTATCTTGACCACTAGTGCAGAAAGGTCCCTTGAGAAGGAACATATTACTTTGATATTTAGGTGCAAGGCAACCCTGTAAGGTAATATTTACCATGACTTTCCTTGTACTAGGGCCTGGATTTCTAGCAACTTTTTTCCTGAGACCAATTTCTTTCTTTCTTTTCTTTTTTTGCTTTTCTTTCCCCAATTCTGGAGATCACACCTGGGGTCAATATCTAATAGCAAGTGTCAGTGGCATTGTACACAAAAAGTTTGCTGTAAGAATAAAGCTTGGAAGCTGATATGGCCACTTGACAGTGTGAAGGTGTCACTAAGCTGGAGAGAATGTGTGCATTCTAATCAGCTAAAAGAGGAAATTTGCACCTCACCTGCCAGCTCTAACCTGAAATAAAGAAGAGAGCCCAGCCTCTGGCCCTTCTTCCAGCAACAAGTAGGGTAGCATGAAAACTTGGTGCTAAGCACTAATCCTTCCTACACTAGAGCCCAAGAGGAAAACATACCCAACATGATGTTCAACAACACTCTTCTTATAAAGATAACAAAGGAGAGGTTTACAGCCTGACCATCTTATACTACATAAAGGAAAACCTGAAAGTGATTGTTATTTTCACTGAAAAGATGTGTTCTTATATGGCCACAGCAGTCTAATTGATGTCTTTGTGTAAATAAGAAGGCCCTCACTTAGGGTGGACACAACGCCATGAGTGTACAGCTTGGGTGAAGCACATGTTCCATTTCAGGCCCCACAGCTTCCAGTTCTCAGAAACTGTGCACTACACACAGCTGCACCAGATTGCCCCCATTCCAAATTTCAGGGACTAGAAATAAATTAAGTTCAAGGTAAAGCAGATGTATGGAAATTCTTTTTGTATCCATAAGAGAAGAGATATACAGAATAAATATAGGCTTTATATAAGCCATGTGCTGGATGCTCACACCTATAACCCTAGCTATTTGGGAGTCTGAGACTGGGAGGATCTCAGTTTGAGGCCAGCCCAGGAAAACAGTGCAAAAGACATCATCTCCAAATAACCAGAGCAAAATGGACTGGAGGTGTAGTTCAAGCCTTGTAGGCACAAAGTCCCTAGTTCAAACTCCAGTCCCACAAGAAAAACAAAAACATAGGCTTTACAGAAATTTCAAAAGCTGTAAGAACAACCACTAAAACAAGGAAATGCATTATGTGCATCCCAAGTTAACAAAGAAAATAAAAAGGAATGGGGGGAGGGAGGATCAAGCCTACAGAAGAGAAAAAAAAAGCAGCAAGGATAGCAATAAGATGACAGTGGCACAAGTATTCAGATAGCTACCAAAAGGTGCATGCTCTACCACAGTGAGCAACTGTTGTTAAGAAGTGGCTACTGTAACAGAAACCATATTTTCCAGGCTCGACTTGCAGGCAGGTAGGACAGTATGACTAGTTCTTACCAATGAAAAGTGAGCAAAAGTGGTATAAATGATTTCTAGGCTGATGTGGTTAAAAAGTAGGTGCCTTCTCTATTCTCATTCCCTTCCAATAGCGATCTTAGAACCTACATGTTGGGAATGGCAGAGCCACCAAATGAAAATAGCCTGTATCCCTCCATGACTGTGGAGAAACAGACTATCCCCTCTGTGCCACTAATTGGATTTTACATGGTAAAATACAGAATCATGACATTCAGGTCAATGATAGACTGCATATTCATAAAATTATGTCACCCTAGTGACATTGGAGCTATCTTAGTTTGTGTAAGAACATTCTTGATACTTGCACAATGACTAAATCACCTAACAGCATTTCTCAGCACATATCCCTGTCATTAAGCAATGCATAACCGTATACTTCTGTTGCATTCAGTCACTGGGGTGTCAGGGCTCATCTGCAATCTCAGCAAGAACTACCCTAAGTAATACAGATGGTAAGTAGAAAACACAAAAAGAGGTAATAGAAGTCCAAATATATCATCAATCACAAAAAATGTGCATGGAAGAAGCCTGGAATTGGACAACTATGGTTAGCAGACAAAATCCAACTATGTCTATCTATTTACATAGGATCTGTAGGTGCTTTTGAGTAGTTGCAACAGAGACTATAAGGCCCACAGAAACAAAAATACTATCTGGCCCTTTACAGAAAAAAAGATAGCCAACCCCTGGATTACTCTCTGATATTAAAAAAAAACATGGGATAAGAGAGTTAGGTCAATTTTTATGCTACTGTCTTAGTCTGTTCAGGCTGCTGTAACGAAATATCTATAATCCATATAGAATAGAGATTTATTTTCTCACAGTTCTAGCACCTAGGAAGTTCAACACCATGACAATAGTAGCAGGTTTGATAGTTTGGTGAGGGTTTGGTTTCTGCTGCCAACATAAACCTTAAATGCTTTACCCTCCAAAGGGTAAGAAATCTGTATTCTCACATGGTACAAAGCAAAAAGTTAACTCCCTCCATCAAGCAAGCTGTTTTTAAGAACACTTAATCACATTCATGACAGAAGGAGCCCTCCTGACCTAATAATCATCTTAAAGGCCCTACCTCTTAATATCATCACATTGGCCATCAAATTTCAACACCTGAATTTTGAAGGGGACACATTCTGTGTCTTTCTGGAAGTGGTGAACAGTGGTCAATCTCAATGACAAATGCTCTGAAAAGAAATGTATGTTTGTTTATCAATTACTTAATCATTTACAGCATAAGTTTCCTCAGAACTACCAGAAATACCAAAGAACACGAAGAACAAAACACCTGTTTTAGTAGTGATCAGCTATCTCTCCCGAGTTTCTGGCTACTTGTTTCTAAGTTGCAAGGAATGTCAAAGCTAAATCTTTGACATTTAGTAAAGCTTTACTAAACACAAATTGCTGAGAACAGGAGATATTTTTAAGCTGTTCAAAACACTCTATATAACAACTTGAAAATTTTTACCATCCAAACTTTAGGGAAATTTTATTAATAGATAAGGTATTAAGGTGCTCTATTCCCTTTAAAAGCTCAAGGCCAAAGTTCATTGAGCAAGATAAATTCATTTTAATATAGGGAAACCACAAAAGGAATTAACTGTGATAAAAAAGAGAAATGTAAAGTCCTCCTCTGATCAGTCCATCAAGTCCACTTGGTTTCCTGTCTAGTCCTTGCCTATGAGAAGGAATTTATAACAATGAAGTCAATGCAGCAAAATTCCTCTTTAACAAAATAAGTTCTATGTCATTGTAATAAGCATATTTTGAGAATGAAAGTCAAGTTATAGAAATTGTGTCTAAATAATAGATTGCAGGAGATATTTTGAAGTCACGAGGAGCATAATTGATAGAAAACATAAAATTCTAAGGTAGGAGACAGAATTACTGATTTTGGGCTCTGATCAAAGAGACAAAGAATCACAACTATTTTTTGAAAATGTTTGTGCAAATGATAGTCCACTATGTACAAAAGGGATTAGAGCAGGAAGAGAAAAAAACAAACAGATTTTTGGATGGTCCGAGTATGAGGTGGCAAGGGTAAATGGCTTAAAGGGCAGGGAATGAAATATAATGTGAATAAAGACTGCAGAGGAAGAAAACAAAAGATTGCAGAGGAGAAGTCAACTGAAATTAGTGAGTGAATGCCTGTATAGAAGCGAGAAGGAGGAGGTAAGAGTAAGAGAAAGGAAGATGAAGATAGCAACTATATTTACAAAACTTTGATCTAGATGTGATGACAGAGAAGAGAAACCTGTATGTACTCTTGAAAAGTTGATTAGTTTTAGAACGTTTGAATATAAGAAATTATTTTTTAAAATTAAAGATTAAAGCCCAGGCCAGCAATTGAAGAACATGGTGATTCTCAAAGGGTAGCCTCTACAGCTTAGAATGCCTTTTAAAATACGCTTTCAGGGTGTCTCACCAGACCTACTAAATTTCAATCTCCAGGCTGGGGAGCCAGGAATCTGGATCAAGTGAATTCAGGGGAAGAAGATACAGAACACACTGGAGTACAGCCCCTACTGAAACACAGATGCAGGTCTGCATATTTTGTAGACAAAAACCTGAGTGGCTGATCTTACCCAGAGTTACTAAAGGAGATGCAGGATCCAACTGTTGAGACATGGGGGTCTCAACTGTTACAGGTCATGGATAAAGAATAGCTAATGAAGGATACAAAAAACAAGGAGCTTACAAACTAAACTTACCAGAATCATACATTACCAAAAGCAGAAACACAGCTGGGTGCTTGTTTTTCCCTGCTAAAATTCTGAATAATTACATTGAGAGCCTTTTGGCTGACAGAGAATTCAGCTTGAGCTTCTTGATACTCACCCTAGACAATAATAAAGGCCAATAAGCTAATAGTAAGAGCAGAGAATAAGGCACTTAAGTCTTAACTTTCTCAAAGTCTCAGTAGATTTTCTCTTTCTCATTTTATCCTGTTTAGGTGTTTAAAAAACTTAAGAAATATGTTTAAGCAGGTGCCTAATATTTTAAGCTTGGGAGAGGGAAGTAATTGGTCCCAAGTGTGTTTTTCCTCAAATTTATGATTTCCTTTTCAGTGGTATTGTTTTAAGTGGTCATAGTTTCCAAGGTAACAGCTAATGGTTGTTGAGTTGTATTCCTCCTCTTAAGAGCTACAGGCAGGTGTTCTTCAGGATATAGTAAAAGTTTATGATGTAAAGACCCATATTCTTCTTGACTTGAGGTTTTTTTTTTAAATCCCATCACTGTAAGCCTTAAAGATGAAAAGCTTTTCACAGCAACAGTAGCAACATATACACCTACTATGCTTTGCAAATACACAAGACATGTTCCCAAACATTTCTCACAGATGCTCTCACAGATAAATATTATTATCTTCATTTTGAGAGAAAATATGAGTTGTCCAAGGGCTAGAACTCAAATTTTAACTCTGACCTTCAGATCCTAATATCTTTCCAAGATACCCCCAAATAATTAATTAAAAAGAGATAAATTTCCCTCTTTTAAAATAAATCAGAGAAATTTTTATTAATAAATGTTTTAGTTGTAGTTAACCTTATCAAAATCTATAATGGGGTCAGTCTTGGTTTTTCTGGTAGACTTGAAGCTACCATTTTAAATTTCTGGGAAACAAAAACTTTCAGTGTGTGAATGAACAGAGGTGGCAACAAAAGGGAAACTATGGAAAAGGGGACATGAAAGATAAATGCTGTATGCAGCTGGGGTCTCGGCCTTTGAAACTAATTCCTACTCACCTTATTTCCAGGAATATATGGAGCCACTCCTAGAAGCAGTGGGGCTAGTACACAGAGTTCATCTTACACAAGGATCTAAATAATATCCTGAAGAAAGAGAGAATGCAGACTTATAATGTGGATCCGTGGTATCCTTCAGATCTACTGTACTGGAATAATTCAAGAATTAATCCAGCTAGACACTGGTGGCTCCCACCTGTAATCCTAGCTACTTGAGAGACTGAAATCAGAGGATCATGGTTTGTTGTCAACCCAGGCAAATAGTTCTTGAGACCCCACCTCCAAAATAACCAGAGCAAAATGTACTAGAAGTGTGGCTCAGGCAGTAAAGCACCTACTTTGCAAGTGTGAAGCCCTGAGTTCAAACCCCAGTTCCAGCAAAATAAATGAATAAATCCTAACTACATAACTAGTGTAGTGATAGCTAAAATAAAATGAGCAAGTAAAAAGTAAAGAATTACCCAACATCTTCCTGGGATCCTGAGAATCCAAGGCAACAATCTTTTGTAGTACTGGTTGTGCTGAAGAGCAATATGAGAGCACACTGGGGTGTAGAAGTTATTTCTGAAATGTCCCCCATGTGAAGACAGGCCATCTTATCATGGAGTAGGTGAAGTGAAGTCATGAAAATGTTATGTTCTTACCACTGTGTGACTTTACTAAACTTTAATTAATTCAGAAAGAATTGAGGTTAGACTTTGATGCCATAAAATATAAAAAAGAAACAGCATAACAGGAATGTAGCTTTGTAAAACACAAGTTGTGTTTCTTCTTTAAATCTGTTTTTATAAATCAGCAAAGATCCACTTGACTAATATTAGAAGTAGTGATAATGATAACAGGAACAAGAAGACACAGCAATCTTATACATGGACATACCTAACAAAAGAGTTTCAAAATACTGACAGCAAAACTATAGAACTAAAAGATCAGATCAAGAACTCTACAATTTTAGCTGAAGACTTCAAGTCTTCTTACAACAATTCATAGAAATACAGAAAATCAGTAAGGGTATGCATGATTTGAACATTATCAACTGACCTGACCTATTAATATTTATCGAACAGTCCAGCCAACCAAGTCTATAGTCTTTTCCTGTATACATAGAACATTCACAAGGCATACCATATCCTGGACCATAAAAGAAGTCTGAATAAACTTAAACTAACTGAAGTCATACCATAAGAAAAATAAATTAGAAAAACAATACAAGGATACTTAAGAAAATCTCTAAATATTTGAAATGAAGTAATCTGTGTGACAAAAAAAATTAACATTTTAACTAAATGAAAATAGAAGCACAATTCTTACCTGGCAGGAGAGATAACATGATCATGAAAATATAAGCACATTACATCAAAATTTATCAGAACAAAAATTGTGAAAATAGCTGAAGTACAGCCTAACAGCAAGTGCGTGAAAAGAAGTATTAGAAAAGAAGAAAGGTCTAAAATAAATTATCTAAGTTTCTATTATAAGAAACTAGAAGGAAAAAGAAGAGCATAGGAAGGGCTGGAAGTTATAGCTCAGTGTTAGAACACTTGCCTATCATGCTTTAAGGTCCTGGGCTGGATCTCTAGAATCATAAAAAAAGTAAAAAAAAAACAATAAATAAATTTAACTTAACTTAAAATAGTCATCAGATGTAGTGTCACATGACTAATCCCAGCACTCTGGGGGCTAAGGCAGGAGGATTGCTAGCTCCATGCCACCCTGCTACCACTTTAGGACAAAACTTACAGCTATATTTTTCTGAAACTACTTTTTTCTAAGTTTAATATTAGCCATTTATAATAATTATAATTACAACTTTTAACCAAATTTCTACCTTGCTAAGAGAAGTGGATAATTCTAAACAGTCAGGAGAATTCAACATGGTGGCTTGGGTAAGGAATCAGAAATCCTAAGCTCTGTGACCCCAGAAACCTCCTTGAGACATTGGAGCTACACTTGGGTAATTCTGATTGTTACTAGCCAAAATAATAACCACCATCACATTAGGCACAGATAAAATTCAAGGACTGACCCTTATATCAGCCTTTAATTGCACCTAACTGCCATGAAAATGCCACATGACACAGCCAGCAAGGCAAGTCTGGCCCTAGGAAAAAAGCAAGCCCCCCAGCCATTTCTCTTTTCTTTTCTTTTTCTTCCTCCCAAAAAGCAGAAGACAGAGCATCAATCAGAATCAAACACTGTGACATCCTGTACCCCTAGCTAGTGGAAAGCCTCCTTATGCCACACCACACTAAAGAAAAAAGCATAGCCATTTCTCTCCTCCAACCAGCTTCAAAGTTGCTGGTGTGAACTGCAGAATAAACAGGTGAGCATCATGCACCACATGCAACTCCCCTAAAACCTCCCCCAGGAAAATAATCCAGCACAGCCCCTGGACAGACTGAACCCTCCCTCCCCCAGCAAAACTGAAAAACATAAACAGCAAACTGTAATACAACAGCAGAGGTGGGGGTGGAACACTGAACCTGCCCCAGGGAACAGGAGTGTAACAAGGAGCCAAACTCTCAGCACTGAACTCTCAGTGAACAAACGCAGGTAAAGCAGCAAAGGCTGACAGCAGGAGCAGGGCAACAAGCTAACCACCCAGAGGAGCCACCAACACCCAGCAGAGATAGGGAGAGGCATAAAGGCTGAGAGCAGGAGTGGGATGACAAACCAACCACCTATAGGAGATGCTAGCACCCAGCAGAGATCCAGAAAGGCACAAAGGCTGAGAGCAGAGGTGGGGCAACAGACCAACCTCCCAAAACAGGACAGGTGCTGGATCCCTGAGCTGATCTCTGAGACAGAGGGCAGCATTCAAAACTGAATTGCCCCAACTTGCTGGGGGAGGAGCTGACCAAACAGAGATGCAGCTGAAGGGCAACACAGCTGCTGCCTGGTGAAAAACAATAGTTCTGACCACCCTGCACAAGCTGGCAGTCTTACCTCACCTCACAATTCCAACTAATATTGTGGACAGTAGGAATCAAATACTACACACAAGCCAGCACCTACTGAAACCACATCAGAGCTTCTGCCTATATGCCAATACCAGTATGGGACACCTCAGGAATAATGCCAGAACTTTTACCAAAAAACTGAACTTTCTGTGGTTCCTGAACCAGGTGTTTTTTATTGTGGTTTTTTTTGTTTTATTTTTAATATTCCTGTATTACTAACTTCACCATCACGATTCTCTAATCCTTTTCTTACCCTATTCACTTTCCCTCCTTCTCCTGTGCTACAATCCATTGCTCTCCCTCCCGACTACTCTTTCTGCCCCTTCCCATCCACTCTTTCCCCCATCTTCACCTTCCCCTTATCTTCCCCCAACCTGTCACCACACTATCCCTCCCTCCTACACACTCAACACCTGCTGACTAGCCTAGTGTACCAACTGTACACAACCCCAGCCCCCTGCAATCCCAGACACAAACACCCTCCACTACAACAGACACACACCCAAACACACACAAGGGCCAAAAAACCCAGCAGCCCCCATACCTCTTCCCTCATCTACCCACCCCTCTTTCTGCCCCCCCTTTTTAGTGTTACCAATTCCCAAAAATATCTATAACTAGCCTAATAACAATTACCTGCCCCAACTCCCACTATTTGTAGATATTATCATCAAGGGGTTTTCTATGTAATGTGTAAACAATTGGTCTGGCATTGAACCTATGAATTTTTTATTGCTAAATTACACCTCCTGGCCAGGGACAGAGAGAGCACATTAAACTAACAAACAACCAAGTCAGTCACAACACAAAAATTAAATCAGGGAAAGAAATCACACAATCAAAACCACCCATTAGCCTATCAAAGCATAGTTGCATAGCACCAAGTGGAGCAATGGGCAGAAGAAAAAGAAGGGATGGAAACCACTCTCCTCAAAAAAATAATTCAATACAGGATTCAGTGGGAAATGAAGAAAATGAATATCCAGTTCTTGACCTCAACAAAACAATGATAAATGTCACTAAGGAACTCAGTGACACCCACATAAAAACTCTCAAAGAAATTTTGGAAGACATCACATAGAAATTCATGGAGAAGGTACTAGACATGATTAACCAGAATGTACAAGATGCACTGAAGAAATTTCAAGACACCAAAAATAAAAACATGAGAACATGAGAAGACACAGAAACAAATAAAGGAACTCAGATAAAACTTCAACAAACACCAAAGTGAAACAAAGGACACTATGAAAAGGGAGATGTATGAATTAAAGATGACAACACAAAATATAAAAGAAGACTAAGACAAAGATATGGAAAACCTCAGAAAAAAGAATCAAACAGAAATACTGGAAATAGGGGATTCCAAGATGGCGGCTAGAGGTAGGAAACAGAAAGCGAGCCTCCCATAGTGAAATCTTGGAGAGATGCTGGAGACACACTTTGCAGGCATAATCACTGAGAAAAGGCATAACTTTGACCCCTCCACACCTCCAGACAGCGCAGAGAATCTCCACTTCATGTTAAATGGAGAAACGAGGAGGGCCCCTGGGCCGCCAGTGGCCGGCACCCACTGGGAAGACGCAGACCAGGTGAGCTTCGCGGTACCATGGTTCTCCCACAGACAAGCCTGGGCCAGAGCAGCATAGCCCCCTGGACAGACTGACCTCCACCCAGGGAAAAAAAGAGAAACTGAGTAATAAGCAATAAGAACAGTTAAGACATGCTGGAAAGAGGGTGGGGCGCCCTGAGCACTGAAGATTGGGGGAAGGGAATCCTTCCTGGGACTGTAAATAAACAAGCCGGCCAGAGAAAGCAAGAGCGGCGGCACACGCCCAGCAACCAGAAGTGGGAAAGCTTGTAAAAGTGGTGGAGGGAGGAAAACTTCACAGGAGAGGGGGAAAGACCCACTTCCCACATGAGCTGTAAACAAACAAGCCGGCTGGAGAAGGCAGGAGCGGTGGCACACGCCCAGCAACCAGGAGCGGGAGAGCTTATAAAAGTGGCAGTGGGAGGAAAACTCCACATGAGGGAGGGGAAGATCCACTTCCCACGTGAACTGTAAATAAACATGCAGGCCTGAGAAAGTGGGTGCAGTGTCACCTCCTCCAGTGTGCTTGGAAAGGGGAAAGCTTGTAGCAGCGGCTCAGGCACTGGAGAACTCTGAGTAAACAAAGCCTGCAGGGCCAGGTGAGTGCTAAGCTCACCCCTTAGATCTGCATAAATAAAGCCTCCAGCAACAGCAGGCTGACAGCAGTGGGCAGGCAAGCCACAGCCGCCTATACCCATTCACAGAACTGTCTCCAGACTCTATTTTTTTCTCTCTCTTCCTACCTTTGATCAGACAACAACCAAACTACACCTGCATGCTGAAAAACTTACTTAAACTGTATTGCATTTGAACTTGGGACACTTTGTGGGGTTTTTTTTTTTTGTTTTGCTTTGTGTGGTTTTGTTTTATTTTGGATTTTCCAGTCTTTTTCCCCTTTGATGAGACAACCACAGAACTACTTCTGACCATCTCCAGGACTGGAGGCGGAGGGATGAACACCAAAATTTTTTTTTTTTTTTTAATAGACAAGGCAAAATTTACTTCTGCAGAAGGATGCACACCCGGTGGCAAGTCCTCTGGGGTTTTATCTGAGGCCATGCTGTCCCTCTCCTGCCCCTGGACTGGGCAGGTTTTGGGCTCACAGTCTACCCAGTTGGCTAATTAGAAAGGGGCCAGGTTAGGAGGAAGAAGGCTTTGGGAACAAAGAAGTTGAAAAGTTCAGACAAGCAATAACTGTTTTTGGTTATCAGCTCTGGAACCATGGCTTCTAGATGAATTCTTGTCCCTACCCAGCTAAGGATAACAACCCTTTGTTCTTAATAGAAACCTTTATCATATTAAGCTGAGTCCATGAAGCCATAAGGCAGTTATTACTGACTCAATCCTTTGACAGAGAAGAGCAAACCTAAGCAGGTTCTTACATCTCTCCGTTGCTCCTGTGCCGCTTCCACTCCCGGGACTAGCAGCCGAGGTGGCCTTGGCGGCTCACAGGTCCTGTGGCGGGTCCCCAGCGGCTTGCGGCACTGGGCTATTCTGGGACCCCTGTGGCCCCATTCTGAACACCAAAATTATTAAGGCCGAAACATTATTGTATTTGAACTTGGAGATTTTTTTTCTTATTTTCATTTATTTTTTAATTTTTATTCATACATATATTTTTTTCAATCCTCTCTCAGTCTCTCTAATGTCTGTTCAGCTTACGGTTCATTAGTACACTATCTCTCCCTGTTTATATCTTTGAAACTTTTATTGTTTTGTTTCTTTGTTTTGTTTTTTTCTACTTCTTTATTTCTTTTTCCCTTTTCCTTTAACTTCTTTGCTTTCCATCTCCTCTCACCCTTCCATTCTAAATATCACCAGTGCTATCATTACAAGCTAGAAAATACTTAATTGCACACAGTACAGGGACAATAACAACACCAAGGGCAATGATGGGAAGACAGAAAAAACAGGGAAACAGGTTTCCTCACAGCAAAAAATTAGTACAGGAACCAGAGGGAAATGAAGAAAACAGATACTCAGATCCAGACTCCAACAAAATGAAGATAAACTATGCCAAAGAACCCAATGAAGCCACAAGAATAATCTAAAAGAAGAAACACTACAGGTACTCAATGAGAATTTTATTGAGATGATACTGGATATGGTCAAACAAAATGTACAGGACACACTCAAGAAATTCCAAGACAACAAAAATAGAATTTGAAAAAACAAAAGAAGAAATAAAGGAAACCACAGAAGCACTGTGTAAACACCAAAGTGAAACACAGAACATGATGAATAAAGAGATAAATGAACTCATGACAAAAACAGATAACATTAAAGAGGAAATAACCCAGGATATGAAAAACCTCAGAAAAAAGAACGAAACAGAATTGCAAAACAAAACGGAAGGCCAATCCAGCAGAATAGAACAGAAGACAGAATCTCAGACTCAAAGATGAAATGGTAATTAAAAGGAAAAACTGAAGAACTATTAGTTGAACAACTCAAGACCTGTGAAAAGAGAATGCAAGAATTCACCAACTCATCAAAAGACCAAACCTGAGAATCATGGGCATTGAAGAAGGAGAAGAGGTGCAAGCAAAGGGAATGCGTAATATATTCAACAAAATAATAACAGAAAATTTCCCAAACCTAGAGAAGGATATTCCCATACAGATGCAAGAGGCCTCCAGAAGACCAAACAGACCAGATCAAAATAGAACTACCCCACGGCATATCATCATCAAAACAACAAGTTCAGAAACTAGGGAAAGAATATTGAAGGCTGTAAGAGAGAAAAAACAAATAACATACAAAGGTAAACCCATTAAAATCACAGCAGACTTCTCAACAGAAACATTAAAAGCAGAAGAGCTTGGGGAGAGATCTTCCAGGCACTGAATGAAAATAACTTCAACCACAGGATACTCTACCCAGCAAAACTATCATTCAAAATATGGAGCAATAAAAATCTTCCATGATAAGCAGAAACTAAAACAATATGTGACCACAAAGCCACCACTACAAAAGATTCTTCAAGGGATTCTGCACACAAAAGTGAAACCCAACATAACCATGAAAGGACAGCACCAAACTATTGGAAAAGAAAAAGAAAGAAAGTAGAGAGTAACCTCAACTTAGGTACACACAATCAAACCTTCAAACAACTAAGACAACTAAATAACAGGAATCACCACATACCTATCAGTACTAACACTTAATGTTAACGGACTTAATTCACCCATCAAAAGGCACCTCTTGATGAAATGGATTAAAAGGGAAGATCCAACAATTTGTTGCTTACAGGAGACCCATCTCACCTGTAATAAGCATAGGCTTAGGATGAAAGGCTGGAAGAAGATTTACCAAGCCAATGGCCCCCGAAAACAGGCAGGAGAAACAATACTTACCTCTGACAAAGTAGACTTCAAACCTACATTGATCAAATAAGATAAAGAAGGACATTCCATACTAATAAAAGGGGAAATAGACCAAAAGGAAATAATAATTATCAATCTATATGCACCCAATGTCAACGCACCCAATTTCATCAAACATACACTGAAAGACCTAAAAGCATATATTAACTCCAACACAGTGGTCGTGGGAAGACTTTAACATCCCATTATCATCAATAGCTAGGTCATCCAAACAAAAAATCAATAAAGAAATTCAAGATCTAAAATATACAATAGACCAAATGGACCTACTTGATGTCTACAGAACATTTTATCCAACTTCTACACAATATACATTCTTCTCAGCAGCTCACAGATCCTTCTCCAAAACAGATCATATCCATCCTAGGGCACAAAGCAAGCCTCAGCAAATATAAGAAAATAGAAATTATACCATGCATTCTATCTGATCACATGCAATAAAATTAGAACTGAACAACAAAAGTAAAGACAAAAAATATGCAAACAGCTGGAAACTGAATAATTCATTACTTAACGAATAATGGGTCACTGATGCAATAACAGAGGAAATTAAAAAGTTCCTGGAAGTCAATGAAAATGAAAACACAACCTACCAGAACCGATGGAACACAGCAAAGGCAGTAGTGAGAGGAAAGTTTATAGCCATAAGTGCATATATTAAAAAGACTGAAAGATCCCAAATCAATGACCTAATGATACATCTCAAACTCCTAGAAAAACAAGAACAAGCAAATCCTAAAACAAATAGAGGGAGAGAAATAATAAAAATAAGAGCTGAAATCAACAAAATAGAAACCAAAAAAACATACAAAGAATTAATGAAACAAAAAGTTGGTTCTTTGAAAAAATAAACAAGACTGACAGACCCCTGGCAAACCTGACTAAAATGAAGAGAGAAAAAACCCAAATTAGTAGAATCAGGAATGCAAAAGAGGAGGTAACAACAAACACCATCGAAGTCCAGGAAAACATCAGAGAGTACTTTGAGAACCTATATTCAAATAAATTTGAAAATCTTAAAGAAATGGACAGATTTCTAGATACATATGATCATCGAAAACTGAACCAAGAGGATATTAATCACCTGAATAGATCTATAACACAAAATGAAATTGAAGCAGCAATCAAGAGGCTCCCCAAAAAGAAAAGTCCAGGACCTGATGGATTCTCTGCTGAATTCTATCAGACCTTTAAAGAAGAACTGATACCAACCCTCCTTAAATTGTTCCATGAAATAGAAAGGGAAAGAAAACTGCCTAACACATTTTATGAAGCTAGTATTACACTTATCCCAAAACCAGGCAAAGACACCTCCAAAAAGGAGAACTATAGGACAATCTCCTTCATGAACATTGATGCAAAAATAATGGCAAACCGAATTCAACAACACATCAAAAAGATTATTCACCACGACCAAGTAGGCTTCATCCCAGGAATGCAGGGGTGGTTCACCATAACGAAAATCAATAAATGTAATAAACCACATTAGCAGAAGCAAAGACAAAAACCACTTGATCATCTCAATAGATGCAGAAAAAGCCTTTGATAAGATCCAACACCATTTCATGATAAAAGCTCTAAGAAAACTAGGAATAGAAGGAAAGTACCTCAACATTATAAAAGCTATATATGACAAACCTACAGCCAGCATTATACTTAATGGAGAAACACTGAAACCATTCCCTCTAAAATCAGAAACGAATGGATTAAGAAAATGTGGTATCTATACACAATGGAATTTTATGCAGCCATGGAAAAGAACGAAATGTTATCATTCGCTGGTAAATGGATGGAATTGGAGAACATCATTCTGAGTGAGGTTAGCCTGGCCCAAAAGACCAAAAATTTTATGTTCTTCCTCATATGTGGACATTAGATCAAGGGCAAACACAACAAGGGGATTGAACTTTGATCACATGATAAAAGCGAGAGCACACAAGGGAGGGGTGAGGATAGGTAAGACACCTAAAAAACTAGGTAGCATTTGTTGCCCTTAACGCAGAGAAACTAAAGTAGATAACCTTAAAAGCAACTGAGGCCAATAGGAAAAGGGGAACAAGTACTAGAGAAAAGGTTAGATCAAAAAGAATTAACCTAGAAGGTAACACCCACGCACAGGAAATCAATGTGAGTCCATGCCCTGTATAGCTATCCTTATCTCAACCAGCAAAAACCCTTGTTCCTTCCTGTTATTGCTTATACTCTCTCTACAACAAAATTAGAAATAAGGGCAAAATAGTTTCTGCTGGGTATTGAGGGGGTGGGGGGGAGAGGGAGGGTGCAGAGTGGGTGGTAAGGGAAGGGGTGGGGGCAGGGGGGAGAAATGAACCAAGCCTTGTATGCACATATGAATAATAAAAGAAAAAAAAGAAGATTTTGAAAAAGTAAAAAGAAAAAAAAAGAAAACTAGGAATAGAAGGAAAGTACCTCAACATTATAAAAGCTATATATGACAAACCTACAGCCAGCATTACACTTAATACACAAAAACTGAAACCATTCCTTCTAAAATCTTGAACTAGACAAGGATGCCCACCAACTCCACTCCTACTCAACATAGTACTGGAATTCCTACCCAGAGCAATTAGGCAAGAAGAAGGAATAAAAGGAATACAAATTGGTAAAGAAACTGTCAAAATATCCTTATTTGCAGACTTCAAACTATATTACAAAGCAATAACAATAAAAACAGCATGGTACTGGCACAAAAACAGACATGAACTCCAGTGGAACAGAATAGAGGACCCAGATATGAAGCCACACAACTATAACCAACTTGTCTTTGACAAAGGCACTAAAAATATGCGATGGAGAAAAAGCAGCCTCTTCAACAAAAACTACTGGGAAAGCTGGTTAGCCGTCTGCAAAAAACTGTAACTAGATCCATGTATATCACCCTATACCAATATTAACTCAAAATGGATCAAGGTTCTCAATATCAGACCACATACTCTAAAGTTGGTACAGGAAAGAGTAAGAAATACTCTGGAATTAGTAGGTATAGTTAAGAACTTTCTCAATGGAACCCCAGGAGCACAGCAACTAAGAGATAGCATAGATAAATGAGACTTCATAAAACTAAAAAGCTTCTGCTCAACAAAAGAAATGGTCTCTAAACTGAAGAGAACACCCACAGAGTGGGAGAAAATATTTGCCAGCTACACATCAGACAAAGGACTGATAACCAGAATATATAGGGAACTTAAAAAACTAAATTCTCCCCAAATTAATGAACCAATAAAGAAAAGGGTAAGTGAACTAAACAGAACTTTTTCAAAAGAAGAAATTCAAATGGCCAAAAAACACATGAAAAAATGCTCACCATCTCTAGCAATAAAGGAAATGCAAATTAAAACCACACTAAGATTCCACCTCACCCCTGTTAGAATAGCCATCATTAGCAACACCACTAACAACAGGTGTTGGCAAGGATGTGGGGAAAATGGTACCCTCTTACATTGCTGGTGGGAATGTAAACTAGTACAACCACTCTGGAAAAAAATTTGGAGGCTGTTTAAAAAGCTAAATATTGATCTACCATTTGATCCAGCAATACCACTCTTGGGTATATACCCAAAAGACTGTGACACAGGTTATTCCATCGGCACCTGCACACCCATGTTTATTGCAGCACTATTCACAATAGCCAATCTATGGAAACAGCCAAGATGCCCCACTACCAATGAATGGATTAAGTAAATGTAGTATTTATACACAATGGAATTTTACTCAGACACATAGAAGATGAAATTTTGTCATCTGCAAGTAAATGGATGGAACTGGAGAACATCACCTTAAGCAAAGTTAGCCAGACTCAGAAGGACAAAAAATCACATGTTCTCCCTCATATGCAGATTATAGACTCAAAACAAATGCAGTAATATTATTGGACATGGGTCATACACTAAGGGGAGAACAAGTATGAGAAGAAATAGAGAAAGGGAAGGAAACCTAAATCTTGAATATCATTGGTGTGCTCACTATTGATAAGCAAATAAAGTAATCTTAAACTGGCAGAGGCCACTATGGGAAGGGGACCAGGAAATAATGAAGAGGTCTGGCAGAGATGAACCAATGTGAGTTGAAATACACAAGGGCTTGGAAGCAATGCTAGGAATCTCTACATATAGCTATCTTTATCTCAAACTAGCAAAAATGCTATGTCTTTCTTATTATCTCCTATGTTTTCTCTTCAACAAGATGGGAGATCAAGAAGACAGAACAGGTTCTGTACGGAACCAGGTGGTAAGGGCGGCGGGGAGGAGGTTACCCAAACAATGCATACACATGTAAGTAAATGTAAAAATGACAAAATAAAAGAAGGAAAAACATTCTGAACTGTCACATCCCCATCTTTTATCAGACTAGCATGGCTTATGAATACATGTAACATAACTTGCTACAGTCACTAATATTCCTTATATAACTTCTCAATGTGGCAAAAATGAACATGCTCATTTATATAACCCAAAGATAGCCTGTCTATAGCATTTAAAATTAAAAATCAACAGTAAATATTATGCTTTTATCATTAATATTTTAGTATTCTAAAAAACATTTTGGTATTATATCTGAGAATGCAGTGACTTTTCACTAATTAGTTCAATGTAATACCAATCCAAGATTTTTTTTGGCAGTACTGGGATTTGCACTTGCTAGTGGTCTACTGCTTAAGCTATACCATCAACCCCCAATCAAAGATTTTAAGTTATATAGATCTTAGAAATTTACCTTTACTGTAACTTACTACAGTCCATAATTATTAATGAGAAAAAATTCATCAGAATAAGAATTCAATTTGTTCACACATGAATTTACATTTTCCAAAAACAAACATCAAGTATAACTAATGCTAGCTTATATGATTAATAAACTAGTTTGTGTTTTGAGAAAAACACCCAAGTACAATAAAATGTACACTTGTGTTGTATTGATAAATCAGACACAATTTTTTTTTACAAAATCAATTTATTAAAATAACTGGGCACCAGTGGCTCATATCTATAATCTCAGTTACTCTGGAGGCAGAAATCAGGAGGATTGCAATTTAAAGCAAGTCCAGACAAAAAAGCAAGACCCTATCTCAAACAACAGGTGGATGTGGTGACACATACCTTTCATCCCAACTATACAGGAAGCATATATAGGAGGATCACAGCCAAGGCCAGTCCAGGTATAAAAGCAGGATCCCATCTGAAAAATAAGTAAAGCAAGAAGAGTTGGGAGTGCAGCTGAAGTGGTATAGCACTTGCCAAAAGCATAAGGCATAGAGTGAAAAGCCCAGTACCACCACTATCAAAGGGGGAGGAAAAACAAGGCTTTGATTCCATGAATGAGAAGAGTCAGCTGACACAGAAGAGACTATATTTTGAAGAGAGGAAGAGCAATCACAAAAGAGGTAGCAGGATAGCAGAAAAACCACAGAGAAACCAATGCAATAGGAAGGCAGCAAACAGTTCAAAGACCATCCTTAGCTTCCCATGAGGGAGAGGGGAAGCTCAAAATGCCATTACAAGGTAAAACAGACAGCCCTGGTCAAAGACTTGCCAATTCTAGCTGCAAGATAAGTCCACACATCCTGTAAACCTGTTTTGCTTTTGCTTTGTAAGAAGATGAGGAGTACTTTCTGTTTCCACCAGCAAAGATTTTATTTATGAAAGAGAAGCAGTGAGAAAAATGGGGAATCAATAAGGTATACATCATCACCAAATCAGTAAAACATCTACATCTGGGTCTGGCCAGAGTCCTGATTGGGAAGAGAAGCAGTAAGAAAAATAAGGGATAGATAAAATCAGCAAAATACATGTATACACATCACCAAATCTGGAAAACACCTACATCTGGGTCCATGAGCTGGGAAGTCCTAAAACAGCTGTCCAGAGTCCCATTTGGAAAGATCCAGGGCAGTGTGTCCACTCCTGGGTGAGACTTCAAACCATCTTTCTGAGGAGTCCCACTTTTATCACTCAAGGGAACAAAGGGCTCTTGAGGTTACCTGCTCTCAAAACATAGGGCCATGCCCAGGAGAATGTTTGTTCATACCCTGAGAGAGCTAGCCAGGCTCCTCAAGGACACAAACACTCTGCTGGGCTATCTGTTCTATCCAGACTTGGCATTCTTCCTAAAAGTCTCAATGTTTTTGAACATTCCTTACCATGTTGTTTATTTCTTGTTCTGAACTAGAGATTATGGGAAAATAGTCCAAAATTATACAACTTGAAATGGAATTCCTAAAGTTAAGTGGGAGTCTGAACAACTTTCTTATTTTCCACACAAAGCCTTAAACCCAGTGCAGAGATTTGTGAGAAAGTGACTTGTCCAGTGTGAAAGACTAGCCTTTGTGAAAAAAGACTTTCTGTCACTCCCCTTATCTTTGAGGGCAATAGCAAGGTGCCATTTTGAGAGAAGGCCTAGTGTTTTAAGAGTAAGATAGTTTGGGAGACTGACACCAAGGAATACTCATAGCTCAGGGAGTCCTGGGACACCTTGTCACAGCTTCTAGGTGGGTGACAGATGACTGTTGTTCAAGGAGACAGAGAGGGTTTAATGTGGCCCCAACAAAAGTTCAGGAAACTGCATTCGCAGTGTAGGACATCATGGTGGTTGGAGACCTCATGTTCCCAGGCCAGGAGTAAGTCATATCACCTGAGACTAGGGCAGAAACAAAGTGCTGAATCTATGACTGGCTTAGTTCAGCCTCCAGATACTGGCCCTGGCTGCATGTGCTGACTCCTGGTTATGTCAGAGCCCTGTATCCAGATGCTCTGAAACATGTGACTCCCATAGAGTCCTTCCTCACACAAGGTGGTAAATTCTTTGGCAGAACCTGAAAGCACTGAGACCTTCCCTGGAAACTGCATTCTGGCATGTTTTAGCTAATAGTCAGGACTTAGGGCCCAACTGCAGACCCTCTGAATCATGAAACTTCCACAGCCTCCTCCTCTGCAAAGGAAGGAGAATGGCTGGATGGGGTCTATAAATTTTGAGAAGAGCAGGGAGAGTGAATATATTCTCAGTTCTTCCCCAGGCAGTAGAAAACTCAGTGCTCTGTTTACTCCCCCAATCTCTGAGGAATTTGGGATCACCCCAAGGCTGGGATGGTAGCAGCCCCTGGGGACACAAATCAGGGGGGTGTGGAGTAAGTGGGAGCCTGATCAGCCCATGAGCTCTAAAGTTCCCTGCAGCCAACAGCAGCTAACAGTACACAAAGAAGGGAAACCTCTACAGTGAAAGCAATCCAGAAGCAGGACTCTCTCTACAAAAGACTCCAGCTAGTTTACCTTGATTTGAGCAGTTCTGAGGATCAGGCCCAGTGGCTTGAGCATTAGGCAAATGCTTAGCTACTAAGTCATACCACCAGTTGAGAAATAGCATCTCAACTACATTGTCCTGCCTGATCATTGAGATTATTTCAACTGAAATAATTAGGTGATTAAAATTTCTAACCAATAACTTGGCCTCAAATGTGTAAATCCCAGTGTTGAAACACAAGTAATATGAAAAAACAAGTCAACAAATCTCCTCCAAAACTCAACAATTAAACATAAAGAATTTGAACAATAGTGAAGTAAATGAAATTTCAAACAATGAACTCAAAAGAACAATGATAAGAATAGTCAACAAAATTAAAGAGGACATGCACAAGTACCTGAATGAATTCAAAGAGGATACAAATAAACAGCCGAATAAACTCAAAGAGAATTCAAATAAACAGCTAAAAGAAATAAGGAAGAAAATACAGGACATGCAGGAGGAATTCAATAAAGATACAGAAATACTAAAAAAAAAAAAAAATCAAATTGAAGTCCTGGAACAAAACTCAATAACCCAACAAAAATCTCAATTGAAAATATTACTAAAATAGAATAGAACAATGGAAGATAGAGTTTTGGGGATCAAAGATAAAGTAGATCAATCAAAGACAAAAAAGTACCAAGAAAATGCAAACCAAACATGCAAGTCTTCTGAGACTTCATCAATAGACCAAAGCTATGAATCATGAATACAGAAAAAAGGAAGAGAGGCAAGCTAAAGGCATAGAAACATATTTTAAAAAACTAATAGTAGAAAATTTTCCCAATCTTAAGGAGGAATGATCCAGGTACAGGAGCCTTTTAGAACACCAAACACACAAAATCAGAAAAGAAACACCCCTAACATATTATAGTTAAAACACTACATATACAGAAAAAAAGAATATTGAAAACTACAATAGAAAAGTGACAAGACACATATAAAGGCAAACCCATCAGAATAACAGCAGATTTTTCAACAGAAACTCAAAAGGCATGGAGGGCATGGAATGTAATATTCCAAGCCCTGAAAGTAAATAACTGTCAACCTAGATTAATGTATCCATCAAAGCTATCCTTCATAACAGAAGTAGAAATAAAAACCTTCCACAATAGGAAAAAGTAATGGAATTTATAATCACTAAACCAGCACTGCAAAAGATACTTAAAGGAATCTTACACACAAAAGAGGAATGTAAACAAACTAGGAAAGTACAAGAAAGAATAAATTCCACTAAGCAAGTAGATGAGCAAATAAGGATTAGAAAAGAAGCAAACATCACAAAAACAATAATATTAACACTGCAATGGTCTCAACTCCAATGAAAAGAGATAGATTGGCAGGGTGGATTAAAAAACAAAATCCAAGCTGAGCACAGGTGGCTCATGCCTATAATACTAGCTACTTGGGAGGCTGAGATCAGGAGGATTATAGTTCAAGGCCAGCCAAGACAGATAGTTTGCAAAACCCCCATCTCCAAAAATAACCAGAGCAAAATGGACTAGAAGTGAGGCTCAAGCTGTAGAGCATCTGCTTCATAAGCACAAAGCCCTGAATTCAAACCCCAGATCTACCAAAAAGAGAAAAAAAGCAAGATCCAACCATTCATCGCCTATAAGAAAAGCACATCTCACCACAAAGGCAAACACTAGCTTAGGGGAAAAGGATGGAAAAACATTTTCTAATCAAATAGATACCAAAAACAGGGAGAAATAGCTACACTCATATCTGATAAAACAAACATCAAGTCAAAATTAGTCAGGAGACAAAGAAGTGAACAATCCATCAAAAGAAGACAACAGTTGTTAACATATATGCACCAAGTATTGGCACAATTTCACTGAACAAACAACACTACTAGACTTACAAGAACAAATAGACTCCAACACAATAATAGTGATAGACTTCAATACCCCTCTCTTACCAAGAGATAGGTCATCCAGACAAAAAAATCAACAAGGAAAATTCAAAATTAATCAAAACTACAGACAAAATGTATTTAACAGACATCTACAGAATATTTCATCTAGCAGCTACACAATACACAGCATCCCAGAACTTTATCCAAAATAGATCACATTTTAGAATATACAGCAAGTCATAATAAATATAAGAAAATTGAAATAATTCCCCTTTTTCTGTCAGACTACAATGGAACAAAGCTACAAATCAACAACAAAATAAATTACAGAGAATATTAAAAAATACAGACACTGAACAATACATTGTTGAATAACCATGGGTTATCAAAGAAATACTGGGAGAAATTTTTTAAAATTCCTAGAATCTAAATTTAAAAGTTTTTAGAATCTAAAAATGAAAACAAAACCTCTGAAATACGGCAAAGATGGTGTTAAGAAGAAAGTTTATACCTACAAGTACTTACATTTAAAAAAAAATCTCAAATAAATAGCCTAACTATATACTTTAAGCTCCTAGAAAAACAAGAACAAGACAAACCCCAAATTATCATATGGAAAGAATAATAAAGGTTATGGCAGAAATCAATGAAATGAAGATCAAAAAGACAAAAAGAATCAATGAAACAAAAAGTTAGTTCCTTGAAAAAATAAATAACATTGATAAGCACTTAGTCAAACTGACCAAAAAAATGAGGGGAAAGACTCAAATAAAAAAATTAGAGATAAACAAAAGGGATATTGTAACAAGTACCAATGAAATCCAGACAATCATTAGGGAATTCTTTGAAAATTATGTTTTAATAACTGGAAAATCTAGAAGAAATGGATACATTTCTAGATGCATTTGACCTTCCAAAGTTGAATGAAGAGGATATAAGTCACTTAAACAGATTCATAACAAGCAAGGAGATTGGAGGAGTAATAAAGAATCTCTCAAAAAAGAAAAGCCCAGTACCAGATAGTTTCCTGTCAAATTCTGCCAGATCTTTAAAGAAGAACTAACACCAATACTTTTCAAATTAGTCCATGAAGAAGGGAAGGAATGTTACCAAACTCATTGCATGAAGCCAAAAATTACATTCACAACAAATCTCAGACATGAACACAACAAAAAAAAGGATTATAGACAAATCTCTTTGACGAACATAGATGCAAAAATTCTCAATAAAATACCTGTAAACCAAACTTCAAAACACATTAAAAAAGATCATGCACCATGATCAAGTTGGTTTCATTCCTGGGATGCAAGGATGGTTAGATGTATGCAAATCAACAAATGTAATACAGCAATAAACAGAATCAAGGGCAAAAATCACATAATAATCTAAACTGATACAGAAAAAGTCTTCTACAAAATTCAACATCCTTTTATGATAAAAGCTCTGAAGAAACTCAGAATAGAAGGAATATATCACAACACAATAAAGGCTATGTATGACAAATTTATAGCCAACATCATACAGGGAAAAACAAATCATTTCCTCCAAAGTCAGAAACAAGATAATGAGGCTCACTCTCCCCACTGTCATTCATAATATGACTCACATTCCAAGCCAGAACAAAGCAAGACAAAAAAAATAAAAGGGATTCAGTCAAATCTTCCATATTTGCAGATAATATGATACCATACTTAAAAGACTCTAAAGATTCCACTAAAAAACTTCTAGATCTGATAAACATTTTTGGCACATAGCAAGATATAAAACAACATATAAAAATCAGTAGCTTTTCTATATAGCAACAATGAACAGGCTGAGAAAGATATGAGGAAAACAATTTCATTCACAGTAATTTCCAAAAAAACTAGGTATAAACTTTAAAAAGGAGGTGAAAAACTTTTACGGTGAGAACTATAAATATTTGAAGAAAGAAATTGAAGAAGATACCAGAAGATGGCAAGGTCTCCCATATTCATGGATTGACAGAATTAATATTGGAAAAATGGTTATACTACTGAAAGCAATCTGTAGATTCAATGTAATCCCCATCAAAATCCCAATGTCACTCTTTGCAGAAGTAGAAAAATCAATCCTCAGATTCATATGGCAACATAAAAAACCCTGAATAGCAAAAGCAATCCTAAGCAAAAACAGTGATGCTGGAGGCATCACAACACTGTGCTTCAAATTATACTACAGAACCGTAGCACCAAAACAGCATGGTACTGGCACAAAAATAGGTATGAAGACCAATAGAACAGAAGACCTATAGATAAACACACACAGCTACAGTCATCTGATTTTTGACAAAGGAGCCAAAAACATACATTGCAGAAAAAGACAGCCTTTTCAACAAATGGTGCTAGGAAAACTAGTTATCTATATGCAGAAGACTGAAAGTAGATTCCTATCTCTCACCCTGTACAAAAAACAACAATTAAAAATAGAGCAGCCAGGTGCTGGTGGCTCATGCCTGTAATCCTAACTACTCAGGAGGCAGAGATTAGGAGGATCACAGTTCAAAGCCAGCCCAGGCAAATAGTCATGTAAGACCCTATATCAAAAATACCCATCACAAAAAGGACTGGTGGAGTGGCTCAAGGTGAAGGCCCTGAGTTCAAGCTCCAGTACTGAAAAAAAAATCAAAAATTTAGTGCATGATCAGGAAAAGACTGGAATATGTAAGCATAAGCCTTTTTTTTTCTGAATAGGATTCCAATGGCACAGGAAATAAGAGTAAGAGTAGACAAACAGATTTGCATCAAATTAAAAGCTTCTGCACATTAAAGGAAATAATCACCAGAATCAAAAGACACACCACAGAATGGGAGAAAATCTTTACCACCTATTCAACAGATAAAGGATAAATATCCAGAATATGCAGGAACTCTAAAAATTAAATCGCAAGCAATCCAATTAATGAATGGGCAAGTAAATTCCACGGACAGTTCCCGGGAGAAGTACGAATGGCCGCTAGACACATGAAGAAATGCTGAGCATCCTGAGCCATAAAGGAAATGCAAATTAAATGATACTGAGGTTCTGTCTCAACCCACACTAAATGACAATCATCAAGAAAACAGACAATACAGATTGCCAAGGAAGGGGGATGGGAAGGAACACTGTTGGTGGGACTATAAACTAGTGTACCCACTATGAAAATTAGTATGGAAGTTCATTAAAAACTAAAAATAGAAGTACCTTATCATCCTGCCATACCACTCTGGGCATACATCCAAAGGAGTGTCAATTAACATACAAGAGAAATGCCTATATTCCCTGTTATAGTAGCACTGCTCACAATAGCCAAGATGTGGAATCAGCCTAGGTGCCCAACAACTGCTGAATGAATTTTTTTAAATATAGTATATATACCCCATGGAGTATTATTCATCCATAAATAATATAATTATGTCATTTGAAGGAAAATGGATGGAATTGGAAAACATCATGTTGTATGAGATAAGCTGAGCTCATGGGGGAATCTAGACTTAAGATGATGATGATGATGATGATGATGATGATGATGACAATGATAATAAATGGGACTGGACTATAGAAGGGGGACTGTCTGGGGGAATCGATGTGAGGGGGTGTGAAAACAGAAAGTACTGAGGCGGTAAAGAGAACTGAAGTACATTACACCTATAAATGAAGATAGCATAATGCAACCCACCAATCACGGTTTGAAAAGAGGGATAGCAGGAAGGGGTTATCAGAATATATTAAAGGGGGTCAACTTGGTCTGGTGGAGTGGCTCAAGTGGTAGAGTGCCTGCTTAGCCAGCCTAAGGCCCTGAGTTCAAGCCCTAGTACTGCCAAAAGAAAAAAAAAGAGAGAGAGAAAGAAAAGGAGTCTACTTTGGAATTATCACAATGAAACCTCCTTGTACCATTAAGGTATGCTAATTTTAAAAAGTTTTTTAAAAATATATCAAAATAGCCTAGCTTGCTAAATATTTGCCCAAATTATGCACATATAAATTCTTAAGATACAGCTGAGCTGGTTGTTTTAAGAATATTCTTCAAATCTAACATATTAAAATTTTTGGAAATTCTATTTCCTTACTTTCTGGAAATTATAGGAGTATTAAACTTACATATTGTATAAATCAATCAGTATAGGGCTTTTAATTTAGAAGGTTTATAATCGAATTAGTATCATCTGGATTTAAGAAAACATTACACATTCATATGAAATATTAAATTTATAACTTCAATTCTAAATTTCAGTTATAGGTCAAAAATGAACACAGATCCCCCAAAAGTCAGCTATAAAAGAACTGTTCCCCTTCTTAGTGTGCATAATATTCATCAAAACTGACTTGAGCCCAACACAGATGAAAAGTCAAAGAAACAAAACTGACAAATTATCCTGTAGTCTCTCACCAGAGACTAATGCTCTATAAAACATCAACCTATTCATAGGGATTTACTAAATAGATCATAATACCAAATTCCCAATTACTGCTACCAACAATGGGCACTGACTTACTGGTCACAACAAAAAGATAAATCACAAACTTAGAGAGAATATTTAAATTAAGAAGAAAGTCAGCAAATTGTATTGTTATTTAGAAGCCACAAAAAAAAAAAATGTGACTGGGTTTTAAGCAGCTCCCAAGCTACACTTCTCTGGTATAAAAAAGAAAGAAAAAAGAAAAGTATGCCTGTTTTTGCTAGGTGAGTCCATTAGACAACACAATGGAAGACCTCCAAACTTTTATAAGACATTTTTTTTAAAAGAGATAAAATCACATCACTCACATGGATTTTTTTCTTAAAAAATTTGTATTAAAGGTTTGTTTAATATATTAACCAATAAAGAAACATGGTAGACAGTATAACCAAAGGACAAAAGCACAAATTTATATGGAATAAATGTATGTTAAACATGTGATGGAAGCAAAACTAGATTCTTGCACAATGGTAGAGAGACATTGAACTTCCATTGATCAGGTCAGAATTGTGTGTCTATAGACAAGAATTACTTTGCATTGCTGACAACTACCTACAATTTACAGAGTTGTATAATAGCTTCCATGGAATTTAAATTGGGTATTAAATTCTAGGTAATGAAGTTTTCTACCTGGGCCTGCCCAAATTTTTCCCACACAAGGAAAACCTCTCTTCTAAGACAAGAACAGAGGGAATAGGGATAAGTGTGTACATAGGTAAATTTGTAGCAATTACAAGAAATTAAGGACATTCATCTCTCACAGTCTTTTTTCCCCCTTTCAGTAAAACAGAACACAAGGTTATCTGCAACAGATTTAGGGAAATGGTTTCTGTGAAAAAGCTCCATGAACAAAAATATACCACATTAGCCTTAGCAGAGTGATTTTGTTTCATTAAAAGTAGTGGTAAAAATATAGACAGGTCATCTAGGAGATCCAGATCATTCATTGAATGACTGAAATAGGTAAATCCTCTGGAAACTGCAAGGAGTTGGGTCTGGGAATCTATCACGAGGCAAGTCTGGGAAATACTACTCTGGTGTATTTTAGTTATGGAGTTAGCTACCAGAACTCCAAAGAAATAAAAACAGAGTGGAGAGTTTTACAGATCCGTGTAGCTCTTTCCAGGATTAGTCCTGGGCAGTTAGTAAAGGAAGAGGCCTGGTGGAGAATCCAAGACAAGCTTCACCTAATGCACAGTGTGCCTGATGGGAAAGAATGAGAGGGAAGAAAGAAAAGTACTGACAAGCAGGAAGCAAATCTTATAAAGGCTAAGAGCTCAGAATTGATGAAGGGAGAGAGAGAGAGAGAGAGAGAGAGAGAGAGAGAGAGAGAGAGAGAGAAAGAATACACAAAGAGATCTCACAGATACCCAGGCCCCACTCAGAACAATTAGATCAGAATCTCCAGGGGAGGACTCATTCACTGGTATTTTGAAAGAGTTCCTATGATGGTTACAACCTGAAGCTCAGGTTGATCACTTCTGTACCCCACATTAGTTCACCAATTTCATACCAGGTGAAGCTGGTATTGATTCTGTGGTTCTAAGTGACTCAACTCTTCCCTGTCAAAGAGGATGTAAGGATTTTGGTTGAGTTTCTTCTTCTTTTTAATTAGAGCAAAATTCCTAAAGAGGAAACAACTTGTGGTTTTTTACTTTCACATCACAGAATGTTCCTTTTCTGTGAATAAAAATAGCAAAGAAGGGTTTCTACTTATCTGTATGCACTGTCCTATTATAGTCAAATGAGAACTCAGAAAGTGTGGTTGTAAAATGGTAGGCTTAAAGTCCTTTATCTTTTCTTAGTAACCTATTGCAAACAGTATGACTTAGTTATACACTTAGTGGTGCAGTGGAAAGAGCAATGAAATTAGCCTCAAAAGATGGTAGGACCAGGGCCAGTTTTGTCCAAAGAAGTCACTACACTTTTCTCAGCCTCAGTTTCCTTCTCTGAAAATACAAATCTTTGGATCTAAAATGTCATTGATTATAAGATAAACTGTAGTTTTATTATCCACTAAGAAAAGGTAGTTGTTTTAGTCCACTGTTAATGTAAATAGTTGAAATTACTGTGACAATATTTATAGATAAAAGTCCAAATGTTCAGAATATAAAAATAAAATTTTTTCTCTTATTAAAAAAAACCAGATAAGCTGAAGAAAACCTTTAAACACATGTCTCCTAAGGCCAACTTGTCAACAATGCTTATTAAGACTCATCCTAGGCTGGGGGTGTGGTAGAGCACCTGCCTACCAAGAACCATGCCTTGAGTTCAAACCCCTGTACTGAAAAAAAAACAAAAAACCCTCATCCTTCTCAAATGAGTCAATTTAACTGAGACAAAAGATTATTTAACAAAAAAGCTACCTACCTCATAACTTTCCTGTATGACTTCCAAAAGAGGTAATAAAGAACAGTATTTCCCTCTAAGAGATTGGAAATTCATATATACTTAGCAAAGAGTGACAAAAGCAAACATTGTTTTGTCAAAATGCAAATGTGAGAACTTAAATATTTTTGAGTTTAACAGAAGCCAATGTTTTAATGTTGCAAACAAGTAGTACGAAGACATGAGTGCATGATAAAAAAGGCACAAGGTGAATTGGGTAAACAGGTTCAGTTAGTGATGTCTGAACTGTAAGTGGGAGGGGGTTGCAGAGGAAAAGAATGTAGGGCAGGGTAAAGTTTGAAAAAAATACAGCTGGGTAACAGAAATGAGAGAATAGAGTAAGGAATTCCAAGATATTAAGTTTGAACACTGCTGGTACAGTGTCCTAATGAATAAGACTTTCAGTAAATGTAAAGCCTGACAGAAAACAACATGCAAAAAATATCCAGAAAAACCTCAGCACTACCCAAAATAAATAAATAAATAAAATAAATCCAGAAAAGGATGTTTGATGTACTTACTATACAAGAATGAAGAATGAATGTAGAATATTTAAACCTGTTGAAATCACCAAAAGAAGAGGACTAAGGTAGAAAGGAGAAAAATGGAGGGGATGAACCAATTTGTGTTATAATACATATACATGGAAATGTCACAATGAAACTCCCTGTAGAGCTATCTTAAACAAAAATGCCTTTTTTAAAAAAAAATTCCTTGGAACTTGAGAACATCATTCTGAGTGAGGTTAGCCTGGCCCAAAAGACCAAAAATCGTATGTTCTCCCTCATATGCGGACACTAGATCAAGGGTAAGCACAAGAAGGGGATTGGACTTTGATCACATGATAAAGTGAGAGCACACAAGGGAGATATGAGGATAGGTAAGACACCCAAAAAACTAGATAGCATTTGTTGCCCTCAATGCAGAGAAACTAATGCAGATAAGTAAAAGCGGCAGAGGCCAATAGGAGAAGGGGCCCAGGAACTAGAGAAAAGGTTAGTTCGAGAAGAATTAATTTAGAAGGTAGCACACATGCACAGGAAATCAATGTGAGTCAACTCCCTGTAAAGCTATCCTTATCTCAACTAGCAAAAACCCTTGGCCCTTCCTATTATTTCTTATACTCTCTCTTCAATAAAATTAGAGATAAGGGCAAAAAAAATCCTGTATATGGGAAATTACAACCCTGAGCATTTAAAACAATATAATGTAGATTACTAGAAGTCCAGATATCAAACTCAGAATTTGTCCCATTAGAATAATCTGCAAATAGTACTTAAAATTCCTCCTAAATAACTTTGTGCCTCAATTTTTGCCGAATATAGTTGCCAATTTAATAATTTCCAATATTAAGTTAAATATGAACTTGCTTTTCCTCTAGTTTTCTCCATTTTAAAAATGGAATCATTAGGCAACTGCTCATGCAAGATACCCAAGAGTTATCCTTCTACCTATCCTTCAGTCATTAACTCCTATTAATTTTATTGCTCACTTCAGTATCTAACTTATTCACTGTGTGTTATCTCTACTGCCATCACCCTAGTGCAGTAGCTTCCTCACATATAAAATAGGGATGATATAGTACCTACTTCATTGTTTCAATGACCCAAGCCTTGTATGCACATATGAATAATAAAAGAAAAATGAAAAAAAAAAACCAAAATTAAATTAGCTGACACATTTTTAAAAAAACAAAAACAAAGGACAGGAAAGTAAAACAGGTCCTGTCTGGGGGCTGGCACCACTGGGAGGGGAAAGGATATAAGTAAAGGGTGTAGAATGATAAATATGGTTGGAAATATAATGTACTTATGTGTGAAAATGGAGAAATGAGAACTGTTCAAACTATTCTAAGAAGGAGGCATAAAGGAGAATGACGGAGGGGGTGAATTTAACTAAAATGTATTGTAAACACTTTAGTAAATACCCTCCCCCAGTACAACACTAATATGATAAAAATAAAATTCAATTAAAAAAAATCAACCTACATTCAAACAGATGAAGGAGGAGTGGGGAAGACACTGTTTTTGCTTATCCACTTCACTCTCCCAAAGGTTAAAGGACTGCAGTGTGGGAGAGGCATGGCGTAGAAACCTCCTTGCTCCAGAAGAGTCTCTTAGCAGTGTGGAAATATGCACACAACTTCAATGTAGACTAAGTAAGAAAGGCAATTTTTGAGCTCAAGTAACCACAGCACTTTTTTGGGAGGTGTGTGGCTATAGTGGGGTCTAAACTCAGGGTCTCACACTTGCTATACAGGCACTCTAATATTTGAGCTACTCTGCCATTTGAGTCACTCTGCAAGCCTTTTTTTGTGCTGGGTATTTTCGAGATAGTCTCCATAACTTCCCTGGCTGGCCTAGAACTGCGATCCTCCTAGGCTCTGCCTCATGAATTGCTAGGCACTAGCCACTGCCGCTGGCTCTCTCAATTCTCTTTCAAAGCTTAAAAACAAATGCACCATGAGACCTGTTGAAATTATTCCAGGAATGGGGGAAGAAGGGGATAAAGGAGAGAAAGATGGAGTGAATGCAACTACAGTATATTGTAAGAACTTTGTAAATGTCACAATGTGCCCCCAGTACAACAACAAAAAACCCTCCAGTACTGTCAAAAAAAGCAACATTAGAACCTCTGCTTGGACAATTATTCTAAATTATATTCTAAAACCATTAAGTGAAAGATTCATGGACGCTTTTTATTGCAGGGTTAGGTCAGATTTACTGGCCCCACGGGAACTAGCAGTCAGATATTACATGTGTCGCAATAGGAGATGCAATATAGAAACTACAAATCCTACCAATATCCTATGCATGTTATAATTTAATAAATAATGTAACTAGAACCTTGTTCTTTATACCTAATTTTCAAGAGGCAAGGAAAATAAATTTACCAAACACCATTAAAAATGGGCTCAATTCAAGACATATCACGGGATAAATACCTCATTTCCTCAATAAATCAACGGCTTGAAGAGAAACAGAATGGGGACCTTGTTGGGTCCTTATGACATTCAACTATAAAACGGCATCTGTGAAGCAAGCAGGGACATTTGAACGTGGACGGAGTATTACGTTACATTGAGGAAACACATTAACTTTTCTAGGTGTGATAATGGTCAGGTGATTACTTTTGCCTTTTTGTTTGTTGGTCTGTTTGTTTTTTTAAGATGTACTCATCAGAAGTTTAAGTGGCGAAATGGCAGACGCTAAAGATGTGCCATTCCCACGCCAAGCTCTTCAGCCGCAGCAGCCTCCTAACATCCCCGGTTTCCCGGCCTTCCATGGCGCCGCGCGCGCAATCCCGGCATGCTCCGCGAGCGAACCTCGACTGGGCAGGACGCACAGCCCGGAGCCTGGGGCCGCGAGGAGGCCCCTTACCCAACGTGCCCCGGGCCTTATTTGCATGGCCCACACGCCAGGTAAAACTCACAGGTTCATCGAACCCAGAGGCGGTCTAGCGGTCAGAACACCAAACGTCCGCGCCTGTCAATTTGATTCGGTTATCATAAACTTTTCTGACCTGTCCGAGGAGGACGAGGGGCACGCAGCTAGGTCACCCTAAGTAGGAGAGGTGGAGCTACGGCCATCCTTTATATAGGCTGTGGACACAGGCTACGTCGTGCTCGCTTCGGCAGCACATATACTAAAATTGGAACGATACAGAGAAGATTAGCATGGCCCCTGCGCAAGGATGACACGCAAATTCGTGAAGCGTTCCATATTTTGCGCAGTTGCTAGACTAGGTCACTTGGTTATTTGCTTATTCAAGGAGAGAGAATAAAGTAGAACGGATGGGACTCACTTTTGAAATTGTTTCTTCTATTAAAAAGATAGTTGTGTTAGGCTACCTATAAGGGAGTGAAGCTGAGTTACGTTATGAAGAATCCGTTCCTTGAGCTTAAAAAAATTCTGAAACTGATGTGTCGGGTCTTTCCTAATACCACCATTCCACAGGCCCAAGAAGCTTAGTAGGGTTTTTTCTCTGTTGGCTTGCTTTTATTTTTTCTCCCCACTTAGAAGGTCCCCTGGACCTGAGAATTACTCTGTGAATGCTTACTGTGGAAGCTGCAGTGGCGCTCATTTCTTGCACCTGCCTCGTGAGGTTGTGGTCGTTCAGATCACACGGACTGCGAGCTGCACAAAGGCAGGGCCTGTCACCTGGGCTGGTTTCGTTGCACAAGGTCCCCAGGAGGGACCGCTCTTGTTGCGCGGTTTCTAAACAGAGTTTAGAAATGCTGGATTGAGCGAATTTCTGGGTTCATTGCTTAAATTAAAAGCAGATTTTAATGAATGAAACTAACATCCAGATGCAAATTCACAGATTACCTACGCAGCTTCCTAACAGCAGCATAACTGGGCGTTGGGGAGACTCCAGGAGGCTGGGCGCAAACTTGCTGGAAGGCCTGAGCTGCGCAGGTGTCTATCACCTGCAACAAGAAAGCACCGCCCCAAGCGGACTCCTGAGCAACCTCTTCAAACCCTATTTTTTTTTTTTTTCTTTTTCGGTTAGACAACAAGAAACTACAAAATATGGAACGCTTCACGAATTTGCGTGTCATCCTTGCGCAGGGGCCATGCTAATCTTCTCTGTATCGTTCCAATTTTAGTATATGTGCTGCCGAAGCGAGCACGGTACGGCCCGCGTCCACAGCCTATATAAAGGATGGCCGTAGCGCCACCTCTCCTACTTAGGGTGAGTGAGCTGCGTGCCTCTTGTCCCTCTCACACAGGTTAGGAAAGCTTATGACAACTGAATCACATCGACAGGTACGGATGTTTGGTGTTCCGACCGCTAGGCCGTCCGGGTGTGGGGGACCTGTGGGCTTTACCTGTCGGGTGGGCTATGCAAATAAGGCCCGGGGCACGTTGGGTAGGGAGCCTTCTGGAGGCCCCTGGCTCGGGGCCGTGCGTTCCGAGGACGTCGCGCTGCGCCCGCGGGGAATGCTGGGAGCTCACCAGCCCGGAGCCCAGAGCGTCCTCCTTTCGTCTCCCCTGGAGCTTGGTACTCGGTATGCTTGCTATGTCACTAGGCCCTGGGTCTGGCTGTCCTCCCATTGTCACAGTGGTCTTTTGACAGCCTTTCGGACGATTCCTCCCAGCGATTGGACCACTCGGTTCTGGAAGGCTCGGCAGGACACTCTAGGTTGTCTCGCGCTGCGTACACCTGCGCGAGGGTCTACACGACGTGTCCACTCCACAAGCGCTGGTCAGGCCGAAGGGAGGAACGCGCGTGGGGCGACTACATTTCTCTCCCTGGACCCCGCAGGTAACCTGCGTCCAGTGTGCGCAGGCGCCAGTGGGGTCGCGGGCGGAAGAGCCTGGGGCGGGCCACGCCCCTTCCCAGGTGCCCCCCGCAGTCCCCCGCCCAACGCCCGGAATGCTGGAGGGCAGGCCACCTAGTTGGCCTGAAAGGTGGATTCGAGCTTACACTGTCCACTTAGGGTTGAACTGCAGGATCACGCTTATACCTCCTGATAACTTCTCTGCATGTTAAAGACATTTGCACACAACACAAACGTGCAGGAAAGAGCCACTTCCAAGAAATAGTACGTTAGTATAAAATATGTTTATTTTAAGGACAGCAAAAATCATGCTGTTCAAGCTACAGCCTTGTGCGTTGGGAAATGAGGTCAAAGCCTCGCTTATTGATGTGACTTCAGGACACATTGAAGGGCAAAGGTTTGCCCGGGTCGTTTTAAAATGGCACCATTAATAAGGAATATGGCATATTTATAAAACTGGAGTTTTACTTTTTTCTCTTTCCTGTCCTCCCAACCTCCCCCCAATTGTGACACAATATTTTGAAGTAAAAACTTGCTAAACATTAGTAGTTTTGAGAACTTCTTAATTGGTACCCAATTTTCTGATGTGCCAAAAGAAAATAGTGTGAAATCATAAAAATTTCTGGTATTGCTGGAACAAAAACAGAAGAGAACAGCAAGCCATAGAGGCTGTTGCAAAACCTATCTTTCTCTGTGTTTATGGTTGGAATTGTTTTCTTTCACAGCTTTGAAAAGTAATAAAAACATTATGTTCTCCACCCCCCCCCAAAAAGGGCAAAAATTACATGCCTGTTGAGTTAAATTGCCCAATTACAAATAAATATGCTTTGATATATCTTTTCTAATAGCCTGTCTTTCCTATAAGCTATTTCTGACTTCAAAGCTATTAAGAAATAATAAATTGATGTTCAGTTTTATAATTTTAAGAAATCAAATCCCTTTTATGTTCTCACTCTCTTAAAAACTTCACAACTAAATAGTTTTTGAAGAATACATTGTTACCAAATAGTTGGAAGGATGGTTAGAATTACAGAGTCATGACCATGATGTTCACACAACTTGTAAGCTCCTTTGGAGTCAGGCTACAATCCCCAGTGATCACTTACAAAACTTATACTTTGAAAAGAAAAAAATGTTTACCATATGCAGAAAAAAAAATTCTTTTAGCAGGAGATCAAATTTATTGGGAAGGGAGCAAGCTTTATAAATGGTTAAAATTATCAGATGTACAGAAATAGCAAGAGAACTTAATTTTAGTTGTGGCATTACTGAACAATGTAATGTTGAAAGAACTAAAACAGAATTTTCTCGCAGGTGATTTATATATAACTCCTTTTAAAGCAAGAAATTCTTCCTTGGCTACCAGTGTTACTTAAATGTCTTCAATTGTGATTATATAAACGGAAAACTGAGTATCTAGCTATTATAAACTCTAAAACCAAAGTAGATTTACAAATTAAATATAAAACTATAAATGACAAATTCAAATTAACATTAATTTATTGCAGTAGATGATGTGTTTGGTTGAAAGTAAGCCACCACTATTGAGCTTGCTAGAAGAAAGATAAGAATGTCAGGACACCACACACTAAAATGGGATCTGAGAGTCTATGAAATAGTTTAAGAAAATTATTTTTATGACTTGGATTTCAAATGGTCACATTTTATAAACTAGTCAGGTTAAATGTTTGGGTACAGAACTATTGACTAAATAACAGACTAGAGTCACACAAAAAAAGAAAGGAAAATCAGACCTCCAACTTAAAACTGCTAGTGAGAAATCCTTGAATGTCAGTATATTACTTATAACTCTTCAAAGCTATATTATTTAATTCAACATGGAGTTAGCATAACAGTATAGTTAAAGTCAGCATTAAGTATATATCCAATCAAATTTTGCTGAAATTTGAAACAGGAAGATTAGCTGAACTTCAATTCTAAATTTTTAGAAAAAAATTAAACTACTAATTTCAACCCTAAGTCAACTGTTAAAGGCAAAGAAGGAACAAGGCTTCTCAATTTGACCATTATTTCAACATTGTTGGCTCTTCAACATTGAAGATGTTTACCAGACAGTCTGTGTATTCAAAAATTTCCTCTTATCCCTGAAACAAGGCAGACAGGTTCCTATAGTGAAACTAGTCTTACATAGGCATGGTCTTGTGGTTTTTCAAATAGTCTCAGAACCTCATCTGCTATAAATGAGTCTAACGAATGTAAAATTTCATGAAGGCAATTAGTAGATACTGAAAGTTACAACATTTCAAAATTAATCATAAACCAAAGTTTTTTATTATTGCCTCCCTTTTGTTTCCAATTTGGAGTATTCAAATTAATGTTAAACCTTTATTTGTACAGCATGTCCTAAAACCATTTGGCTTTTGTTTAGTCCAAGTACATTATTTACATTATTCAATCTGTTCTTGTACATTTCTCATTAGCCCCTATATTACTTAGTCAAATGTCATTTTCATTATGTGAAAGTATTGATTTATTAAAAACATAAGAAACTAGTCTTGGTCATTGAAAATGTTACTCGTTTGCATATTTTCACTAAGAAAAAGAAGTTTTGCCTTCACAGACAGATGATTCAACATGAGTAGTGGCAGACACTGGTCATTGCTGTCATTTAGATGTAGGGCATGCCAACCTAACAGCTTAAGAAATTCTAGATCCTAATTTGAGAAACACCGTATGGGCTGATAATAGAAAAATCTAATGTCTGGTGTTTGGATAGCTTTACGTATATTCTTTTCTGGAGAGAGTGACTAAAGAATTAGAAATAGAAAAGGTATATTTGGGGAAGGGGTAATGTCTATCACGCACCAACTAATAGGCATTTAACATACAAGACTGCATTTAATTTTTCAATAATTATAACACATAGGTATTACCCATTCTACATGTGAGAAAAGTGGCACTCAAAAGAATTATGTGCCTTGCTTAAATTCATACTAGCAATAAAACCAAGCTAAGGAGAGAACATTCAAACTCTAGTTCTTTAGAATTTAAATTCCATACTTCTATTTTTCTATAATATAACACTGTATATCTTTAGCCAGGAAAATGTTTATAAACTATTTTGAAATTCTTTGGCAATCAAAGCATAGACCATGATAAGATGAAAAACTTCAGCCAAATTTAATTGTTCTATTTCTAGGAAAAGATTGTCATATCAAAATCATCATAATCAGAAAAAAAAACCTCTGTAACTATAAAGCAATGGTGAAAGGTTCTAAGCCAGGTTATCTGTGCCCATGTTGCTCTGCATTAATACAAGCTGTTTAGAATTGCCCTGGTGTTCAGTTCTTGAACAAAATAAGTAACAATTCAATTATCTGAATGCATCTTTTAGCAAGCAAATTGGCTGTCAGTTTAAAGCAATAAACTTCTGTTTTAATCAAATGTTCTTCATTACAACATCCCAGTAAAGTCTCAATATGCCTAAGAGCACCTAAATAGGTAAATAAAACTCAGTTGTCTTTTAAATAGACAAACCTTAATTTGAAATAGAGATTCTAGGGATAAAAAGGGTTAGGGAAGTGGCTCAAATCTTGATGCTGAATATTTTTGCAAACTTTTATATTTTGATCAGCATATAGGTTGCATGTGAGTGTATTCATTTGTCAAAGCACATTAAGTATACACTTGAGATCTTTGCATCACCATTGTAAATCATACTGCAAAAACTGTATTCTTAAATAAAGAGAAGAAAGCATCAGGAACAAAAGAATAGCTGCTAAAGTCTGATGCCAAAGGATTTGCTGTTTCTAACTAATATACCATGGTTTCTGGAACGTCATACTCCATATGTACCCTTTCACTAAATATGTGTCAATTTCATCTGATAAACTAGTCATTTTACCTACAAATTAAGAGAATATGCACTATGTGTTTAAGGAAAGCCCAATACATTGTTAAGATCTATTTTTATCCTTCGATTTCACTGGAACTCTCACTTTCTCCTCAGGACTTGAATATTTAAGGAGTTAAGTTAATCAGAGACTGGGGATTTTTTTTAAAACCACAGCTTGAAATGTCCCCATGAAAATAAGACTTCATACCAACCCCTTATTCATCATATCATGCATAGCACAGGGAGTAAAAGTTTCGGACTCTAAAAATCTTAGGAGTACCTAGTACATTGAATGGTTTGAATCATGCAGTTGACACACACTGTTTCACCAATTTCAAGCATCTATTACCACAAAATAGTGCTATTGCTTTCACGCTTTTAATGTTTATATTGATTCTCACCAGCAGAGAAACAGAAGTCATTCTAGCCATTAGAGTTTTAGCTATGTAAAAAAGCTAAAATTGAACTAATCTCAACTAAGATTTAAAATTTTGTCAAAACCCAGTTTCTCAAAGCCAGGAAGAACTATGTAAGGCAAAACATGGGTGAAATTATTTCTTACACTTTTAGTTTCTACCATAGATTTTACCATTTTCAGAAACCATATTGTCTTTCATTAGTAAACTCTTGTAGCACTTTAGGGAAGACAACAGGTGACAAGCATTATTAGTCATTGCCTGTTTGGAAACAGAGACCCTGCCAGCAGGCAACACAATCTGCCCAGGGGCTGACTTACTGGGAGAATGGAGATTAAACCAGAGCACTAGCTAATCTAGCATCTCCTTTACACCACACAGCTCATACAGCTAATCGTTAGTTGTGTCTGCATATGATAAAAGTACATGTTCATATGCCAAGGCAAATAATGACACTGGTGATGGTAGCTCTAAAGAAACTATGAAGCCAGTATGCAAATGAAGGTGAGCAATTAAATTGAGAAGCATAGTCAAAGCTGCATTCACTTGAACAAAAAGGAAACTAACAATTAAAATGATCATTTATGTAAATTATACCATTAATAAGAAAAAGTGGACCCCTATTATTTAAACAGTGAGGCTGTTTGGTTTTCTTTTTTTCTATTTCATGAAAATATATTGAGGGTTGGTACTTATGTGAATAATAAAACTCAATTACTTACATCTTTTAAAGGCAGAGTTTGAAGTTGCTGGCAGAAGCATAGAAACGCCTGTTGATCACGCCTATGCCCTCGAACTGAGAAAAGTCCCACTCTACTAATTCCAAATCACCATTAGATGGTACACATAATGATGTTTTGGTTATCATAAAATGTTAGTCTTCTTTTCTCATTGCTCTGAAATACAAGATCGACAACGATCTCCTGAGCTGGGGTGTAGCCCAGTGGAAGAGTGCTTGCTCAGCATGTGTGAGGTCCTGGATTCAATCCTCAGCAACCACAAAAATTTTAAAAAATTAAACAAACATCTCTTTTCTGTAGATCACACAGCTCTTAAACTGTGAGGTTGTTAGAAACACATGGTTTGGAGCAGGACATATCTGGATTGGAATCTTAGCTTCCATTACTAAGTAGTATGATCCTGGGTTCTTTGTGCTTGCTCACAGTTCTTTGAATTGAGAATCAAACCTACTTTATTCTGTTATTGCAAGATTAAAATAAGATGATGGATGAAACATGCCTGGCTCATAAAAGATACTCAAATAACTATTGCTTCATTCCCCTCTCCTTCCTTCTAATAGTTCTTATCATGCAATGCCTTATATAATTAGTCATCTGGGTATGTCTGATCTTTGCCCCTTATTAGACTACCACCTTGGTAATGAAGGAGATTGCAGCTCATTCATTTTGTGGCCCCAGAACCCACACGCACACACACCACCTGCCACACACACACATAGTGCCTTAGACAGAATGAATACTCAGAAATTATATATTAGATATTATTTCTTGTAACTCAGCATGTACTCAGCAATTTAGTGAAATACAATCATAGTCAAAACCACAGTAATATCTCTTTTCTCCAATAGGTTGGCTGCTTTTATTTTTAGAAGTATCTTTCTAGAGCAGTCACTTAAATGATGTCCTTTTCCTTAGGCAGGCAGTCTTCCCAGGATTGATTGAGCTGTTTTCATGATTCAGCTGAAGCTTTGCTTTTGTGCTGAATTAGTCTGTGACATGCATGTTTAGATGAGCCCAAGGAGAAAGCAGCCAAACTTTTCCACCTTTTTGTCAACTGCCATTAGTAGTAATGGCAGATTTCTAGCATGGCTGACTACATATACATTCATGTGCCACATAACATTTTAGTCAATAACAGACCACACCCAATGGTGGTCTCATAAGATTAAAATGAAACTGGAACAGGAATGCACAGCTGAAGAAGGCTACAGGAGAAGAAAAAGAAGAACCTCCATAAAAATTAAGCTTCTGCAGACCTCAGTGAGCTCCTTAAAATGTTGCAAAATATATGGATCCCAACACTGAAAAATTTTCACTAATAGAGAGGAATATCCATGGGACATTATCTTCTCACAAGCAAATCTGTGACGAAAAGAACAAACAATATATCCCCAAGAAAACCACAGGGACATATGTCTGAAGTGACACCTCCTTAAGAGGAGCCTCGGGCAGGTTCTTCAGGGGGTATTACCCAAGGTCTTGTTATTACCAGAGATGACACCTCCATGCGTGTCATTGCCCTGAAGGCCTTCCAGTGGGACACGATGTGGAGGTGGATGACATTGCTGTTGAATACCCTGACCCTGTGTAAACCTAGACTAATATGTGTGTTTGTGTCTTAGCTTTTAACAAAGATGTTTGAAAGGTGAAAAAATAAAGATAATTTTAAATAGAAAAAAAGTTATAGAATCAGGATAGGAAGAAAGAAACTATTTTTGGACAGTTGTATCATATGTTTGTTTTAGCTAAATGTTATTCCAAAAGAGTTAAAAAGCTTTTTAAAAATTGAAAAAGTTTATAAAGTAAAAAAAAATTCTAAAAGCTGAAGTTAATTTACTATTGAAGAAGACTTTTAAATAAATGTAGTGTAGCCTAAGTGTACATTGTTTATAAAGCCGAGGGGAGTGTATGGAATGTCCTCAGCCGTCACACTCACTCACCATCTGCTCGCTGACCCACCCATGGCAACTTCAAGCCCTGCAATCTCCATTCATGGTTGAGTGCCCTATACAGGTGTACCACATTTTATCTTTTACACTGTATTTTAACTGTACCTTTATATGTTTATATACAAAAATACTTACTGTTGTGTTACAATTGCCTATGGTATTCAGAAAAATAACATGCTGTACAGTTTTGTGGTCTAGGAACAACAGCTTATACAATATAGCCTAGGCATATCATAGATTATACCAACCAGTTATAAGTGCACTCTATTATGTGTGTTTGTATAACACTGAAGTCAATAACACATTTCTCAGGACATATCCCTGTTGTTAACAGATAGTGCCCCTCCACCCCTGTGCGTGTGTGTGTGTGAATCCTACAAAATAATGGGTTTCATTGTGACATTTTCATACATCCATATAGTGCACTTCGATCATATATACCCCTTGTTCAGAAAGAAGTGTGTCATCTATCTATCTATCTATCTATCTATCTATATATATATATATACACATATATGTATGTATGTATTCACTCCTATGAGTTTTGTTTTTGTTTTTTATTAGCATATTATTGTTGTATGGGGGGGAATATTATGACATTTACATAAGTACTTACAATATCTTAATTAGACTCACCCCTCCCTCTTTCTCTTTTATTCCCCTCCCACTTGTTAGAACAATTTCAATAGGTTTCATTATTCTATTTTCACAAACGAAAATAAGATATTTCCACTATATTCACCTTCCTTCACCATTTCCTTATGCCACAATCCCTCCCACTGGTAAACACTCCCAGAGAGTAACTGTTTTGCCTTCTTGTCCTTCATTTTTCAAAAAAGGACCTTTTTGCTAGTTTATAATAGTTATATAGGGGGTTTCATTGTGACATTTCCATATATACATGTATTATACCCCAAATTGGTTCATCCCATTTTTCTCCTTTCTACCCCAGTCCCCTTCTTATGGTGACTTTATCATGTTTCAATGTTCCATATTCATATTGTATAAAAGTACATCATCCACTTTCACCCTCTTTGCTTTCTTCATTTACTCTCTCCCTCCTGCTAGTGCCATCCCCTTAGCATGAACTGTTTTATGTTCCTGTCCTTCATTGTGTAGGTGTCTGTTCATTGTTCAGTGGGATTTTTGCCTTGGTAATTTACCTGTAAATATATTGTGCTTAAGTCAGTCTAGCCCCTCTGCACTATTCTTCCTTGCCCTTTACTCCCCCTCCTGTGTTATTGAATAGTTTTCAGTGTGTTTATTGTGTCTTGTTCCTACACAGATGTGATATATTTTGTTATTATTCATTCTCAACCATTCTTTCCTTCTTTTCCTCCTCCCCTAGTCTCCTCTAACAGTTTCACTTTTGGAAGCATGTTCTATATATAGTTATATGTAAATATGATAGTATTTGTATTTGTATTGTGTCTATCTTCCTCATATGAGAGAAAACATGCAACCTTTGTCTTTTTGAACTGGCTAACTTCACTTGAGATGATCTCCAGTTCCATCCATTTACCTGTGAATAACAAAACTTTGTTCTTCTTTATGACTGAATAAAATCCCATTGAATATAAATACATTTTCTTAATCCATTCATCAGTTGTAGACCATCTTGGCTGTTTCCATAGCTTAGCCATTGTGAATTATGCTGCAATAAACATAGTGTACAGGTGTCTTTGTTGTAGCCTGATTTACATTCCTTTGGGTATTGCTTTGTGGTATTGCTGGATCATATAATAGTTCCATTCTTAGTTTTTTGAGGAGCCTCCATACTGTTTTCCATAGTGATTGTACTGATTTAAATTCCCACCGACAGTGTATGAGGGTTGCCTTTCCCCCACATCCTCGCCAACATTTGCTGTTGTTTGTGTTACTGATGACAGCCATTCTAACAGGAGTAAGGTAGAATCTTAATTTATTTTTTCCAAGTTTTCCAGAGATAACATAAATGGAAATTATATAAATACTTCAAAAAGGCAAAAATCAAATGAAAAAAATCTCTTAGTAGGGCCATTCTTTGTGCATTCTAACTTGAGAAAAACGTAAGTAATTCAAATATTTATAAATTAAGTGCAAGTTTTCTTTCCTTTACCTTTCTTTTTGGCACTTTGGCCTTGGTTTTCTCATCTCACTGGGATATTTTAAAGATTACATGAGTTAAGAGTACACAATATCTAACAGTGCATACTACATAGGAGAGGTTTGACTTTTGTTGGCTTGTGTTGCCATTCAAGACACAGTGTTAAGACTAGGTCTCCCTTTTATTAGGAGAGAAGGGAGTTCTTAACAATCCATTGTTAGGTTGTCTATTTCATTTTAATGAATTTCCCAAACAGACAAAATTTCTAGTCTACTGTGTTGGAAATCAGGATAGCCATTATCTTTGAAGAAGGAATGTGGAAAATGACAAGGCATAAGAAGAGATTCTGGAGTTATAATCAATTTCTTTACCAGAGTGATAGTTATATATACTGCTACACTCATTTTTTAATAATTAAAGAAGCCACATACTTTTCTGATTGGTGTTTTGTATGGTGTGTGTGTGTGTGTGTGTGTGTGTGTGTGTGTGTGTGTGTATTCCTTCAATAAAATGTTCATTGTGAAAGATAACAGCATCTCATCCTGAAAAGTTTCTCATCCACACAAACACTTTGTACTTTTCTGTGTACCTGACTCATACTTCCAGTCATTTACCTACTCATCTTATTCTCCTCATTGGAAATGTGAGTTTAGAGGCTGAGTGTTTCTAGTCTTTGGGTTTCCTGAAGGTCTTTGCATAGTAGGCATTTAATAAACGTTAACTGAATTGGAATGAAAAACAATACACTGTATCAGAACCCCTTATGGAAAGTTTTAGATAAGCATATCATCATACAATTACTACTGACCCACCTTCTCCACCAACTGCGCTGTCTTTACAATGTCCAAACATGAGATAAATATTCATAAATTCTGAGTACTCTACTACTGTTGCTCTAGAACATAACTTTTTGAACATGTTTCTCTAAATTTTGGAAATTTTTTTCTGGGCTCTAAAGTGGTGGGTGTGTGATCTATGAGTATAGTTTGTCAATGTACAGAAGTCAGAGAAAGCAGTGAAATATTTTAATTATCAGCATATTACATTCAATCCCAATGTCTGCTCAGTAAAATAAATATCCTTTCTTCTTCATTTAAAAAGATGTTTCTATCCACATAACACCATAGAGACATCCATTTTAAGCTGTTTTGTCCAGTAAAGGCAAAGGGGTGATTTACCCATCTGTCCCTGTCTTGCCTAGGCCTGTGGTTATCATCTGTACATGCATTTACAGGCAACCAGATCAGAAATGGGAGTAACTTTTATGACCACAGACCATGGCTACGATAAGAAGCTTCTATAGGATCTTTGCTGTAGAATTTGGCTTCAAAAACAACTTGTCCTAACCAACTGGCTTAATCAAGTTTTGTTTTTTGTGCAAGCTAGACTTCCAAGAGTCTTCACATTTGTACTGGAGTCTGGATTAGGTGCCCTTTGCTGAATTTCATACCCCCCAGGGCAATTCCTTTCATACTTTGTATAACACTGAACTGAAATTGTCTCTTTGATGGTCTGTTTCCCCTTCTAGATCATGAGGACCTTGAGGACCATGTCTTTTTTTTTTTTTAATCTCCACTTCCTAACATATTACCTGGAATAAAGTTAGCATCTAAATAGAATTACATGTTTGAATTAATTACAGGCTTGATCTGTTACATTCCAAACTCAAGCATGGCTCCACTATTAATATTTAGCCATGTCTGGAGACCAACTATTAACTCACAAATCTTAATTTATGGTGAAAAGTTTAATAGTACAATTAAATTGGACATCTTGGAAACAAAACTTGAGAGTATTGACTATTAATCATGTTAAATTCAACTTATGTTTCTGGCAATATGAGAATAAAATACCCTAACAAATTCTTTTATTGCATAATACTAGGGAGGGAAGAAAGATAGATAAACATTACTTAAAAGTCTCCGTAAATGTAGAGTTGAAAGACAGAAAGAAAATCACCACACCACCCTCCTCCCCCAGACAGTAATGAACTCTGGAGATGTTACCTGCCTGCAGCATCTGACAGTCACTGGTGGCACAGGGCTTTTGGGTTTAACTGACTGTGTGCAAGAGTAGAAGATAAAACTGGGGCCTTGTATAAGGTGAGAAGTTGAAGTAAGACCTTGACATAAATTGAGATTCTGAAAACTATCATCCTACTGGGAAGATAAATTTAGGAGAAACCTCCACTACAGAGAAAGATAATGAGGAAGCATGCTATTCTCGGTGTTATTTATGAATAGAATGGAGAAAATGTTCCCTTAAGATTTCTTGATCACAAATTCACCTTTACTAGAAAGGAGACAAATAGAGGAGATGAGCCAATTTGGGTTATAATGCATATATATATATGGAACTGTCACAAGGAAACTCCCTGTAGTCTAAGGCCATACCACCCTGAACGTGCCCAATCTCATCTGATCTCGGAAACTCCCTGTATAGCTATCTTAAACAAACAAAAAAGTCATTTTTTCTTTTTTTTTTACAAAATCAGAGAACAGGAGGGCAAAACAGGTCCTGTCTGGGGAATTGGTACCTGTGGGAGGAGGATGTGGGAAAAGGGTGTAGGAGGGTGAATATGGTACAAACACTATGTACACATGTATGTGAATGGAAAAATGAGACCTGTTGAAACTATTCAAGGAATGGGGGAAAGGGGGATAAAAGAATGATGGAGGGTGTGAATTCAACTGTGATGTATTTGATATATTGTAAGAAATTTTTTAAATGTCACAATGTACTCCCAGCACAATTTTTAAAAAGCAAAAAAAAATCCACCTTTATATGGACTATAAGGCATAACTAATATTAAACTGAAATTTTAAAGTTGTATTATTTAGTTGTTTCATCAATACCTGAAATAAACAATTTAAAAGAGAAAGGATTTGTTTTGGATCATGGGTTCATCCCATGGTTGGTCAGCTCTGTTATTTCTATGGTATGGTAAGACAGAATATCAAGGAAGAATGGTGTGGAGGAGCAAAGTTATTCATCTCTTGGTGGCCCAGGAAACAAACAGTGAGATAGAAAAGGGCCAAGGACAAGATACCCTTCAAAGGCATGCCCACTTCCTCTAACTACACTCCACCTCCCACCACTTCCCAATAATGCCATAAAATTATGAATTCATCAGTGGATTATTTCATTGATGAGGTCAGAGCCCTCACAATTCAATCACCTCTCAAGGATTGAATCTACCAGCTACAGACCAAGCCTTAAATACATGAGTCTTTTGTGAGATACTTCTTATCCAAACCACAACAAAAATGGTGCCAGATTTTTAGTGAATATAGATGTATTAGTCTGCTAAGACTGTCATAACAAAACACTATAGACTGAATGTCTGAAATAACAGAAATTTATTTTTTACAAATCTGGAAGCTAGAAGTCCAAGATCAAGACAGCTGCCTTCTCTGTGCTCTCACCCAGCCTTTCATCTGTGTATGTGCAGGGTTATGGGAGCAGAGACAGAACTCTTGTCTCTCTTCTCTTCTTGTAAGGAATCCAGTTCTATTGGATGAAGTCCCACACTTATGACCTCATTTTACTTTAATTACCTCTCTAAAAGCTCCATCACCACACTGAGATGAGGGTTTCAACACATGAAATTTTGGTAGGACAAAACTCTATCCATAACAATAGGCAGGACAATAGAATAAGGTGAGAGAAAATATTCAAAGTCACAATAATTAAAAACTTTAAAAACTGATGTTCAGTAAACTTTAAAAATCAAAAGCAGTATAAATTAAAAGAAATACATGCTTAGATTCATGTGTCAAAACAACATAATATCAAAGAAAAATAAGATTAAGTACAGATAAAGAGACAGATAGTCTACAAAGGAACAAAACTGACAGCCAACTTTTCACCAGCTTCACTGGAAGTAAAAGATAATGGAATATTTTCAAAATCAACTCTTAATGTAGAAATGTATATATATGAAAGTTTTTAAAATTATAAATGTAAAACAAAGGTATTTCCTAACAAACTAAAATTTAGAAATTCTTTCTAAAATAAGTTCTACAGAATATATTTCAGGAAGAACAGCAATGAACCCAGAAGGAAGGTCTGAGATAAAACATGAAAGAAAGAATGGTAAGCAAAGGATATAATAAATGTGTAAGTAAACAAAATGAATACTGTATAAAACAATAATAATGTGAATTAACTTACAAGATTATAAATTAAAACTAAAATACTGGAAAACAATAACATACAAGTGGGGTAACCAGAATTATAAAGTATTCTGAGCTATTATAATGATCAAGAAAAGTCACTAAATATAATGACTAAATACATTTAAGAATTTGTTAAGAATGCATGTTCAAATTTCAAGAATAACACTGAAAAACTAGTCATGAAGTATGAAAATGTTTCCAATTAAGGGGAAAAATAATCCAAAACATTAAGTAAAAGCCAAAAGAAGCCATAAAAAGAGATAAAGAGGGAGCAAATGGGAAACAAATGGAAAGCACAAAACAGAATGGTAAAAATGAATTCAAACATTTAAATGATTACAAAAACATAATAAAAATTTCCATTAAAAAGATAAAAACTATTGCCTTGGGTTAAACAAAAATCTACCTCTGTGCCATGTATGTGAAAAAAAAATCTAAAGTTTGAGGAAGGTTTCAAGAAAGTTTGAAAGGGTGAAAAAAGATATACCCAGTAAATATTAACCAAAAGAAAGCAGTAGAGCATATCAACAATGAAAAAAATAGATAGGCAAGTAAAAGGCATAAATAAGGATGAACAAAGACATTGTAGGATGATAATATTATCCACTAAGAAGGGTTAACATCCATGAACTTTTATGTACCTAAAAAATAAATTCAAATTATATAAAGTAAACATTGATAAAACTTAAGGAGAAACTGGCAAATTTCACATCATATGAAAGATTTTGACATACTTATCTTAGTAACTGATAGTAATAGACATTTAGTAAAAGTAGTAAAGATTAAAGCACCACAATATAATAAGCTTAGTGTAATGGGCATGTACTGAACCCTGCACCCAGGAATCAAAAACTTCATTATTCATTCTATGACAATAAAGCTGACCATACACTCTCCATAAAACACAACACAACTAATTTTAAAGAATAAATATTGGAAAGACTGTGATGTCTATTGCAACCTTTGTGTTCTGGTTCTTGACGTTGTTGTTGATTTTGGGTGGTGCTGGGGTTTGAACTCAGGGTCTCATGCTTGGTAGGCAAGCACTTTACCACTTAAGCCATTCCATTAGCCCCAAGACTGTGACCTCTAAAAAATTCAACTAAATTAGAAACCATTCAAGAACTACTACAACTTTTCTGAACAAAAATACTAAAAACACTTCTTATAAGGGATTAAAAAGTAGGAGATAATTAAAAATAAACACTGATTTAAAACACTATCAAGCTAGGTGCCAGTGGCTCACACCTATAATCCTAGCTACTCAGGAGGCAGAGATCAGGTGGATTGCACTTCAAGCCAGCCTGGGCAAATAGTTCACGAAACACTATCTCAAGAAAATCCTTCACAAAAAAGAGCTGGTGGAGTGGCTTAAGGTGTAGACCCTGAGTTCAAACCCCAGTACTGCAAAAAAAAAAACAAAACACAAAATAAAATGAAAAACACCATCAAACTTTGGGAACACAGCTAATGCATTATCACTTTAAGCTTTTTTTGTTGGTTGTTTGAGATAGGTTCTCAATTAAGTTGCCCATGTTGGCCTCAAATTCCTGTGCTCAAGCAATTCTGCCTCAGTTAGTTATTAGCTGGGACTACAGGCACATGCCACCATATCCAACTGAAAATATATCACTTTATTTATTTAATCCTATTTGTTTATTTACTTCTTGATCGATTGAATTTGTGGTACTTGGAATTGAATGTAGCACCTCATGCATGCTAGGCAAGCACTCTACCACTAGCTACATTATGAGTCCCCTGTGGAAACTTATCCCTTTAAATGGATATTAGAGAAAAGAGAGAAAATAAAAGTTAATGATTTGAGCAAACAACTTGAGGAACTAGGAAAAACAAACATATAGAAGGAAGGATATGATAAAGATAAAAGCAGAAATTAATGAAGTAGAAAACAAAGATATAATAGAAAGGACCAATAAAGCAAAAGATAGATTTTTTTTAAAAAAAATTGGCAAACATCTGGCAAAACTAATCAAGACAAAGAGAATAGACTGAAATAAATGTTTAGAATGTAAGGGGAATATTACAACAAGAATTAAAAGGATAATAAAAACTTGAACAACTTTATGTCATAAATTTGAAAACTTAGATGAAAGAAATGAATTCATAGAAAAATATTACCAGTCATATTAGATTAATATATTACAGAATGGCATAAATTAGAAATTCACTAGGAATTTTCAGACACACCATAGGAGGAATCTCCTCATGATCCTTCCAAGATAGTTGGAATATTTCTTCCAAAAAAGGAAGAATTAACCAAATTTTCAAGTGCCATGCTAAATGTCTAATGGTATAGTGAAAGACAAATTAAATATTACCTGAGAGTTGCAACAAGGTGAAAAAGGACTTAACCATCAAAACCTTATCCAACCATGAAAAGTCATACATGTCACGGAATTATTTTAGAGTTCTTACGCACTGCTCATTTTCTTTTCATTATTTTATGGAACCTCAGAAATTCAGAAGTTTGAGCTTTGACTGTGGAGCTGGACTTTGACCATTTGATCAAAACTGTAGGAATATTAGCTTTGCAGACTTAGCTGCAACTTTCTGGTGCACTTAGAGTGTATAGTACTATTAAACTTGTTTTTCACATGATCAACAGTTTCTACCACCTCTGCCCAATCGACAAATAAAAAAATTGAGAAGCATATAAGATTGTGCAAGAACATGAACTTTGAATTCAGAGGAACAAGGATTTGAATCCACCATATATTTTGTATGGTTGTGAGATAGAACTGTTCCTGGAATTACTAAACCCAGTATAGACAGTGGTAAGCCTGAAGGGGCTCTATGGTAAGTTCCTGTCCCTGCTCATTCTCGGCGTTGGTGGAGACAACACGTTTCTAAGTGTATCTAACTCATGTATGAGGATCTGTCTTAGGAAGTTCCAAACGTCCCATATTTAATAATCCTACTGCTTGGACCAAAAGGTTTAGTTTCAAGAGCTTTTGTATTTTTGGTTTACTACACTTCCAGGAGTCTAGTTAACACTGTAGTTTGTGTTAGTATAAAAGAGAACTGCTTATAAAGTGGCTGTGGAAGATGACAACAGAATTCATCAGTGAAGTGGCAGCTGCCTATTGGTGTTCTATTCAGTGTATAAATACATAGAAAGACACTTTTGTGGACTGACCTGCTTTAGACCTTTAAAGACAGATTCTCTTAATGGGAAACATATTTTCAGTGTAAACAACTATCTTCAAATAAATACTTTATATTTTGAAAATTGATCTCAAATACATAGATATCAAGCTATTTTTTATACGCTAGAATTTGTTAGGCCTATGACTCTCAACATCAGTGTTTTGTCCAGCTGGGGGATCTAACCTGAAGTCACCTGCTGTGAAGAACTGCAACTTTCATCAGTTGATTATGAACAATACTAAAAAATACAGAGAGCTAGACAATGTTAGAGAGCATTATATAGCTAGTAAGAGGAAGTGTTTTGGGGGAACATTCAGATCCATAATATAACGTGTGAAAGTGTGTGTGTGCGTATGTCTGTACACTGGGTTATTATGTCAAATGTATTTCTTACTCTGGGTCTTGGTAAAATGAGAATGAAAGCTGCTGCTTCAGTATGGAGGCTGGAGGTCTGATTGTCTCCAGTGGTTCTAAAATATGAGAGCCCACAGCACATTCCTCACACATATACCCACACACAGTAGGCAGTTTGCAGTGTTCAAGTTTCTAAGGTAGTTTTGAAGGACTCGGAATATATCATAGAAAGACTTATCAAACCAGTCCACAAAAGCCTCTTTCACCTCTAATATGCTGCCTCAATAGTATTCAACACCCCAAAATGGTGTGTAGCAGTGTTCCAGGGGGACAAGGCAATCATTTTCAATTTATGAAGTGAGAGACTCACTAACCTGGTGATGACTTCTGTTTAAAGCAGTCACATCTCTGGTCTTAGATGCCATGAGGGTGAAATGAGGAGGATCTTTAAGGTTTCGTCTCCACAGTGTGATTATCCAACCTCTCCCTTTATTGCCAAGTGATTCTACTCACAACGGAATAGGGTGGAAGGAAGAACACAGATTTATTGCATTAGCTATGAGCCAGTTCTCTTTACTCTTTGCTATCCCAGGAAAATCCTGAGTGTTTTAGGACCAAGATAAAAACATATTTCTATTTCTTGCCTAATACAGAGTCATCAATTTTTTTCCATAAATTATAAAATGTCTTTGGGCATTGGTGCTTATAAATTTACTTGTATTTGACTAGAATGTTTCTAGACTGACAAAATGAAAAAGTGCCAAGTATCAAGATTTGAAATGTTCTGTTAGCAAGGAATTGGGAAGACCTAAAAAAAAAAAGAAGATAAAAAAACAAAGAAAATGAACAAAAAACTTGCCAAGTCTCCAGTCTGCCAGGTATCAAGATTTGAAATGTTCTGTTAGCAAGGAATTGGGAAGACCTAAAAAAAAAAAAGAAGATAAAAAAACAAAGAAAATGAACAAAAAACTTGCCAAGTCTCCAGTCTGGCTGGTGTTTCCTGTTAGAAAGCAGATGGTTGTAAAGAGATAACATGCCTTGTGGTTTGTTACAAGATTGAAAATTCATCTTGATTTGGCCACAGCCTCGCCATGATAAATACACATTTGGATTTTCAACTTTTGTTCCTCACAAACTGGAGTCCTAGAATTCAGAATTTCTTACCTAAGACAGTGTCTCAGCTTCTGTTATCATGGAATAGGTTCACTTAGCCCTCAGGACACTGTAAAAAAGAATCTCAAAAATCCATCATTAGCAGTCACTATCTAAACCCTATAACTAGGGTCATTTAGCTTTCCCCTGCAGGTTCAGCATTGCCTCAGACTCAAGGATGGGTGAATTAAGGAATCCCACAACTAATACAAGCAGCTCTGAATTAGACCAGGTTTGTAAAGTGTCCTACCCTAAACATTCCAGTTTCTAAAAATTAGGCCAATGTGTAGTTCATTGTGACTAATCCACTGTCTAAATTCTAGTTCCAGGATCTACATAAGTGTGCTGCCTCATTTCCTTCATTTCCTGCTCTACTATTTCATGACTTGGGTCTTATCTTATCCTTGCTAATACTTTGCAGGTACTAGAATCCCAGACCCATTGTTGCATCCTTTTAAGAGGCCTATGTCCTGCTTGGTCAGATCACTACCTACAACTATGATTAGTCTCCAAATGCTTACTGTAGGTACCATCTCAAAATGTCTGTCCTGCACAGCAGTCAGTTTAACACATGAGGCCAAGCCTTTTCTGTTCTAGGTTGTCCATTTGCCTATAAGGGTTACCACCTGTCCTGGTTTGCCTGGGAGTGAGGGGTTTCCTAAGATGTGAGACTTTTCAACCTAAAATCAAAAGTCTTAGGCAAACTAAGATGAATTGGTTATCATATTTCGTACTAAGTTCTGATTTGAAACTGGGCCTCCATTCAAGTCCTCTTCTTGTGCCTCATTCCTACATGGGAAGTAATAGATACAAATTAAGTATCTATTACTTATTACCTGAATATATGTGTTGAAAGTCAGATTTACTGGGAAAACAGACTCACGCAGATAAATACAGGAAGTTTATCAGAGAAAGCTTTTGTGACCAGCACCTGTAAGCAGTTGCATGCTGATAAATACTAACCTGCTCTCTGGAGAAGAGGGATAAAGCCCTGATTTGTAGTTTGCTAATGTAGCAAAAATACTCCCACTTCTATTGATTTTAAGCTGTAAACCTGGTATTAACCAGCTTGTAAAATCCCTACAAATCAAATAATTGACCCCACAATCCAGTACGAACTAGCTCCAGGACACTGCCAATGATGGAGGAGAAAAAAGTTGGACTGAACAGAGAAAAGGTGGACTGTGATACAATCACAAAAAGGGTCCTCAGCAATCTGTATTAGGAGCTCTGAAACTCACATGGCCCTTCAGAGTTAGCCCAAATTGGGGTAGGGGTGCTGGACATTCATTTCCACATAATGGCCAGGCTACCCCAGGAATGGGTTACAATATTGGCAAAGAAGCTCTTTTTAGCCAAGGGTATTTCTTGGAGAGGGCTGATAGTTGAACCTAGTCATCTTGCATCACTCTTAAAACTTGGAGGATTGAGCAAAGGGGAACATGGGCAGTATGGTATAGCATCCTCTGTGGTCTACCTCTCTCACAGCTCAGAATCATTATCTCCTTGAAAGTTCAAGGAGCATCAACTCTTTTTGAATGGCTTTTTTATTTAGACAAAATTGCATGTGATGCCCATCATCTCCCTCCTCTACGTTTCATTCCAGATTATCCTGCCCGAGTTAGCACCTCTGCTATCTAGACTTGGGCGTTACTCAGACCCTTAACCATGAGCATTTGCTCACCACGGACTTCCCATGCTATAGCTGCTACATTTTTACATTATGGTCAAGTTTAAGTTAGAGTACCAAGAAACACTCACCTGAGTGCCAAATTGTCCTTCCTGGAGCCATGGTGTCACAGACGCTCTACTTCCTCCTGGTGATCAAGGTTAATTAATTACCTCTGTCAAAATAGTGATTATTCTTCTGGTTTGCTGGATCCCTTAAGGAAGCTGCAGTAACTGGATGATATCAATCTACGGCTTAAACTCAACCTCTAAATTTAGAGGACAGAGCTATGGAGATAGGAGCACAAATTACGTAAGATGGTTATTGGAAATAGCCCTGTGGTTTCTGAACACATGAACCTATTGATAGATAAAGCGCTCAATGGCATTGATAGTGAATCCATATCCACAAAAAGTGTCTTTCTCAATCAAAATCAGACACTACTCTTCCAGAGTGGGGGGTGTGCAAAAGAATCAAACTGCTTCCAAATGGCCAACTGGTTTTCTTGACAGATGGCCTTCTAGAAAGACAGCCTCCTTATGAGACGATACTGTGGACTCATTGTTTATTTTTGTTGCTGGAAGTTTAGGTCGGTTAGATATTTTGAAGTGGCAGTAGTTAGATCAAATCTGGTGACTGGGAGCTGATGTTGTTAGGCCCATGCCAGCCATGCCATCATGGCAACTTGGTGTGCTTACTGTGTCAGCACTGAGGCTTCAGTGACAAAGCCTGGCTTATGCTGATCAGCCAAGACAATCTGTCTAATTGGTTACTCAGTAGTTCTTGCATTACGTACGCACTGTGATGGTCATTGACACCCAAAGATCTTCACATTGCCAACTCGATCCACATGTTTATTCCAGGCATCTTGCTCCTAATATGCAGACTTACTCTCCAGGTCTCTAATCATTTGCCACTGCACAAGTGCTAATCTTGAGCCACTTCTCTATGAAAGTGAATGACATGTATGCCATCTGACCTCTGTCCCCAAGAGTATTTCTGTTCACTGTTGTCTATAATGCTACTCATAAGTATAGGTGAGGTGAAGCTGCAGCTTATTTTTGGTTTACACCCACACACAAAGATAACCTACTTATAAAATGAGTGTAGATGTTTATCTTCTATTATCTGGCCATAAGGGCCCCTCCATTCCTTCCTCACCCCATGCAACCTATGTTGATTTGGGAAGCCTACACCAAGACAGATTTGGAAATGCAAGATTATTTATTGGGAGTAAAGAGAAAAGGGAGCAAGAGTAGGCAGGGAAAGTCTATTAGGCTAGTATCTTCTGGATGGTCTGATACATGACACACCCAGTGGATCCCATGGTCATAGACCCACTCCTACACCTCTCTTACTGGATGCTATATTCTGTGGGATTTCATGCCTATTGACTGGGTACTTCATAAATCCCCAAGTAGTTGTGCTGTGGAGTGTCTGGGGATAGGAAAAGGCAAACCCATGCCTGGAATTGATGTATGTTCTTGTGAGAATGAACTGCTGGTCCTTCTGAGACAAAACAGGCCAAATATAATCAAAATGCCTACAAGTGGTTGATTTATCTCCACAAATATATATGATCTCTGAGAAAAACAGGGCATCAGCATCAACTGCCATGTTCCTGAAATGCCTCCTTTCCTTCCTAAGACTCAGGCCAAGGCAAGGAAGTAATGAAAGCTGGCGGGCAAGCCAAGACTAGAATGTCCAGATAAGTTAGCTTCTTCCAGATACACTGGGAACTGAGCAAGCTGGCATTATATGTAGAGGGAACCTGCCACCTGAATATAAAATGTCATCTATTCCTTGGAATTCTGGCCATATCAGGACAAAGCAAACTAGCAAGCTAATTACCCCCCACACCATGGTAATTAATCAATCATGTGTGGTAATGGAACTTGGTGGTGAGGATAAGAGCTCTTGGTCCAGATGGCTGCCACTGGTCCTTCCAGTGGGGCACTGTGGACAGTATAAGCACTGCTAAAGTCGCATTGGCCACTGGAGTTTCAGGGTAATGCTGTGGGAAGCATAGCATTACTGGTGAGACACTGTACTACTCATCCAGCCTGTTGCCACTGCACTCTAGCAGCACTGTGGAGAGGATAAGCATGGCTCAAACTTTTGGCAGAGAGCTTCGTGGAGAGGTTAGGTACTACTCGTCCAGACTACTGTCACTGGACCTTCCACCTTCCAAGCTATGCTGTTGGTCCTGTCTGTGCTCCTTGAGGACCCTTCCTACTAGTAAGTTTATCTCCTGTTAACTTCCATACTATTAAGTTTCAATAAACCTTATATCTTGCACGTCACCTGTGTGTGTTTTCTCCCATCACTCAGCAACTTATCTCATTGCCCTAGTGGACAATACAAGAAGGAACAGTACCATATTGGCAGCTCAGCTTTGGTCTCTTATTAGCAGACTGAAAAATCAGAGTAGCTGAATGAATCTTTCTTGTTAATTGAAAATTATGCTGTGGGCCTCCGGTTCATGAACTCATTATACCACTGGGGTGACTGATGACAAAGACTGGCTAATGTCAACTGCCTGAGTCACCTTGTCTATATGGTTGATCAGTGTTTGTGATTGATGCTTCCTAATGGGCATTACTAAGTAATTTTAAAACATCATACTTCATTCCCATATGGCCATCAATATGCCTCCATCCCAGACCTTATCTGTGATTTTATAGTTTTTTTTCTTCTAGTCTCAGACCAGCAAGCTGGGATATTAACCACTTATAAGTCCATACAAGTTTTAACTCGGGTAACTTCTACACACAGTGATGATCAGCACTACTCATAACTCCATTCACTGGGAACATTCTCCCTCACCACTATCTTTCAAGACTACCCCTGACAGTATCTGTTTTGCATTCTCTTATGCTGGTCAATCAGGCGAAGCCTTAAGAGACACAGAAGAGGCTCAGGAAGAACAAATTCATCACATGAGCAGGTAGTAGAGACAGGAAGCATAGCATGTAAAATAGGGAAAGACATCAGGACGGCCAAGAGGCAGAAAATAGGGGCAAAGGGAAAGCATTTAGGCTAGTTTCTTTGGGGGTTTCTGCAGGAAAGACAAGGCAGAGCAGGGTGAACAGTTTAGGATAGACTAGTTTGAATGATTTTGGAGGGCTCAAAGATGTTGGGGTGGTCCCTAGTTGTATAGTACCTTGTCTTAGCATGATTATGACAGAGATGTTTGTCTCCTGGGGTGTATGGGTCAGATAGAGGTGGTATGCCTCTGGCTTAACTTGTATATAAAAGACATGCTTCCAGCTTATAAATTAAGCTTGGATTTTTTTTCATCTGGTCATATGAGGCCCCTCATAAAACTACAAGTGTGACCTGAGGGAAACAGATGCAAGCAGGGTACATGACATAAAAATATGAACTACTTGCTTACGTAGGTTACTTAGTCCTCTGGTCTTGCTCAGGCACAATTCCCAATGTACTGTTTCCTTCTCGCAGTGGATTGCCGCTGGGCCTATCTTTATGCATTGATGGGTCTGACAAAACTCATTTGTTATGGGCAAGACCAGGTGCATGGTCCTCAGAAATTCCTTGCTCTGCCAGAATCCAGAAACATGACAGTTGTTTTTCAAGACGTAGAAATGCCCACTATAGATGCTATGGTCTTGCTCTAGACCCCCAAGGGATTGCATTGTATTTGTTTCCAACAACTCTACATTGTATCTTTCCCAGACTATTGACCTCTCCAATACCATAGGGTCTGCTGTATTATATGGCTCAAGCAGGAGAACTGCTTGGGCCTTCTGCAGAGCTCTTTCCTTGACCGCTCTGAAATCTGGCAGTCTTCCCTTTCAGTTGGTATATGAGCTAAAGCAGAATTCCTAGGTATACCAGTTCTAAACCAGGGATGATTTTGCTCCCAATGGGGACATTTGACAAAGACTGGAGCCATTTTAAATTTTCATGACTGGTATATACAGCGTTGTTGGCATTAACTTGGAAAGAAACCAGGGATGCTACTAAGCATTATACTACAATGCCCAAGATGGCTCCTAATATAAAGAACTGTAGTCCGAAATGCCAATAGTGCCAAGGCTGAGAAACCCCTGGTGTAGAATGTCTTAGGCTCACTAGGCGCTGTGCTTATTTGTAATAGCTGATGAAATTTCAAATGATCTGTTCTTAGGTGCATAGAAATTTAGAATTTGTTACCTTCCTGAAGAATTGAACCTTTCATCATTATCGTATGTTCTGTATCACTAGTGATGTTTTTTGTCTTATATTTGACTGTGTGATAATAGTATGGCAACACATGATATTAGTATTTGTATGATCTTTATACAAAATGCTTTTTGCTTACCTATTGACTTATTACAAAGTTCTCCTGTAAGTGCTGAGATTTACGTATTCAAAATTAAGGCAACTATGTATTTTCCTACTAATACTTAGCCAAAAACAAATGCTTAAATTGTATTTATATTCATGAATTAGATTAACCTATAATTATACTGGTTGAATTTTGTTATCAAGATTATGCTGATCTCATAAAATTAAATTCTCTCCTTTTAGTTCTACTAAAGACTTCATATGTGTTATTCCTTCCTTAAATACTTAGTAAAACAAGTCCTATTCAGGGTATGGTGCACAGAGAGAGAGGAGGGCATAAGGAAAGGGTGAAGGAGGGCAAATATGGTGCAAGTACTATGTATTCATGTATGAAAATGGAACAAGACCTGTTGAAACTGTTATAAGGGGAGGAGGGAAGATAGAAGAGGGAGATGGAGGGGGTGAATCTAAGATATACTGTAGGGACTTTTGAAAATGTCACAATGCACCCCGTGTAACTATAATATACTAAAAAAAAAAACTTTGAAAAAGACTACCTGTACTTTTTACTCTCTTAAGTTTTAATAGGTTGTGCTTTGGAGAAAACTTTTGTTTCACTCAAATTTTCAAGTATATTGGCATTCTAACTCTGTCTCTCTCTCTCTCTATATATATATATAAAACATTTCTTTTTAACCTCTCTGTATCCTTACCGAGATTTTGTTTTGAATTCAGCCTGACTTCAAGTATCATTTGCTCAAAACATTTAATTCAATGCAATTATTTTATGTTTTTGTTCTACTTGATTTTTCTTTTTGACTAAAGCTTTTATTTGTTAGCTTGGATAGCACATTATTTTTTAGTGGTTATGCCAAAAACTTATATATATATATAAATATATATATATATATATATATATATTTTTTTTTTTTTTTCTGTGCACAGGGCCCTGGGCATAGCAAGTGCTTTTCATTGACCTACACATCCAGCCCACAATACATTTTTTTTTTTCCTTCCGGAGGTACTGGAGTTTGAACTCCGGGTCCTTTGCTTGCTAGGTCAATGCTGTAACACTTGAGCTATGCCTTCAGCCCCCATAACATGCGTTCTTGTAACAAAGTGTAACATTGGTTGGTTACTCTTCTTCTAGGCTAAGCAAACACTTTCCAACATGAACTTTGCTTATCTCTTCCATTTCAGATGCCTTAATTATATATATTTAAATCCATAATTTGTTTTCATATATATGCTCAGCTAATTTTTTTTTTTTGCTTTTCATTCTTTCTTACATATTAGGCTTCCATTTGCGTATGGTTTTCTTCTGCTTGACAAACTTTGGTACACCTCTCAAGCTTTATTATATTGTATTTTCTACTTTTCTGAAAATGACTTTCATTTACACGATGAAAGGCTATTTTTGTTGAATATTGAAGTCTAAGATATCATTTTGCTTCTAGGTTTTGATGGAAAAAGCATTTAAAATATCACTAACTTGAAAGATAATCTTTTTGCTATTTTAAAGATGTTTCCATCTTAGTTTTTATTTTTATTATATACTGAGATATAGATTTTTCTTTCTTGTATGGAATTCATGTCTTCCTGAATTATTTTTTAATAGCTGTAGAAGGTGCTCAGCAATGACCTATTTATATATTGTTTCTGACCTTTCTCCACTGCTTCTGAGGTGTTGCTAAACTTATGATAAACTTTTATCTCTTAGTTTTTGTGGTGCTGGGGATCAAACCAAGGGCCTAGTGCATGTTAAGCATGATTTTATCACCAAACTGCCCTCCCAGGCCTGTTTTATCTATTTTTTTTTACCAATTTTTCAGTTTATGAATTCTATCTTCAAGTACGACTAACCTGTCATAAAACCATCCAGTCTCTTTTTCAACTAATAAACACATTTTACATATTTATGTGGCACAATGTCATGTTTTGATATATACATTGTATAATTTTAGATCAGGTTAAATATCTTTTATAATTTTTTTGTAGTATAAACATTCAAAATATCTTCTTCTAGCTTCTTATATTTATAGTTAAATTTATCTACAGCCACCCTATTATGGAACAGTATATGCAGCTTTTTAACTTTTAACTTTATACCCACAGATAAACCTCTCTATGCTCCTACTTCACGAGGTCATGTAGTACTTGTCTTTCTGTGCCTGGCTTTTTTCCCCCACTTAATTATCTCTATTTCCAACCATGCTGTTGCAAGTAACAGAACTTTTTTTGTGGCCAAATATTCCACTATGGGTATCTACATTTTCTTTACTCATTCATCAATAAATGGACACTTAGGTTGCATTTATTTTCTGTAAATAGTTCTACAATAAATATAGGAGTGCAGATGTCTTTGACAAACTGATTTCATTTTCTCACATTCAGTAGTGAGTCTATTGAATTTTATGGTAGTTTTAGTTTTAATGTTTTGAGGAATTGCCATACTGTTTCCCACAATTTCTGTAGCAATTTAAATTGCCACCAGATGTATGCAAGGGTTCACTTGTATCCACATCCTTGCTAGCACTTAATCTTTTGTCTTTTTGATAACATTCTTACTGAAGTGAGGAATGATCTCTGTGGTTTTGATTTGTATTTCCTAGACAATTAGTGATGTCAGTAATTTTTTTCCTATACCTGCTGACCATTTGTAACTTCTTTGAGAAATATTTAGGTCTATTGCCCATTAAAGTTTTTCCCATTTTTGAGGTCTTTGTATTTTCTGGATATTAACTGGCCAGTTTGCAAATATTTCTTCCCATTTTATTGTCTGTCTCTTCACTGTAGTGCTTCCTTTGCTATGCACCGAGTTCTTATTTCAGTTAATGTGGTGGACTCTGCAGCTTCCATGTGGTAGTTTTCCATATTTTCCAATTATCTCCTAATCTCTTCATCTTGTCTTTTACCTCCTGGGACTGAGTAAGCATGTTTTAAAATCTGTCAGTTATAATTCTCATTAGATGTTTTGGGTCCACAACATGCTTATTAATTTTATGGCAGCCATCTTATTTGCAAAACTGTACAAAAACTTAGGTCTCGAACTCTTAATTCCTGTTCATCTATACCTGCAAGAGATCATCAGTATTGTCATTCTCTTGGATTCTTACTCCAGAATTCTCAAAAACAAAAAAAGGAACCCAAGAACATGTCCCCAAAGTTAAGCTCATCATGGAAGGTTGATCCACATCATCTTTTAAGTAGAAATCCTTCCCTGTTGTTGTAGCTCATTTAAAATTGTAACTGTATAAAAACTTGGCTTTCTGTTAATATAGTTTGAGATGGGTATAGGATCCTGAGAACTGTGGTTTTTGTTGCCGTTTTAAAGAAAACATTTGTATATCCGGATCTGGCTTAACTTTAAATTCCATTTGAGCTAATGTTCACAGAAAATGCTGTCATATAGATCAATCTTGGTAAAAGTAGGGGACTATGAAAGGATTTGAATACCAGGAACTGGGATCATTGGAAGCCATCTTGGAGATAGCTATAATTCAGTAAGTATATTTGTCTTGTGGTTAACAGCCTTTCTATATTAATTTCTCTTCAGCACAGAATTCTGGCATATAAGTTATGACTTCTGGGTGGAGGATTTTCCAGTCAGTACATTTATACAGACAGTGAATTCTCTGATGTGCAATCAGAGTGATTCAGGTAGCTCCAATGTGGACGTTCCGGTAAATAAGAGATATCTTTGTCATGTACCCGCTCTGTATTTAATACAATGTTCACACTTTGCTAACTTTAGAATTTCATGTTTACATTTCTATTTTTCTCCATTATGAATTTGAAGGAAGGCCTACTCACAACTGGTACACAATTGTTTCTCCTGGATGAATTTTCTAAAGGAACCCAACTACTATCTGGTGAGTGAAGCCAACATTCTAGAGACCATCCATTAAATAACTGCACATACTTTTGGACTCATTTTACTCATTATGGGCATGCTTTTGATTTTTAGGGTTAACGAAGTATATATCACTTCATTAATCTATGCCACAACTTATGGAAATATTTATGGTATAGTTATGAATAATGTATAGTATGTAGACATGCAATTACTCAAAAATCTTTCAGCCATCCTTTAGAATAGAATTAAGCCTGTGAATATAATAATGTATAATGTTATATCACCAGAACTATCTTCTACATGCATTGTTTTAGTAATTTAGTAAGATCTTTTAAAAGAACCATTCCACACAGTTCCCCTTATTTCTTACAACCAAAAAAGATTTCCTTTTGGAAAAAAGTGTCAGAAATTGCAGGTAATTATTCTGGTCTTTGTAAAATTTTACTATCACCTGTATAATTTTGAATTTAGCCTTGAATTATTCCATAGATAAAAATTGGAGCTTTTAATTTTACTAACAATCTTTGCTAGGGATCATCCAACTATCATCTGTGGGCCAAACATAATTTGCGGTTCATCTTCATGAACAGTCATGCTCACTCATTTGTGTATTGTTTACACTCAAGCACACACTGCAACAGCAGCGTTGAGTAGTACCACAGCGATCACACGGCTTGCAAAGTATTATTTACTGTCTTGATTTTTTCCAGAAAAAGTTTGCTAACTCCTGATCTATACCATGAGAATAATATCTTAAATGGATTTTAAGGCAATCCTATATAGTCATTTTGTAATTAAAGCACTGGATGAGATGGACTTTGGATTTTAAAACTACATTGCTAAGGAACTGTGGTGGCTCATGCCTGTAAGCCCAACTATTTAGAAGGTAGAGCTCAGGAGGATTGCAGTTCTAGGCTAATTGGGGCAAGCAGCAAGACCCATCTCAATAAACAAGCAGAGTGTGGTAGCTCACTCCTGTACATGAGAAGCAAAGGTAGGAAATCAAGGTCCTAGGCTGGACTGGACAAAAATGCAAGACCCAATCTGAAAAATAACCTGATGTAAAAATGGCTGGAGGCATGCCTCAATTGGTAGAGTCTACCTAACAAGCACAAGACCCTGAGTTCAAACTCCAGTATCACCAAAGAGGGGAAAAAATTACACCACTAGTAATAGTTTCACTTCAAATACCATAATTCAAAAATATCCAGCAGCTATGCTTGCCAACGAAGTGAATCAGGAAGGCTGTCTAAAGAATATGTCCTCTCAGACAGCTAGGTATTTTTACTTAGTCTATACATTTTAAAACTAATCAGAGACCTACAAAATAAGAGTAGTATAGTTGTGGTTTGCCTTCTGATTTCACTTATTTTAGGGAATTAAATACTGTAAGTCTGCTTCTTGAACACCTAAATAGACATTTATTTGGATAAAATGAAACACCAAGAATTGGAAGAAAAAGAAACCTAAGCTTCAAATGTAATACTAGTAAAATATTTTAAAAATTCACAGCAAGTACTCAGAAAATATGAAATAGCACAAAACATCCACAGCTCAAGGACACAAGAAAAGGACCTGGTGAGAAAATACTGATACATAATTAAAACTAATTTGGATGAATTAGTGAAGCAATAAATAAAAGGTCAATTGCTAAATCTTCATCACTTACATTGAAATAAAACTTATTACAGAAATAAATTTGTAAAACAGGTTAAAATACTAAGAAAATTATACTGGTATTAAGCAAGCTATTAGTAGGGCCATTACTAATTTCTTCACAATAATTTGCCATTTGAAGAAAATAAAGTCTACACAGTGGGAATTAAACAAGTTTCTTAACTACAAATTCTTTGGCAGCTACTTATATAGTCCAAGTGACACACTGCAGGTCTTTAACCCTCCTAATACTAGCAAATATGACTAAACCAGAACTGCCAGCACTGCATTAATTTCAAGGTTTATAATTTTTATATATTTACTAAAATGTTAACTATCATTGACCAGCTTTTCAAAACCATTCTTACTGCCTGCAAAATTTCCAAAAATGACTAATTTATACCAATTAAGATATGAATGAGATTCTGTGGCACTCCACACCTTCCTCCTCCCACAGGAGATAAAAATAGTGTGTGTGTGAGGGTCGGAGGAGAATGATGGAATCACACATGTAAGATGATGATGATGAGGTTCAACTGAATAGTGACAATTCTCAAGTAGATTTTAACTGCTTTAGAAAGACTGTGGCACTTGGATCACATCAAATCACTGGACATTAGAATATGAGATACTAATGTCAAAACAGTATTTTCAAGTACATACAGATGCTACCATAAGAAAAAGATTTGAAGAGTAGTCCCTTTCCTTATTAAATCTTAACATTTTTATTTTCAGACATTTGGTACCCTGAAAAAGCTAAGAATTTTAAATACAATAAAAATTAAACATGTCCCATATGTATTAAAACAAAGTGTTCACTCTAAGGACTAAATTACTTAATTAAGAATGATTAAATTCAAGATAAACACAAAATTTCAAGTTAAACAGACTTCACTAGATCCAAAGAATCTGACAGGTATATATATATCATATACCCACAAAATTTGGCTTAGTACTTCTAAACAATGAAGAGAAACAAAAATATATTCTTATATTAACAGCTCTGTTATAACTAGAATGGGCTTTAAAATATTTCCAGCGGCTCAAAAGAATATCTAGCCACAGCTCAAAACTCAGATTCAGATAAGTCTGAGTTTTAGAAATGTGTGCATTATCTCATTTTCCTGTCCATTTAAAAACATCATATATATATATATATATATATATAGACACATATACACACACACACATGTATGATGAATTATGAATCTCCTTTCATGGTATAGGAAAGCTCAATACATTCCCCTAATAAATTTTTCAATATATTGACATAAAACTAATTTTTTTCCTATTTTACTTGAAAAAATTAGTTGATTTTTACCAACAAAATGGTAAAAATAGAGGCAACTATAGCTTACAATTTACATGGCTTCTAAATGTTTTATTCATAGCACTCTATACAATAGAAGCTTCACTGATATTTAATTTACTGCAGCATCCTGTGTGAAGCACAAAATTACATTAATTATAACAAAGAAACAAACCACTTTTGACTTTTTAAAATTATGTATGTATATTTATATCCAGTTGACAAATAGCATCACATTATGTATAAAAAACTAAAAGCCACCATGGAAGCTAAGGCCTAAGTTCTTATTCCAATTGTTCCCTTTTATTTATATCTAAGAGATATTAGAAATTAAGATTCCAGTACCTCAAAAAATTTTTTTAAAAGATCTACATTATTTACATACAGTATGGAAAATAAAAGCTGCTTTTTTTTTTTTGCTAAGTTAGATTGCTGTTACCTACATTATTTACATTGTAAATGTTAAGGGGAAGAAGCACTACTACAAATATCATTTCAAACAGAAATTGTGCCTGGAACTTTATTCTTAAATTATTTGTATATCCTAAGTGTCTGCTGAGAAAGTCTGAAACCAAGTTAACATTATGCTTTTTATACTATTAATCTACACACTGTAAAATCCAATACTGTAATAACCCTAAACACTGAACTTTAAATGAAACAATGGCAACGTGTGTCGATGAAATTTTATTTAATATTGTAAAATATAATGCTTTAATGTTTACCCATAATTATGAGACTGACTTTAATCCTTTAAGAAGTCTCACATATATGTTCTTAAACTGTTAAATGTTTCAGTAACTTACCAGAAAAAGTTAACTTAATTATGTTATTCTGTTCTTATAATTATTTTTCTAATAATTAAAAACATATCTAAACCCCTGGCAACAGCAAACACAATCAGTTCAGCGTAACAGACTGAGCTTTAAATCGGACTTTAATTTTCGATAACCTATTGGCTAATTGAACCAAATGTAGAATATTTAAATGAATCACTATGAAGTGTTTCAAATCAATGACAGAATGCCTAGAAAAGGAGAGAAAAGTTCTCAGAAAGGTTTAAGGTGGTTAATGTGGAATGGTAAAAGCTAATTTAATAACAAAAATGGTACTAAATGCAGATGAATGCTAAATTAACATAGTATAAAAGAATAGCTTAAATAAACTGGGATTCACATATTACAATAGCAAAGTTATGACAGAATGAGCCAAAGACACAAACAGTTCTGAAAATTCTGTTCAGCTTACTTCCAAAAGAAAGTCAGGCTTTTTTTCCTGTACATAGTTTGATGCTTTGTCTATACCATATATAGTAGAAAAATAAATTCTTTAGCAACCTAGAAACAGTTTATAAAACTCTTAAAGTTTAATTTTCTTTGCCAGACATGCCAATGTTAAACTGACAGCTATAAATTAAAGCTATATAGACAACAGGTATAAGTAATATAGAACAAGTTAAGAATACTACATTTACCGGATTTTTCTTAAAAATTACTGTACTTTCTCAATTCCTGTGTGCTTTGCAATAGGAATAATAGGGACTTTGTTTTCTTAGAAAAGATAATAACATGTAAGAGTATTAACACAAAAAAGATAATTTATAATATACATGTACTTCAACAGCAGCCTGGTTCACGTCGACATCTTGGTTCTGAAGTTGAAATTGCAAATACAATACCTAGGACATAACAGTTGGGAAAGAATATTTATTTTAGGAAAAAATGGGGCAAATCAAACTCTTAGGAGCCTTAAATCTCAAAATCATCTATTTACTATTATACACATAAGGTAACCTTAAAATTGCAGTATGAAGATTACAACATTGACCAGATAATTTCTTCCTTACTACACAAAATATGACCTAGCAATAGAAAAACAAACCATTTTTTTCCTTTTCCTGGGAGGGGGAGGGATGGCATGGTTTTTTAAAGAATTCTGAATAAAGCCTAACAAAATTTACCTGTGCCACCCATTCTGAAAATTTTACCCACAATTTAGTGTTCTGGTTAACTTCACTAATAAAATATTTAACTCCAAAAGCAGCAGTCATTTGTAGCAACTCTGATACCAACATCAAAGAAAAAAAAAACTTTTAAAAAATGGTGCAAAAGCTATTTTGGATTTTAATACAACACATCACAGGAAAGAATATGAATACAAGTTTGTGATTTTATATACACACTCCAACGAGTCTGTCAGTACCCAAAGTATTTTTATTGCTATATTAGCAATGGAATTTTTGGATATGTTCTTAAGGGCCACATAAAAATAGATTTAAAGAACAGATTAAATTTAAGTCCTAGATTAAAATTTTGGTTTAAAGAATTTCTACAACAAATTTCATGTTTATGTATGAAAAGTTATATAACCTTATATGAAAATGCCATGAAGTATTTTTCTACACTATACTAAATGTATTCCCAAAGAGGGAAAAAATTAAAATATCTAAAATATATTAGATTAAGATTACAAGACCATTATAGATCTTTTGAACATGCATCTGTTTACAGAATTAACCGTATACAAAATGTTTATTTCATTATGGACCATAAAGAAATGAACTGGTGACAACTATCCCTTGCACCACATCATCAACTCACTTTAGCCACAAGCATGTATGTCCCTTGGTATGTGCACAAAGAAAAAGGTTCATTTACCCCTCATCAAATCACCCACAGGTTTACTAAGTAAAATGAAGGTGTGGAAATGTGAAATTTGTTACACGTATTTTTTTTTCTTTCTTTCAAACAACATCCCAAGCATGGCATAAGTAGCCTAAAATTATAAAATACTCAAACTGGGCTTTTTAGTTATCTACACAGACTGCTAGAATGTAAATTAAGTTGCCCAAATTAGCACATCAAGTAACAAAACCAGCCATAAAGCAGGCTGAAAAAGCATTAAATGTTTCATATATGTGAGTTTTTAAATCATTTAATTTCTATAGAAAAATTTTATTCACAATATAATGTGACAGAAATTGCCACAGGAATGATATACTGATTGCAATAAGGTTGCATGCAGCAGCAGCTTTGTATTTTATAGCTATTTCTGTTTATAAAAATTAAACCTCTCGTCATGCTTACCACATGGTCTTAGATTTGTAATGTAAGTGAGTAAGGACTACCATATAGCTCAAAGAGAAAATGTTCCATCATTTTGAATGTGAATTATTTGTATGAAACATGAAGTATACTACTGAACCCTGAAACATGCATGTCTAGATTTGCTTTTTTGTCCAATTTCAGGCTGTCTGCAATTACTCCCTATTTATATAATAGCAAGAGGATCTGTCTGTAATTGTGGTTGAATCAGCTGAGGTTGCAATGGTGGTGGTAACTGAGGTGGTACCATTGACTCCACCAACTGTCCAGGGTTTGAAGGTGGTAAAGGAGCCACAGTGTTCACAGTTTCTATAATTTCTCCATTGTAAAAGAAAAACTGACACTGTTGAATGAATGTTTCAACGACAGATTGATGGATCTTAGTGGTAGACAGAAACTCTCGATTTTCAAAATCAGGTCTCATCAAGGTTGGCCAAAAACAGATGGACAAGTTGTCTGCTGTCATTAGGTTGATTTTATTTTGCTGACTAACCCTGAAATTATGAAAGAAGAAAACAAGAATCAGAACTAATTATAATTAGAAAATCTCAGAACTAGAAAAGAGCTCAGATTACTAAGTGTTTGCTAATTTTTATACCACCTTCAAATTTAAAACATTTTTATCTTGGCATTCTACATTCAACTACATCCTAAAACAGGAGAGAGCAATAAAAATCTGTCATTATGAGAACACCAGTCCTTTAAAAAGTTGTACCCCTTCTCCCCTTAAATTTACATATGGAAGGAATCTTAATTCCTATGAAAAAAACTTTCCCCTCAGGTAAAAAGGTCATATGACAAATGCTAACAAGTTTCCAAACAGTTAATTCCAATTGTGTTTCAAATTTTGACTATTGTGGGAGATTAAAAAAGTAAACCAGGGTGTAGCAACTCTAAACCAGCTTTAGAAAAATTACTTTATCATAACCCACCCAAGAATAATTTTAACATTGAAAAGTTTCTAGTAGTCCATACAACAATATTTTAAATCATGAAGTATCTTATACACTATTACAAATTTTATTTGAAAGACAACACTCAATTCATAACACATTCTACCTTAAAATTCTTACAATTTAACAGTAATTTACAAATGGTCATACTTACTTGCATCCACTCCTTTAAAAATGTGAACAAGCACATCTATCATTATCTTTCATAAGAAATATAAAGGTAAATCTTGGGCTGCAGGCTCAAAAGTGGGGTAAACTGGATAAACTGGGAGTTTATCCAACCTCCTATTTCACACACAAAGAAATGGTTCAGAAGTAGGTAGAGTAGCAGGAAAATCTCAAATTTACAAATTAAAATAAATCAAAACCGAAAGAAACTCCCAAACATAGAAATTGGTCATGTGAGGTAAAATACTGGCCTAAAAAATGTGTTCTGTGGGGCTGGTGATGAATATAAGGCAATAGTAAATAACTTGCCTGCCTACCATGTGCAAAGGCCCTGGGTTGATGGCTCGGCACCTGGAGTGGTGGTGAGGGGGGGCTTCTGTGGTAAAAGCCATTATATTTGTTAAGAGACGTGGAATATTTGGAATTATTAGGATATTAGTTGGTTAATAGATGGTAGGAGCTAGTAGGACCAATTTGTCATTTCTATGTAGCTGGCATTCTGAAAATATCTGTAAAGATGGAAGACATTAAAAAGTATGGCATTAAGCCATGTGCAGTGGCTCATACCTGTAACTCTAGTTACTCAGGAAGCAGAGATTGGGGAGGATCATGGTTTGAGCCCAGCCCAGGCAAAAAAGTTCATGAGATTCCCATCTCAATCAATGGCTAGGGTGGGTGGTACACACCTGTCATTCTGGGTGCACCAGGAAACACAAATAGGAGGAATGCAAACCCGGACAGACTAGGCATAAAGCAAGACCCTATCTCAAAAATAACCAAAAAGCAGAAAGAGCTGGAGGCATGGCTCATGCTGCCTACCAAGTGTGAGTCCGTGAGTTCAACGCCCCCAGTACTACTTAAGAAGCATGGTACAGGTCTAATTGGAGAGTCAGAAAGGGACTAAATCAGTTAGAAATGAGGGTGATCAGAGAATGCTTCAAAGAGGAGGTAATGTTTAAGTCAAGGGTGATGGCCATGGGAAGAATAGGAAAGAAAGTTCAGTTAGAAAAACCTTTTATGAGAACTTCCTAGAGAGCCTGTTAAAACACAAACTGCTGGGAAGTATTTAAAGTTTCTGATTCATTATGTGTATGTGTGTGTGTGTGTGTGTAGATGGGCATGGCTATTTGTATTTTTAATAAGGTGATGTTGTCGCCATTTTGGTGACCATACTGAGAAGCACCTGAGGTAGTCATGTCAAGATGTGATACAAATTGATGCTCCTGGTTAATTGCTATTAGTTTAATACAACAAACTTTACTTGATGTAACTTAGATTCTAGCTAAGGAAATAAGAGTAATAAGAACTACTTATAGACAGATGTTCTAGAAATATCATTCTGGCATCAGGATTAAGGGAGGATGAGGAAAAGCTGGCAGAGAAAGAGCAATTGCAGTTAACCCTGGAGGTCCCTAAATGAGAAATGGTAAAGCAGTGGTAAGGAAAAGAACACGAAAAAATAATTTTTAAAATGGATTTGACACTAACTGGATATAGAGAGTGAAAGAGAATATAACCCAAGAATAACTCCATCGGTTAATTTTTACAACCCTGACAATATGTCAACCATTATACATCTGTTTTTTCTCTTGTACTAGAATGTAAGCCCCATATAGTGTGAAACTGTTTTGTCCACTGCTATGTCCCTAGCACTTTGAGAGCATGTGGCACAAAAAGGGTCTACTGAATTACAGGCGATTTGAGTATTCCTTTTAAAACCTAAGTCTGATTAGCTTACTGTTCTGATCTACTCTTAAGTGGATCTCCATACCACTTAAGAATCATGCAATGCTTCTTTCATAAAGTATGGTTTCACCTCTTGACACAGACACACACACTCAGCAGAACTCAATAAATCATTCTGAAGACTTAAGCTAGTCAACAGATCAAACTCTGAATAGTATCGTCCTATATTACCTTGCACCTCTTTTCCTTTCTTCTTCCGTTTTTTTTTTTGGGTAGTACTGGGATTTGAACTTGGACTCGCACTTGCTAGGCAGGTGCTCTACCACTTAAGCCATACCTCTAAGCCCCTTCTAACCGTATTTCTTTACTTTACCCATCTTTCACTCTCTGCTCCACTCACATAGACCTCCTTACTGTTCCTGAATGCATCAAATATGCTTTAGACTATGTTGTTTATTGTATCACCAGAGTCAAAAAAGAATTCTTAAACATATTTATGAAATCAAAGTTAACTTTGATAGTGGGCTAGTACTATGATTCACTGAATATGCTCTGCCTCTGCCCTCTTACGCTTAATTTTACTTTTTAAATGAAGTCTAATTCTTATTTTAGCCAGAAAATATCCTTACACTCCATATTAGGTAAGGTGTCCTACAGTATCCATGCATACTGTTATACTACCAACCACTTGTCACTTCTCAAAAGGGGAAATTCCACTAATCTACCATAATAACATATATTGAGTTTATATTCTCTTAAGACAAAAGGGGTATAAATAAGGCTAATTAATATTGTAATTGTAATATTACAATTTGGCAGCAATAAACGTTGGCTAATAACTCTTTCAGGAAGGACAGGCTAAAATGAACTTTATTTGGGCCTTGATATTATTAGTAAAAAAAAAAAAAATGTATAGTTCTTTATTTATTTATTGTGGTGTTAGGGATCAAAACCCAGAGTCTCATATATGCTAAGAAAATACTCTAATACTACCAGAAAATATTATTTTGAAAAAATTAGTACCCAAACTAACAATCCCATTCTGTCCTCAAAACAACCTTGTGAGATGTTATTTGTTTTTTATAGTTGAGAAAAAAAAAATCAAGAATTAGCAAGGACAAGGAATTTGTACAAGGTCACAGAACTAACAATATTTCAAACTGACTCCGGTTTGATTACATTGCCTAAGATTTTAACCATTAATACAATAGTGTCTTTCATTTAATAAGTGGTATTAGAATCTTTTGTAGAAAAAAAAGCATAAACTTGAAGCTGAACATATTTAGGGATATTAATATAAGGATTAGTACCTTCCATTTCAGGTAACAGGATAGTACGTGATAAAATTTCACTGTGTAGAATACCTAAACAAAGCAAATACCTATACAATAGCAAAACAGTATGGTAGAAGAAGGCAAAACAAACCATTTCAAGCCTTAATTTTTTCAACTCCACTTTATAATTAAAATTCTAAGATTGTATATAAGAGAAATACTAAAGAAAAAGTGAGATAACAAGAATCACACAGTTTTTTAGATATAAATCAGAAAACAGATAACCATTACTGAGAACCATACTTAGCAATGTTTAGTTTGCAGCCGTTTTAAAACTACCCAATTTGTACAGTTCACATGTTTGAAATATACACAGCATTTTATTTGTAAAACAAAACAAAGTACCTGTTTAGATGTGTTATCACATATCTGAATACATCGTAGTTAACAGGATGAAATTTTTTAACAATTTCTTTCAAGGCATGAAGGCGCTCCGTTTTATCTGGGATTTCTGTAAAAGTGAAAATTTTGTATGAAACTCACACATTTAAAAATATATGATAAAAGCTTCTTCCTAACATTTACTATAAAAAATAAGAATGTGTGTGAAATATATTAGGATAAGTAAACAGCAACAACCCAAAAGAGTGCCAAATAACCTTCTAAATTATCTAAATAAGAAATCACTTCAGTTAACATTATCGCTTGTAGCCTTCTTAGACATAAAGCTATTCACTGAAGATGAAAGTGACTTAACACTGATAAAGTGGTATATTAGCAATTTATATAGCTAGATATTGATTTAGAATTAGCTAATTATTTGTAAATTTGGTAGCCTCTTAGTATTTCTGCTACAAAGAGCATTTCAGGCTTTATGGGCATAACAACGTAACCTTGCAGCTGAAGCAATAACTGCCAATATGTAACACATGAGCATTGGCTATTTTCTAATAAAACTTTTTAATATATCATGAAATTTTCTTTTTATTTTGATGTAAAAATCATTCTCAGCTCAAAGGCCTTCCAAAAATTAGTGATAGGGTTAATATGACCCTCAAGCCCATAGTTGTCTACATTACAATTTGTAATCCACTTTTTCAAAAAATTTTACTTTACAGAAAGTATAAACATTTAATATTTACTCTCCAAGTTTATGCAAACTATAAAACAGGATAACTGAAATGTGGTTAAAATTGCAATAAATGCAATAAAAGGAGATAAAGAGATTGCTTCCCTGTTCTTCTTTTCATTTGTGTTCACTGTGGATATCCCATCATCACAGTGTTATAATCAAGTACTAACAAACTCATTTTACTTCTGAAGTGGTCCTTGAAAATGTGCTATTTTTAAATAGGAAAATTCTGAGGTTACAGTCAAGAAGTAAGGCAACCTAAGCTATCAACTGAATTACTTTCCCAGTTTACATACAGGAGTATGTATAAAGCAACTACAACCTTGTGATATTATGAAGTCGCATTTTATTTTTTTTAAAAAAGAACTTCAATATAATCAAAACTAAAATGAAATAATCTCACTAAAAATAACTTCAAGACTTGCAATTAAAAAGGAAATATTAAAAAATACTTAGAAATGACATTAATATTAGTCATTAATGTAAATCAAGAGCTAAGTTTCTTAATGTCCAAATAGACCTTAGGTTCATTTTCCAAATAAATGAACATGTGCTTATTAGAAACATGTGAATGATTGAGGTGAAAGTAGAAATAAACACTGAGTTAAGTACCCTACGTTCCTACCTTCTTTTTTCCAAAAACTACTCAAGACACAAAGCCAAGGTAAATTTCTTTGATTTAAAAAATTTAAATGGGGCTTGGAGGGGGGAAGGGGGGTGAGGGGAGAAGGTGGCCAAAACAATGTATACACATGTGAGTAAATGTAAAAAAAAAAAAAAAATTTAAACAGACATGTATGCTGACCAAATATAGGTTAAAATCTTAAAAGCACATTACATATGTATTTATTTGAAAGATTATTTTTCTTATAATACCTTTGAGTTTGAATTAAAAATACAAACTGCTAGTTTATACAGCATCTTCTGAGGAGCACTGAAGTCATCTGGGAGGCTGGCTAAAACTGAATATTCTTAAGGGCCACTCTAGGTATTCTGATTTTATTGTGGTTTAGAGGAAAATATTTTCATCATACTTCTCAAAAAAAGGAAGTTTATACTTACTTGCTGCTTCCAACAGTTCTGGATGAAGTGAATATGGAATTAAAGGATCTGGCAGATCTGCAAAGAAAGCTTTAAGGGCTCCGGCTACAGCATTTACTGTTACTTCCATTGATACTAGATTAATATTATGATCTATAAGACAAAAATAAAAAATTTAATTTGTATAATAAAAGTTTGGGTTTTCTTTTGGTGGTACTAGGGTTTGAACTCAAGAGGGCCTTGTACTTGCTAGGTAAGCACTGAGAATGCCCTGAGTAAAAATTTTAATTTATTGTAGAAGGTGAATAGTTGCTTCTAGGTCAAAAGGTATTTAAAACTTCTCATTAGCCACTTTTCTTTAGAGGCTGAAAAACTATAGGAGGAGGGAAAAAAGACAGCCAAGCAAAAAGCATTTTTGTTAATGATACAAATTATTATTAGGCTTATTAGTGTACTGAAGAACTTTATTAATACCTATCTTTTAATTCCCTCAGTTTACATAGGCTATTTAAACAGCGGTTTTAAGGAACTAGAATGACAAAAGATAGTGAAAATTTTTAGATGAAAGAGCTTAAATTTAAATAATTATCTTATGAGTGAAGGACTGACTTAAAAAGCAAGAATGGAGGCCGGGCGCCAGTGTCTCAAGCCTGTAATCCTAACTACTTAGAAGGCAAAGGTCAGGAGGATCATGGTTAAAAGCCAGCCAGGGTACACAGTTCTCCAGACTCTGTCTTGAAATACTTAACACAAAAACTGAGCTGGCAGAGTGGCTCAAGTAATGGAGCCCCTTCCTAGCAAGCATGAGGTCCTGAGTTCAAACCCCAATACTGCAAAACAAAAACAAGAATGGAGCATACTAAGAGTGTATATCAAGGGTTGATATTAACAAATCACTTAATGTAAAAATAAAGACCAGAAAAAGAAAAAACAAATCACTCTCACCTAGAGACAATCAGTGCTTACTTATACTTTATATAGTACCATTTCCTTTCAGCCCTTTTTGATAATTTTTTTTAAATCACCCATTTATACTTTCTATATTTGAATACATCTTTAGGCAATATCTGAAGTTATTAAAACTTCACAAGCAAGGTTAAACATTTTGTCTTTGCTGGGCAACATTCAAGTGTAATACAATTTAAAACTTGCAAAAAAGTTAACAAGAATAATTTCCAACAAATCACATACATCCTTAACCCAGAATCACCAATTAACATTCTTTTCTACATAAACAATTTTAATGGTACAAAGTATTTCCCCAGATTGACCAATTTATAGTATTTTACTAGTGAACATTTAAGTGTATTTCATTGAAAAATATTATGAAAATGCATTTGATAAGCACTTTTATGTATTAAAGCTTATTTCCTTAGACTACATTCCTTTCATAATTCTTTCAACATTTAATATGGTTGTCTGGAACAGAAAATTCTTCATATGCATTATCTCATTAATGATCCTCACATTTACTCTTATCACCTCCATGGCAGAGATGAAGAAATTGAGATTTAGAAAAATTAAGCAGCCTGGAGCACAAAGAAAGTGGCAAGACTAGAAGACATAACCACAGAGTTGAACCCAAGAGCCTTGGTATTAACTACCACCCTTGTCTTCATTTGTGGAAGTGAAATTCTACCAATTTGGTATTATAAAGTAAATAGTGTCTCTAATGTAGTATTTTGAAAAAATGGCTAGTAGACTACTCTTTGGACACATAGCTTAGTTGTACACACCTATCACTCAACTGATACTTTGCCACTCTATAAAACAAACGGATACTTTACATGGCTACCAAGTATTCAACACTTGTAGACAAATGTGTGGTTCTCCTACCTTCTGTTTTATAATTATAAACAATGCTGCAGTAAATGCCCTTTGTCTGCTTATACAACGGCTTCTGTAACATGAATTCTTTAAGTAGAATTTCTCTAACAAAGCCACCTGAATTTTAACATATATTCACAAACTGTCTCTCAAAAGACACCCACAACCAACAGTGTACAAGACACCTACTTTCCTTTATCCCACCAACACTTTTTTATTCTGATGGCTGATCATATTTCTCAAATATTTATTGGTGGTTTTCTCTGATATAAATTGCTTAATTTAGTAAAGGCATTTTATACCCCCTCAAGATTAGTTTGTCTCCTGATTTTATGTTTTATCTACATTCTCATACAGTATTTACATTTTTAGGTACTCCAGTTTATTTTGGTTCTTGTTTTCTAGGTTTCATGTCAAATTTCAGACTTTCCTATTCCAAGACTATAAAAATATCTAGTACTTTTGATTTCCATTTTTTCACATGTAAATCTTTGATTACATATGGAATTTACCCATGAGAAGGGAATTCAGCTCTGTTTTTACTCCTAATGGATAGTTATCCAATATCGTAAGAAAAAAACACAGTTTTTCATAGCACTATCTTTGATATACAAAGATGGCAATCCATCCTAAGTCAATTTACTGCTTTTCTAATTCTGATGATGCATTTATATAGTCGTCAGTCTTTTATGTGTGATATAGTTTATTGAGTTAAGAGTATGAAACATGGGAAGAAACAGAACACATGGGCCATCATGTATCTTTATCCTACCTCAAAAAAATGTTTATTTTATACTATTCTCTGCAGTTTCAAGATGTGAAATAGATTCTCATTATTTCTAAAACAAAAACCTATAAATACAGCTCCATTCTATTCCTTCTAGACCTATCATAGCCTCTGTTTTAATACTGAGTGCCTTCTTTTTCAGTACCTCCTTTCTTGGCACCTCTTCTGTCTTCACACTTACCTACACATAATACTGTACTTTCTTGACCCAACAGCTCCTAATTGTCTTCTATTCTAAATGTATTTTAAGTTTCATAGTTCCAACTTCCTGTTATAATTCCCTAGTACCTAGCTCCTTAATAACAAAAGGCGCTAAAGTAATCAGTAATGTTCTTGCTAGTGTAAGGACAATAGATTTTTCCTAGCTCTCTTGTACCTTTACTGTGGCATCCATTATATTTAATATTTCTAATTCCACTTTGGAACTCTCTCCTCTCAATATCCATACCCTCAGGAAGTTGTAAATAAAAATAAACCTTCAAACCATGAAATTCTAATAAGGAAAACAATAAAACAATGATTTTACTTTACATAATTATCTTTTTACCTTGATCAAACTGCTTTTGAATGTTATCTTGATCAGTTTTGTTTCCACTCACACGGTAGAGTCCTTCCGTACACAATCCTAAGAGAATGAAGAAATATGTATGTTTTCATAAATACATGTATGTCCATAGTAAAGAATGCACTGAACTCTATAAACTCACATACCATAAAGGATGCACTTAATCTTACATCTTTATCAGCTTACCAAAATGATAAAATATTTTCTTTGTTGGTACTTAAACATTTCTTAAGGAGTTCAAAGCTTTTTGCAATGATAAAATATTTTTAGAAATAAAATATTTTTGAGCATTTTAAAGCAAGTTCTTATTGGACTATTTCCTACTTGAAAACATTTAAACAATCCAAATCCAAACATGAGATAATTTTTCCCTATTATTCCCAATAAATGCATCTCAAAACCTTGAACACTCTATATGCATAACACACACACACACACACACAAAACACAAAAACCCCCTCAACCAAACAGCTAATATGAATTAATCTCAGATATTTGGATATGTAAAGAAATCAAACATACAGAAATACATAGAGTGATTCTATTTATATGATGTTCTAATGCAGGCAATATTTATGCACAGTAGGGAAAAAAATCCAAAAAGAAGTTGTTTCTCATGGTTGGAAGATTAGTTAGGAAAGGACTCAAAGAGTAAGGAAAACAGTCTGTATCTCAACAGGTGTACATAGATTGAATAGGTATATGCCTTTGTTGAAATGCACCTACCTGTAAGTTTGGTGCACTTCACTTAATTATATAATTAGCCCTTAAAAATGAAAAGAACTGTATACATTGTGTTCTAGACTTGAACAAATGAATAAATACATTGAAGATAATAGGAGCAAAGTTTCTCATTATTGGAGAAGGGACACTAATACAAAAATAAGATTGAAACTAAAATGTATTGTTTCGAATTGAAGACATTAGCTTAAAACTCATGGCTTTTAATATCAAAATAGAGACATGTATATATGCATGAAAATGTACACACATATATCTATTTCCTGGCTTTTCCTACAGAAAAGGCACAAAAGATGCAACAATTTTGGTTTTTAAAACCATTGTCCACCAAAACAAATCAGAGCTCTTTGGAGAGAAGGCTAATTCCAAGACTGGATCAGGAAAAGCATAATCAAGTCTGGTATGTCTTATGCCAGAGAATAAGGAAATGCTTAGTTTAAAGGATTATGGGGCCAAAACAGAGAAATCATGAAGAAGATGAGACTGGGTCAATCTGAATTCCAAAGTATGTAAGGACACTAATGGATTATATATCAATGAAAATAAAACACACCAGTCCTTATTAATATAAAAAAATGAAAAAGAAAAGCTCAAAATAGAAAAAAAGAAAAGTAACAAAATGCTAATCAAACCACATAGGGGAAATAATAAAGATTTAAAAAAATCAGTGGAGCCTAAAGCTAATCACTGAAAATTCAATAATTTCAAATTATATCCCTACAAAAAAGTTACTGAGTTTAACTTATGAAGAAGTCTAGCAGACACCACCAAATGTCAAAATATAACATCACCTATACCAGGACAATTATTGGATATGATGCACTTACTTAAAAGGACAAAATATCACTTTTGTAGAATTTCAGACAAAATGTCTAATTCAAATGCAATAATGAAACAACAGACAAACCCAAATTGAGAGACATATTACTAAATGACTAGCTTATATTGTTGAAAACTATCACGGTCAAAAAAGATAAAAGACTGAGAACCTCTTTCAAATTAAAGTTAAAGAAGACTATCAGTGAGTGCAATACACCTCTATTAGATCCTGAACTGTCTCCCCTATTTCCATTAAGAAAAAGCCTGGCTAGGTGCCAGTGCCCCGTGCCTATAATCCTAGCTACTGAGGAGACAGAGACCAGGTGGACTGAGGTTCCAGGCTAGCCTGAGGAAATAGTTCACAAGACCCTATCTCAAAAATACTTTACATTAAAAAAAAGGTTAGCAGAGTGCCTACCTAGCAAGCATGAGATCCTGAATTCAAACCCTAGTACTGCAAAAAAAAAAAAAAAAGAAAGAGAAAAAGCCTTAGAAGATAAGGTATCTTATGATAAAAATCTAAATATACACTTTGGGTTAGATAATAGGTCTGTGTTATTTTCATGGTTGATTACTGTGGGTTTTGTATGAGAATATTCTTATTCTTGGAGGGGGGTATGCATTTAGGGAAAAAAGGTTTGATGCTTCCTCAAATGTACTCTCAAATAGTTCAGGGTGAAATATGCACATATATATATATATATATATATATATATATATATATATATACAGAAGAGAACCAAATGAGGCAAAGTAAATGAAAACCTTTGTATTAGTTCTGTGCAACTTTTCTGTAATCATGAAATTATATTAGTAAGTTTTCTTTAAAAAGTTACTTCTTTTTGTTTGTTTTTAAAAATCTCTTGTCAATCTCCCATTTTGTCTTTCAAATGAGATAGTGTTTGTGTTTATGAAATTTCTTTATAAACTAAAAGCTGTATGAATGTAAAGTTAAGATGGCCATTTTTTTTAAAATTTTGATTAAATGATTTTTCTGGCTAAAAAAAGAAAGTTACTCAATTTTATATTTAGTTCCTTATCTGAGAGTTGCCATAAATCCAAACATTTTATTGGTTCCAAACTAGGCAGTTCACAGATCCATTTGCTCTTACCATGAGTCACTCCACCAGCCCTCCCAACTGTTTTCTGAGATCTAGTTCCATTATATCTTTTCCCTTACATTACTTATGTATGCCACCTATAAAATGAACTATATCTTATTGTACTCTAGATAACATTTGTTTTGCCTTTGTGAATGAATTCTTCTGTAAAATTAGTTCTTCTCTTAGCCCTTGGTAAAAACATCTGTTCTTCACTGATACCTTCCCTGCTACTCCTAATTGAAGGAGTTCTTTCTTGGAACTCCCAAAGCATTTTGTCTGTACTTACTACTACTTAGTACTTTCTACACTGTACTATAGAAGAACATATTCCACTACTCAGCAGTAAATGGCTTAAAAGTATTAGCAGTGTCTTTCCATCCTCAGGGTCTTTCATGAGGTGCAGTGGTTCTGAGCTGGGGAACATTACATTTCAGGGAACATGTGGCAATGCCTAGAGACATTTTTGGATGTCAAAACTGGAATGAGAGCTACTGTCATCTAGTAGACCAGAGATGCTGCTAACATCACATACCAATAATGCCGACCTTGAGAAACCGTTAGTATAAATGATTAGTAGGTACTTGCTAAATTAATAGTATAAGCTGCTTATTCAGACAAATTAAAATAGTCTTCCTACTCAATGACTGACATATGAAAATGCAAAAAAAAAACCCCTCAATTATCTAGATATGAATTATTCAAGTTCTACTCAAGTTTAAATTACCAAGTTTTTATCCTACACATCCAACTAATGGGTTAAAAATCTATCTGGAGAGAATCCAAGATGGTGACTAGGGTACCAAAGCAGGTATCATGAGCTCCATAACTCCAAAGCCTTCCTGAGATGTTGGAGCCACACTTAGAGGAAATAAAGCACCAACCAGAATCAAACCTTCGACACCCTAAACCCCTAGCCTGTGGAAAGCTTCCCCACAGCACATTACACTGAGAAAACTTGAGGGCTGCCACCACCACCTCAGCTGCTGCCCTGGGCTCCAAACCTGCCTCCAAGACATTTGGCAGACCAAACAGGTGAGTGCCACGCATCTTGCGAATTCCCCCGCCTCCCCCCCACCCCGGGATAAACCAGCACAGCCCCTGGGCAGACTGACCCCCCTACCTCCAAAAAAACACTGAGTAACAAATAGTGAACTGTAATCTAGCACAACAGCAGAGAGGGAAGGAACACTGAAAATGCACCAGAGAAAGGGGAAGGGGCAAGGAACTAATCTCAGCACCAACTATCAGTAGTAAAACAAGCCCTGGAAAGGCAGGCAGGCTGAGAGCAGGCAGCTAAGTCACTCCCTGAAGCAGGGCAGATAGAGGATAATGGAGCTCATCTCCTGGACCAGTGACCAGCACCCAAAGTCAAACTGCTCTGCAAAATTGAAAAACAGCAAACCATCGTAACACACTGACAGCAGGGGAGGTTGACGAACACTGACCCTGCCCCAGAGAAAGGAGGCTGGGCAAAGAAACAAGCCCGCAGCACAGAAATCCCAGTAAACAAGCACAGAGAAAAGCAGGGCATCTAGTGGACTACAGAGCTGACCACTTGAACCTGAACTGCCATACCTCACTGGGAGAGGAGCTGCCCAAGCAGCTGCAGCTGAAGGGTAACACAGCCATCAGCTGAGGAAATCAGGATCTCTGACCACTCTGCATAATAAGGCAAAGCTACCTCACCTCACAATTTCAATTTAACTGGTAGACAGAACAAACCAGTACTCACAAGCCAATAACCTGGTGAGACCACAACAGAGCTTCTGCTTATACGCCAATACCAGGACTGGATGCCAGAGGAGTAACTCCAGAACTTAAACTAAGACTAAAATTCTATTGTTCCTATTTTTCTTTTTCTTGTTTGTTTCTTTGTTTTTTTCCCATTGATTTCTTTAGGGTTTTTTGTTTGTTTTCTTATTGTGAGTTTTCTATTTTTATTTCTATTCCTATTATCTGTTTTTTTCTTTCTATACTATCAACTTTACCATCATCTTCTCATCGCTACTCTCACTCCCTTCACTCTCCCTCCTTCTCATGTGCTAAAATCCATTGTTCCCCTCTCAAACAACTCATTCTGCCCCTTCTCACCCACTCTCTCTCCCAGCCCTCACTTTCCCCTCCCACCCTCCAGAGTCACCAGACCACCCCTCCCTCCTACACACTCATCACCCACTGGCCTCCCAAGTTTACACAACCCCTAAACTCTGCAATCCCCTAACACAAGCACCCTCTACTACAACAACAGAAATACATTCAAACACACACAAGGACCACAAAAACCAGCAGCCCCACACTGCTTCCCCCACTCACCCACCCCACTTCCCACCTCCCCTTTAGTGCCACCCTATCCAACTCCCCAAATTTCTATAGCTAGCCTTACAAACGTTAACCCCCCAACTCCACTGCTTATAGATAGATATTACCACTGGGAGTCTCCTATATAACATACAAACTACTGGTCAGGTATTAAACCTGTGAATTAGTTATTACTGAATTACACCCAGACAAGGGACAGAAATAGCACACCAACCTAGCTAAAAACCCAAGACAGCTGCAAAACAAAAATTAAATCAAGGGAAAGAAATCAGGTGACTAAAACCACAAACTAACCTATCAAGAACATAGTTGTACAGTACCAAGTGTAGCAAGGGGAAGAAGAAACAAAAGTTACGGAAACCACTCCCCCCCCCCAAAAATAATTTAATACAGGATTCAGAGGGAAATGAAGAAAAAAGACACCCAGTTCTAGACTCCAACAAAATAAAGATAAATGTCACCAAGGAACCCAGCGATATCCACAAAAATACCCTCGAAAAAGAAATCCTGCAAGTAATCACTGAGAATTTCATGGAGATTATGCTAGACATGGTTAACCAAAATGTACAAGAAATTTCAAGACACCATAAATAAAAAATACAAGAAGACATAGAAACAAATGAATGAAGTCATAGGAGCCCTAAACCTACATGAAACAGAGAACATTACAAATAGAGAGATAAGTGAATTAAAGATTAAAAAAAGAAAATATTAAAAAGGAAGTGACCCATGATATGGAAAACCTCAGAAAAAAAAAGAATCAAACAGAAACACAAAACATAGTGGAAGGCCACTCTAGCAGACTAGAACAAGCAGAAGACGGAATCTCAGAACTCAAAGATAAAATAGAAATTAAAGGAAAAACTGAAGAACTGTTAGTCAAATAACTCAAGACCTGCAAAAGGAATATGCAAGAATTCACCGACTCCATCAAAAGACCAAACCTGACAATCATGGGCATTGAAGAAGAGGTCCAAGCAAAAGGGATTCATAATATATTCAATAAAATAACAACAGAAAATTTCCCAAATCTAGAGAAAGTTATGTCCATTCAGGTACAGGAAGCCTACAGAACACCAAACAAGACTTGACCAAAACAGAACTTCCCCACGACATATTATCATTAAAACAAGCAGCAAAGAGAACAGAGGAATAATATTGCAGGCTGTAAGAGAGAAAAAACAAGTAAATATATAAAGATAAACCCACAAAAATCACAGATTTCTCAACAGAAACCTTAAAAGTAAGAAGGGCATGAAGTGAGGTATTCCGGACACTGAATGAAAATAACTTCAACCCTAGGATACTCTACCCAGCAAAATTATCATTCGAAATAGATGAAGAAATAAAAGTCTTCCACCATAAGCAGAAACTAAAACAATGGATGATCACTAAACCATCACTACAAAAGATTCTCCAAGGAATTCTGCACACCAAAAATGAAAGCGAACAAAACCATGAGGGGATGGGAGGCATAAAACCACAGGAGAAGAAAAGACAAGTAATCAGAGAGTAGCATTGATTTGGCTACACACACTTGAATCCTTAAAACAACAAAAACAACTAAATGGCAGGAATCACCACATACCTATCAATATTAACACTGAATGTCAAGGGACTCAACTCCCCCATCAAAAGACACTGTTTGCCAAACCGGATTAAAAAGGAAGATCCAATAATCTGTTGTTTACAGGAGACCCATCTCATGGCAGAAACAAACACTGGATTAGGGTGAAAGGCTGGAAGAAGATTTACCAAGCCAATGGTCCCCCAAAACAGGCAGGAGTAGCAATACTTATCTTAGACAAAGTAGACTTCAAACTTACATTGATCAAATGAGATAAAAGAAAGACACTCCATACTAAGAAAAGGGGAAATACATCAAAAGGAAATAACAATTAACCTATATGCACACAATCTCAGTGCACCCAATTTCATCAAACATATTTTAAGACTTAAAAGCACATACAGGCTCCAATACAGTGGTGTTAGTGGGAGATTTAATACCACCCCCATCACCAATAGATAGGTCATCCAAACAAAAATCAATAAAGAAATTCTAGAACTAAATCACACTACAAATCAAATGGACCTAGCTGATATCTATAGCATATTTCATCCAACATCCACACAATATACATTCTTCTCAGCAGCCCATGGAACTTTCTCCAAAATTGATCAGATCTTAGGGTACAAAGCAAGTCTCAGCAAATATAAGAAAATAGAAATAATCCCATGCATTCTATCTGATCACATTGCATTAAAACTAGAACTCAACAACAAAAACAGCAGCAGAAAATACGCAAATTGGAAGCTGAACAACACATTGCTCAATGGATCAGTGGGTCATCAATGAAATAAAAGAGGAATTTAAAGGGTTCCTGGAAGTCAATGAAAATGAAAACACATCCTGCCAGAACCTATGGGACACAGCAAAGGCAGTCTTAAGAGGAAAGTTTATATATAGCCATGTGTGCATATATTAAAGGGACAGAAAGATCTCAAATTAATGACCTAATGTTACATCTCGAACTTCTAGAAAAACAAGAACAAGCAAAACCCAAAACAAGCAGAAGGACAGAAATAATAAAAATAAGGGCCAAAATTAATGAAATAGAGACCAAAAAAACCATACAAAGAATCAATGAAACAAAAAGCTGGTTCTTTGAAAAAAATAAACAAGATTGACAGACCCCTGGCAAATCTAACTCAAATCAGAAGAGAAAAACCCAAATCAGTAAAATCAGAAATGCAAAAGGGGATATAATAAACACCACTGAAATCCAGGGAATCAGACTACTTTGAGAATTTATATTCCAATAAATTTGAAAACCTTGAAGAAATGGACACATCTCTAGATACTTATGACCATTCAAAATAGAACTAAAAGGATATTAACTACCTAAATAGATCTATTAACATCAAATGAAACTGAAGCAGCAATAAGAGTCTCCCAAAAAAAGAAAAGTCTAGGACCTGATGGATTCTCTGCTGAATTCTATCAGACCTTTAAAGAAGAACTAATTCCAACTCTCATTCTATGAAGCCAGTATTACACTCATCCCAAAACCAGACAAAGACACATCCAAAAAGGAGAAATATAGGCCAATCTCTTTAATGAACATCAATGCAAAAATCTTCAACAAAATAATGGCAAATTTAATCCAACAATATATCAGAAAGATCATTCACCATGACCAAATTGGCTTCATCCCAGGGATGCAGGGGTGGTTCAACATATGCAAATCTATAAATATAATACAGCACATTAATAAAAGCAAAGACAAAAACCACTTGGTCATCTCAATAGATGCAGAAAAACCCTTTGATAAGATACAATACCACTTCATGTTAAAAGCTCTAAGAAAACTAGGAATAGAAGGAAAGTACCTCAACATTGTAAAGGCCAGGCTCAGAAGGCCAAAAATCGTATGTTCTCCCTCATAAGCGGACTTTAGACCTAAAACAAATGCAGTAATATTATTGGACATGGGTCACACACTGAGCTGAGAATACACACAGGAGGAATAGGGAAAGGTAGGAAACCCAAAACTTTCAAGTATTTGATGTGTCCACTGTAGAGAAGCTAATATAGCAACCTTAAAATGACAGAGGTCACTACAGGAAGGTAACTAGGAAATAATGAAGAGGTCTGGTAGAGATGAATCAATTCAGGTTGTAATACACATATGCATGGAAGCAATGCTAGGAATCTCTCTGTATAGCTATCTTATCTCAAACTAGCAAAAACACTACATCTTTCTTATTATTGCTTATGTCTTCTCTTCAACAAAATTGGAGAAGAGGGCAGAACAGGTTCTGCCTGGAAGCAAGGGAGTAACAGGGAGATGGAGGGGAGGGGGCAGGGGGGAGAAATGGCTGAAACAATGTATGCAAACATGAATGAATAAAAAAAATATATCCGGATATTCCAAAATTAAACATAAATATTTGAAATATTAAAACATTACCTTTTAACCAAATATCATCATTTTTTCCTTTTATTAGAAAAGTCATTGACCTGTACATATTATATGCTAAGTCTGCCTTATCTGTGGATTTTTTACAGGGCATTTTAACCAAATGCAGTTAAAAAAAAAAAAAAGATTCCAGTAGGCACATTATGAAGCTTAGTTGATGAAGACAAGTTCTCAGTCAGTGCCACATCATCAACAGTTGGGTTTAAATGCTATGCATCCTGAGCATTTGTGGATTTACCTCAGTTGGTGGTCTCCTTGGAACCATATATCCACAGATGTATGGAATTTAAAACATAGCCTAGGGTTTCAGTGCCTGTTGTACATTATCTTATGGTTGAAATAATTGTCATAAAACAGATCACAGAGTGAAAAAACAAGATATGCAAATAATGCCAGATAGGTACATTCATGGGAAATGACATCATCAAATATGGTTAAAGAGGATTCTACAGTTCAGTCCCTACACAGAACAAACTAATGAACTGCCAAAAAGGCTAGAATTAACTTTTATAGACTCTGAAATCTAGTTTTAAAAAACCCATACAGTCAGAGGAAGACTTTGTGAAGAAGGAAGCTTTACATACCCTACCATCTTATAATCCTAGATTGGTGACAACCATGAGGATTGCCTGTACTGTGGGCACAGATTGCCAAGCACCAGAAGAAGCAATAAGGACCTATTCAGAAAGAATTGTAGTTGTGGATTTCAACTGATTGGGTGGCTCCTACAGAGTGCAAAGGAAGAGCGCAAAAACTTGCCTTTCTTCTTTGGGACTTCCTTTTGTACCAGGAATTTAATGAAATTATGAAAACAATAAGCTAATGGAACACAAACTTTGGTGGCAAAAAGTGACAAAGAATACAGTTATAGGAATGGTTTTGAGAAGTCACTATACAAGCAAACAAAATAACCAACAAACAGCAAAAGCAAAGCCAGCTTAAGACAAAGAATGTGATTTCCAGAGTTGCAATATTAAAATATTCAAAGCAACTTATTTTCATCAAAAATTAAGAGGCATGCAAACAAATAAGAAAGTATGGCTCATAATAAGAAAAACAGAAATTAATAAAATTTGTCCATTAGGAAGCCTAGCCATTGCACTTACTAGACAAAGACTTTAAATCAACAGTTTAAAGAAATTCTCAAAGAGTTAAAGGAAACCAAGAACAAAGAGCTAAAGGAAATCAGGAGAAAGAGGACTCAATGAATACAGAACATCAATAAAGACAAAGAAATTATAAAATAGGTTTCAAAGAAATTTGGGAGCTGAAAAGTATAAGTGAAATGGAAAATTCACTAAAGAAAATGAATATCTGAAGTAGACAGCCAAGAGGAAAGAATCAATGTGAGAGTTGAGAAAGAATCAATGGTTGAGAGTATCTATTCTGAGAAGCAGAAAGAGGAAAGAATGAAGAAATGAGAAATAGCACTGTCACAAAGAATCTCCAATAACATTAACAGCATCTTTATTTTCAGAAACCATGGAAGTTAGAAGGCAGTAGTATGATAAACTTAAGGTGGTGTAATTAAAAAAAATTTACCACAAATTCTTTTTCGGCAAAACTATTCTTCAAAAATGAGGGAGAAATTAAGACACTGTCAGAGTAACAAAGATTTAGAGTTCAATATTACACATGTCCTGTAATAAATAACACAGGGTGTTATTTAAGCTGAAATAGAGTAGACAGTAACTTGAACCCAATAAAAAAAAATTTAGAAATAAAGCAAAGAACAAACCAAAAGAAAAAAGAAAAAGTTAAGTATATAAGCCAGTAGTACTATTTCAACTTTGCAGTGTAACTTTTTGCTATATGATTTAAATGAAAAACGCATAAAATAATTACAAACTTTTGTTAGCAAACATACAATGTATAAAGATGTAATTTCTGACAACACAAAGGGACAGAAACAGAGATAAAGGAGCAGTTTTGTTTACTTTAAAAATCAAGTTGAATTTAATTAAAATATGATTGTCAAAAAGTTAAGATGTTAAGGTCACTAAATAAACTTAAAATATCTGAAAACAAAGTATGCTCTTTTTTTCTTCTTTTTTGGTGGTGCTAGGGTAGGAACTCAGGGCCTGGCACTTTATAGACAGGTGCTCTACCACTTGAGCCACACTCCCAGCCCCCATATCCTTTAGAACTCAAAACAGGTACTTAAAACAAATCCATATAAATGTTCATAGCAGCACTATTCATAGCAGTTAAAAAGTAGAAATGGCCCAACGACCCATTAATGAATAAATATGGACAAACAAAATGTGGTATAGCCATACTACACAGAAAGGAATAAAGTATGATAGATGTTAAAGATGAATCACAAAAATATGCAAAATAAGAGCCTGACATATATTGTCAGATTTTGTGATTTCAGCATATGAAATATCCAAAATATGAAGTCACAATCAGAAAAGAGACTGGTATTTGCAGGACTGTGAAAGGAGTGAATGAGAAATGACTTCCTAATGGGGAAGGGAAAGCTTGGAACTAAACAGAGGTGACAGTTCTACAAAACTGTGAATGCACTAAATGCCACTAAAGTGCATACTTTGAAATACTGAATTTTATGTTACATGAATTTTACCTGGAAGATTTAAAAGCCCTGGCGGTGGCGGGGGAGCACACAAAGAATAATTATAGAAATTTAAGCTAAATCCTGAATTGGAAACATGTCTTATTGTTTAATATAAGGACCACAGAGGGAGGTAAATGACAGCATTAAGTAAACACTGTATTGTAAGAGAACTGCCCAATGTGGTGTACATTTAAACATTAAGACATATTCTGCATTATTCAGTAATTAAAAAATTTTTTTAATTCTTTATTTATTTGGGAATATGGTGACTATGATTTATTCTTCAAATTCTCCCTCTGGAAATTTGGAACTTGGATTCAAGGATGTCTGGACAGACTCAGTATGTGCTTAAAATTTAGACCTAAAAATCTAAAATCTGTGAACAGACAAATTCTGGGGTAGAAAAGAATGACACAGAGAAATAAAGAAGAGAATACAGACTGTGTTCTAGCTAAGACATTAACTGAGTTTGGTTTCGTTTTCTTTGCAGGTGGGTGAATGTACTTTTTGCAATTGGGTTTCGGTGATTTGCAACCTAAATACTTGATGAAGAAAGCCTCAAGTCTTATGTTACAGAATTTAGGCATTTTCTTTCTATGCACTCAATACTTTAAAGTAGATGACACATTTGCGAATGAGGAGACAACTAGATCTGAAGGAACTATACAAATGGGATGCAATAGATCTTAGTGTGGCAATAGCTGTAAAATCCAACGTAAGACAAAAGTTGTTAAGAATGGGCAAAAACTAGCAATTAGTTGTACGTCGGCACATGGGTGAAAAACCAGGTTAATAAAATATTTGAAGTCTGGGCAACTTCAAGAATATTGGCATTACCAGAAAAAAAGGAAAATCAAAATGAAGTAGTTCGGGGGAAGGTGTAATCTTCTTAGGCACTGCAATCTTGTTAAGTCCAAGACATCGAATCTAATTAGAAATATTCAGTAGGCACTTAGGAAGACAGTAAAATCTTGAGGTGTAAGAAATATCTGAGAGTCACTCTTATAAATGTGGTAGCCCACGCCCCAGAGCAAATATAAATCAGATACACATAAATGAGATGGTTATAAATTACTCAAACTACTTAAAAATGTACTTAAGTAGAAGCCAAAGAGAAATGAACATGGAGATTTATTATGTTTTTATTTAAAACAGGATTTAATGTTTCTTACTCAAATGCCCACTATATGCTGTGTATTAAAATATGCATATATGGTAGAAGACATACACAGTATCATATTGCACATAATTCAACAGGCCAACTATTCTGATAATAAGAATAATGGCTGCAGTAAATGTTTTTGCTGTTTTTAGTTATGTATTAGTAATGGAATTTTACTTTGAAGTGAACTGAGGTTTTCCACATGCTAAAAAGTTGATAGGGAAAAGTAACAATGAATAGAAGAATTTTTAGCAGTACTTGACATTTCAGGCACAAAAGTGTTAACATTTTATAGTAAAAGTAAAGGCAGAATTTTCTTTTCTCAAAAGCAAGGTTTTTAAAAAGGCTGTGGGGTAGGGGAGAATATGTAAATTATTTAAACTTTAGTTTACCGAACTAAAAACCTGTTACTACAAAGTTGATAATGACTGAGAAATAACAAGCAGCTTTCCAATAACAGCAGCTTTCACTGTTACTTTCATTACATGTAATAAAATTTCACAAGGTAAATATTACATGCATCATTTCTGTTCCATTTTTAAAATAACAAGAAGACTTAAGAGACAAAACAATGAAGTGCTTCCTCCAGGACACAGGCAAGCAAGGGTCACTTATCTCATTCAATTCATAATTAGTTTTATATGGGTAAGTTTCTCCTTTCTGGAAGTTTTCTACCATTGGGGCTGGGAATACCAATTTTATGTCTACACATTTTTCTGGGAATATATACACCAAGTATATTGAATGTTTAGCACTGGACATCATGGTACACATCTGTAATTCCAGTTACTCAGGATGTGGAGAGAGGAGGATTGAGGTTCGAGGCCCTTTCTCAAAAACAAGACCAGTGCAGTGGCATACATCTATAATCCCAGCCACTCCAGAACTGGAAGTGGAAGGATCGTGATCTGAGACTGGTCCAGACAAAAATTCAAGACCCTATCAAAAACAAACTAACAGACCCTCAGCACTTGGCATGAGGCTCTGAGTTCAATTCCCAGTTAACATCAGAAGAGAGAAAAAAATATTGAATATTTGAACACTCATGCTCAGAATTAGGGTATCGCTGAATAAACTGTGATTATCAACATATTAGAATGTGATGGGTAAGCCATAAAAAGTAATTCCAAAGACTAGTACCTTGTCACATGGAAAGTTGCTTATGTATTAAAAATATTACAGAGAGTTTAGTTCCCCATTTTGAAAAAGCTATGTATACTTAAATGTGTACTATGTATTGCGTAAATCCATAGAAAAACTTATCACGAAATCATAGGTGATTTTCAGATCTACTCTTTATTAACTAATCTGTATTTTCTATTCTGTTACAATGAAACAGTACTTGCTTTCCTTAAAAATCAAATATTAACCGTTAAGCAGTAACGGTAAGTAGATTCTGAGCTAGAACTTAAATGTGTGACTTCAGACAAGTTACATAATTTCTTCAGGCCTCAGTTTCGTCCTCTGTAAAATGCAGGTAGTACCTTCATATAGTCCATTGAGGTATAAAAATTATAAACAATACACTTATTTTAAAGCACAATGAAGATTTACTGTGCAAATAGTAAGCATTCAGTAAGCCTGATTATATTTTCAAATAGTAGTATTTCACACGAGGGATTAAAAGGGTAAAGGCTAGAGTGTTTCTTCAGCCTTGCTCAACATTCCTATTCCTACAGGAATTTCATCACTAACAAAAAAGGTGCTATAGGTGTACATTGTTTAATTATCCACTAGAAAAATAGCAATTCCATATGGCTCTACCTAAATCTGAAACAAAGCATTTGGAATGGGGGTGTGGCTCAATTGCCTAGCAAGCACAAGTCAGAGTTCAAATCACACACACACAAAAAAAAGAATCTGAAGTAGCTTTCTCCTGATTATAGCTTTCTTTATCATAACCACAAAACATCTAGTAGTCTGTATCACCTTTATTACCCACTGCTATCACAATATGTAAAACTATTCAAAGCCCATGTTTTTGTAATATTGCAAATTAATGCCAGAATAATGCAAGTTCTCATTTGATATAAATTTAAATTATGAAAAGTCCCTATAGCACAAATTTACTAGTTAGCTTTTCCTTACTATAATGAAAAACCTGAAGCACCTTAACTTTATACAGAGGCTTGTTTTGGTCCCTGAATGACCTCTAAGCTGTATCATATCATATCCTCCCACGGGAGGAAGCTTTATCTCAACAGGCAGAAGTCAGAGGGAACAGGGTGGATCCAGGCTCTAGCTTTTAAAACCACCTACTTTCAACAACTATTTTAATCCCATGCCTCCAATTGTCCTGTGGACTTCCCACAAGACCTCATCTCTTAAAAGGTCCTTACCACCAATCTTCTAACACATGGATCTTTTGGGGGACTTAATCCATAGCAACACACAAATCCATTCTGATTTTTTTTTTTTTTTCTGGTACTGGGGCTTGAAATCAAAGCCTTCACTTTGAGCCACTCCACCAGCACTATTTTTGGGAAGAGTTTTCGAGATAGGGTCTCGCAAACTATTTGCCAGGCTGATTTTGAACCATGTTCCTCTTGATCTCTGCCTTTTGAGTAGCTAGGATTACAGGCGTGAGCCACTGGCGCCCTGCTGCATTCTCTGAATTTTTGCAATGCTCACTTACTCATTATATTTGAAGGAAAAAATAATAATGCTAATTGTAGCTTACAAAATGAAGCCTACTTTTTAAAAGCATTAAGGATCAATTATGTGTAGACAGTTTTAGCAGCTAGAAATTTCTTAATCTCAGACTATAGGCTACTTGATGTAGAGTAAAACAGAATACTAGCTTTCTGACCAGTTAAACAAGATACTTCTTTAAGTCAACATTGTTAATAAAGATAAAAATAAGCTTCAAAGTAAAACGGTAAAATTAATACATTTGGAAACCTCAAGGAATATGTTGTTAGACACAGGCATATTAAAAACAATCTGAAGAAATGCTTCAATGGTTCATTTATAATTACTCTGTACTAGAACAAGAATAGATAAAACAGGTCACACTTCTGTTAAATTCAGATGTGTATGACTGCAACTTTCAATACTTATTTGACAGTGTGTTAAGGTTATTAAAATCAAACTTAAAAAAAAGTCCTTTAATAACTAACATCATGTGCTTCCTAATATGACAGCCTGAGGATACTTCAGTCCTATGTAAAATTTCAGACCTATATAAAATTCCACTCAAAAATGTTTAACTTGCATAAGGCAGTGCATTAGCCACATAAAATTTAGGAATATTATGCAAAAGAACTGATTAAAAAAAGTTTTTAAGAAAGTGACATGAAAACACAGACACAAGCAAGAAACTGTTCTAGATTAAAGAAGCATAACAAGAAATGTTATACATAAATCTGGGTGGGTTGGTTCACATCTGTAATCCCAGCTGCTTGGGAGGAAAAGATTGGGAGGATTGCAGTTTGAGGATAAGACCAAGCAAAAAGTTAGCATCTGAAGGAATCTGAATATACAGTATATTAGACAGAATTATATTAAATTTCCTGAAATGATATTCACATTGTGGTTATATGGAGAGAATGTCCTTGCTCTCTAAAGATACATGCTGAACAAAATTGTTTATTCCCAAATCCCAAAAAAGCGTTGGAAAAGAAATGTGGCAAAAAATTAACAACTGGTGAATCACATGCTCAGACATATTATTCTTGAGAAAAGAAAGAAAAAACTGATTATTTTCCTTCTTTTTTAAAGAGAGAAACAATCCTTTACTGAGAGTAAGAAACATTAATTAGGGGAATAGGAAATATAAGGTTGTTACTTCAGATTTGTGGTTATGTATTTAAGAGTAAAATGCATGGGTTTCTCTATCGCCATGACCCATTGTTCTGGCCAAAACACAATAGTAGGCAGAGAGTTTAACCCAAGTTGAGGTTTTGTCAAGTGAATAAAACGGTGGGAGTTGAGAAGGTGTGCAAGGGAGTGAGCCATAGAAATGTATCAAGAACTATCCAGGACAAGGCAAGAGAGTAATGTAGCCAGGTTCCAGTGACATATACCTGTAATTCTAGCTACAGGAGGCTGAGATTGGGAGAATTTCTGTTCCAGGTCACCCTGCATCAAAGTCTGTGAGACCCCATCTCGACTAAGAGCTGGGCACAGTGACATGTGCTTGTCATACCAGTGATGGCAGGAAATGTAAAATAGGAGGATCGTGGTTCAGGTTGGCTTGGGTGAAAAGCAAGACCTCATCTCGAATATTATCACAGCACAAAGAGCTGGACACATGGCTTAAGTGATAGAGAACATGCCTTGCAAGCATGAAGCTCTGAGTTTAAACCCCAGTACAGGCAGGAAAAAAAAGTGATGCTTTAGTGAAGAGGTATTAAAAGTGAGGAAAAAGTGGTAGTTCTTCCAAATAGCAAGTAGGAGTTTAAATAAAAAGACTTTAAGAACTAATTTAAAGTAGCAATAAAAGATGCATATATCCATTTCACCTCAATTATTTCATTTATCATTGATGTGTTTGAACAACACTCAATATTTAGACCAATATACAAAATACTATTAGCATTTCTTCTTCCAAGTCACTTTTACCAGAAAAGTAATAGCTAGGCTTTAGAAAATATCCCTATTTCTTTACGATTCATTTGTAATAGTGGAGCATTCCAGATTCAACCATATTCACATAAAAATAAAAATTTTGGTAGAGGAATGCCTTACCTATCTGGAACTTGGTTATCTGATCACCTAATCCATCCATAACTAAAAAAATGTAAACAAAAAGAACTGCGAACAGTCATAGTCAAAAAGATGTCACAGCACCCTGCCACTAAAATATATTAAGTCTTTTATGGGAGAAGCCCCTCAGTTTTTTCCACAGAATCTATTTAACCTAAGCAAAAGCACAACTTTAACTTGGCCGTATGTTTCTGTGACTCATGACACTCAGAAATTGCAAATTAGAAAAGCAAAATGAGGTTAGCAACAGTGGGAGGTATGCTGACAACAAAGGAGGCTGGAAAAAAAATATAAAATGTAGAAAATTAGTGAACCCAAGTCTGTAAAATAGGCATGTCTCAGATTCTGAAGCCTGCTTTTAAAACCAGATAACAGCTTTTAAAACCAGATTAACACCGTCATTAAAATACCATTCTAAAGGAGGAAACAGTTCCAAACTCATTCTATGAAGTCAGTGTGATTCCAATACTAAAGCCAGACAAGAACATCAGGAACTTAACGACAGACCAATGTCACTTGCTTTGTAAGCACAAGGCCCTGAGTTCAAAAGCCTGTACTGTAAGTAAAAAAACAAGATTAAATGCAATCCCTATCAAAGGGGATAAGATGGTGAGAATTAACATGAGGATGTGGACAAATGTGAGCCTTCATACAATACTTATAGAAATGTAAATCAGTGCATCCACTGTGGAAAAGAGTTGACAATTCCTTAAAAAGTTATGACACAGCATTCTACTCTTGGATATGTACCAAAAGAACAGAAAACAGATACACAAATATTTGTATATCAATGTTTACAGCAAGACTATTGACAATAAACAATAGCCAAAAGGTGGAAACAAGCTGAATGTCTACCAAATGATGACAAATTAGACAAAATGTAACATGTCAACAGAATGAAATATGCTACAACACAGATGAATCTCAAAGACATTATGCTTAAGTGAAAGAAACTGAACTAAAGGTCATATGTTGTATGATTTCATTTCTATGATATATCCAGAATAAGTAAACCCATACAGATGGAATGTAGATTGGTGAGCTAGATAAAGGGGGTAATAAGTAACTCTTCAAAGGTACAGGAGCTATTTGGGGTAACCAAAATTTTCTGGAACTCAATAAGGTGGTAATTAGACAATGCTATGAACACATTAAACATCACAGAATTATACACTTTAAAATGTTTAGTTTTAAGTATATAAGTTTCACCTTAATAAGCAAAAATATAAAATAAAATCATTCTAAGTCATTAAATGCTGATAACCACACTTCTTATTACATTTTTTTTCTCTTTAGTGTTTTAGGGCCCCTCTCTTTCATGAACTTTTTGTCTCTAAATATTGACCCTGAATTCTACAAACATACATATTAAACATTAGTATCCATACAGTGGCCATTAACAAAGCAAGTATCTAAAGACCAAAACATTTTCCAGAGCTCCATGGTCATATATGCAACTGAGTCAGGCACCTTAAGACTTAACATGTCCAAACTATGCATCCATCATGAAACTACCAAATCTGCTTTCGTATTATAATTTTTATTTCCACTAATGGAATTTCAAGTCATCCCAATATGCAATCTGAGAGGCATTCTTAAGTCTTTTTTCACCCCTGTGTCTATCAGGTTTATTATCCTAACTCCTGAAAGTCATTTCCCTTCTTCTCATTCTTTTTGCACACTACCTTTTTCTGTCTACATTAAACTTACATTAATATTTCAAGTCATTTCCTAACTGGAACTTAGCAAATAGACACAGTTTCTACCATGAAGGATTCACTGCTATAGAAATTGCTCTCAAGAAGTAAACAACTAAAAAAAATTAGAGCTGGAAGCATGGCTCAATTTGTAATGCTTGCCAGCAAGTGTGAGGCTCCAACTTCAAACTCCAGTTAAAAAGTTTTTGAAATGTATTGAGCTGGAGAGTAGCTAGCAAGCATGAAGCCCTGAGTTCAAACTGAAAACACACAAAAAAAAATTATAGGGAACACTTCTTTAGGCACTGAACAGGGAGCTCAAAACTATGATCCATGAGGAAAAACAAACAAGGCAGGCTGTATGAATGCCCAACTTAGTGTCTGTAGAGTTGTATGTGTTAGCAAGCATGAAACCCTGAGTTCAAACTGAAAACACACAAAAAAAAATTATAGGGAACACTTCTTTAGGCACTGAACAGGGAGCTCAAAACTATGATCCATGAGGAAAAACAAACAAGGCAGGCTGTATGAATGCCCAACTTAGTGTCTGTAGAGTTGTATGTGTTAGTAAAGAGAGGTAGAAACTTAATACACTACAACAGTCTTACCAGAGTAGAAGAGGAAGGGACAGGAGTTCAGAAACGCTGAGAAAGCTAGAATTTGTAGGGCATAATACTAAATAGTGGGCAAGATACACAAAGAAAGAGACATGTGGAAAAGTCCTAGGAATCTCTGGTTGAATACTGTACATATATGAAAGTTCCTGAAGCCAAGAGCAGAGAATTATTCTCAAAATACTCTTTAATACATAGGGAAATGGGTCAGATCTTCTTGCTTAACTGTAGCTCTAAATCAATACTCATTTGAGAGAAAAAAAAAAAAAAAAAAATCAGTGAACCAGGAATGTTAGAGCACTTTCTCAACCTGATAAAGAGCATGTAAAACAACAACAAAAAAGACTGGAAGGCAATGGCTCATGCCTATAATACCTGCTACTCAAGAGGCAGAGATCAGGAGGATGGCAGTTTGAAGCCAGCCCAGGCAAATAGTTCCCAAGACCCTATCTTGAAAATACTCAACACACTCCAAACAAAGGGCTGGTGGACAGGCTCAGTGGTACAGCGCTTGCCTAGCAAGTGTAAGATCCTGAGTTCAAATCCCAGTACCACCAAACAAAAAATCTAACAGCTCACTTTATGTGTAAACTTGTTTTTTTTTTTTTTTTGAGGGGGGGACAGTACTGGAGCAGGCACCATACCACTGGAGCCACACTTCCAGTCCATTATAAATAAGCATAATCATGAAAGACTGGATGCTTTTGGGGGCAATGAAAATCACCTGTAACTTGATTGTGACTTGGTTACATTGCCATAAAGGTATTCTGTAGGCTGGAGGCGTGGCTTAAGTGGTAGAGTACCTGCTTAGAAAAAAAATTATCACCAATTAACAAAACAAAACAAAAAAATTATCACCAAAAAACAAAACAAAAACAAATCCCCAAACCCCTCATATTATATAATTAAAATAGATGATAGATGAATTTATTGTATGTAAATTATTACAATAAAGCAGATTCTTTAAACTGCCACTGTATTTTCTTTAAGGTTGTTCAAAAGTGTAGCCTTCTGAACTAGAGAACTGATTATAATGAGGATATTGGTCCCTTGTATCACTGTACCTTAGAATCTACAAAAAAGCAAAATATATTTTAAAAGTAATGGGTATGTATAATATATTCCCATTACTACAAGTTGAACCTTAAAGATGGCTATGCTATAGTCCATATTGAGAGTTGTAAATTAAACTTTTTTTTTTTTTTTAAAGACAGAGCCTTGCAATGTAGCCCAAGCTGGCCTCCAACTCTTTATCCTCCTGCCTCAGTTTATCCAATGCTAGGATTACAGGTGTGCACTACTACATCCAGCATGTGTATTGCGTTCTTAAGCACCTAAAAATTTGTGCTAAAACTGATAAGCAGCTTTAAAATCAGTAATAAAACCAAGCAATATACTACAACAACAAAAGAACTAGCTTTAATCTTCTATTCTATTCTTGGTCTTTTTAAGTACCTCCGTATATTTCTATCAAAGCACTTAAACATATGAATTACCTATAAGTTGACCTAGACTATTTCCAGTTGTGTTAAAAATTGGAGTAGAATTACATTTTTATCTTACAACTGAAAGTCATTTCCTTGAAGAAAATCAATTACCTATGAAAATGCAAATTCTTAACTAAAATAATAAATGGTGGGAAACTTCATTATATTAATAAATGCTAATCCATCATTATTTTTTTATTTTTCAATCACTAAAGAAAATTATTTTCCAATTGCTCAGTCTTATCAGTAAGGCCTAATTTCATTACTACAGAAAATGAGAATTCTTTAAATTCAAAGCAGGAAGTTAATACTATAAAAATATTTGCACTTCTGTTATTAAAGATTAACAGAAATACAGACAAGAAACTTGCCTAAAACACACTTCTCAAACATTTGTTGAAGAAAAAAAAGAAACGATAATGGCATATACAGTATAGGCTCTATAAATTAACTCACTAGCTGAAGGAAAAAGATATATGCTATTTAAAGTGCAATACTAGTGAGTAATAGTATTTCCCCACATTTCAATCCCTTATTAAAACTAACAGTCACCATTCCTCATCAAATAAACCACTATGGACAGAACTCAGCTAATATCTAAAGGGTAAGCCATATATAAAATGTACATGATTATTTAGCTATGACATGAGTATACTAATTTTATTTAAAAAACAACACTTACATATCAAAAAAGACATAAAGAACAGCAAAAACTTACCTGGTCATGGTTTTTAACCATTTAAAATCTGCAGTCTATTTAATCAGTAAGGTTCCATGGTTAATCTGTGTTTATTTTAAATATACTCAAACACAACAAATTTTTTCAATTCTTTTTTTTTTTTTTTGGTGGTACTGGGGGTTGAACTCAGGGTCTTGCAATTGCTAGGAAGGTGCTATATCACTTGAGCCATGCCCAGGTCTTTTACCTCTATTCCATATCTGATTGGCCACTTTTTTTTTTAATTAGGCAAAATAAGCATAAGACCAAGATTGTTTTTAAAATAATGATATCTACACATTGCTTGAAAACATTACTCAAAGCATATAAATCACATCCAGCTAGAACTGCTGAATAAATAGTAAGAACACAAATAGAATGAGCAGCCTTTTACACATCTTTAACTATGGCTGTTAAGTTTTAACAGGGAAAAAAAAAAAAGCCCGTAAGTAAAACAAATTAGAATTGGATTAAAAAATAATAAAAACTTTCAAATTACTGATTCAAATCACGATGTGGCAGTATAATATAGTAAGTTTAACATTTTAGCTTTCAACTTAGTCATTTATTAGGTTCAACAAAGGACCAATAAAAGCATTACTGGTTAAGAGCAAACTTCTTTCAAATATCAGATGGTTACTTAAGAGTGAATACTCAAGAGAATCCTAGTAATAAGAATTATAAATCTCTTTCAAACTTTAACAAATCACAAGCATTTGACAAACTGTTGCTGTATCAAAAGTGAATTTTTAAATCAAACTCTTGTGTTGATATTTCTATCCTACCTGTATCTTCAATAAATTCCACACATTTTTCAACAAATAGTGGTATAGGCTTCTCAGCTGTAACCAGATCTTGGAGGGGCATCCCAAAGTAATTACTTTCCCAATTTCTACGTGTTGGTGGATTGAAGTTCTTTTTCTTTTTCTGCTATAAGAAAACATATTCAAGTTAAAACTATTAATATTAGTGTCCTTCAAAATACCATCAAGCAATGTAAATAGAAACTTTGGATAAAAAGAAACATTTAAAAAGATACATCCAATCTAAATATCCATCAATATGGGTCTTATTAAATTCTGCTAGAACGCATTTTAGCAATGAAGACACAAAAGTGAGCAGAAAAAAATAACTGACTAGAAGAAATGTTCTCTTTGGAAAATAATAAGACTGGACAGGTACAGACTGCAAAGATAGGGAGAGATTAGAAAACATCATTTTTCAATGCCAACATGAAGGACAAACTAGGAACAATCAATGCCCAATTTAGTTCACATGTGTTCTGTTAATTTTATTTGGCCTTTGAGGTAGATCCAAAAGGTCTTTGCTTAAACCTACATTTTTAAGAACAAATTACTGATGACTGTTTATACGAAGAGACTACAGAATTCCATAAATTTTTAGTACCACCATTTTCCCTATTTTTCCACTTTCTTGCTATTTCTTAAATGTGAAGATAATAGTCAAAAGAAATGTACAAAACATTTTCATAATAAAAAACAACAAAATTAACTAAGAATTTTCACATTTTAATTTTAATCTAGCACTAGGGAGAAAAATAGATTCTTAACTATTGAGTGAACATCTCAAAAACTCAAGAAGTATTGGCTGGAATCAAACTGTTGAGGAGACTCTGACTCAGTCTTTCAGGAGTAAAGTGTACCAAGTATCTCCACAGATGATTTTACTGTGCACACTCAACTGAGAATCCCTGAAGTATAGGAAGATAAGTTTTCAGAAATTCAAAGCATGTTATAGCACTTTTACTGACAGCCTTGGTTCTTTTTTATCTATAAATGTTTATTTTCTTTGGCATAAATCACAAATCTATTCTATATTGGTCATAAGTATCATACTGATTTACAAATAGAACAAAAACATAACTTCTAATTAAAGTGGAAAGGAGAGCAAGAGAGCACAAGCACAGGTCCAATGCCTAAGAACAGTCATCATTTTAGCTTCCCATTCTCTCTGGAGAAGTCTTTTCTTTGTATGGATTCCTTGATATTCTTCCAAGTCTCTGGATATCTTGATCACTTAAGTTCTTTCAACTTCAGGTTATTCCACTCAGCAAACTGCCAAGAGCTCATGAAATCCAACTTCTAAATCCTCATACACTAACACTCTTTTGTGATTATATACAAGTGTGGTATATACAGACTACACACAACATAAACAGGTGTTTGGAATATTGTCAACAGGGTATTGGAGTGTTTGGTCTGGCTCAAAACCTAACCCACCTAGTTGAATGGTCTGGATCCTTATTCCTTAAATGATCTCTCCACTATCACCACCATCAAAATAAAACCATGTGCAAGGAAGTAGAAATGAAGAGACTATAACTTCAAAGCTGAGGTAGGGACAAAGTGGCTGAGTTCTTTCTTTTTCTTGGGAGCACTAGGTGTTCTGCAACCTGCAAACTACCAGCCGCATTATTATTTGATTGGAAAAATGAAATCTGAGGTAAAGATTTTGTTGTTGTTGCTGTTGCTTAAAGAGAACACAGTTACCAAAGACATTACACTTGGGTAGATTAATCAAACTACCAATGCCTAGAGTATGGTGGTAGCAACAGGAATGAAGAGATAGAGATCTTATTAACAGTATACACCACCACAAAGTTCTAAGAAAAGTAAGCTAGCTAGCTATTCTTAACTGTTACAATCAACTTGTAAGAAATGTTGTTCATACTGACCATCAGGAGCCAATCTAAATTCTTGGATGACTGAAATCATTCTATCCCTACCCTTGCAGTTGGAGAAGAAAAAGTGAAGTCTACACCTTACTTAGGTATCCCTAAAAACTAAATTTAGAGGATTAAGATAGGGAAACAAAATAAGGGAGAGATTCTCTGGTTTATGCTCAGTAAATATCTTCCAAGATCCATAAATATATAGGGCAAGTTATTCAATTCTACAATTACAAGATTCAGTGACAGTAATTTAAGGTAATTAAAGTAGCTTACAGCACTAAATTTCTGACCAAGTCTAAAGGGATAATTTATTAACACTGAACTGCTCTGATAGTCACACTATAACCCATATATATTAGGGGTGAATCCATCTTTACTAATTTCTCTACTAATGAAATTGCTAACAAAGGAAAATTGTATGCAGAAACTTCTGGGATAGACATGCCTATATTAGCTTTTATGATGAACAAAAATGTAGGCAATTCCTTTTTTCCGTAATAGTTCTTAACCATCAGAATCATTCTTTAAAGGCCTTTGAAAACCTCTCCACATAATTCTGAGATGCATCCCTTGGCTAAGAGTTGCTGACTACTAAGAGTTAATAACTAATAACTCAATTTAAAACCTATTTCATAAACTTAGATGAGTGTTATGTGTTGTTTATAGCTATGGTTGCTGATGAACCTTCAATTAGAAATGAGACCTCCAATTAAATAATTGTGCCAGTGGAAAACATGATCTCATCTATGATGATCCAATTTTTGATACATTATTACATTCATTCTCAAGAATTCATCTTTTTTTTTAAACTCAGGGCCTCATGCTTGATAGACAGGCACTTGCTCTACCACTTGAACATGGCTTCTAACTTATTTCTGCTAAAAATACAAATGTCCACAGCCTTGTTTTCTAGCCACTTAAGCAAATCTCATTACCACAAAAGCACACCCACAGTAAAACAAACATCCCATTTGCAAATAAATTTACAGTATCAATGTTACCAATGAAGTGTTCAGCAAATATTTATAACTCTCAGTTTAAGTAAATAGCTTCAGGAATATAAATGCTTTTTCCAGAAAATACTCCTTTTACTTCAATAGTATCAGCAATGTCCTCAAATAAATGTTATAATTAATAACAGAAAACACAACTAGATACAGTGACTCACCCCTGTAATCCTAGCTACTCAGGAGGTGGAGACTGGGAGGATCACTGTCTTAGGCCAGACCCCATCTCAACAAACGTACTATGTATACTGGTGAATGTCTATAATCTTAGCTATTGAGGAAGCATGGGTAGGAGGATCATGGGCCCCTGGGCAAAAAGTGTCAGACTGTATCTTAAAACAACCTAATGCAAAAAAGGGCTGGAGATGTGATTCAAAGGGCAGAGCGAGCACTTGCATAACAAGCTCAAGGTCCCGAGTTTAGAACAACTGCAAACAAAACAAAAACACAACACCTCAATTGTTTCATTGGTAACCAACAAACTGAACAAAACTTAAGCCTAAAAAAAAGCAGTTAACGAGGCTTTGAAAGAATCAATTCAGGAAACTTAGATGTAATTTTCAAAATAAAAGCCTAGAGGGGACTAAGATAGGAGAAAAATAGAAGAGGGTGGACCAATTTGGGTTTCACATATATACATGGAAATGCCACAATGTAACACCCTGCATAGCTAGCTATTTTAAACAAATTAAAAAAAAAAAATGGAGACTAGAAAGGCAAAACAAGTCCTGTCTGGGGGTTGGTACAAGTGGCAGGGGAGAGGATATAAGCAAAGACTATAGGAGGGTGAATATGGTAGAAATATTATGTACACATGTATGTAAATGAAAAAATGAGACATGCTGAAACTATTGCAAGAATGGGGCCAGGGAAGAGATAAAGAAGGATGGAAGGGGTGAATTCAACTATGATATATTGTAAGAACATTTATTTTTTATTTTTTTTAATTTTTATTGTTTTATTATTCATATGTGCATACAATGCTTGGGTCATTTCTCTCCCCCTGCTCCCACCCCCTCCCTTACCACCCACTCCGCCCCCTCCCTCTCCCTCGATACTCGGCATAAACTATTTTGCCCTTATCTCTAATTTTGTTGTAGAGAGAGTATAAGCAATAATAGGAAGGAACAAGGGTTTTTGCTAGTTAAGGATAGCTATACAGGGAGTTGACTAGCATTAATTTCCTGTGCATGTGTGTTACCTTCTAGGTTAATTCTTTTTGATTTCACCTTTTCTCTAGTTCCTGGTCCCCTTCTCCTATTGGCCTCAGTTGCTTTTAAGGTATCTGCTTTAGTTTCTCTGCGTTGAGGACAACAAATGCTTTCTAGTTTTGGGTGTCTTACTTATCCTCACACCTCCCTTGTGTGCTCTCACTTTTATCATGTGCTCAAAGTCCAATCCCATTGTTGTGTTTGCCCTTGATCTAACGTCTTTTGGGCCAGGCTAACCTCACTCAGAATGATGTTCTCCAACTCCATCCATTTACCAGTGAATGATAACATTTCGTTCTTCTTCATGGCTGCATAAAATTCCATTGAGTATAGATACCACATTTTCTTAATCCATTCGTCAGTACTGGGGCATCTTGGCTGTTTCCATAACTTGGCTATTGTGAATAGTGCCGCAATAAACATGGGTGTGCAGGTGCCTCTGGAGTAACCTGTGTCACAGTCTTTTGGGTATATCCCCAAGAGTGGTATTGCTGGATCATATGGTAGATCAATGTTTAGCTTTTTAAGTAGCCTCCAAATTTTTTTTCCAGAGTGGTTGTACTAGTTTACATTCCCACCAACAGTGTAAGAGGGTTCCTTTTTCCCTGCATCCTCGCCAACACCTGTTGGTGGTGGTGTTGCTAATGATGGCTATTCTAACAAGGGTGAGGTGGAATCTTAGTGTGGTTTTAATTTGCATTTCCTTTATTGCTAGAGATGGTGAGCATTTTTTCATGTGTTTTTTGGCCATTTGAATTTCTTCTTTTGAGAAAGTTGTTTAGTTCACTTGCCCATTTCTTTATTGGTTCATTAGTTTTAGGAGAATTTAGTTTTTTAAGTTCCCTATATATTCTGGTTATCAGTCCTTTGATGTGTAGCTGGCAAGTATTTTCTCCTACTCTGTGGGTGTTCTTTTCAGTTTAGAGACCATTTCTTTTGATGAACAGAAGCTTTTTAGTTTTATGAAGTTCCATTTATCTATGCTATCTCTTAGTTGCTGTGCTGCTAGGGTTCCATTGAGAAAGTGTAAGAACTTTTATAAATGTAACAGTATACCCCCAGGACAACAATAATATAATTTTTTAAAAAGGGGGAGAAAAAAAGATGCTACTCCCTTTGGCAGACAAACTATGCAGAAGTCATCTACACTAGCTAGCTTGCTCCTATATTCCTCACCTTCCATTCACTCTTAAGTGAAAATTATATCACTGTCAACATTCCTCTAAATCCAAGCCCATTGTTTTCCAATGATTAGTTCTCAGTTCTCAAACGTTTTCTTGCCTGGACTTCTAGAATACCACCCCTATTACCTGTTAGGTCCTCCCCTTTCTTAATCACCTTAGTCCCTAATTATCTTCTCTTCTCCATCTATACTTAACCCCCCTCTTGGTCTTCCACATGTTGATAAAAAACTAATGTCAAAACATCCTCATTTCAAAGTCTGAGATTTCTTTTTTAACATGTCAAAATTCTGATCTTCCTTACCCCTCAACTGTTAGCAATTTTATCCTTCCCAGTTGCTTGGGTGATTTTGGAGTTGTGTTGGGTCTATCTTCTTTTTCTCTCACCCCTACTTAAATTGTTAAGACACTATACAAATATAGATTGTATACATGCAGACTCAATATTTACTACCTTCCCATTAACTCCCTAGTTCATAAAGCTGTAATTTCACATATATGGATTAACTAACTGCTTAATTAACATCCCATTTATACCACTAATCCCTATAAGGTCATTCTCAACAAAGCAACCCAAAATGATGTTGGCATCCCAACTAATGGCCTTCAATGCCATATACAATCCACATGCCTTGCAATGCTCCTTCATATTCTGACTCATTCTATTTCCCTCATTATTTTGCTCCCAAGAGCCACATGGCTTCTTTGCTATTTTAACATGCCAGAATGCTCTTTCCTCAGGACCTCTGCATTTGTTCCCTTTATTTTTACAATGAAGCCCACAAACGACCAGCCTATTAAAAATTATAATCTTAATGCTGCCCTCCCCAGAGCTCTCAATCCCTCTTACCTTGTTTTTTCCTCCCTACAACACTATATAATTGTAGACTGAATGATCTAACCATGTACTGGTAACATAGAAGCCAATCATCAAGTTACAGACATATCATGCTGAACTCAGTAAGTTTCAAAAACTATTAAAAGGCACCCAGACAGAAGAAACAAATAGCCAACAGTGGGAGAAAAATATCAAGCTGTTCCCATGAAAACTAGAAGTCAGAAGATTCATCTACAGCAATATTCATGGAAAAAGGATGCATCAAGAATTCTTTACTTCGGACTGGGCATGGTGGTGCAGACCCATAATTCCAGCTACTACGGAAGTAGAGGTAGGAAGATCAAGGTACCCAGGCAAAAACACAAGATCCTATCTGAAAAACAAACTAAAAGCAAAAGGACTGGGGGCATGACTCAAATGGGAAAGTGCTTCAGGAGGCTGTGAGTTCAATCCTCAGTACAAAAAAGAAAAAAGAATTCTTTACTTAGCCAATGTCATTCAGGTATAGTAACCAATCTCAATTATATAATAATCAAATTTCAACTGCAGTATTCTTAAGTATATGAAAAATCATAAATACATGATGAAGCATCAATAAAAAAGAATATTTGGAGAATTTATACTATGAAAAACATTAAGAATGAACACTATATACAGAATCCTAAATTCCTATGGCAGCACAAAAGAATAGCCAAAGCAATCTTGAACAAAAGGAATAAAGCTGGAGGCATTACAACACCTGATTTCAAGACATACTACCAAGCCATAGTACTTTAAACTGCATGGTACTGGCATAAAAAGAAGGTAGACCAATGGAACAGGATAGAGTTCCCAGAAATAAGCACATCTTCAACCAACTAATGCTGGATAAAAGGTGCCAAACACATACACTGGAGAAAGGAGTCTCTTCAATAAATGATGCTGGGATATCCACAATCAGAAGCTGAAACTTGATACCCATCTCTCATCCTGTAGAAAAATCAACTCAAGACAGATGTAAGACCTGAAACTCTGAAAACTAATAGAAGAATATACAGAAGCCAGGCATGGTGGTACAAGCCTATAATCCCAGCACTATGAGCTGAGGCCAGCCTGGGATACACAGTGAGTTCCAAGCAGCCTGAGAAAAACAAACAAAATAACAACACTTTAAGACATTGGTATAAGCAATGATTTTCTGGATAGCACCCCAAAAGTTCAGGAAGCAAAAACCAGCAAATCAGGATACCTCAAACTAAAAAGCCTTTGCATACAATAGGCTTCATTCAACACAAAAAAGCACTGGGCTGGAGGTGTGGCTCAAGCAGTAAGCTTGTTTCCAAGTGACAAGTGCTGAATTCAAAACCCTGCGCCACCCCCGGCTCCCGCAAATTAATATTTTTTTTTAAAGCACAGAACAGACATGTCCCTTCACCCTTAGTCATCATTACTTGAGTAAATCCAACCAACTGCTGAAACCATAAATCCAGGGATCAGCCTTGATTATCCCTTTTCCCTTTCCACAGTGAACAGATTGGAAGTACTGTTAGTACTACTTCCAAAATACTATCTAGAATCTGGTAACTTTTCTCCCTTTTAAGTATCTGTATTGGACACAATATTTAGCACATAGTAGGTATTTAGTAAACACTGACAGAAGCAAACAAAGCTTAAGCAATAACCTGAGGAATCTTTACCATATTAAGGATTCTGTTAAGAAATATGGATGTGAAGGCGATCTGGCTGCAACATGTCACCCCATTGATTGCCAGGGTTGATTCAGCTGATCTGGCTGGTTAGGAGGGTGTCCCCTTCCTCCCTCACCGCTCCATGTACGTCCCTCCTGAAGCTGCGCGCTTGGTCAAAGAGGACAACCATCCCCGACAGAGGAGGACCATTCTTTGGTCAAGGGTACACAAGTAGCTGCGCTCCCCTGTTAGAACCTCCAAACAAGCTCTCAAGAAATATATGAATACATAAATACATAAATAAGAATTCACCAGCTTACAGAAACAGCTTCATTTACCTAATTCCTCATTCTGTTGATAATCACTGGATATTTGTGGCTAAACTTAGGCACCACAACTGAATCAGGACTCATAAAAAGAATGATTACTTAATCATAAAGTTACAGGAATAAACGGCCAGCTCAACTCATTTGGACATAAAATGATTTACTTTTAACAGTGTATAAGAACTGATAAATACTAGGTTACTGTGAAAAACACACAAAAAAATGGAAATTAATGCCCTCAAGATACACAGTCTCATGAAGAAAAACCATTTTACTATTAGTCATTTAACAGCACATGCAAAGTAATATGTAAACATCAAAACCTAGATATAAAGCCCAGACTTTAAAAAGTAAACCATACATATGAAGGGATAAGGTCAGGGACATTTCAGACATTTAGAAAGGATCTAGTCTATAAGTCATTTATTCACTTAAACATTTGATAGCCTATAATACATAAGGACAAGGACTCAGAAACTGGAAACTGTCATCTATTTACTGCTTACTATATTTTAGGAATTTAAGACCGTATACACAATCTTAATCCTCAACATGGCCCTGACATAGCTACTATTTTGCATCTAGTTTGTTATTCTGGAAATTAAAAGTATGTGCACAAGTGAATAATGTGGCAGACAAAAGCCACATCGCAAATGGCTTCAGATGCCTAACTAAGGAGTTTGAACTTTATACAAAGGCTATAAATATATTTTGTAGAGAGAAAAGTCAGGCACTTCTATTTTAGCACTATCCTTCAGAAAATAACATAATGAGTAGCTTGAACTAATGTTGAATGGAAGAGAGAAACTCAATTAAAAAGTTATTGCACAATAAATAATCCTAAGAATGTGGAGAAACTGGATAGATTATCCACTGCTGGTGGGAATTTAAAATGATACACCCACTCTGGAAAACTGTTTCCTATGAGACTCAACATGAAATTATCATTTAACCCAGCAACAGCACTCTTTTATCTCAGAGACATGAAACTGCATGTTCATATAAAAACCTCTACTCAAATGTTCATAGCAACCTTACCCATGATAAATAAAAACTGGAGACAGCCCAATGCCTTTCAACTACATAAAAAATGGATATATTTGTACTATGAATGTTATTCATCAATAAAAAGGGAACAATTAAAACATACAACAACTTAATTGAATCTGAAATATCCTGAGTGAAAAAAGTCAATCCTAGAAAGTTACATACTATATGATCTCATTTACGCAACATACTTGAAATGACAAATTATAGAAGTGGAAAACAGATTAGTGGCTGCCAGGTGCTTGGAATGGGGAAGGGTGAAAAGTAGGAAGGTGTGGTTATAAAAGAACACAAGGGATCTACTGGTGTTAGAACAGTTTTGCATCATTACTGTGGTGGCATACATACAGTAACTTACACATGTAAAAACTTTCACAGAAATATACATACATACATACATACAAGTAAAACCAGGGAACTCTAAATCAGATCTGTGAATCATATGAATGTCAACATACTAGTTGTGATATTGTACTAGTTTTATAAGATGCTATACCATTGGGAGAAACTTGAAAATGCTGTATGAGGCCTCTGTATTATGTCTTACAATGACATGCGACTCTGCAATTACTGCAAAATTTTTTTAAAAAGGTCACTGCAATAATCCATGTAAGAAGTAATGACAACCTCAAATAAAATTGGGACAATGGAGTAGAAGCAATACATATTATAGCAGAATAAAGAGCAGCCAAGTACGCTAAGAGGAATAGTATGTAGGTCCAGTCTGCCTTCCTAAAAACACATGCTTAATCATGATGTAAGGACAGGGGAGGTAAAAGCTATAACCTATGAGGAAAAACCTGCTTTTCCTACTGAACAGGTACAAACATGCCATACATGCCTGATTTCTACAACCTCAAAGGAATTTCCTTAAAGACTACATTCTGCTACACCAAAGTTTCTCAACTTCAGCATTACTAACATTTTGGGCTGAATGATCCTGTCGCAGGAGATGAGCTGTGAATTCAGCAGTGTTCAATATAAACCCTGACTCTTATTGACTAAAGGCCAGGAGCAGCCCCATTCCCTGTTTTGACAGCCAAAGATATCTCCAGACATTGTCATATGTTCTCTGGAGGACAATACTGACCCTGATGGAGAACCAATGTGCTAGTCTAGTAGACACAGAGACCAAGAATTCAAGTGTAGGAAATAGCTATAGATATATTCCTGAGAAGTGTGAATTTTAACCTAAAAAAGAAGGTCAGGCATGGTGGTGCACACATGTAATTCCAGCGCTTGGGAGGGAAAAGTGGGAGAATCATTTGAGCTCAGCTAACTTAGGGAGACCCCCATATCTCAAACACAAACAGAAGATCTCGTCAAGACATGAGATTGAGAAACACTAATGTAGGATGATAATTTTAATTGCCTTCAAAATGCCAACAATATAAGGAGAAAATCAAAAATTAACATATAATATAAAGCAATTACTTTAGGTGGGAAGAAAGGAGTATTACAGTATAGTATAATAATACATCAGTATAAGAAACAAGTATTCACTGGGAACCAGGACTCATGAGAGTTAGTTTAACCCCCTTTTTAAAGTCCACAAAAGCTCTAGGTACTGGTTGAGAGACCAAATACATTTCAGAAAACAGGGACCTGCCCTTTAAAGAGTTAATCACTCCTTAGGCAAGCACTAGGTAAAATGAGGGAAGAGAAAATAACTGAGGATAAATAAACGTGGTTGGAGTCCTTGCATACATTAATTGGGTAAACTCATTATAATCTTAATTCAGAAAGCTTTAGTCTCTAAGATGGTATCTTCTCTCAAAAAAGCATTTCAATATATATAATCTACCTGGTAGATATTTAAAATTAATGTCATTAACAACTTTAATAAAATATAAACCTAGAGTCATCTGAAACATCTAGTCATACAAGTGGATGAGTAGACTTTTATTCAGCTTCCCCAAGTATCTATATTCAAAAGAAAATAAGTTTTATTATATTTAAAGATTTTAAAGTTTTATTAGATTTAAAGTTTTATTATATTTATATATTTTATTATATATTATACCTAGCATTTCATTTTTTAGAACCACTGTTATTCCCATCTCATCTGTTAAGCACCTTTTGTTACTAAAGGCTGCTCGTCACAGAACTGGTAAAAATAAAAAAAAGAAAAACTTTAGTATATCTTCCTTCTCTCTCATGACTTTTAACAAACAAAGGTTCTTAAACCAGAGTCTACAAGTCTTTATGAAGTATGTGAAACCCTGAAAACTCCCAATACAATTTTGTGCATACGCATTTTTCTAGGAAAAATGCCCAAACCTTTCTTCAGATTTTCAAACGCTAAAAACAATTTCCAGAAGTCCGAAAACAATTATTTTATACAAACTGTGTACTCTGTATTTGGACAAAGCTAGATACGATCAATCGTAAGATTCCTTACATTGGAAACATCAAAAATTACAATTTTTTAAAAGAAACTGGGTTTCTTTTCTTTAAAAAAGCCACAAATAAAACCCTTTTTACTTGAGCACTCCTTCACACCATCACGTGAGATGTTGCGGAAACATCACATTACACAGCTAGAAATCATAAAATTCTATCAACTATAAAACAACTCTTCTAGGATTGAGTGGGACAATGTGTAGTATACCAGATTTCATAGTACATAAAATTGGCAATTCTGCAAATTGACCTATGCTTTGAATTATCCATCTACAATAAAAGCACAAAATTGTGATATAAGGAGTTAAGTGCCTCCTTGATACATATTAACTATATTCTTAACAATTACAATTTGCAGAAATAGACAACCTGTTAATAAGTCTTATTAAAACACATCAATCAGAAATATACTTTAAGAATTAAATAATTAGCTGGAATGTTGCTCAAGTGTTAGGAGCACTTGCCTAGCATGCATGAGACCCTGGATTCAATCCCCAGTACTGAAAATAAATAACTATATTTGAATGTGAAAAGCAATAAAACATAGTCAAATCCACAGAACAGAACAAATTCAAGAGACAGCAAACAGTAAAATGTAGGTGGAAATAACTACACTATTTATCTGCACTTAATACAGTACCATAAGACGGTGTGGCGAGCATAAAAATAAGCTAATTTTAAGACTCACATTCATTCATGCATTCATTCAATCATTCAAAGACAAGAGTCTCACTATGTTGTCCAAGCTGGACTCAAACTCCTGGGTTCAAGTGGTTCTCCTGTCTCAGCATTCCAAGTAGCTGGGACTACAGGCGCATGCCACTAGACCATGTCTGGCTAGCAAGAAACTTTTTTTTTTTTTTTGATGGGACTGGACTTTGAATTGAGGGCTTCATGCTTGCAAGGCAGGTGCTCTACTGCTTGAGTCACACCTCTAGTCCATTTTTGCTCCAGTTATTTTTGAAGATGGGTCTCCGAACTATTTGCTCCAATCTGTCTCCTGAGTAGCTACTATTATAGGCGTGAGCCAATGGCACCTGGCAAGAAACCAAGGAATTTTTTGAGACACTGTTTTGCTATGTATAGCCCAGGCTGGTTTTGAATTCATGATCCTATCTTAGTCTCCTAACCACTGGGATTACAGGAATGTCCTACTATACTGGGCCCAACTCTAGCTATACAACACCACAGTCTAATTAATGATCAGAGATAGACCAATTTAGCCAATCAGTAAGAAAGTAATGCAAATATTTACTAAGGAAAGCCTCAGCAAATGTTTCCTAGGTAAGACAAGAGGTGTGCGCAAACATCAGAAGTTCTGCTAACCCTTGTTGAAAATATAAATACATTTAAATTTTTGAAAGATCAATTTGGTTAAACTGAAGATCCTGAGAACAGAGACAATAAGTTATCCCTGTATTAGCTTCTAAAAGTGTTCAGGCATAATAGGTATTCAATAACTGCATGTTGAATAAAATGGTAGTTTTCTTGATTCAAAATAAATTACTGAACAGATTCTTACTTATTAATGGTTTTATTTTTATTACCAGTACAAAAACAAGATCATAGATTTAAACTGACTTCAACTTATCACAGTACAACATACTGTGCTTAGATCAAGATGAACTATAAACCAGATATAAATCCTGCCAATAGTAGACATTATGGTTTTCATCCCTTAGAAATTACCCTATTTTGAGGGAAAGCCAACTTGACACAGAACTCTTGGGATAAAAGCTCCGACTTAAATTCAGTAGTGCATTTCTATTCCTCTGAGCAGAGTATACTGGTTAGACTCCAATTCAAGACAGAGAGATTAGAAGAGATACTGGCTGAAGGTCTGAGAAAGAAGCTTTCTCATTGCTCTAAGCACACTTCCTATGCAAAAGTGACTCTCTGCCCTGAAAATGTATCTGCAATATATTAATGGTTATGACTGATAACCTTTGTCTACTGCCAATTAATCTAAGCAATATATTTCCAGAAAATAGGTTAAAAAAATTTGAAACTTTCAAGCAGTTGAAAACTTTGTTAAATGAAGACTTCTTGCTCATGAAACAAAGTGCAAGCCAACACCATCAGATCTGGAAGATTTGTCTTTCTACAATAAGCTACATCCAATTTTTGTTTAGCCTTAATTAAAATTCCTTTAATAAGAAACTGATTTTTCTTCAATATGGACACTGACAGTCAATCTAATGATTGTCAAGAAGTTAAGTGAAAAGTGCAGACACTGAAAACGAAAAATATGTTTTCCCTATAAACTTACCCATTTTGAGAGTTCAAAACAGACATACTTTTATATATTTCATTATCTTTATATGTGGAACAATTTACAGATTAAATGAAAACGGTGGTTACCACTGCTTTGTTAATAGAATTTGTTTTTAAAAGGTGTTTTACTTAACAAAGACTGAGCTTCTAGAAGTCACAAGCCAAATAATCCTAAACCTCAGATTTACTACATTCTAAAGGTCTGTCATATTTGCTATTTTCAAGTTAACATCTTGTAACTCAATATATACATATTGTTATCTAACTGCTCAGTTTGTTTTTTTAAAGACAACATACCTATGTTGGTAGTCTTCCTCCAAACAGAATCAAACTCTAGCTAAAATGGAAATCTTTTAAGACACTGCCTGATAGTGAATTTAGGTAACAAAGAAAAGAACATGGACTAGAAGGAACATTAAAGAACAAGATAGGATTTGATAATTGCTAATATAAAAAAGAAGAAAAGATTCAAGCCCTAGAAAAAAGATAGGAAAGCAATCTGGAAAAAAGTTACAAATGAAAAATCATCAAAAATACTAGCTCAGCCTAATGTACCATAAAACTCAAAGTATTTTACTATTTTATTTTTTAGCTGAATCAAACTGACAACACTGAAATAGATACTGAAGAAGAAAAACAGTTTAAACATAGGTGTACCCCTCCTCCCTTCACTGAACAGTTTTAAAATGTCCATTTTATTGACATAACAAATTTTCTCATTCAGTTTCATTCACTTAGAGCACTGCTTTTCAAACACTAGCAGGTTATAAAATCAATTCAGTAGGTCACAGACAGAAATCAAAATAATTTTCATAATAAAGCTAGGTATTGTGAAATTTCATTTCAGTTATGTAGAAATATTTACATATAATAAGTTATAACTTAACAAAATAATTGTCACTGCTGGTTGCAATCAAGAATGTCTTAGAAGTCTGTTTCCATAAGTAACAATATTAACTATTTTGGAGTATAAAACAAAAAACAGCTAAGCATAAGAATCCTTCCCTGGCAGGAATGGCAACTACATTCAGTTTGCCTGTCTTAGATGTCTGTAATGCCCCAAAATTACGATTGTCCAAGTGTTAAGGAATCTGGAAAAGATTACTTCCATTCTGAAATCAAAGAATCAAGGTAAGCAAAATGATCTCAAGGGAAGTACAGAAACTCACAATAAAAAGTCATAGAAGTATTTAAAAGTGTGCCAGAAAAGTACTCAAGCAAATAGGACAAATGATTATTCAGAAAAACAGGTAGAGTACACTGGGATATTTCAAGTATGAGCATTGTTATATGCCAAGTACTTGACAATTTTTATCACAATTCCAAGGTAAATAGTAAAAGTAACCTCTAATTTATGGGTGAAGTAAGAAAGGCTAATAGTTTATTTCTTTATTTTTTTTGTAGGGCTGGGAATTGAACTTAGGGCCTCTCCATGCTAGGCAAATGCTCCGCCACTAAGCCATACCCCTACTGTCTGCTTACTTAAGGATCATGTGTTAGTTGGTCATTCAGCACTGCCAAAGGTATGTGTTAGGCAAATATCTATATTCACTCCCAGGGGATATTTCATCTATTACTGTCTCTATTTCATTGTCTACTAAATATGTATCTTCAACTCAGACCTCTCCTAAGAACTTCTAACTGCCTACTTCACATCTCCACTTGAATTCAAATACCAGTTGTAATTTCTACTCGCCAACGTCAAACCTGGAAAGTTTCTAATGCTCTATTTTAGGAACAGTACCATCACTGATAAAAACTAGAAACTTTGGAGGTTTTTTCCCCCATCTTATTCATTATCCTCATCCCCATGTGCAAAGTATCATCAAATCTTTTTTGCACAGAAGTTTACGTTATAATTATTCCTAAGAACTTGACAACTTGTCATGCTTCTGTAAATAGTGTCTTTCCTAATTACTTTTTCTAGCTATTTGTTGCTGACAGAGATGCCACTGCTTTTACTTACTGATCAAGCTACTCTGCTAATCCTTCATTAATATTTAGTAATAATTTATCTATAGATCCTTTTTGGCTTTTATGATGACAGTCATATTATGAGTCAATAATAATTGTTTCCTCCATTCCAACATGCATGTTTTTATTTTATTATCTTACTGTTTTGACTAAGACCTTCATACAATAATAAATAGATGTGGTTAACAGTGTGAATCTGTTTTATTCTTGATTGAAAAGGGAAAAGACTTCCCTATTTAGATGACAGATGTTTATTAGATTTTGTGTACTTATAGACATATTTTTCAAGTTCTCATTTATTCCCAATTTAGTAATTTTCTCATAAATTTATTAATTTTACCAACTGCTTTTTTGCTATCATATTTTTTCACATTTAATGTGCTTATTGAGTAAACTACATGCAATTTTCTAACATTAAGAGATCTTATTCACATGCGGTTATAAACCTAAATTGGTTAAGATTTTCCTTTTATATACTGGATGTTTTTGGCTACTTATAGGTTCAAAACAGCCCTTGGAACAAGATATGCTTCAGAATGCAAACATTTTTATTCGCTGGCAATAATATATGAAGCAAAAACTGCATATTATATAATAGCCCCAGCAAATTGAGTATTAGTACCCCATACTTAAACATATTACTATGTTCCAAACAAACTGTATATTCACTCTACATATGGCAAACAATTATAAGCAGCTCACATCTGTTTAAGTCAAGTTTTGTCACAAATGAGAACTGTCACAAATGAGAACAGGTCAAAAAAGGCTTTGCTGCCAAGTTGTGAAAAAACCTTAGTTTTCAAAGGTGATCAGACTTCAAAATTTACAGTTAAAGGTGATCAGGCCTGAATTTTACACACATAACTATGAGTAAAATAGGTATATATGTTTTTTCCTTTCTAATACCATTAATGCCTAGTTATAAAACTAACGATAGTTGACTTAAGAGAATAAACTGAAGAATGTATTTCTTAGCTTTCTACTCTTTGGAACAATTTGTATAACATCAGAATGACCTGCTTCTTGAAAATTTTCCAGCAAAATTATCTGGGCCTGATATTTCCTTGGTGAGAAAATTTAACTGCTATTTCACAATTTAATAGTTATAGGATTATTCAAGACTTCTTATTTAGGCAAGTTATATTTTTCTAGAAGTTTATTTTGCTTAAATTTTCAAATCTGTTGGCAAAAATTAGACAATATTCTCTATTATCTTTTTAATGTGACTGACCTATCTAAATACCTTCTCTTTTATTCTGGATTTATGTCTTCTCTTATTTTCTCATCAATCATGCTGGGTTTGTCTGTTTTTCTAGTCTTTTCTAAGAATCAGCTTTTAGTTTTATATAAGATTCCTTATGTGGCCTCTGAACCTCTATCACTTTATAACTGAATATTTATATCTACCACCTAACTAGACTGTGTGATACTAATTTATTCCCCCACTGCAATATGAATTATAACATAGCATTCTTTATGGCTCAGGATCTGCCTAATTTTTTAACTCTTAATATCTCTTCAGTTTAGTAAAGATCCTTATAAATGTAATGATTTCAGTACCACATAATTAGGATAGCTTCATTATCATACTTCACTTAGTCAGTTTTATGCATCTGTACAACTGTTTTTCTCCACCTAAAAAGTCCTTTCTTAAAAATCAACAGAAATACCAGAAACCAATGATTTACGTTTTTCATCAAATTTTGTGAAACTAACATCGTACTCTACAGCAATCTCTTCCACCATATTCCCCTAAATATTTATATTCAAGCTATACTATCACAAAATATTATAATTATTTTTTGTTCAAGAAACTTAGCATGCTCCAGGCATTCTTCTAAATAAGTATTAACTTATTTTTCAGAGGAGCCCTACGAAGTTTGATTACCTCTGTTTTCCTGGATGGAGGTGCAGAGACGTTGTATAGTTATTTAAGTTGTAAGTAGCTGAGCCTGCATTCAAACTTCAGAAGGCTGTCCTCTAGACCATGTGCTCTTAACCATCTTAAGACCTTAACCATGTTTCTTTAATTGTTCCAACAGTACTTTCCAAACCCTGCCCCAAGCCCAGGGATATAGTCTCCCAGACTAACATTTTAGCTCTTTAAGGGATATAAGTCTTCAAATTTTTATATCCTTCAACAGGTTCTTAAGATATAAGTTCAATTGTCAAGTCCAGTTTACACTATAAAAAGAACTGTTACAAGATTAGGGATACAGCTCAATGTTTAGAGCACTTGCCTAGCATGCCCAAGGCCCTGGGTTTGATCCCTAGAACCACAAGGGGGAAAAGAAACTTTTTAGGCAAGCTAAGGTGTACCGCATGCTCCAGTCATTCTCTAAGGCTTAAAAGAAAAATGCCATGGATAGATAATAAGACTACTTAAATCATTTCACTGTGGATATTTAAAGTTTTATGCAAAACTGTATCTATGAAGTTGCATCTAACCTATGTTAATTTTTTGAAGACCACAGTCCAAAAGTCAAACATTTGTGTGACACCAGATTTTAAAATTACTTACAGATCTAATAGCTTATGCAAAATAATTATTCCAGTGCTCTTAGAATTCAAAAATATAAAGCATTTATCTAGTATCAAAGCAACGTTACATAAAAGTACAAGGCAATCCTGAAAACACATCTAAATGTGAATCTAATCAACTGAAAGCAAATTAAAAGTATGATACACATTAGTGCAAGTAAGGAAAAGAATGACACCAAGCGGAGAGGTATGTAACAAATAACACACATTAAAGACATATTACTGTATTTGGTGCATCTAAGATACCAGAGACTATTTTTTAAAAACCCTATTACCTTTTGTACTTCTAAACAAAACTTCACACCATTTAAATTATCAACTGGTGGACACATTCAAATTTCACTGTAAAATTGTTACAGTGTATCAAATTATCAGTATCCCTAAGTGAAACAGGTGCAAACTAATACTGCAAAACTGGTAGGTAAGAAAGGAAAGACACAAATAGGATTATAGAGGGAAAAAAAAACAAACCACTTCATATCTGGGTTTCTGACAAAAGAATAAGCATTCATCTAACATTTTTATGCTGAAGAGTATTAAGTCAAACTTCCACCCCAAGTAAAGTATAAATAAAATGCATTAAAATCACAAAAAATAATTTGCCCCCCCAAAAATAGAGATAACCAAAAAGAGGTACTAATTATATTTATGAAATAAGACAGTCCCAAGATCCTACTGAGGTGAAATTTATTACCTTAAAATATTATTTTTTTAAAAGGAAAAAGTAAGCATCTTTGTAAACCCAACTAACCATAAGTAGAACTCACCTTTTTATCTTCTTTAACTTTATGGGTTTTCTTCTTCATCTTCTTATCATCTACCTCCTGATCAGAAGTGATAGCAGGGTTATCAATACCACCTTTCCAAGTTTCAACAGGAGAAAGTAGTGGATCTTCTTCACTTCCACGATGTCTTCCTTTTCTTTTTGTCTTAGAGGTAGTAAAAGCTTCATCATCACTTGCATCTGAATGTGTTCTTCTGTAGTATGACTTGGCTTTACTAAACAATGTTTTAGATTTGTACTTATATTTTGAAGGCCTCCGTTCCCCATGACCTTTTGAGGTTTTATCAGAAAATCCATTTTCTTCATCTCCTTGGGTGTTATTTACAAATGAGTTTCGAATTTTAATAATTCGATTCTGACTATCATCTGGTACAACATAAATCTCATCAGAATAGCCCTTCTGTTTGAAAACTGTGTCAATGGGTTCAGCATAGTTATCTGAAGAATCCATATCTTCAGGATGTGCCAAAGGTACCCGGGAAGTCTGTTTTCTTGGATTTTTACCAATACCAGCTTCAATTGTTTTTAAAAGGTTTGGATCCAGTTTTTTCACATTTGTCTTAGGTACAACTGGTTTAGGTTTAATAGGTGGAGGCACTTTATGGTTGCGTTCATGATCATGACAGTTTGGGGTACTATGAACAGGATATTCATTACCTTCCAAATCTAATCTGTATCTAGAACGGTCACTAGGTGTTGGAAGCAACTGTACATCATCCCCAATTGGACTATAGGGAGGTGGGGCTTCTGTGTCATCATCTGAATCCGGATAGTTGTTATAGGGAAAACAGTCTCTAGGAGATGGTAGAAAAACATCTTCACTTTGATGGGTTGATTCCCTTGTATTGTCAGACAAATATGAATTTTCTATCATATTTTTTTTCTCTAGAACGTCACTGAAAAACAGAGTAAACACTTCAGTTTGCCGATGATACTGAGATAAAGAATACAATGCTGTAAATTTAGCAGTGATCTCCGTTGCAATATGTTCTCCTTCAGTCATTAATTCCTTGATGGCCTCATTTTCAAAAAAATCTGCTTGGCTGTCAGTAACTGCCACCAGTTGTACAGGAATAGTGTCTTGAACTTCTGACAGAAATGCTCGAAGCATTCCCATTGATGCTTTCCGTTTTGCAGAATAAACTAATATATACCCATGAACCAGTTCATCTTTCCTTACTCCAATTGAAGAGTGGTATGATAATATTGTGATCTGTATTCGCCTCCTTTTTTCACCAATAATTTTGTCAAGCATTAGGGAATTATTCTGTCCAGCTTGAGCAGCACTGCAAGAGTGAGAATCAAGGAAGGGTGAAAGAATAAGATCCACACTAAATGGATCACCACACATGGCACACATGACAATTCTCAAGTCAGCTTCTGATAAATCCTTATTGGCAGGAACAGGGCTCACCACATCTAAATTGTGTTTAACCGATTCCAGTACTCCTCTTAGAGCTTGCTTTATTTGGGATTCATTAAATTTACGAGGGTAAGTACCAGCAGGTACATCTACAAAAGGGCACTGTAATTTGTTTGCCAACTGCTGCCCTTGGTGCCTGAGAATTGGTAGGTTCTTACTAATGGAATCTCTCTGGTTAGCCAGAATTAATGTAAATGGAAGATTAGCCATGTATGTATCTTTTCTGATCTGAGAAGCTTCTGTCCTTATTTTTCCAATAAATTCTCCAATAAAACTCAGTGACTCAATGGAATTAAATACACAGAAGCACCCATGTGGCTTAAAGGCAGCAGTCCATAATTGACTCGAAATGTAAGGCGATTTGGCATCAACTGGTCGAAGATCAAGTTCATATATTTTCCCATCTAAGGCATACTCATCATCAGTGGATTGCGTCCTTATCTCATTTGCTAGTTCTTGGGCAAGGCCATCTTTCCCTAAAATGAATAGGTTAACTTTATCTATATTGGTACTATCATGATACAACCGTAAGCGGCCATGATCCAATTGCAAAAGACTACTGGCAAGTAAGTGCTCCACTTTAATGTCGGTACAATTTTGGCCACTAAGGCATGTTTCTTTAGTGGGATGATAAACAAATCCTATATGCTTAAGTAGAAGAGATTCCCTATCAGGTGCAAGTTTCTGTAAAGCTTTGTATCTAGGTTCTTCACTCAGAACTGTATGAATTTCACTCATCTTATCTGAACTTGGTGTTGCATTAAGATCTAAATCATAAAAAAGCTCAGAATGTTCAAAAAGCATTTCCTGAAACTCTTCTTTGGCTTTTTCAACTATCTCTCGCTGATGCCTACCATATACCTCTTTGCTATCCGTCTCGGTAATGTACTTGAAGGCTTCATCTTCCATAACAAAGCACATAACTTCCTCCCATGGCTGCCCAGGTGAAATGAACTGAATTTTTTCCAACGTTTTTTTGAATTTTTCCTTCATTTCTATTCTCCTTTTCTCTGATATTAGATGTTGTACATGGTTCTGATAGACCTTTTCAGCTTCTAAAGTGCTCAGGAGGTCAAATGGAATCCGTCTATCATTAATTTTGTCTATGTGGTCAGTCTCATCCCAAGGTGTTTTTTCTAGCACCACAAAACATAACTGGAAATCTGTTCTCTTCTCCATTAACTTCAAAGCTTCCGACCAATTCAAATGTTCAATCTCCTCTAGATTTGGCAAAAGAGTATTAAAAGCTCTTGGTAAAGTACTTATATATTCTTCTCTCCGTTTTCTTATATGTTCCTGTTTAAGTTGTTCTATATGTTTTGAGAATGTATTTTTGGCCTTTCTTGTTCCCTCTAAGTTGATGTATTCTTCATAATCAGGATGATTTTTTAATTTATTACTAACAGTTTTCCAAGTTGCATGATAATCTCTCACAGTCTGCACTAGTTTTTCAAACTTATCTGTTGCTGTGACAACAAGTTGTCTCTGTGTTTTATAAGCATCCAGATAGGGAATAATTTTAGGCTTGCCACGAGTTTTATCCAACATTTGTACCAGTGCAGTGAAACATGTCTCAATGTTGACATTAAATCGTGCTGATGTTTCCACTACAAGAAGATTCTTTTTGTTTGAAGCAAATGCCTGAACTTCTCTAAGATAATGATCCACACATTCATCACATTTAGTTGCTGCTATTATTACAGGTTTTTTTGATTTTGATAGCTGGACAAAAAGGTTATTCACAAATTTAAGCTGATCATCAAATTTCCTATTACATCCCTGACTTACATCAATGCACAATAAAAATCCATCTACATTGAGCTTCCCTTCAGGCATTTGCTTCTGCTCAAAGTCTTGCTCCAAGCCTAGTTGATCAGTGCAAATGTACATTAGTTTTTCTGCTGACTGTAATTTAGAGGCAGCTGCACGTTTTATATACGGTTGCAAATTCGTACTCCGATGAGGCAAGAAAGTCTGGTCATCAATGAACTCTGTTTGTTCAATGACGTGAATTTTGCATTCTACTCCATCTTCACCATTTTGTGTTATGTCACCCCAGTATAGAAAGTGATCATTGTTTACTACTCGTCCTCCAAAGTCAATGGTGCTAAGCACAGAAGTATGCTCTGGATAATATTCATCTGCTTTTGAGCGTACAAATCTATTGCACAAACAAGACTTTCCAACTCCACAGTTACCTTTGTCTTTTTCAGTCCCAGAGAGTCCAACTACACTGATGGTATAGGATGGGGGACGAGGCTCTTTATTTTTTGCCATCATAACTCTCTTCTCATGTCTCTACATTCATAAAGGTAACCATATATACTTTTCATTCTGAAAATAAAATCATCTCAAAATACAGATCCTGAATTTCAGAATTATATTTGGTTCTTTGTATTTCCCTCATTTCCACAGAAAGGTCTTCAAGATCGCATGGATCATCTTCCTAGAAAAGAAGGAAAAAAGAACAAACCTTAATCATGAATTACACATAGTGAAGATATAACAAAGCAACATGAAAATTCATAATTCTAATAATTTCACAAGCATTTTAAGAAATCACATAAAATTTGTAACTTACTGTTATAAAAATAGGATATCCTTGATATTTAGGGCAAATCTAACAATAAAATCATTAAATACAAAATCTATATGTAATGTTCAAAATTTAAAACGAACTGGTATTAACCAAATATATATTTTGCCTCTAATTACACCTTCCTATGGGCTTGAAGAACAACTAATCCTTTCCACTCTCTTAATTTTCCTGCCTTCTTTGAGGCTATTTTGATAATAACTAAAATATCTTGATTGCTTTACCACTCCTTACAACTTTCATTCAATTTTTTTTTTTTAATATTGTGCCAGGGATCAAACCCAGGTCTTGTACCTGTTAAAAGATTTTAGAATTTCAAAAAACTTTTGTAATAAGTTTCAACACTCATGTAAAATTTACAAACTTTATGGAAAGGAAAGATTCAAGACACATAAATCATTATCAAGTTGTTTTTAAATTCTCTTCACTTCTGAATTTATTTCCTCTTGGAGTAGTTACAGCTCAAGAACCATATTTTGAGTAGAAATCAAGCTAAATAATTTTAAGAATATATATTTGAGACAATCTTTTAGAATTATTGAGCCTGGTATGGTGAAACACATCTGAATCCCAGCATGAGGATCACAAGTTCAAGGTCATCCTGGGCTACATAGTGAGTTTCAGACCAGGCTGAACTATATATATAGTGAAACTCTGACTCAAAACAGAAAGAAAAAAAAAAAAAAAAGAAAAGAATTTAATATACTAGGAGCATTAAATAACTTTCAAGAATTACATGAGACTTAATTCTGACTATATATTAAAATGTTTTAAAGGGTTTTTATTTAATTTTTTTCAAACTCTTTTGAGGCTAAATTAAAATTAATACATCATTTCTACCTCAAAATTTCACAAGATGAGGGAAAAACCAAGTAATGCACAACAACATCTATGAAAATTATTCCCAATCCAGACAAGATAAAGAATATAGAGAACATCTTTTAAAAATCCAAAAATTTAAGAATAGACCACACTAGCCATCTCCCTCCAAATAGCATGTTTCTCCACTGACCTCAACTGCAAGGAAACATTTCTTTCTTTTACTTTTTTTGGGGGAGGGTGGAACTAGGGTTTGAAATCCGAACTTTGCATTTGTGAAGCACATGTTCTACCACCTGAGCCACACCTCCAGTTCAGAAAACAACTATTTCAACTATAGTGCACACCTGCTGTACTAATGGTAGAGAAATTGTTCTTATAATTTAAATTCTTGACTAATATTTCTGACAAAATCATAACTTTTTAAATTGCAGATTTATTTTTATTCTAGAAGTTTATTCCATCAGCCTCCACTAAATTTTAACAATTACCCATCTGAGAGTCAAAAAAAATGTGCATTAGGTTCACTTGAAAGTAAATATTACTATACTGAAGCAACCAAGTTGAAACTGAGTAAACACAATTTCAAGATCTGACTCCTGTCATTTATTAGTTGATGACCACAGTGAAGTGCTAAACCTCTTAAAACATGGTTTCCTCATCTATAAAAGAGGTGCACACTGACACGAATGTAAGAACAAAAACGTTTTTTTAAATGTGACATGCTTAACAAACAAAAGGGGCCTAAAAAATACTGGCTCCATTTCTTAAATTTGATTCTTAAAACTAAGACTTAAGAAAAATGATGTAATCAAATATTAATGTGAGAGCAGTATATACAATAACAAGTAAAGGAAACTAAGGCAGTTACATCCAATTCTATAAAAATTTTAACCCCAAGTTTTAAAACTCTTAACCTGAATATTTGTACCCAGCACCAAGTTTAACATTCTTTACGCAAAATGTGTAAAAGAAAACAATTAAACTACATTTTTTATGGATATTAACAGAAAACAAAGCATAGTACATTAACTGGATAAAGACATTAGTTTATGAAAAATAGCACGACTCCCAGCTAACAATTAAGGGAAAAAATTGGAAACACAATAGAATAAAAGATCTACTCTTTTTTACTTGGAAAACAAAATCTGCAGATGGTGTACTTTAAAATATGTAAGAAACTGTATTTATTTCTTGGGGAAATGTTTTACTTTAAACAGTATATAAACAAGTATGTATTTTGAAAACTAAGAGTAATTCAAAGATACTTAATACTGGCCTTTGCCTTCCAGTTTAAGAGATACAGACTAGTTAATAGAAAAACAGCAATAGAAGCCAAACCAGGTGACATACTCCCAGTAATTCCAGCACTTGCGAGGCTGAGGCAGGAAAACAGAGTTCAAGGTCAGCCTGTGCTACACAGTGAAACCCTGTCTCCCCCAAAAAATAAGAAATAAAGTTAACAATACGATGTAGTAAGGACTTAAGGATTACAGAAAATTTTCAACTAAAACAACTTTTGCCATAACAATCACATACTAATATTTATTATATTCTTATCCAAATGCAATATAATTCTGAATATTATTTCTCACTACATGTTTAAGACTTGCAGCTGGGAATGCTACAGCATTTGTCTACTGTGTATGAGGTCCTGGGTGTGAGGCCTTGGGTTCAATGTCCATACCACAAGTCACTCACTTCTGTTCTCCTACAGTATAAACCACAAAATACTGAGATACAGTCTATAGCTAAATATAAAAAGGCAAAAGTAGAAGTGAAAATATTAACTAACATAAAATGTATTTTCAAAGTTTCAGAAAAAAAAAAAGGATCTTAAAATTAAGTGAAGAAGAGTAGAGGCGTAAATCATCACCCTGTCATCAGTCACTGAAAACTAGAAGGCTTTTTATCTAAAAGACAAGTAAAGCTCGTATTACATTGAGGTTAAATTTTAATACGAAAGCTCAACACACCCTAATTAATCTGACAATGGCAATGTCTGAATCGTGAATATTAAAGTTCAAGTTAAAAATAAGAAAGTTTCCAATGACTTTTATGATTTTTAAACAAATTCACAGTAGACTGCCAATTAGATACAGCAAAAGAACATTCAAGTCCATCTTTGTAGCAATGCTATGGGCAAAATACCTGCAAGTATTTTGAAGTCAGCTCCAGAGTTTATGACCTGAGTCACTAAAGAATGAGTTTTAAACTATGATGGAAAAATTCTTTCACCTTAGAGGTGGGAAAGGATGCTGGGCAAATAGTTGCGCTTTCCTCTTAACTCTCACCAGAGCAGTATATTCGTTATCTGATTTACAAGTTTAACTCAGAAACTTTAGTTTGAAAAAAATGTTTTCAATTTTTTAAAAAAAGAAAGTTTGAGGAACCCTACACTAAGAAAAAAAAATGTCACTTTGCACTCAAAAGGATTTTGCTAAATTTAGGTGAGTATACAATTACTACTTCAAGATGTAGAAAACTATATTTCAAGAAGTTGGCCCAAACAGGTTATAAGGAGATTTCATTTCAGACCTCAGAACACCTCATATATACATACATACAATTATCCATTGGCCTCTAACATCCAGATCAAAACTGTACTCCAGTAACTAACCATGGTAGTTTTTTTTCCCCAATGCTAAAACCAAAAATCCCTAGTTTTGTTATATTCCCGCTAATAAACTAACAGTCACTATCTTTAAGTATACGTGGGTTAATTTGAAAATTTCTTTCAAATGATTAGTAATAATGTCTGCACCACTCATACATATCGTCTCAATTTCTGATGTAACTTCACTTTCATACACAATATGAAATGGTTATTTCTATTAATGAAGAAACCAAGACAAAAGCAGCAACGACCTTTGTGAAATTATAAGGTTAGGATTAAAGCCTCTTCCTGCCGAATCTTAGTTCTTGTAATAATATGTAATGCATTCTCTCATTTTGCCTTTAAAATTATCTTAGAAACATGTTTTATTTCAAGGAAATATTTCAATTATTTTTACAGAAGTTAATGACAATGCATATTGTGAAACTGTCCTACAACTGTCTGTCAGAAAGAGGCTATTTCCAGAACTAAGTTTTCTAAGGTAGTTTACTAGGTTATTGAAACATCACATACTCCTTTTAATGGAATTTTATTAACATGAAGTGGCTTTTTGCAAATTTTTAAAAGTCACACAGGGAACCTGAAAAAAATTAATAGATTCTGAGTAATTCAGAATTTAAATGAAAACATTTTTAGAGACAGAATACTAGTTTCCAGAGTCTGAGAAGAATATGGGGGGGAGGGAAGAATGGAGAGAGCATTGACTGTCGGTACAGGGATGCAACTGGATCAGAGGAATAACATCTAACGTTCTATAGAACATCAGGATATCCACAGTCATCAACAACTGATTAAATATTTCAAAATAGCTGGTAGAGAGGATTTTGGATGTTCCCAACACAAAGACACACCTGGGGTGATAGATGTGCCAACTACCTTGATTTGATCATTCATTACCTATTATATACACATACTGAAAGTCACTCTGCACCCCATAAATATGTACATTACTAAGTGCCAATTTAAAATATATATTTATAAGCAATAATATTTAAATAAAACTTTTGTACCTTTTCACAAAATTGTTGCATTCATTAATAAGGAGTAAAATTTAAATTTTTCATGCTTTTAAATTATGCTGTATCAGGAAATGCCTATTGTTCGTTCCTATCTTCAAAATAGTTTCATAATTTACTAGTTTCTAATGCCTTTACTGTTATAACATGATCCCACAATCATGTCTGGTCCAAGACTGCTCTAAAGTTTTCTGAACTAATTTCTCTACTTTATTCTTGCTCCCTTTAAAAAAAAAAATTCCTAGTCTATACATACCAGAGCAGCTGGTATTCTTTTTAAAACAAATCAGAGCCTACTACTCTTCTGTTCAAAACTTTCCAGTCTTCCTAGAAGTAAAAGCCAAGTCCTTTCGATGACTTTACAAGAGCTGTCTTCTCCAGCCCCCTTTTACCTCTCTGATACTATTCTTTCCATTCTAATTCTGCTGCAATCATACGGAGGAACACAACATGCTATATAAGCATGCTCCTGCCTTTGCACTTACTTTTCCCAATACTTCCAATGATACTATGCAACTTACTATTTTTCATTAAGCCTATCCCTTTCCCCATCCAACTCCAGATTTAATAAAAGGGCCAGAAAGGCACAAATCTTTGTTTATTCCACCAATATATCCCAAGAGCCTAGAACAGTGCTCCCACATAACAGCTCTCAATAATTGCATGAATCCTAATATTAAAATCAAATATTTTGCCAAAAGTGAAGGCAAACTATGATCTGCAATAATGGACTTAATCAAAAGTTACAATTTTTATTTACAACACTTTTATTATAAGAGATTACATTTCCAAGACCTAATTATACAGGAGCTTTGCAATTTTAATCTATCCAACTGTAAATCAAATAAATACTTATATAAGCAAACATCCAAAAAACCAAGTCTAAGCCCAGAAATTATATTTCACAATCAAAGGCAAATTTACTCAGAAGTTTTAAGAATTAAAAAACACTGCATACTAAAAAAATGAGTAAATATGACATACTACTTTTTTTAAAATGTTGCTAATTCTCAATGACAAATTTAACCATGCTGTGATAAGAAAAGATAACATTTTAACATATATAAGGCAGCTAAGTAATTCAACAATGTAATACTTTCAGGAGTCGATCATATTCATATATTTTATCTTTGAACAAGGTTTCTACAACAAAAGCACACAACCTTTACATTTAAAGGGGTCTCAAAAAGTCACCATTCCTATGAATTAGTCTTTAGACAAGACTATAATCTTGAGTGAGAAGAGAACCTATCAAAAAATTCAACAATTTATGTAGTGACTAAATAACCTGGAAGCGCTGGAATTATGCTTTTCTTCTTTTACAGACTCTCCAGTACCCAGACTACCTGACACACAGTGAGTGCTCAATAAATATTTGATGAATAATAAATGAGTCAATCTCCAGGCAAAGAACACTCAGCTCTAAAACCACTAGACAATTCTGAAGTCACAATTATGGGTACAACTATAACAAAAATCACATACTACTATGAGTCCGTAAAGTCTAATATAGCAAAATATTCTAATATTAAAAAGTCCAAGTTTTTCTTTAAGACCTGTAGTTTGATTATTAACACAGGTTATAGGTTTTTAACAATAAACCTGAGATACCATGGAAGTATTTCAGGGGTTGGGAGGTCGGTGTCCAAGCAGATAGGACTCTTGAGTTTTCCAATTCCCACAAAAACAAAGATAATTCTGCTTTTACCTATTTTTATCTTTTGACATTTCAAGTTGCTATTTGGAAAAAAAAAAAAAAAAGTTTCACTGCTAAAACTATTTGAAAACCAAGGACCAAAACTATTTCCAAAGAGATTAACTGCCTACCCTACTATTCATTCTACACCTCCTCTGATAACAAGTACTTCCTCAGTCCTTGATGTGAAAGTTATTCTGAATTCTTCCTAGTCCATTTCCTTACTCTGTGGTGAAAACAGAAGAACAAAGGTCACCTCGATGTAGGAAAGCAATACCTAAATATTTACTATGCTTAACTACTATCTGCTTAACCTTATGCCAGAGGTTTTGAAGGTCCCAAAGGCATGTACTGGGGAGTCCACTAAGTCAGTATTATATGCTCACCTTTCCTAGGTCTAAATCCCCCACACCCCCAAATCCCCCACACCCCCACCCTCAATGTGTAGAATGGGCAGAACTTGACATTCAATATTATAATGCTATACAGAAGAAGAACCCTATTTTTCATTACGTAAATGACTTGAGATAAGGTTTAATAGTTTTTTTTAAAGATGCAAACACTTGGTGATAGAAACATTAACAGATCAAATAATCACAAAAAGGGTACAGAATTAAAAAGATGAATTTTAAAAGGGCGCCAGTCACAGCTATAATCCTACTTAATTCCGAGGCAGAGATCAGGAGGATCGGGATTGAAGCCAGCTGTTCAAAAAGTTTGTGAGACCCTGTCTCAGAAAAAACCCTTCACAAAAAAGGGTTAGTAGAGTGGCTCAAGGTATAGTCCCTGAGTTCAAACTCCAGAATAGCAAAATAAAATAAATAAAATGGGGGAGTATGGGGACTGAAAAGCACTTTCTCCATTATGTTTTTAAGACTCTTTATAGTACCATAGCTGAGGCGATAAAAGCAATGTGCTATATCATGGAATTGATAAACGCATTATGGAGGTGATAAATGCATTACGAATTCAAAGAAATGAAGGATAATTAAGTACAAACCTTAACAGATATAAACTTTTCTTTGTAAAGGGCCAGACAATAAATAGTTTAGGCTCTGCATGTTGTACAGTGTCTGTCACACTACTTGACTCTGCCATCATTATAAAAAGCAATCATAGCCAATACTTAAAATGAGTATGATTGTGTTACAATAAAACTTTACTTAGGGACACTGACGCTTGAATTTCATGTAATTTTCACATGTCACAAAACAGTACTCTTACAATTTTGTTGCCAGTCATATCAAAATGCAAGGCCATTATGAAAAATAGGTATCAGGCCAGATTTGACCCAAAGACCGTAGTTTACAAATCCCTGGAAAAGTTTCAGTGAATACAAAGGATCTGAATGAATCTTGAAAAGACTAGATTTGGTTTTTAAAGAGAAGTCATTTCAGATGTGTGAAGAGGGTGTAGTGACTGAGCACAGGAAAGCAGAAAGCTGGACAAGGTGGCACTCACCTATAATACTAGCATCCTGAAGGTAGAGGCCAGCCTGGGCTACAAAGCAAGACCCTGACTCAGAGAAAAGAAAAAAAAAAAAAAAATCTTCACGAGTAAAGAAATAAGGTTGGACATGAAATATATACTCAAGAGCAAACAGGAGTTAGAACAACAGATTAGTTTAAAAGTAGAATACAAGACTGCATTTGGTGGCGCACAAAGCCGAAGAAACAGACAAATACTGCAAGCTAGATGCACCTGAACTATCACAGAAGAATTGAAAAGAGCAATCCAAGCCAGAGAACTTAGTGACTGGCGCTAGACGTAAGAAATAAAAGACAAATGAGTCAGTGTTTCTTAATGAAAAACTAATCAGTTTTAGCAACAGATGGTGCTATCACCTGAGTTTCAGGTGTTACTTCCAAAGACAAATGAAATTTTAGTAATGAAATGAGGCAAGGGCAAGATGAGTAATATAAAATTCAAGACTGTAAACAAAAGAAAATTCTCTAAGCAAACATTTAATACTCTTAGAAATATCCAAAGCACATATTTAACTAATACAAAAGAGCAGAAATCTGAATCTTTCAATTCTCCAGATTAAAGGAATGTTAATTCTCTACTAGTTACATAAAACAGTCAACAAGACAGAGGTGTTACCTTGGCTCTGAAAAGGAAAGCATAGAAATAATACAATAAAACATACAATCCGGAATCATAAAAGGACACGAGCAACAGGAAAACATACTATATCAGAAGCCAAGTGTTTTTCCAAGACTAACAATGTCAACTATGGCTAGAATAGACAGTTAAACCAGTTTAAATGTTTATTTCTCCATGGTCCCTTCTATTACCTTTGCATTGATATTTTTCCCAAATATTTCAATTTGACTTGTAAGGTACAAACTTATGCTCTTACATTTTTCTCTTGTATTTTCTTCTTACTTGCCAATCTGTTCTAACACTTCCCAGTGCTTTTGGTTCATGGTCATTAACATACCTAAATTTCTTTTTTTCCCCCCTTTCTATCCTAATCCAATGATACTTTCAAGTACTATGTCCTTCATCTAAATTCCTTTATACCAAATTCAGTAATGTACTGATGTAGCTCATACAATATATAGCTCATCTATTTGTATTGAACTGATATTTAACTATTCCTACAATGTCCCGCTCGCTCTCCATGAAAGCTGTAAGTTCTGATACGAGCTTTAAGGGAGCAGTATTTTGTACTTTCTTATACTGCTCACAATAACCCGCTGCTCAATTAAAAAAAAAAAATTTCCAGGGATAATAAGAGTAAATCTAATCGGAAGCTAGAAAAATGAAAACTCACTTTTACCATTAATTCTTCACGATAAAAACTTGAGAATCTACCCAAGTAACACATCTTAGATTGTTAACCATGAAATCACAACTTTTCCCCCCAAGAAATACATGTAATTCTAAGGAGTAAAACCCACAGATATGACCAAAAGTTCACAATCTTGTTTCACTGCACTGCATACCTTAGCCATTGTGGACAGTCACCTTCCAAAATACAATGGGGGAAAAGAAAAGACCACTGTTGTCTCTCTTACACTTAAACTCCTACTTGCAGCTAAAATGCTCAGAATTAAAATGTTTCTTCTGTGAAGGATTCCCTAAGGCCCTGACAGAAATAGCTGTTCTCTTTTCTGTTCCTCATAGTACTTTATTATCTATTTACTCCTTTACAGTTACTGTCTCTCCAACTAAAGCTTGAACTCTATCTTTGTATTCCCAGGGCCATGTACATAAATGCTAAGTAAAAGAAATCCAATTAATGAGTAACACATCAGAGGTTTTAACATTTTTTTTTAATGCGGATAAAACTTCCACAGATAAAAAATACAAGTTGCCTTGATTTGGAAGGGTGGCTTGTCAGAGAAAGTCTCACGGCATCTAAGGGAAAAAACCCTAGGGATCTAAGCAATGGAGTTTGGAAAACCAACAAGTCCATATTTTAAATTCTTAGCATTAAACTATTTTCTACATTTGTAATGGTTTTCCTAGTTTGATAAGAATGACTAACAAACACATGCATCTAAATGAATCGGTCTGATCAAATTACCAAATGATGGCTCATTTTATCATAATTTCTTCAGTCTTTAGAAATCAAATTACCATGGTTACACACCTAAAACAGAGCACCATTCAATGCTTCTCAAGTCAACTATATTATCCACATACCTTCTTGATGTGAAAAGAAAAAGTTACAGCCCACACAGTTTTAAAACAGTACTTATGGGACTGGGCAGGTGGCTCACGCCTGTAATCCTAGCTACTCAGGAGGCACAGATCTGGAGGATCATGGTTTGAAGCCAGCCCCAGGCAAATAGTTCTGGAGACTCAATCTCAAAAAAGTCAATCACATAAAAGGGCTGGTGGAGTGGCTCAAGTGGTAGAGCTCCTGCCTAGCAAGCAGGTACAAATCCCAGTGCAGCCCCAAAAAAAAAAAAAAAAGTTACCTATGGAAAATAAAATTGTGATAAAACTTAATCTCTATTGTGCTATTTCATATTTAAGAAGTGAATACAACAGGCAACACTTGCCTTCACCCGGATAATGTTCAAAGTATAGTAGTCTTCATGAGACACACTTTTTTCTTCAATTACAGTTATAAAGAATTCATTTTTTCCCAAAAGAATCAAAGAGAGAGAGAAGATGGTTTTCAAAATATTAAGGGTTAAGTACCATGTGTCAGATACTACTTCTGCATCACATTTTTAACTGCTAAAATAGTTTATATTGGCTGGACACTAAAAAAATAAAACTGTTAAAGGCAACAAAACTCAATGACAATTCTCCTTCAAAGTGTAAACAATCTCACTCTCGACACCCTTGATAATTAAGGTATAAAACTGTTAAAATAAGACAGGCACACCTGGGTTAAAGAATGTAGCTTACACAAAACAACCAAATCAATAACTAATAATCTGTACTATCTGACGGATTCTGCTTTAAGTCAATCAGATCAATAGCGCTATTTCCTGAAAGTTAAAAGCACATACATACTTAGTCTTTCAATCCAGTCCTTAGTCATAAACTGTACCAATACCTGTGCAAGTTTTTGGTGACCCACACTTACCACTCTCTTCCTCTGCTCTATTTACTGCAGATAGTAGGAATGTGGGTAATTAAAAAAAAAAACAAGAAAAAAGATAAAAGTGCAAAAAAAAAGATAGTAATTTAAAATGGAAGCAAAATGTACTCTGGAAACTGTAGTTCGTTACCTGTATACCACTAATATGTGTACCTAAAAATACTGAATAAGACTATCATTTTATCACTTAAAGTACAAATAAACTGGAAGTAAAACATTTCCGAACATATTTTACTAGTCTATCTGGTAAAGCAAAACATTTTTTCCCAAACAGTTGCATTCTAGATGTAACTTTTGCTAGAATCTAAAGATTTAAGAGAATCTTCCGTGAAGTAAACGAGATTCGCAATAAAGGTAAACATCCCCTAGCATTCTAATCATATTGAATACTGGCTTTGGATTTAAGTGGAACCGGGAGTCCCCTCCTCCCCCAAACACCTGTAGAAGGCAGCACAAGACTAATAAATACCAAAAGGTATTTCAATGCCTTGCACCTGGAACCTTTTTAAAAAAAATGCATTGTTTCTGACCTATTACAAAAGAAAAAGAAATTATCGATGGAAATTTACATTTCAAAATGCGCGCACTGACCTATTCCCCTATTCTGCACGCCTATTTTGGTCGGGATTTCAAACACTGAAATTTTCATTTATTAAGCACTGGTCCCAACTGGATCTGTTATCACATGATAAAAGTATACTCATTTCCCCAACAACTTTCAACAGCACCTTTCAGCCCCAGCTACTCGCGGAGCCTCCACCTCCCCGGCATCTCTAATAACGCCGGGGCGAGGAGGGAGGGAGGGAGCGCATTTATGAGCGGATAAGTGCACGCGCGCGCCCGCGCCGCTCCCCACCCCCACCCCCACCCCGATACTTTTCTTTAGTGGAAACGGAGGGACGATCTAGAGGTTATTCTAGCGAAAACTCAGGATCAAAGCCCCCGGCACCACCACCGCCAACACCCCCTCCCCAACGCGATCGCGGTCAACCCACGGGGACTCCGGGTTTTGCAGGCGCAGAGCAACTTCTCTCCCCCTACTCGGAGCTGTAGCTGATGGGAATGTGGTGGAAAGACGCCAGGGAGGAGTCGGGGAGATAAGGAAAAAGTGAAAGGGCCGATCCCGAGGAAAGGCGGTTAAGTTTGCAGCCCGGATCGCGTTTCCGCCAATCTGCGCCCACCCTCTCCGCCCTCCAGGTGGAACTCGTTAACAGCAGCAACCCGGCCGGCACACACGGCCCGCCCGCCACCTTCCCTCCCCGCCAACCCCCGGGGCTGAGGCCGGGGCCGGACCGGGCCGGCGCGAGCGCGGCCACCGGCCAGCAGGCCTCCGCGCCCCCGGCCCGTCACCTGTGGAGAAGGCGCCCCTCCCCGGCCTCTCGGCCCTTCACCCCGCCCGTCTCCCCACCGCGGCCGCGGGGCCCCAGCCCCCTGAACTGGTTACAACCGGCGGCCGCGACCGAGTGGGGCAGCGGCGGCAGCGGGAGGGTCCCTGGTGCGGAGGGGACCGGGAGGCCCGGAGGGCGGGAGCGGGGAGGGTCGTAAGGTCCTACCTAACAACATCGGTCTCCTCCGTCTCCTCCTCAACGGCAGCAGCCCCGGCGGTGGCGGCGGCAGCGACATTCCTGGGGAGCGCTCCCGCCGCCGCCACCTCCTCCTCCTCCACTCTCTGCTCGCCTCTCGTCCACGGCGCGCTCACCGAGCGCCGCCGCGTCCCTTCAGCCACCTCCCCCCCTCCCCGCCCTCCCCAACACACACACACACACGCCCCGAAACCCCAAGCCCTACGGCTCCTGCTGCCTGGTTACCCACTCGCCCTCCCTCCCCGCTGCCAGCGGCGGCCCCGACCCTCCCCCCTTCCCCTGCGCCCGCCGCGGCGCCGGGCTCAGTAATGGCGGCCACTCGGGCTCCCTCACGCTGACGGATCTCTCTCTCCCTCTCTCCCGAACTTTACCTCAGCATCTCTCCCGGCGCGCACCGCCGGAACGCGCGCGCGCGCGCTCCCAGTCACACACCCGGCCGGGGGCGGAGCGGCGGCGCAGCCGGGGTCGAGCGCGCGCGCGCGCGTGCCCGCGCTGCCCGCCCCACAATTCCCCCGCCCCCGCCGCCCTCACCTCGCGACGCCTCCCGCGCCGCGCGCTGGGCTCGGCCCCGCCCCTGCCCTCGTCTCCCGGGAGCCGGGAAAGGCGCGAGCGATCGCGCCGGAGGGAGGGGAGCGAGTGCGCGGGGCCGCGGCCTCGCTCGCGTCCTCGCTCCCCCATTGGCTTCTGCCCCTCCCCCTTCTTCCTCCGCCTCTCCCACCCATTGGTTCCTCTCCTTCTCCATTCCTTCTCACCTTTTCCCTTTTACCCATTGGCGTGAGTATTTTTGCTCAGCTTTCCCCTTTCTCCGTTTTCTGCTCCTCCTCTGTCCCATCCTCCACGTTTTAGAAGCTGCAGACCGTGCACCGTCGTCCCGAACCTCCCCTGCTTTCTCCCTTTCCTTCGTTCCGGTTTTTGGCCATAACTCAGAGCACACCACAATACTGCAAAGGAACTTGATGTTGTGTTAGCCGCTGCAAAACGTGGCATGGGCGCTGAACGCTTCTCGATAAATCCCGGTAGGGTCGCCGAGCGTTAAAGAATGCAGAGGAGGAAAATGTGCGCCCTGGCCGGCTCGTAGGGACACGCTCGGGTGTGTGATCCTGGGTGTGCAGCCAGTTTTCTGCCTGGGATCGGATCGCTCGCCAACGACAGACACCACCCGCCCAGGACCTGGTGCCACACTCACCCAGACGCCCAGACTCCACGGGAGCAAGGAGGGGAGTCCATTTCTCTGTCCCCACGGCACTGGGACCCAGGCCCGAGATCCAGTGCCTTCTGGAAGTTGCACGAGACGCCTAGACTTGGAGTGGGTGTTGTAGGGTGATCCAAGAGACCCCAGCTCACACCACTGCCAGCCCAACTTGAGAAACGATCAGCCACCTGGCTTTTATTATGCTGCTTTAAATATGTTCCGTGTTTTTTGAGACTTCTAGAAAATTCACAATTTAGGAATACTCTAGGCTCTCGGCGTGTTTCTCATCTGTGCTTGGACCTGAACGATAGAAACTCACTGCCTTTCCTTTTTTTTAACCATTGAGGAAGCTGAAGTCCAGTGACTTTCCCAAGGTCATCAGACTCAGTCTTCCACAGAGGTCATGAAATAGCTGCCAGCAGGTAAAAGAATAAACAAAAAATCCCACAAATCTACCCCCAATTCATTGTTACTTCTAAAAGAAGTAATTTGGGAAGAATTTCTTTTGGAGGAAGATTTATCTCCTGCACTGAAAATAGTTTATCCTAGGTAAAGTTAACATATAAAAACCCTTTAAAATTCAAGTTATCCTTGCTTCTTATGCTACATAAGGTGCTGAAGTTAGCCAAGGTTGCTTTTTAGCGTTATAATAGTGCAACTGCTGCCAACTACAAGTACATTTACGGTCTGTCAGTAAAGAAAACAAAAACTGCCTGTTAGTAAAAATCTGTTAGAAAATATTTGTCAGTAAATCTGTCACAGTATTCCAGCAGAAGTTCTGCTCATTCATTCCTTCCCCACCCCCACTCCCCGCCCTCCCACTTCTCTTTATTTCTCAAAGGTAAACTTAATAGATGAAAGCAGGAAAGATTTCTAATTTCTGTATATGTCTCTTACTCCCTAATTTTAAAAAGGCAAGACTAAAATTCCTTATTCCGGTCACTCCCTTGCATCTGAATGCTACCAAGCAAAAAGAGAAGGTTAAGGTCTGTAGGTGCCACTTTCTTTCAGTTACAAGCTGTAGACAAGGAAACGGATACTGAAGAAAACCTGCAAAGAGAGTAAACACTTGGAGGATAGAAGAAAAAGAGGAGAGAAGTCATAGTTTTCAAACAATAATTTTCACAGTTAACATTATTTTTAGTCCTACATCAGCCATCTTGATTTAAGGGGTCTGAAATTTAGGACCTTGCTTCTTAATAGTGGTCTAAAGCTGTTAACCTAGTACAAATAAGTGAAAACTTTTATCTGTTTTACATTATCTCAAAAAAAAAAGCATGTAGTTTTCTGTACCAAAAAAAATCTGAAAACGGGAATTGGGGGTTCAAATATTTACAAGTAAAAAGTATTAATAGCAGGGGTGAAAAGGGTAACTGTCATCTCTTAAACCTGATCAGTATCTATGTCTCCAGAGAAAAAGCTTTGAAATACTCTCCCCACCCAAAGGGGGCTCTTGTTAGACAATGAGGAATTTATTCTTTATATCCATGAGTGCAAATATCAGGGAGATGGAATAAATATTACTAAGTCCTATCAGATCAACTACCCTTTTTATCTGGAATAAAAAATTTAAGCACTTGTTCTGCTGTACTGGATAATTAAAATCACATGAAGCTTTGTTCTTCGTTTACTTTGAAAAAATTGGCAGATTAAGATTTCAGTCAGGCATTTTAGGTTTTTAATTTAAATATTCTTCACAAATTTCTAGTTCTTCAACATATCCTAATAAAGTATTAATCTGCATGATCTTTCTGGGATCAAAAGAGATGACAGCCATTAAAAAATGTTATCATAATTCCATCCTCTACCATTAGCAGTAACACTGCAATATTCAAATGCAAGAACATAAAGCAGCTTCAAAAGAACTTACCCTATAGAAGTGGCTACACCCCCTGCTGGAAATATTTTATCATAACAACTTTTGCTTCTTGTAGCCTCAACCAAGAACACATGAAAAGTCATATGTAGGACCTGTCCACTCACAAGAAAATTAGTCAATATTTTCGCCTGTCTGATACAAAATGGGCTTTTAGAGAACAAATCATCTCAGAGTATAGGTAAAATACAAAAGAAGATGGAGAATAATGATGTAAGTAACTAAATATTCAAAACACTTATAAGATTGTTGTCTGTTTTCCTACTGCGTTTCTCAATTACTTTCCAACCCCCCTACCTTATTCCTACCTCTCTCTTTCTCTCTAGCTCACATAGTTAGGATCACTGTGGTGGGGAGGCAAGTGGGCAAACCATGGTATACCAATAGCATAGCAGCCATTTGCTGAGTTATGGTGCTTAAGGGCTTCCTTCAGATTTGTTTTATGGCTACCATTGATTTTTTTTTCAACATAGAGAAAAGGTGTTAATTATATCTTGGCTGTTACTGTAGAAAATATTTTGACAAGAGTTAAGGTAATTGTGAGCATGGGTCTGGAACAGGAGGAAAGTAATGCATTGACCTTCCTGGCATTTTGTTCCACAGAGCCTTGTTCTGTTGATTTTCCAGAATTGTACTTTCAGACTGAAATCCCAAAGATGGTATCAAAGTCTAGCTTCAAAATGTCATGCTCATGCCACTCTGGTTCTAGGACATAACTGAAATAGTGAAAGCAGCACTCTGTTTTAAAATAATTAGTCTTTTATAAAGATTACTTGTAATTAAGACTCCTCTTAAAGGAATAACATTCATTCAGGTCCTACCATCACAAATGCTTTAATTAGACAAAAATCTTGAAGTTATTTCCTCTCACAAAAGGAGGTATTACTGGGCCATCTGGACCCTCCGTTGAGTTTTTATGAAAGATCGCAGCTTGAATTTAATCAACCCCAATAAGGTTAACCCTATAAAGCTAAAAAATAATTACAAGTGTTGCTAACTGAAGGATTTGAATTTTCTTTTTGAGATTGTTACCAATGTCAGTCAATGGGAAACAGGAACTGTACTGCTCAACAATTTGACCATAGGAACATTATTTTAATTTTTGTGAAATTCCCTTGTTCTCACTCTGTTTAAATTATGAGCCCTCCTGGATAGGAATCATGATGAATGTTTGGTTCTATACAATGCTGGAATAGAAGATCATTAAGTCAAAAGCTCGACAAATGTTTGATAATAATAGGAAACACTTTATGTTTTATGGATTTCTGTGGATTTATTGCGAACAGAAGGATTTACATTGTATTTTGAAGTACCAGCTGAGATAATCACTTTGGAAAAAAAAAAAACGAATCATTTAAAGAAATTGCTGAATTTGCCTGTGGAAGTTGGGTTAGATGTTAGATGTACTTCCCCAAGTACAACCCACACTTCTCTATAACATCTCTCTCATAGGTAAATGTGAGTTACTAGCACCAAATAACTATGGGTCTGAAACATTAGGGAACAAATGCAGTATAAGAGTTTCTGCAATCAGCAATAAGGTAGCTAATCACACTGCAATTAAGGCTCTGCCAGTTTTCCCTATTGTTATAAACTATAGTGGATGGTAAAAATTTGCTTTGCCAGTTCATGCTTCTTAATTTTCTTCAAAAAAGCCAAATATATATATATCATGGCTACTTTTCTGGCTCAATAAATATATATTTCTAAATACTTCTATACTTCTCAAATTACACTGTGACTTTTCTGATGGACACAGCTTCTTACATACACATCTACTAGATAAGAAGGAATATTACTATTCACCTTCTTTTCTCCAATTGGCTTCCCACCCATCTTCAGGCCCATGTCATATACTTCCTTTGATTTTAGCTCTAGTTCCTATTAATGAATATTAAGTAATTACTTTTTATTCTTTGCCACAAAAGTATTTACAGTAGGAATCCTGAGATTTTATAAACATGACAAAATAAAAGTGAGTATAGTAAAAATTTATAAGGAGCTATATGTACCCCCAAATTTTTTGTTTATGTGGTGCTGAGGATTCAAACCCAGGGCTTCATGAATGGTAGGCAAGCACTCTGCCATGAAGCTATCCTCCCAGCCCTGGAGCAATTATTTTCAGTGGTATTTTAGAAGTATATATTCATTGAGGTAGAAAAATAGCCGTAATAGTCTATGTAGAATGAAAAGTCAGGCTACAAAGCCAGCCATAAAGGCAGTATGATTTTTATAAAAAGACAATATTTTAAAACCAGGTGACAATGTTATTGACCAACTATTAATAGAGACCTAGACAGTGACATTATGGCTGATACTTATTTTCTTCTTTTTGCTTTTCTGAATTTCCTAGTTTTCTACAATAAAGATATTATTTCATATGCCATAAAACAACTGAACTTTAGTGAGATTGAAAATGAAGAAAGAGAAACAATGGCTAAAGCATTGTTTGAGGTAAATTGTCTTAAAACAACTGAACTGCCTTCCACATATGTATGTTTACTTTTCTCCTTTGGTCTTCCCTTTTCCTCTTTCTCTTTTCTTCCCTCTTATCCCCCTTTAGATGTTTCTTTTTTTCTTTCCTTTTACTTTCTGAGTCTTCCTCTTTCTTTCTCTCTCTCTCTTAATTATCTCTTGGATCTCTTAGAGGTCACCTAGGGCATTGCCTGGTTCTGCTAGCAGCAACCTCTGATGTAATGGAATGAAATAGTCTCAGTAGACCTATTATTGCCATCACTGGATTCTATTGTCTGGTGACATTTTTTAGGTTCTTATAGACCAAGATGTATCAAGCAAAAAATATGCATTTTATTGCATTTGATGACTCTTCTGTGATTTTTAAATATGTAAATCTGCCAGTTGACAGAATAGCACATATTGCAAATGATCTCATGGAGAGTCTATTTTTTAAATGTGTTTCTACACTACGACTCTGTTCAAAAACTTTGGGGTATAAACAATAGATACTTTTCACTAATGCTGATAAAGCTAAACTGGTATTTCCACAGAGTCTGGTCTTTCCCTTTTGGAACAAAAGATTTATGATAAAATATGTTTCATTTTGATGGGTTTCCACCTGGATTTGCTGACACATGACTTACCTTTGTGTTGTACCACCCCAGGTAACTGAGGTGGTACAAGTTGGGGCATTTCTTTTGTAGATGTACTCTACCACTGTATATTCCTCAGCACAGCACAATCAACGACCAGTTTAAGGAAAAGGTAAGAATGGCCTTAACACAGTGTAAAGGAATTACTAGGTACAAATGAGTCTGTAGTGGAAAGACCATTGAACTGGGAATGAGGAGACCTGAGTTTTATCTCTGGTTCTACTTACTGTTGTGATCTCCAAAAGTCATTGAATTTCTCCAAGCTGAAGTTTCCTCATTCAGAAAATGGTCCTTTTGCCACTCCAACATTATTTACTTGAGGTTATTTTGCACAGGTTAGCCTGGTTTTCTCTTAAACACCCACCCCACCTACCACCATACCCGGTACTCTAAGCTTTAGCTTCACTTTTGAGCTTGTTTGGGAATCTTACTCAAACCCTCCACACAAAGATTAGCAAACAAGCAAATAAACAAAACAAAATATAACAACAACAACAAAAAACCTTATTCTGATGAAACCGAGTAAATTTATATTTACTCAAACCCATTCCTAAAATCTATTTTTCATTGGGCTTAGGAATTCCAGACTTCTCAGAACACATTTGTCTCATTCATGTTATAAGGTTACCTGCTCTGCACCTTCTTTGCCAATAGGCTGCCTCATACTTTCTAAGCCCACAGTTTTTTAAACTCTCCAACCTTACTCATTGCTGTGCCCCCAAGCAGTACAACCCAGAGCATCAGTAGCTCATTCTGGGTCTTAACCCTGTTTAGTAATCTATTCAGGCCATGGATTTTCCACTTTGTGCCCCTCTGTGATCAGTCTTGATAGCATTCTTAGCCCCGGACAACCACTGATCTACTTTCTTTCTCCAGAGAGTTGCATATTCTGAACATTTCATATAAATGGAATCATGCCACGTGGGCTCTTAAGGATCTGGCTTCTTTTACATAGCCTAATACTTTTGAGATTCATACATGTTTTAGCATGCTTCATACTTCCTTTTCATTGAAGAATAGCATTCTATTACATGAATTAACTATGTATTGTTTATTCCCCAGTTAATTGACATTGAGATTGTTTTCATCTTTTGGGCATTATGCATTATGCATAACACTGCTATGAATAACAATGTGCAAATATTTGTATGGACATATGTCTTCATCTCTCTTGAGTATACTTATTCTTTAGAATTGAAATTTGTGTTTAATCCCATGAGAAAATGCCCTACATTTTCCAAAGTATGTGTATCATTTTGCATTCCCACTGGCAATGTCTGAGTATTCTAGCTTTTTCCCAAATGGACCAACACTTGTTATTGTCTGTTTTACTGTAGTCATTCTAATAGGTGTGAAGTAGTATCTCATTACAGTTTGATTTACATTTCCCTATATGATGGACTATCTTTTTGTGTGCTTGTTACTTATTGATGTCTCTTTGATAGTGTTATCGGTTTTTTTGCCCATTTTCAAACTGGGTTCTTGTGAGCTGGGCTTCTTCAGATCTTATATTCTTGGTCTGAACTTTCAAAACGAATCTTTAAAATATTTCTTAATGCAATGATAACTTCAGTATATTCCCTACAACACTTCTCAAGATCTATTTCCTTGTACGTTTATAGTATTTCTTATTCCCAATTGGCAAAAATTATAAAAGTTACAATGTCATTGAGTAAGATTTTCTCTTTTTAGGGCATTCTTATAAACAGTCTACTTTTTTGGCCATAAATAGTTGGTAAGACTTTCTTTTCCAAGCATGTGGAAAAATGCTCAACATCTCTAGCAATAAAGGAAATGCAAATCAAAACCACACTAAGAGTCCACCTCACCCCTGTTAGAATAGCCATCATTAGCAACACCACTAACAACAGGTGTTGGTGAGGATGTGGGGAAAAAGGAACCCTGGTACACTGCTGGTGGGAATGCAAGCTGGTACAACCACTCTGGAAAAAAAAAAAATTTTGGAGACTTCTTAAAAATCTAAACATAGACCTGCCATATAATCCAGCAATCCCACTCCTGGGGATATACCCAAACGAATGCAACACAGGTTACTCCAGAGGCACCTGCACATCCATGTTTATTGCAACACTATTCACAATAGCCAAGTTATGAGAACAGCCAAGATGCCCCACCACTGATGAATAGATCAAGAAAATGTGGTACTTGTACACAATGGAATTTTACTCAGCCATGAAGAAAAATGAAATCTTATCATTTGAAAGTAAACGGATGGAACTGGAGAACATCATGCTGAGCAAGCTCAGCCAGGCTCAGAAGACCAAAAATCATATGTTCTCCCTCATATGTGGACTTTAGATCTAGGGCAAATGCAGCAATGTGGTTGGACTTGGATCACATGACAAGGAGAGAGCACATATAGGAGATATAGGAATAGGTAGAGAACCCAAAACATGAAAGTGTTTGATGTCCCCGCTCCAGAGGAACTAATACAGAAACCTTAAAGCGACAGAGGTTAACATGGGAAGGGGATCAGGAACCAGTGAGAAGATCAGTTAGAGGTGAACCAACATGGGTTGTAATATATGTGTAAAAGGAAGCAATGCTAGGAATATTTCTGGATAGCTATCCTTAACTAGCAAAAATGCTTTGTCTTCCTTTATTATGCTTGTGTCTTTTCTTCAACAAAATTAGTGATAAAGGCAGAACAGGACCTGCCTGGAACTGAGAGGGGGGAAGGGGGAAGAGGGTGGGGGAGGGGGGCAGGGGGGAGAAATGACCCAAACAATGTATGCACAGGTGAATAAATGAATAATTTTTTAAAAGGTTTTCTTTTCCTATGTTTTCCTTGTTTAAGCAGGATAGCTGCATAAACAGTTATTATATTTGATTTCTTTTGTAGAAACAGTACACTCACTGTATTAAAAAACCTAGGTGAAGGACTATTAAACTGTGTGCAATGTATTCCAGGTCTACTTACAATGGTATCTCCATCTTAATAACATGAGCCTGGAGAGGACTTTTGAGCCATACCAACCAAAACCCAGTGACTACAATTTAGCCTTTTCCTTAGTATCTAATTCATTCTCAGTTAAGTGTCTTTGAAAGTGTCTTAACTCTTTTAAACCAAGAGAGTATAATTTTAGAGCAGTTCAAAGTGATCTGATCATTAGATACCTCAGAATACTGCCATGCTTTTAATATTTTGCAGTACAAGGCAACTTCTAGGCCCCAAAGAAATCATGTGCCATAGTGATTTAGGGATTAGAATGAAAAGAGGTTACTGTGGTTTGGATCCTCACTTCTGATTTACTATGTGTGGGTCCACAGTACAGCCTGTGGGTTTATGTTATTGTGGTACCCATCCCAAGTGTCATCCTAATTCTAATAAAAGAGCTCTGACTTTGACAGTGTTCTGTATGTTTGCCTTGTAATAGAACAGGCTGCTGACAATTCTTTGAATTTACCTGAGGATATAACTCTTCACCCTTCTCTGTCTTCTTATCAGTTAACTCATGATAATCTGTTGCCATCGCCCTCCATTTCGGATAAGCACTTTTAGCTAAATCAGCACAATAGCAGGTGTTTGCAAAAGTGTTTTTTGACCAGATGTGGTAATGTGCATGCAGCTTACAACACTGGCCCTTCAGATTCTCCTAAGACATGGAGAATGCTCTGTAAATTATTAACAGAAAATATCCTCTTCAAAAATGGAAATAGTTTTTATACAAAGTAGAAACACTTCAGGAATATCGACATCCCAAAGATCCAAAAACTCTCCTCAGTCCCTGCTTCATTCTACTAAGTTGATCCAAATCTTATTTAGTTCTAGTTTTTAATTTAATTTTGTCAAGAATTTATTTATTTATTATTTATTTATTTTGAGACAGAGTGTCAGCTGTCTTGGAACTCAAGATCCTCCTGCCTCAGCTTCTTACATGCTGGGATTGCAGGTATGTGCCACCACACCCAGCTTGTTCAGAGTTCTTATTGTTTAAAAGTGAAATGCATTACATATAAACTGGTTAGAGTTACTGTTCCTAGTTTACTCTGGATTTGATGGTACTGGGATTAGAACTCAGGGCTTCACACTTACTAGGCAGGCCCTTGAGCCACTCCTCCAGCCCTTTTTTGTTTTCAGTATTTTGAAGATAAGGTCTCATGAACTATTTGCCTGGGCTGGCTTTGAACCGAGATCCTCCTGATCTGTCTCCTGAATAACTAGGATTATAGGTGTCAGGCACAGGTGCTCAGCTGGGTTATTTTATGTATGTATTATACTTGAGTTTTTATATATTCTGAAAATTCAACTTGATCCAAAAATTTACAAATATAAAAACATGAATAATTAAATAACACTGAAGAAGATATGTAAAAATGTTAACAGGGGCCATCTCTGGGTAATTTTCCATATATATACCATATATATAAGTTTTATATATTTTGTTAAATATTCATGTTACATTCTTATATATCTTCTCATATATCTGTATATTTCCTTAGAATTTATAAAAGGAGGTATTTTTTAATGCTGTACATGCTAATCATGTCTTTTCATTCAAAACATTCCTTAAAATTACTCTGATAGGGACAATATAATCAACACAAGTTTTGAGTCTTAGATATACTTTCTTTCTGAAGTACTACTTTGAGACACTCTTTCATTGAACAGCTATCATTTTTTACCCACTATGTGCAAAGACTGTACTCAGTGTAGATATAGAAAGATGAAAGACATGATTCCTGCCTGCAACAAGCTTATTTTTCTTATTCTAGGACTGGATCTGAGCTAAGAAGTAGTCCTATAGATTACATCTTTTAGTGAGAAGCAAATAAGTCTTTCAATTTCTGTCATACTATAAATAACTTCATTATTTACAATTTCTCATTTTAAAAATGATCAGCATGAGAAGATAGACAAATGGATAGAGAGACAGATAGATAACTTTTGAAGAATGACAAATTTGAATGGATAATAATTTCTTCTTTATCAAACTGCTCAAAGCACTCTTGTGATTAGGGTGTTCTCACATTTTGTTTCAGGCACTTTGACAACACTGTTGTTTTTGTCTTCTATTGTCACGTGTGTATTCTCATGGTTTTGATTTTTTGCAGTCTTCAGGTTAGTGCCATGACATCAAATGAAATAGAGGCCATTCTGAGAACTCGTGAAGTCTTGTTTTAATTGGCATAAAACTGTTTTTATTTCAGTTTCTGTGGAATTTGGAAGTCTGCAACTCATCCAAAATAAGGGCATTCCACAAATTCCATTTCATAAGAACCATCCCTCCTTCATATACTGTTTCCATTTCCTTCAATGTAACTAAACTTTTAGCAGGACATTCCAAGAAAAGTGATAAAGGGAGGAGTTTTAAGACAAGCAAAACACAGAATTCCTACACAGCAAGTCCTCCTGGTTGTGTTAACAGTAGTAGCTGCAGAATCAGTAGTAATAGCAGTAAAGAAAATAAAATTCATAATATAGTTAAACACTTAAAATAGCTACACTTTTAAATGAACTCAAAATTTTTAGAATTAAAAAATAGTATTTATACGTGTACTAGATGATTCAATACAAAAATATTCATAATTCTTTAGCAATATTTGCTATATCTCAACTTGTTTAAACAAAAACTTGGTTTTTCTATGTGGCCAAATGTTTTAGCCTAAAAGTCTTGATTTTTCTTTTAAGTACAAAAGTTACTTTGAACCCAAGCATTTTAAATGCAAAGAGCAACTGAGAGGCAGAGTCTGCTATGGAGAGGAGGCCTCAGGAAAGACGTTGGCTCTTTTCTGCTATATAATACCACTGTTGGCATCTTGTTTCCTGAGAAATCCAGTTAATGGCAGATCCCCACACATGGAGGGTCAGTCTCTTTTGATATGTGATAAACATATCAGTGTTAATGGTAATGGGGATAAGGTGCATCCATAAAGGTGAGCATGGAGTCTACTGAGGAAACGCAGAACATTCACTGTGGATACCCAGCTGGTTTGTTGATTGGCAATAAGGGCTGTATTCTGGTTGCTTTCTCAAGATTTCTGTGGGAAAGCCTGGGCATGTTTTTTTGAAACTCTACCTTTGTGCAGACTTATGGCACAATGTTTTGTTCTAGTGTTATGCTGCTCACTGTCTCCTCACTCAGTGTAATTTAATGCAAATACTTCCGAACGCACTTTTATGAGAAATACAGCTCCATAAGAGCTGAAGTAACTTGGATTCTTTTGCTTCAGAAAAAGGAAATTATTTTGAAGTACATAGGGATGGAATGAAGGATGAACAAAAGGAAACGATCTTACATAGTCAAAGGTCAAAAGGAAGAAAGAATGTCCTGACTGCTGAATTTAAAAATTCCATAGGGTTTTGTGGTGTTTTGTAGAGTTGTTTAAAAATCAGAGAATTGTGATATTGAACCTTTTTTTCAAAAGCCTGTTGAATATTTGTGTGTCTTCTTTTGAGAAAACTCTATTTAGGTAATTTGTCCCCTTTTCCCTTGTTTTTGAAGAATAGTTAAGAGTGATTGTATTAGCCAAGCAGAAGTGTATCTTGAGTCATGAGGCAGGGAATAAGGCAAGTTACCTGACTGTATACCTCAAAGGGCGAGATAGACAGTTGGACAAGCCAAACATGCTGCCCATTTTTAAACCAGATTTTTTTTTCTTTTTTGCTGTTGAGTTGCTTGAGTTCCTTATCAACTCTTGATATTAACCCTTGCCAGATGTATGGTTTGCCAATTATTTTCTCCCATTCTGTAGGCTGTCTCTTCGCTCTGTTGATTGTTTCCTTTGCTGTGCAGAAGCTGCTTAGTTTGATGTGATTTTTAATCTATTTTTGCTTTTGTTCCCTGTGCTTTTGGGATCTTATCCAAAAAATCCCTGCCCGTCCCAATGTCTTAAAGCATTTTTCTTGTTTTCTTCTAGTAGTTTCAAAGTTTCAGGCTTTACAGTAAAGTCTAATCCATTTTGATTTTTTTAATATTACAAGAGAGAGATAGGGGTCTAGATTTATTCTGCATTTGGATATGTAATTTTCCCAGCACTATTTATTGAGGAGATTGTCTTTTTCTAATGTTTTTAGTATCTTTGTTGGAGATCAATTGCCTGTAGACTCATGAGTTTTCTTCTAGGCTGTTCTCTATTCTGTTTCATTGGCCTGTATATCTGTTTTTATGCCAATACCAGGACGTTTTGACTACTATAGCTTTGTAATATATTTTGAAGCCAGGAAGTATATTGCTTCCTGTATTGCTTTGTCCTTTTGCTGAAAATTATTTTAACTATTTGGGATTTTTTTTTTTGTAGTTCCATATGAATTTTAGGGCAATGCAAATCAAAACTACAATGAGATATCAATCACCTTACACCTGCTAGAAAGGCTATTATCAAAAAGAAAAAAATAGATAACAAGTGTGGCCAAGGAGGTAGAGAAAGGGAGCTCTTGCATACTACTATTGGGATGTAAATTACTACACCCATATGGAAGACACTACAGAATGTCCTCAAAAAATTAAAAATGAAGTTATCATGTGATACAGCAATACCACTTCTGGATATAAATCCTAGAGAAATGAAATCAGTCTGTCAAAGAAACATCCACATTTCCATGTTTATTGAAGCACTATTTACAATAGCCAAGAAATGGAAACTACCTAAGTGTTCACTGAAGGATGAATGGACAAAGAAAATGTGATGTGTACACACACACACACACACACACACACACCACACCACACCACACCACACCACACAATGAAATACTATTTAGTCATAAAAGAATGAAATTCTGTTATTTTTATAACATGATAACTGGGGATCATTATGTCAAGTGAAGGTCTAGAAAGACAATTATTATCTAAAAAGTTGACTGCATAAAAGTTGAGAGTAGACTAGTACTTGCTAGAAGCCAGGGAGAAAAAGAGGAGAGAATGATGGAGTAAGGTTGGTTAATGAGTACTAAGTCAGAGTTAGATTGGAGAAATAAGTTTTGGTGTTCTATTGGATAGTAGGGTGACTGTAAGTAATGATAATATACTGTATATTTCAAAAAACTAAAAGAAAGGATTTTGAATGTTTTCATTACAAAGAAATGGTAAATATTTGAGGAGATAGATTATTCTGATTAGAAGATTACACAATGTATATGTGCATCAAAACACCACACAGTACCCATTAATATGTACAATTTTTAGTGTCAATTAAAAGAAAAAAACAACAGCCACATGTGTTGCTGGTCAAGTCTGGATAAAAGACTGGTTGGATATTCCTATGATACTTCTTTTGTTAAGTGGAAAATAATTGTTCCAGGCTGAGGGTATGACTCAAGTGGTAGAGCACCTGCCTAAAACCATGAGTCCCAGAGTTCAAACCCAAGTACCACCGAACAATAATAATAATAGTAGGAAAAGGAAATGTTCCGTCCATCTTCACATACCTGTAAAATAAGAAAATTAACTTTCACACAGTGTAACCGTGTGGTAAACGACGTCCCAGTGGCACATTGTACATCAGTGTCAGAGCACTTGTGATGTCATTGCATTGTTTTGTCGGTTACTTGTCTGAGTCCTTAACCTCAGATTCATTTTTGAGTCAGTACTACTGGTCTTCTGTTCCCATAACCAATAGTAATAACAAACAACAAATGAAAAATTAAATGATTATCTCTTTGCAAGATTTGTGACATTTTTAATTAACCAAAGTTTTAATAAGTAGAAGAGAAACTATGCCATGGTTCCCCAGATTTTTATATCCATTTCAAAAAATTTTCCTATTATTGCTTATACTCTCTCTACAACAAAATTAGAAATAAGGGCAAAATAGTTTCTGCTGGGTATTGAGGGGGGGGAGCAGGAGGGGGTGGAGTGGGTGGTAAGGGAGGGGGTGGGGGCAGGGGGGAGAAATGAACCAAGCCTTGTATGCACATATGAATAATAAAAGAAAAATGAAAAAAAAAAACAAAAAAAACAAATATATTTAAATTTATCATTTAAAAATAAATGGACTTTAAAAATTCCCAAGACATTACCCACATTTGAAAATAATGCCTGTGGGACACACCATATGTTAAGTCTGAAGACCGGGCTTGGTATGCAAATTCAATTCTTTAGCAAAAGTCAGTCCTGGAAGAGCTCTGAACCCACATGTCACAAATAACAACTGGAACTGATCATTTCTGGATCTGTAGTCAATCCTTGAACACATGAGAAAATATTTTTCTTTTTTGTACCTTAATATTCTCATCTAAAAGTTTAGGAGATTCGACTTGCTGCTCATTTAGGCTCTTTTGAGCTCTAAAACTTCTTTGATTATATCTGGTCTTTTATTTAGCAACCATACACAGCTGGATTTAAGTGTCATATGGGGATTTAAATGTCAATGTGTAGCAATATTAATATGCTTTTCAGTTGTTCTTATCAAAAATTTATCTACGTGAAGCCAGCTTGGGCTATACAGTAAGAGTATCTCAAAACAAAACAAAAAAAAGTTATCTATATTCCTATACATTTATGTGTAGTGAATCCATTATAAATATTCAACATGTCTATTCTTAAAATGCTTTAGCTTTTGTATTTCATTTAGCCAATGTCTAGTCCATTTGGGCTGTTATAACAAAAATACCATAGTCTGGGTAATTTATAAACAATAAAAGCATAGATGGAAACATTGGAGTCCGTTGAAATGATCACATAGTAAATCAATAACAGAGTCCAGAACGATGTTCTGATTAGATGATTTTGCAAAGCATGCTAAAAGAATCTGCTTATGCAAGCTTCATAGTAATGAGTAAGTTATTGAAATAACATCTGTAGGTGATTTTTTTTCTCCAAAATAATTTTTCCTAATTACCAACAAATTTTAACTCTATATTTATTTGTCTAGTTTATGCCACTTAATTGTAAATGATTAAGATTGTAATACTGGTGTATTGGGGTTATTATATGCTTTTTAAATGTTGAACAATACCATAAACTATTAATTTAATACTAATTTTATTGCTTTTTATAGCATTTGCAGGAAAATTTTTAGAATAAATGAGAGTAAAATTCCAGTAAGTGCTATTCTTAGTAAATTTCAATAAATTATTATACTTTTAATTAAAAACTCTCTAGTCACATTTTAATTTTAATTTTTATAGACCATTTTCTATGTCAGTAATATGATTTTAGAGTTATCATTAGCATTTATTTTACTCTTCTATTGCTGTTTTTCCTGAAGTGAGTTTATACACAAAACTAATGACTTTCTATACAAATACCCATATAAAATATTTAAATGCCATGCACATATCTGTTCCTTTTCTTGATCGTTTTGAGCTCAGTAGATATTTCAGGTGATCATAGGTATAACTTTCATTCCTAACTATATCATGATTGTAAACCCTAATTATAAGAAAACATTTTTGTTTTAAAATATTGGGAATCTAGAAATGAAGAGATTTCTACTCCAGGAAATGAGAATGTCAGTGTTTTAAGAGCAACTGAACACCCAATGTGCTGGGAAGAGACACTTAGAATTTGGAACAATAGAACTACTATACAAAATAAATCAGTACGCACCTAACAAGGGCTTAGTATGTTTGCATTTCACTCAGGTATTTTAAAAAATCACATTGAGTAAGATGCTAAGTAAGAAGCTAAGTCAAGATGAGATAAGCATGAGAAAGGCCTACGGGGTTCACCAGGAGTGGAAAGGAAAAAAATAGAGCCTAAAACATGATGAACTTAAGCCCAGAAAACTTCCACATCGCCAGGAGTATGGTATTGAGAATTCGTCACCTCAGTCCTTCCTTCTTTTTGTCTGTATCATTCCTGAATGAAATATGAGGACTGAGCCACATAGTAGGTCCCAAGAAGGACTCAGCCCCCTTCATGGCCATTCTGCTAAGTGGAGGCTGATGCATTTGCAGAAAACAACTCTCCAAACCAACAGAGTAGCTTTGCATCCTGATTAAGCACTTGCAGATCAAGGCTGCTGAGCAGTCTCTTCCAGAAGCTTTCTCAGGATTGCTCGGCAGAGTCAGCATGAGATCTTCCTAAAAATATACTAAGTAGGAAATGGTTCAGATCCAAACTGGAAAGTGCTGCAGGAGATAATTAGGGTCAGAAGTAACTTGTCAGGAACTCACAGGGTATAAATAGGTTCTTGATTAACCACTGCATGATGAAGAGGATAGCAAATGGCATTCTGGACACAGATGCAAATAAAGAGTTGAAAAGCACTACTAGTTTTCAAGGCCAAAAGAAGAAAATTTTTTTCTGAAATCAATTTCCACTTTACATAATCACTCAGGAAACCAATTAAATGAAACAAGACAATGTCTTTGTTCAGAAATTAATTTCTATGCTAATCTTGAACCCTAAAATTTTGCTAATCCTGTTGCAGTTTAATTGCTCAAAAAAAAACCCCACATTTAGCCATGATTTCTAAATGCCACTGTTTACCAGTTTTCACAGAATACTTAGTTCTGATATAGAACTTTAAAAAAAAAAAAAGGAAGAAGGCTGGCAGAGTGGCTCAAATGGTAGAGTACCTGCCTACAAAGCATGAAGCCGTAAGTTCAAACCCCATACTGCCAAAAAAAAAGGAAATAAAAGAAAGATACATTTTAGCTCATGGTTTTGAGGTTTTTAGTCCATGGTTGCTTGGCCCCATCATTTTGGGCCTGTGGTGGCATAGTACATCATAGCAGAGAGGTCTGTCCACTGCATCAAGGCCAGGAAGTAAAAAGAGAAAGAGAAGAAAAGTAGGAGCTGGAGTCCCAATATCCTCTTTAAGGGCATACCTCCAATAACTTAGCTTCCTTCCACTAGCCCCCACCCCCTAAAAGTTCCACCACCTCCCAATAATACCTTAAGCTGGCAACCAAGCCTTTAGGATATTGGCCTTTGTGAGACATTTAAGATTCAAACTATAACAACCCCTTCCACAGCCATATCAAAACATGTAAGTACAAATAACTATAGCTTTAATATGGACCCAGAAAGTAGATAGGCACCTACAAACTCTTCTATTCCTCTAGAGGAAAATTCACTATGACATCTAAGAAAGCACTATTTTTTCAGTCATTTATTTATTGACTCATTCATTTAACCAACCTTTATTGAGTGCTAGATGTTGTGTTTGGTTTTGGGAATACGAAGATGAAGACATGCATCTTCATCCTCATTACTAAATGTGAGCAACAAACAGAAGAATGATTTCAGACTGCAGTGTAGGAGAACAGTCTCTACAGGGAGTGAAGGTGTGCAGGTGTACTGAGGAAGGGTTCCTCGAGGTGATGACTATTCAGAGTCTGAAGGAAGAGATAGAGCCGTCATGGTTGAACAGTATATTCAAGGGCCAAGGAATAGGCACGTGTGCAGAGGTGTGGAGAGAGAAGTTGGAGTTTTGATTTAATATAATGTCTTTGTTTTATTATCTCTTGTTTTGGTTTATTTTTTTCTAAAGGCAAAAGAAAAAAACCTGAATGGGAATCATTTGGAAGGACAGACGATCTGTGATTACACTGTCTGCATCTCTTATTGCTGTAGGCCAAAGACCCAGTAGTCTCCAAAGACCCCTTTTCCACTTTAAGTTTTTCTGATTTTCAAAGCTGTAGCACAGATTTAATAATAGACGTGATTTTAAAAAAGGTCAACTGTCACTTGTGACCATTGCAGACAGGACAGGTTGCGGGGTGTACAGGGAGAATACAGGAAGGAGTCCAAGAGGCATTGCCAAATGGCCCATAATCCAATAGTTTTCCAAAACTCTACCAACTCTCCTTCCTCAACCCCCTTTGAACATTGCTTATAACTTCTTTGAGAAGTGTGATGTATTTCCATTCTTGGAAATCTCTAATACTGGAATTATACGATATAATTCAAAACAAGATCCACATAGTTTTATCCTAAATTTCTCATTTTCAATACTTAAAAATTCAGAATTCTTAGATTCTCTAATATAAAGGAAATAATGGAAGCATTTGTTGCCCCTCTGAAAAAGAGATCTTGAGAGTGCACATTAAGTTTAGCAGCTGTCATTGTGTGGAGCTTCAATAAAACTAGATTATTATTGTAGAATCTATTGAGAAGCACTTCATTCCATTTGGCCTGCCTTTTCAAGTCCATGTTATAGAATAATTTTTAAGTGAATATCTCATTTAAACAGCTAAACGCAATGCAGTACAAGATGAATGCATGCAAAACTTAAAATGGACACAACTTTAAAACAAATCTTATGAGGAAAACCAAAATATTAAGATATCCTTAAACTTTCTGATTTATTAACAAAAGTGGCATAATTTTTCCCTTGTCTCTCTTCTGTTTAAGAAGCTTAAGATTCTTTTTGTTTTTTCCAGTAGTGGGGCTTGAACTCAGGACCTACATCTTGAGCCTCTCCACCAGCCGTTTTTTTGTGATGAGTTTTTTCAAGGTAGGGTCTCCCCAACTATTTGCCTAGGCTGGCTTTGAACTGTGATCCTCCTGATCTCTGCCTCACGAGTAGCTAGAATTACAGATGTGAGCCACCGGCGCTCTCCTTATAATAATATCTCAATGCATTTGAAAGATCAATTAAAGTAGAGCAGAATTACAACTTCATATAAGACAGGGAAGAATAACATAACAAAGAGCTAGGTACAGTTTAATGCAGCAATTCTACTTCTAGAACTCCAGCCCATAGAAAGGTAAATAGACAACAATGTCCCTTGCTGCACTATTTGTATTAGTGAAAAAGGCAAAACCAACTTACTCTTGTTGAAAAAGAGGAGTTGTTAAATAAATCATACTAGAACCAGTATGGAATGCTATGCAACTATTAGAGAGAATGAGTTCTATTTATATGTATTAATATGAAAAGATCTCTAAGACATATTACTAAGTACCAAAAACATGTTAATTAATAATATACATAACTGGATATATTTATCTGAACAAATATATGCTTGTATATGTACATATATCTGTAAATTTAACATATGGGAAAAGGTTTGGAAAGGTGCATACCTGCAGAAGAAAGTACATGGGGTTCAAATGAAAGGGTAAGAAGATAGCATAGAAGAATTTGTTACTTCTTTTGCTTTTTTCCTAAGTTTTTGCCATTAAAGCTTAGTACCAGCTTCTTATTTTTTCTTGATATTGAACATTTTCAAACACCAAATTATATAATCCCAAAGCCCTAACACCTGTGATTGCTATGCATTGCAACTTTATGCTACACAGATTGTATCATTTTGTACTATGTGTCAAGCATATCACTAAAAAGACATAAAACACATGCATTTACCTGTGACAATTCACCTTGACTAGGTCATAGAACAAGTAGATTGCAGACTGCAAAGTTTTTAAAGTGCCATATAAGAGTCCTGAAACACATTGACACTCCTCACATTTTGCAGACATAAATGACACGTACCATCAAAACCACAGCCCATCTCATATTTGTTACATTTTTGACAAGCAATTTTCATTCAGTGCTGCTTACTCATTGCCATAAAACTAAAAGAAATATACCAGGTTTTTTTCATTCAAAACTATCAAGGAGTACTCAAGTATACTTTTATAATGCTGTCATTTCTTAATATTATCAGAATTAGTATAATAAACCCTGACTAAAATACAATAACTTTAATTATATAGAGATTTTTGTTCCATGGTACTCAGCTTTACCTAGTACTTAATGCCCTATTTCCCTTCCTCTCTCCTCTCTAATTATATTTTTCCTCCAATTCTTTCTTCATGTCCATTTTCCTGCTTTTCATAAATATCTATTAAATACCCATCATAATCAAGCAGTGTGCTAGGTGCTGGAAATTCAAAGATGAATATGACATAATCCCTGCCTTGGATGAGTTTATATTCAAGTGTGGTAGACCCACATGGAAACAAGTAAGTCTGAATAAAACATAATATCATAAGCAAAATTCTAATGAGACATGAAATAGCATTTATTGGGCATCTACCACATATCAAGCACTGCATTAGATGTTGTAGATACATTGTTCATCTAGCTTTCTCATTTAGCCTTCAGCTTTCCCATAGAAATTTTTACCAATTGCAAATGAGGGCTTGAATTCCAGAAAAATTAAAGTGTTAAAATTTTTAGAGCACTAAGAAATAATCAGACCTATTAGGGGGCTAAATTATAAATTCGGCTCATTAATTGACTTGTCAATACCTACTCCAGAACTAGAACTCAAAAATCTTGTACTTATTAACCAAAGCTCACTTTCAAAGAAAGAAGAGAGAGAGAGAGAAGAGAGAGAGAAAGAAGAAAGAAAGAAAGAAGGAAGGAAGGAAGGAAGGAAGGAAGGAAGGAAGGAAGAAGGAAGGAAGGAAGGAAGGAAGGAAGGAAGGAAGGAAGGAAGGAAGGAAGGAAGGAAGAAAAGAGAAGACGGCAGGGAGGGAGAGGCTGATACAGTTCATTACCATAAAGCACAGTGTTTGGTTTTGAATTTCAAGTATAAGAAAACAACAGCATCACCTTATCAACAGTTAATTCAGAATATAATTGATAATCATATAACTGAATTTCCTAAAAGAAAAACCAACAGCATTGATATTACATACAGAAAGTGGAGGACTCTGGAAACGCTACTGAATAGTTTATTTGATCTTCATTTTACCAAGTTTCTTTAATTTCACAGCTTACATGTATCCTTAAAACAAGAGATAACTTTCCTTTTCTTGGGGGTGGGGATGATAGGGGTATTGGTATAGGTTCTATAGCTAAGATATTTCCAGAGGCCTTAGCCTTATAATTTTGCAGATTGTGTCATATGTAATTGGCAGGGGTTGAGGGGGCACTTGCATTTTATAGCTAGTAAAACTGAAGCCCTAAGATTATTAACTGCTCCCAGCTCAGAAAGTATACTACAAATGCAAGCCGCCCTCTTGGAGTCTTTACTCCCATTTCCTAAATGGGGAACAGGAAATGTTTTCGCCTTTTTCCTCTACTTTTCCCTAATTTAATCCCATTATACTAAAATAAATCCTGTTAAAACTTCAAAAAAAATGAGGGTATTAACTAAAAGATGACAGAAAGGACAGCTAATGAACTTTCCTCAAAAATATTGTACAGTTTAACATTTTCTCTTTTTCAATAAAGATGAAAGATAGCTTACCTGTTTCCTTCTCTCCTTCCAACAAACATATTAAACACCTGTTGTGTTCTGGGCTTTGGGCTAGACACTACAGATACCAAGATAAAATGACTCACAAGGTAACAAAGACAATCCTGTGAAGAGCGTATTTTAATATTCTATTATTCTATAGTAGAGGCACTATGAGCAGCTAGCACAGTTACCATGCTCTAGGCACTGTGCTATGTGCTTTACATGGATTACCTCATTTAATACCTAAAGCAACTCTGTTAGGTAGGTATTAATATTGTCTTCATCTTCCAAACCAAGATAATAAGACTAATAGAGGTTAAGTATTTGCCAAGGTCACACATCCAGAGAGTGACATTGCCAGGTGTTTGTATTTTAATATAATGTACATAATGCTACTAGGATGAAAATACAAACAAATTGCTATGGGAGCTAGAAAGGCATAAAGGGGAGTGACTGACTTGGCTTCAGATAGTCCAGAGATGCTTTATAAGGAAAATAATAATTGAGATTTATCTTGAAAGAAGAAATAGTGGATATTCACTGGGTGGAAAAAAGAAGGCAAAATGTATGCAAAGTCACACATAAAAGGGCAGAGCAAGGTTGAAGAAACAGTTCAGGATCAGCAAGAAATGAGTCAACAGATCTAAAGCCAGATGAGGATGGTTTGCATGCTTCAACAAAGAGTTTAGGCTTTATCCTGTAGCTGCAGAAAACTAAGATTCAAGTAGACTGAAAGAGGTGTGTGTGTGTGTGTGTGTGTGTGTGTGAGACAATGCTTATGACCATAGTGAGAGCAGGCTGGCATACAAAGTCTACCTATAACTGCAATCGTCTAGGAGAGAAAAAAGGGGCTTCCTGAGACTCCACCTCTGGAGAAGTCCAGGTATTCAGACTATCGTTCTGTACAGGATGCTGAAGGGGTAAATAAGACCAGGTAATGAGAGAAGTAATTATTCACACATCTTTTACATGCCATGTTACTGCATGGTTTTTTAAAAGTGTTTTTACATAGAGTATCACAGTTGACTCTCACAAGATCCCTGTGAGGCTATTTCTTGGTCTGTTTTGCAGAGGAGAATCCTGACTGCTGAACAGTTATCCAAGGTCATACAGGTAATCACTACCAGAGCTGGAAGAATCCAAGCCACCCAAGTCTCTTTTCTCCAAAATCCATAGCCTTTTCACAAAGGGCTTGTTTATGGACAATTCAATTTATACTTCCAGTCACTCCAGTTTGCTTTCACTGAATTTAAATAAAATACCTTCACGAACTAAAAGGTTAAAACAGCAGACATGGAAAAATAAGGGTCACATAGCAGATCCATAAAATGCAGGACTAGTTAGGGCTTTAAAAAAATGTTCTATTTCACCTTTGTTGGCACACTGCCATTCTCCTGAAAGGGAAATTTTTGGAGATGCCTATGTCATTTGCATTTGTGATTTTAGAAACTTCCCAGAAAACTATGATCTGAATAAACAGATGTAGTCTTAAGGTGAAAATTACACTTAACTTTACCTTGCAACCTAATTCCCAGATCAAGGTTATTTCCAAATGATTTTGAGTAGGCTTTACACATTTATATATATATCCACATACAGACACAAGCATGTGCATGCAAACAGTGTTAATTTAGAGGAACCAGGTTACTCTACTGCCTTTAGGACCAGTTCACAAAATCACATCCCTGTAACTGAATGCCCTTGTTACCATGTATCAAGCTTCATTCACAATGCCATGGCAAGGTGCCATTATACTGTTACTATCATTCATTAACTTTTGCAAATGGATTGGAAATGGTAATCTATATGGTACAAGTGCTATATAAATATTGGACATTGCTGGGTTTTGTTTTTATTACTCATAATCATTATCATTGCAACTATTTTCTAATCCAATTAACCACCAGCATCAGTACTAGTGGGATAACCCTGAAACCTTGTTTGGAGGATGTAGCAGTAGCAGGAGCCGCATATGCTTTTGACCAAAAAATAATCTTAGCACATGCTGCTTCAAAATAAAAAAGAATTTAGGATGTAACTCAGTGGTAAAGTGCTTGACTACATGCATAAGGCCCTGGTTTCAATCCCCAGCACCACAAAAAGAAAAGAAAAATCTCCTTCTATCTGAAAAGAGCTCTCTCTTTAGATAATCAGATTCTCTTAACCAAGTCAACCACCATCTTATGATTTCCTTCTCATTTTCCCCCCTTTTTTTCTTCCTTTCTAGTCATTCCATCTGAGGGCAGTTCCAAACACATTGTGAGGTTCCAGGTCTAGAAAGGTGAGAGAGTAGGAAAAAGAAAAGACAGACCAGACAGTCACCACTCCAGATTTGCATCCTCCTGCCATACTCTGGCTACACACCAAAATGGTTAAGATAAAATTTCCCTCTTGTCACACTCACCCTTGTATGAGGCTTTGGGTTGTTACCACTTTCGAAATCTCAGTGTATAGCTCTCCTTAATTCCAACCAGATCCTTAGGATATAATGCTTTCCATGAGGAAAAAAAAAATCCCAATCTGGAGGCATTTTGCCTGGCAATCAAAACTGCTAGCTGCAAGCTCCTCACAGACACCTTCTCATTAGGTTTGAGTTCACACTGAGGAGCTCTGTACTCTAGAAATCCATCTACACACAGCTCACCTCTATGAGCTAAAAACTCACACCAGCCATGCCTGAAGGGCATGACCAGGGAGACTGAATTTGACCTACTTCATACTTGGGTTCTTTCTCTGTAGGATCTTAATGAGTTTCCTTAAACCAAATCTTGGTTTCCCTAAAAAGCAAGGAAGAATACACGATTCAAAATGAATCATTTACAAATGTCCTTTTATCATATGCAATGTGATTAAAAACGCTGTTTTTCAATGAGGATATTTCAAGTGGATGACTACCACTTATTCATTATATGAGCAGGAACTACCTAAAAAAAGGGTAAATTAAACTCTCAGAAAACTCAAAAAATGTTATTTTGGTGAGTGATTCAGCCTCTTTCCCTCAAACCAAGCTTTATGCTAGAAGCAATAGCATATGAGGAAAATGGGTGTTTTGAGATGCATTTCATATTTTCCTTTTCTCTTTCTGCTGGAGGAGACTAATGAACAGTGAAATGGCCGAGAGGTAAGCAGGAAGCCACTGTGGAGAGCAGGAGAAGCAAATAATTCGCAAATGGTAGCTAGGTCTGAAACAATGTAGAATTCAGTGTATTCCCACTTTACAAGGTAAGGGGAGAGACAAGGAAATAATAGTCATGTTAGCCTAGGTAATGATAGTAATTAATAATTGCATGCCTTTTACTATGCCAGGCCAGTGCCTGCCAGGTATTTTATATCCATTATCTCTCAGCAATCCTATAAGGGTAGCATTATCCTTATTTTAAAGAAGAAAAGTTGGAGGCTAAGAGAGTTTGGGAATTTGCCCAGGTCCACATAGCAGGGTAGTGGAGCCTGAATTGGAACCCAAATTCAGTACTCTTTCCTTTCATCATCAGTCTTTGTACCACTCCTTAACATTATGCATTCCTCAAATGAGAATAATATTATATTATTACATCAATTTGAAACATATTAAATGACATTCCAGCAAAACATGTAGGAATTCAAATCTTAATGAGCATAAAAATTACCTAGGGAAATTGTATAAATTTCATATTCCTGGGACTCAGTTCTAGAGATTGATATTTAGTAAGTCTGGGAAAGGGTCCAGATCACCATGATGTAGCCCAGGCTGACCTCAAACTTGTGATTCTCCTCCTACCTCACACTCCTGAGTACTGGAAGTACAGGCACGTACCACCAGGCCCAGCAGAAATCTACATTTTTAATAGGTATCTGAGTGATTAACGTAAGTCATTCTCAGACCACACATTGAAAAAAAAATGTCACAGACCTTATCCTAAATTACCAATTCTCAACTTACCATTTATTTCCTTGCCTTTTATTATTTACTTTATTCTAAGATATGAGCTATGCCAATGAGGTACTCTGGTAAAGATGAAAAAAAATACAACACTGGTAGGAAACCCAAATTTCTAGGTATAACTCTGTTGTTGGTTATTTGGGAAAATATATAATTCCTTTAAATTTTTTGTGCCTTTGTTGTCTCACATGTAAAATGAAAAATTTCTAAAATCCAGATCTAAGACTTTATTTGGTTGGAGTAAGCCAATTTTCTTTTAAATTTTTAAATGATAATAAACCATAGAGCCTAAACATTTCAATGATGAAATTTAAGCAGAGTCTAATTTCTTTATTAATTCAGAATACCAACACAGTGCTTCAAAATATCATAGGTTTAGGGAAAGAAAATGGGAATCCAAAGATGGAAACAGTTACAAGTTTCATTACATCATTAAGGCAATTCATTTGTTTTCTTAGCAACCAATTTCCTCAATCAGGTAGTTGTACCTATAGCTAAAAGTGCTTCAAGTATATAGTATTTGAAATCTTAAAAATTAAGTTATTGGATAATCATTCATTCTAACTTTCAATAGCATCTAAAGTCCACAGCTATTTTGAGTTAGCTTTTAAAGAACTAAAGATAGCTTTTGATTTACATTAACATGTCTCTCGATAATAAAATCACAGTTAAAAATTGCTGACTTTCATCTTGGATAAAAATGCCCACAGTGTGGCATATTGGATGGTTAGTGTCCATGGAAACAAACTTAATAAGTGAAATGAGTCACACAAATAAAATACCAAGTTACAAAGGAGAAGAAAGACCCCTGGGCAGATGAGCTGTATGGTTCCAACTCAGTGAGGAAAATCACGAAGTGAGCTTGTTGCACCATTAAGAAAATCGTGGATATGTTTACTTCCCTTGAAATATTGCTCTTTGCTCTATGATTTAGTAACACCTTCCCGGAAGACACTAATTTGCTTGTTCAAACACACAAATATAACAGCAAAATTTGGTTAAAGAGTCAATGAAAAGATATATTATTACAAGCAAAATCTGAATCATCAAAAATAAAAGAAAATTCACTTAATTACGAACCAAGTTGAGATTGCACTATTTATAGCCATATTGAAGGACACATTAATCTCACTTTAGATGGTGTATAATATTTTCTCTAGAACTTGATGATATAATTTAATGACTCTTATTTTAAAAAGAGCTTTTCAACTCAACTCATGCTAGTTTTATCTTCAAATCTTTCAATTATACCACATTCCCCAAAGCATCATATTAAGTAAATTCAATGTATTCATAATCTTACATAATATATATAGAAAAGTCACATAGGGAAGTATACTAAGATTATTTTCATGTTTCATAAGGATAAGTGTACTTTTTCTATGTATTTACTAGCTATTTCCCTAGCAAGATCTTGAGGAATTCATAAATTGACTTTGACTTCTTCAGTTTATGATTTTGTAGCATCCAAGAAAGATAAAATGTTTTCCACTATAGCTAAAGAGTATGACAGTGCTATAATCTATTTACTTGTATTATAAGATAAGCTCAGAAATTAAAAAGAAAAGGTTACTTTTTTCGGTCAAGAATTCAATTTTTTAAATATTCCATATTAATCTTTAATAACATCTGTAAATTCCATGGCCCAAAAAGCCAATAACTAGGTTTTCTTTTCTGACTTAAAAATTCTAGATAACATAAGGAGCAGGTGAAGGAAGGGGAATATGGTAGAAGTGCTATATGTTCATGTATGAAGATGGAACATGAGACCTGTTGGAAGTATTCTAAAAAAGGGGGAGGGAGAATCAAGGAGAAAGATGGAGGGGATGTATCTAACTAAGATATATTGTAAGCACTTTTGTAAATGGCACATTGTATCCCCAGTATAACTATAATATGCTCATAAATAAGTAAAAGAAAAGAATTCTAGTCAATAACCTATTATCCACACAGGAACTTAGAATCAAACCACCTCTAAGCCATCAAAGACCAGGTGGGCTCTGGGCTATATAGGAGCTAAGGCACTTTGTGCCTTCACATTTTCCTGAATCTGCTAGAGGAAAAAAAAAATTCTGTGAGATTGAAAGGGGCTGGAAAAACTACAGAACCTCTCTACCAAGGCAACAGAAAAGAAAAGAGTATATCACCATTGAATAAGGGACTTCTATAATCAGAAATCATTGGGATGCAACTTGTCCTGTAAAATTTGCATTTAATTATGTAATTTCTTAAAGACTTTGGGCCCACTTACACAACATTGGATATAATTATGGTTTAATTATATCAATCAATGCTGAGGGGAACATACACACAAAAAGAGAGAGAGAGGCCTTTGTTGGAAATGTATCTATTTTGTAACTATAGAGTAAATAACTTTTTCAAAATTATTCTTTAAGCATTCAGGATTTTGGTAGACTAAATAATTCTGGTGTCTGAAAGATCAAGAGAATATCAAAATAGATTAAATTAATTTACTACAGTAGCAGCTAAAATTTATCAAATGTTTGATATAAATGATCTTGGTTAATCTTTCTGGCAGTTCTTTGAGGTAGATATAATTATATATTCTGTTTTATAGATAAGGAAACCGAGGCTCCCCCAAAAGTTAAGAAACTTGCCTAAGGATTTATAGCTGATAATGGTAGAATCAGAATTTAACCCAGGCAGCTGGGTTCCAGATCTGACATGTTTAAACAGTATGATATGCCACCATCCATAAATGAAAAGTAATGGAAACTCCTCTTTTGTCTTCACAAATCCAGCTCTGTAATGGTCAGCTTATCTCTGCCTACCTGTCATTAGTTGTCAAGGAAATGAGTCACAGATCTCCAAGGTAAGCAGCATAAAGCATTCAAATGAAATTTGAATAAGGAACTTTCATTTTTACTTATGCTGCATTGCGCTGCATTGAAGGCAATTTATTTCATTCAGTACTTCAGAGGTCACACTATTAATTTTGGTATATGATACTAGATAGAAGACATGCCCTGTCCAATTTGTTGTACTCTTAATAGGAATTTCTTTAGCATTGAGGATATGGAGTTCAGCAGCATGGAATTATGGCTTCTGTGAACACATTCCAAGTCCTAAAGCTCCTTGGTAGGGGTTGAGAAAAATGAACAACTCTCTACATAAAATTTGTAAGAATTGGCCATAAAACAGAACTCTGATTCATATCATGCTGACTGAGAAAACCTCACTCCCTTGAGGTAGCTGGAGGAAATTTGTGGTCTTCTCCAACCAAAGAGCTTGGGATGTCCCAAGAGCACCTTCTCAGCAATGGGACTCTTATAGTCCATCTCTTATCTTTGGAGACCAGTGGGTTTCTCAGCCCCAGTACAAATGCTAAGGAATCTCAGGAACCCTCTGCAATTTCTAAATCTTAGGGGCACAGCTAAATGGTATACACTATTTCCTTCTCTAACCTTTCTCCTCCAAATTGTGGGGTTCTGTGTTATCTGTACAGACACAGATCTCAAGCCTTTGAAAAGTGACAATGATCAAGTTCTCTTTTTCACTAGAAAAGACTGGAAATGCTAAGAAGGTTTTAGTAAGTTATATAATATATAAAATCACCTAAAAGTAGAAGTGCCTTTTCAAAAGGCATCATCCTCAACTGTAATCACAATGTTATTGTCTACACTCAAGTTCATCCTATATTTCATGCAACATTTTATTATTTCCTTATCTGACAATGGTTATTCTTGAAGCCGTGATCAGATTAGAAGGTTAGGCAGATGGCACCTGAAATTTAGATGGATTTTTATGTCACTAAAAGGAATGTTTGCTCTGCCTAAGAAAAGTATTGACTATGAAAGTCACAGGCTCCAGACCATTTCCTGTGGGATTTTCCCACCATCCTTCCAATTAGTCAGTCAAAGTGATGTTTCTCTAAACATGGTCATTTATTTTTCTCTGGAGGGTTGCCTTCTATTGAATCCAAGAAAGATGATCCTGGAAAAGAAAGAAAGCTTTCTACACCCCCCAGTGCAATATTTATGATTAATTGCAGTTCCTCAATGAATGACAAAGGAAAAGTGCATTCAATTTCCTTGTTCTCACATAAAAAAGCATTTGTTGCAATTTGAGTCTCAGCCAAATTCCATTGTTTAGGCAATAATTAGTCAAATTAAACCAATCACTAGTAATCATAACAGAGATTCTACAATTGCAATTAGACCGATGACCTTGGACTTATGAAAATAAAACGTGGGGTGTTTAATTGCATAATGCAACCCTACAATTCTATACCTATAAATGCAAGCCTTTTCTACTAGTAGATTAATTTAGAATACCCTGAATCTAAACATTGCTGAAAGTGACAAAACTATGCTAAGTTCTGTAAAACACACATGTAGCATTTTACTTTAAACAAATCAATCCATTATAAAAATAAAATAAGACTCTCATATAAATAATGACTTTAGATATTTCAGAAATATGAATAGACTTTGCAGCAAAGATTTAAATTGAACTGTCACAGGAAATTGAGTCTAGTTAAAATTATCAAATGATTAAAACAAACCAACAACTTTTCTAATCAGAGAAATGCTGAATCTGTTCAATACCCACTGTCAGTTAAGAAACAGGCTAGGTTATGCAGACAAAAACAAACCTCAATTTGGTTGCTTCACATCAACAAGACTATGAATAAAAGACTCTTCCAGCACAGTAAGCAAATTTCCCCTTTAATAAGAAGCAAGGAAAAAGCAATATTTCAATGTTTGCTTTCCTTCCTCCGAGGGAGAAGGTTTCACTGTGACTTACTTTACTTTCTTTTCATTCTGTCCTATTTTTTTGGCTCTCACAGTCAGCTCCAGTAGCAACATGACAATACCACTTTGCACTTGCCCAAAGCGCCTTTTCTCTAAAACTCTCAGCTGTAGTCTATGCGAGGAGCGTATAAAGCAGGGGAAATGATGCAAACATTGAAGTCCATCCTCTCGTACAACTGTTTGACAGACCCAGAATCATCTTAACTCAAGACTGGGTATGAAGGACATCTCTAAAAATGCAAAATAGACACAACAATACAATACAAAAAAACTCCCCAAAAATCATGCTTAGTATCCTTGAGGCCTCCAGCAAGTTTGACCATTATCTTGAGCTCTGTGTCACATACAAATAAAGGCAAGCCTCTTTCCTTCATGAGGATGTGAAGAGTAACTAGTCTGCATTTTCTAAAATAGAATTTGAGGGGAGGGGAATCACATCATTGGAATTCTAAAAATAAGGCTGAAGTAGCTACCCAGAAAGTATCCATCATGAATGCATGTTTCTAGAATAGGGTACACTCACATTTCTATTTTTTTTTAAATGGAAAGACTCATTTGTCCAAGGAAGAAACATCTCAAAATTTCAAATTGTTGAAGATTATAGTTACACAATTATTTTTTAATGGAAGAGAGAATTTTTTTTTTACAATATCAGAGCTGTCTGATATATGTTTAAGGAGATCATCATAAGACAGAGTTTGGATTCCCCAGACATTGGCAAGTACCTGGATTTTAGAGATCCTCTTTGCTCTTAGCATTTATAATGACCTTCAAAACTTAGAGCAGATTCTGCTTCACATTTTATGAAAGATGCAAATAATTCTTTTCATAGTTTAACAGATAATTAGAAGAGTTGGTTTGTGGGAGCTGACAATTTCTCATCCTAGTTTTAGAATTTAATGAACCCAAAACAAAATATGCATAATAACTACAACCATACCAAAAGAAAAACCATACCAAAAGAAAACATAGGGAAAGAATACATCTACTGAAATAATCAGAGAGAGTCTTTCATATAATACATGTTTCTTCTAGATCAAAGAAGAATTTTCAAAAAAGTTTACAAAACCATAAATAAAGTATCATCCTGTTTTTGTTTTCTTTAAAAATGTACATACAGACAAACAAATCAACAACAGCAACATATAGAAAAGAAAATAAATCATGGCAAAGTGGAATTTATCCTAGGACTGCAAGACTGGTTTAACATTGGAAAAGTCAATCAATGTAATTTATCATATCAATAGACTAAAGAAGGAAAATCACACAGCCATCTCAATATTAGTATGAATACATTTGAAACAATTATACATGCATTCATGACACTTTCAGCAAATCAGAAAATTGCTTAACTTAACAAAAGGCATTTACAAAAAAAAGGGAAATAAAACTATAGTTAGTATCATATTAAATTGAGAAAAAATGAATGCTTTCTCCCTAAGAATAAGGCAAGGGTGTTTGCTTTCTCCACTCCTACTCAGCATCTTACTGAAGGTCCTCAGAAATAAATGCATACAGATTGGAAATAAAATAAAATATTGTCTATTTGAAGATAATGAACACATCTAAGGATGCTCAATGTTAGTTATTACAGATATGCAAATTTAAACTACCATGATATATAGCTACATATCTATTAGAGTTGCTTAAAAAGTACTGGTCACGATATGAAACAATGAGACCCTTTCCTTGATGGTTGGAATAAAAAATGGTATAGCCAATCTGGAAAACAACTGGATGTTTTTAAATAAAGTTAAACATGTGCTTAACATATAATACAGTAATTCCATTCCTAGGTATTTACCCCAGAGAAATGAAAACTTAATATTTTTAGGACTTTATTCATAATTACAAAAAAGTGGAGATAATTCAATTGTCTTTTGATTGGTGAATGGAAACAAACATCTATGCAATGAAATTATTACTTAGTGGAGAAATAAATAAGCTACTCATACATGAACATCATGGATGCATCTCAAGAGCCCTATGCTAAGTGAAAGAATCCAAACTCAAAAGGCTACACACATCCTATGTGAATCTATTTATATGACATCCCAGAAAAGGTGAAATCAAAGGAACAGAAAACAGATCAGTGGTCACCAGGGGCCCGGGATAAGAATAAAAGGGACTGAAGGCAAGGACCAGGAAAGAACTTTTTGACAATGATGTAACTTGTTCTGTATCTTTATTGTGCATGGTGACATGATGGAATGTGTGAGTGTCAAAAATCACAGAGCAGCACCACAAAAGTATGAATTTTACTGTAGGTTAATACAATAAATGTAAAGACTGAATTAGCTCACATAGACACAAACATACAAAACTGAAAGTCCATATATAACATACTGATATTGATTATCTCTTAGATGTGATATGAATGATTTAAATTTTTTTCCTTGTCTTTTTCCAAAATTTTAAAATTATCCCCAATCAATGTGTGCAATTTTTGTTTCTAGGAGGGAAATAAAGCCAGTTCTATCTGTTGAGTGTGAACCTTGAGTCTAATTAAGATGGCAAGTGCCTCTTAGAGGGCTCCTTGATTCCAGTTTTTCTTCCCTCCTCCCCCTCTGCCCTTTATCCTTTGTAACAATTTCAATACGCCAATCTTTAGCTCAAAGCTACATTTGCTGATTGTTGCCTACTCAGGCAAGCCCTAATTTCTTTGCTGTGTTTTGAGTCTAGTTTTGGCATAAATAAGATTGGGCAAGATTTATTGAGCCCTTATTATGGGCCAGGCACTACTAGGTGTTCTAAATGCAATACCTTATATAATCTTAGCACAGCAACCTTAAACAATGTACTTTTTCAATCCTGAATTTACAGATTCCCATGACATATAGAAGTTGGATAATTCCAAAGTCCAAATTGTTAACCACTTGAAGTGGTGTGAAGTGGTCAGGGAACATGGCATCAGGAAGAAAGCTGCTTGGCTTCTAAAGTTTGACTCTCTACTTTCTAGCTGTGTGACCCTAAAAATAAAATAGTAGTAACTACCTCATCAGTTCGTTATAAAGATTAAATTACACATGTGAAGTTCCTGGCATATAATAATGCACTGTCCCCAAACTCTACCTCATGTCCAGTCCTTTCTCTTTGGCTCTAACAGGAACCCTCAGCTCCTATCAGGATGATCACCTAACTGTTCAGTAGCAGCACCAAACTCTTTATGCCTCTAGGTCATTAGTTTACTATTCCCTCAGCCCAAACACCCTCTCTTTTCTTTTCTACCATCTCTTTCCCTAGCCAACTAGCTAGGGATGTAGTTCCCTTACATCCAAAACAGTGATACTTTTTTACTTCTTTATGGATAGTCAGTAATAATTTTATGTGCATTAATTTTGTCTTCATTTAATATGGTCATCCAATTAGATAGTCACTAGGGCTCATGTGGTTATTTAACCTTTAATTGATTAAAATGAAGCAAAATTAAAATTTATTTTCTCATTACACTAGGTACATTTGCTCCAGCAGCTGGTGTCAACTGTGTTGGACAGCTCTAATACAGACCGTTTTCTTCACCATAGTAAGTACGATTGAAGAGTACTAACCTAAAATGTAAGTGCATGGAGAGTAAGAATTACAAATAAGATTCTGGAAACCCAGATGTGCATAATATAGTGATTTCATAGGAGGAGCTCAGTTGTGTACTCGTGTTTTGCTTTATTGATTCACCAAGGAGATTCACATTTGATTGGAATACTAATGTGGCCATTTGACCTAAGCCACAAAATACTGATTGATTAAATTATTCATTCAATTTTAACTTTTGTTTCAAAAGACCAAATTTCTAATAAGGCAGCCTATTTTCCCTTTTTTTAGAGAAGCAAAATAATTATTTTGCCAATGATCCCTTCCTAACAGAGCTGATGCAATTATACAGAATCTTAGATGTGAAACTGCTTTTGTTAAATACTCTTGCAAAACTTTACCTGAAATAATTCTCTTCGGTGAAAATCTATCCATGTGCCTGGCAGATATTGCCCCAATAACCTGCAGCATTTCAATAAAAGTAAAATGCCTCAGCATTGCTGCTACTACTGGAACCAGTTCCCTTGGGCACCTGAGCCCCTGTCTTATTCTCTCTTCACTGAATACCAGACTTCTAAATCACTCCCATGCCCTTAGGATATTTTATGCCCACTAATGATGCCACTTATTCTGAGCGCCTACAGTTTGGAAGCGCTCTGAAAAAGTAGCAGAAGCTAAGGCCAGTGGTGAATCTCCTACCCTATCATGTAAACATCTTAGCTCTATGCCGTCTGAGCCACTGTCCCAGAGTAAAAGACTCACAGAAATCAGACTACGCTTTCACCATTTCACTAAGACTGTTGCAGAGAAGTAGGTCACTAAGAAATAAGACATAAAATTAGCAAAATCGCATTTCCCCCCACCATATGCTAAGAGGTTTCTCCAAATGATAGTATACATGAAAAACCCATCTAGTAGACAGGAGGGTGAATTGAGAAAGTGGCTTCAGGAATGCAAAGATTGAGACACTCATGCAAGATGAATTGCTTTTTGGTAATTAGATTTGAGGATTTTTTTTGTCTTCTATGACTCCATTGTTTTGTGTGTTGCCAAAGACTTTTAAAATGCCAAGGAGATAAAGGTCTTTCTCCAATACTACATCTCTGGGCTTATAGTCAATGAAAACTTTTATAAAAATTTTTATAGGCTTATTTGCTAAATATTTTAATATTTAAGTGGTTCAAGTTTCAACCAAACTATAATTAAGACTTGAAGAAGAAAGTTATTCCGGGGTATGTCATTATTAGTTAAAAAGGGATAGATGTGAGTTTCAACTAATGAAATTAGCAAAATGAGCCTGATTATATATTTTTGGAATTCCCCAATTGCTCTTGGTTTCTCAGCATAAATAATTGGTCCCAATTATTAAAACTGAGAAATTTAACAAGGCACAAGATTAAAGTGCATGAACGCTGGGTCAACCTCACTCTCATTCATTAACAATTATTAAAAATGCTTTTAGCTGGGATCACATTTTGCATTCCAGAGAATTTTTTTAATTGACAGCAAATTTACATCCTTTCCTTATTGTAGCAAATTTGCTTGACTTTTGGTCTTTATGCTGACATTTTATAAACTAGTACTCTAGTTCCATCGAGAAATGGCATGATAATAATCTATGGCAAACACTTGCAAATTTTTTTAAAATGGGGAGGAGGAGTAGAGATAGTGGGATACACAGAACCCTCTGGCATCAGAAAATCAACAATATCAACAAAAATTTATTGGCAGTCTCTTTGCTTTGATCCACATGGAAATCCACCCCACTCCCAATCTATCCCTTGGGAGGTGTGGTGAATCTTTTCATTAAAGAGATTGGGATGGGAAGGAAGGATAAATAGACTTAAAGGGTCACAGAGTATGAAGAAGAGATGCAGAGAGAGGAAAGACTCAGATGGGGGTAGAGAGAAAGCCCAAGACATATGACTTGGAAAGAGGAGCAGAGAGAAACAAAACCTTCTAATTTAGAGGTTTCTGGTGTTAGATTAGGATTTCAGAATAATAATCAAATGGAAAGTCCAAGCAAGAGTGAAACTCTGCTGAAATTGACTTGCTCAGTGAGCCAAGTCACATTTTCCCTGACTTTTCCACAACACTACACTTCTCTGTTTATGCTCTCTTCTGATCATGATCCAACCTTTGGATTGTCCCTCATGCTATTCTAGTCATGCATTCTCTAGAGAGTGACAAATACTAATTCATAACCTCTTGTGTATTTGGATCAGGAAGTTATTTTTCATTTGAAAGTCAACTGAGATACTCATCCCCAAACCTTTACACAGTATGGCTGCCCAGGTTGCTTTCTGAGCCTGGCATTTCATTAATGAATACTAGAGATAACTCCCCAGACATTTTATAAGTCACCGCATCCTCTTCGCCATTGAAGCAGAGGTAAAGATATCGCAAGAGTGACTGATTCTGGGGGAATGACAACATGAAGCAAGTGTCTCTAATTTCCCATACATTTGGTGACATTGACCTGTTTGATCTACACACTAGAATGTACTGAGTGTTCTGGTGAACTACAATTTAAAATGCAGGGCAGTAACATTAACTACGCCAGTGATTCTCACACTTCAGCACGCATCAGAATCACCCGGACTGGAAGTCTTGCTAGAATACACATTGCTGGACCCTTCTGAGAGTTTCTGCCTCAGTAGGTCTTGAAACCCACTGTATGTAAGAGCCACTGATATGAGCAATCCCAAGTAATTTAGGAGGGTGGATATGGGGAACTGATAGGTTAATTCCTGCAAAAGAGGGAAGGAGATGCTTCCTCTAGACCAGTGCTTTTAAATCTGGAATGTGCCTATGAGTGCAGATTCTGAGTGAGGAGCCGGGGTGGGTCCTGAGATTCTGTATTTCTAAAGCTCTCAGATGATGCAGCTGACTCCAGAACCACACTGAGTTTCAAGGCTGTACATTTACAGGGCAGAGGTTCTCAAGTATACCCCGAGGGCCCTTTTTACTAAAATCCCAGAACTGTGTGAGGTAGTGAAGGGGACTATTATTAGTACAGATTCCTAGATATACTACATTAGAAACCCTGGAGGTGGGGCCTGCCTGTCAAACAGAGTTTTTGAGATTCTTATGTACATTAAGAACAAAGGACTGGGGGTGAGGAATGTTAAAGAAGTGAGGATTCAGGAGTCAGTATTTCTAGGCACTGACTACTGATTATATTCTGTCTCTTCTTCATTCTGTTACCCATCTTTTGTTGGCTGTTGATGACATCATCAGAAAATGTAGAGGATCTTGAAAGAAGAGGTAAAGGCTGGGAGTGTGGCTTAACTGGTAGAGCATCTGCCTAACAAGCACAAGGCCCTGAGTTCAAACCCCAGTACCACCCAGAAAAAAAAAAAAAGAAATTTCCAATGACCTGCTTTGCTCTGCATTAGCAAAACCTCAGTAGGGGGAAACAAATGAAAATTACAAGCCACAATTTAAAGGTTTTCTATCAGTCTAAATTATCTTGTCATACCTACTCTGTTTCTATAGACAACCACAGATTGTTGTCTAGACTTCTTTTGTTAGTAGTAAGTGAAAAATGTTTTTGTGATGATCACTTAATATGTTGCTAAATCCAGAAGACAGAAACTGTCTGCCAGCAAGTGCCATATTGAAGTTTCCTAAACACTACAGAAAATAGAAATTATTTACAGTTAACATTCAACATTGGCAAACAAGTCATGCTATTAAAGATGTATTTGCATATGTTATATTAAGAAGCATGCAAATGTATGTGCAAACCTAGGCATAATTAATCATTTCTACCAATGATGAATGCCCCATTTCCCAGTCTCACTATCCAATCACCATCCCATTTCTTTTGAACACAGATGTATATTTCTAACGCCCTGGAATCCCAGCAGTATGTGCAATTCCCATCTTTCATCCCCAGTTCTTGTGCTTACTCCTACATTTGAAGGACTGAACCACTGGAAAATGACTCCATTTTCTCATCTGACAATGAAGAAAGTGAAGTTTGAATAGCAGCAGATATGAACAATTATTTCTAATTCTTGTTCTTAATGTCTGGACCATCTAGAGAGCTTTCCAAGAGTTCAGATTCCTCCATGACTTCAAGATTTAGATTCAATGGGTCTTGCTTGAGTGGGGCAGGAAAATTTTTCTCCTTTTTTTAGTGGTACTGGGGTTGAACTCAAGTCCATGTGCTTGCTAGGCAGATGTTGTACCACCTGAGTCCTTTTTGCTTTGGTTATTTTTGAGCTAGGATCTATTGTTGATGCCCACCAACCTGGACCTTGATCCTCCTATTTATGCTTCCCGTGTAGCTGGGATGATAGTCAAGTGCTACTATGTCCAGCTTTTTTTTTTAATCAGTTGATATGGTGTCTCTTGAACCTGTTGCCCAGGCTGACTTCAAGCTTCAATCCTCCCAGTCTTCAGCCCCTGAGTAACTAGAATTATAGGCATGAGCCACTGTACCTGGTTAGGAAACTTATAACTTTCTAAAAACTATTCAGATGATCAGCAGAGCCTGGGCACTATTGGCATACATAAAGGAGCTTTGGGCAGGATCATGGAATTTCAATATTGTTGTTGTTATTATTTTTGCTGTTAATAATTGTATTAGTTAATATAGAGGTCTTTCTACATGCCAGTTTACTAGACAACTGACAAGTGTTGTCACTGAATTATCACAATAGCCATCCAAACTAAGCATGAGGAACCTAAGTCTTGGAGAAGTTAGTAATTTGCCTAAAGCCACAGAGATACTGGCAAAATAGGCATTTGGTATTATCACTGAGTAGTATGTGAGTCATAGTTAGATGAGTCATTTAAGTCATTTTCTTATTTGAGTATGTTTCTTTCTTTTTCTTTTTTTTTTGGGGGGGGGTTTGAACTCAGGGCTTTGTGCTTGCTAGGCAGCACCCTACCACCTGAGCTCATTTTCTCCTTTGAAGATGAGGGTGTGTCCTAGAACCAGGTCTCATTTAAGCTTCCTTCAAGTTTTCATGTTTGCTTATAGAATTGAATTGAACTGGAAGAAAAGATTTTTGGCCTCTGGACCTCAAGGTGCATTGCTAGACTTCCTTTGCCTTCTTTTTATTTTAGGTTTAACCCACCATTTCATTCATGGCTCCTCATTTCCCACAGGGCAAAAATTCCTTCAAGATCAGCTCTAACTCTTCTTTCATGATTCCCTTCCCAGCACTCATCAAGACCCCCAATCCTCCAGCCCCAAGGGGTTATTCTCTGCCCTTGCACAGTGCTCTCTAGGTTGCTTGATGGGATAATCCAGCCCATCCACACTTCAATTCCTTCTTGAAGACATCATTCTTTTCCTGGTCAGAATTCTTTTTAAGATTTTGTGTTGTACTGTGCTGTAGGCAGAGTGAACTTAAGTCCTAGCTCTTAGGAAACTTCAGCTTGAATATTCTATCAGCTTACCCACATAGACATGTCACGTACTCAGTGGCCTTGATTGAGACAACATGGCAACTGTAGTTATGGCATATATCTGAAGGATGTGAATTATTTTCCTTTTGGTGAGATTCTAGAGAGCAGAGCCTCTTATCTGACTATTCTTTCACCCATAACCATCCATCCATCCATTCAACCACCCATTCATTTACTTGAATATATATCAAGTCATAGTTTTCAAATTTAAGTCACCTATCCTCAGCATATAACAGACTCTTAATTTTTGTTGAATTTATATTAACTGTTTTTATATGAATCTCTGTTTAGATAAACCTTTTGCAATCGACTTTTTTTTCTAGCTCTGCCTCTGCTACCTTGGATAAAAATCAGTTTAAGCAACAAAGTAGCAAAGGAATGATAGCTATAGAAAATGAATGGAAGGACAGAAATGTTAAATTTGATTAGTTCAAGCTACTGGCATAATAAAAGAGACAAAGCTGACATTGTGCTTTGGTTAGAAGACAATGATGAAGGCCAGGCTCCTCAACTGGACCTGTGCCCAGCACCGCCTTTGTACCAACCCTGGAAAAGGGTCAGGCAGCATGCAGCCAGTGTGACCCTTAAACCTAGGTAAAAGCAAGCAAGGGGTCACCAACAGGTCATCCAGAACCACCCAATCCATCACAACATGCAGTGGTGGTATTCAGGGAAAAAATATGGTAGACTTCTTAAAGGGAATTCTGTGCACTTGGACACCAAAAGAACAGCATGAGTAAAGGGGGATCTTTACTCAAGTCTGAATCTTTTTTTCATAAGGCACTGTTGCTTGGTAACTTGTGAGAGTTTTCACTGATGTCCTAAGGCCTTCTTAGCATCTCTTCTATGCATTCCAAGACCTCCTTCCATTAACTATCATACAATAGTTTCCTGTGAGTTTATCTGTCACTCATGCTCAACTGAAAGTTCTATAAAGACAAAGCATAATTCACTGTGGTATTCCTAAAGCCTAGTAGAGACATATTCATCCATTGAGTAGAGACTCAGTATATATTTCATGAATTAATGAAGGCAAAAGTTAACAACCTGTACCTATCAAGGTTGTTTCTTTTACAATGGAAGATGTTCTGTTGTACAATCCTGATGTCTCAGATTAGAGGTAGGTCTTTTAACCTGGGGGAAGGGTGGGGGGGGCCTATGCTTGGCGACAATGGGACAGAAAGGATGGAAGCATAGAAAGACTAGTTAAACTAAATTCCCTTTAAAACAGAGAACACCACACCTTTACTCTCCCAGTCATTGCTAGAAAGTAGTCTTGAATCTGATTGTGTTGCATTAGGATAGGCAAATGTTTTCTTTGCAAGAGTTTGTGCCCTTCTTTCTGACTTTGCATGAGTATCCAAAGAATTCTTGTAATATCAACAAATGGTCTGGTCTTTGTTCCAAATGAAAATTACAGCTTTAACATTTACTTCCTGTTAGCCAGGGCCTGGGAATCTTGAATCAATAATTTCAAAGACCAAATGAGATGGCCTGTGCTTTATAATGTGTTTTTCTATCTCACTAGCATACATCCTGCCATTTTCTTTTTGCAATCACCTGCAATTACTTTTCATATTTAGAACAGAGGACACATTCCCTCGATCATCTACTTGAATATTGTGTAATTACTCTACAGCTAATGAAACCTAAGTTATTAAAAATGGTTAGGTAAAGATTACCATATTTTCTTATAGACAGGCAGGAAATTAGTTTTTGAGACCTGCATTACGGGGTTAGTGGCAAGACATAGAATTGTCTGATCTTGCAACATTCTCCCAGTGAAATGACCAGCACATTGTAAGTCACTGACACTGTGAATCAATCAGAAATCAAATGTGCAGAATTCCTGCCTCAGTCTTATTTAAGATGATATATGAAAAAGTCATCCAAATGGCCAGTAAGTATATGGAAAAAGTGTTCATCATCACTAATCATCAAGGAAATGCAAATAAACACAAGATACCATCTCTCTCGAGTAAGAAAAGGTAACCAATGTTGGGAAGGATGTAGAACTCATACACACTATTAGTAGGGATGTAAATTTGTGCAGCCACTATGAAAGAGTATGAAGGTTCCTTAAAAAACTAAAAACAGAACTGCTATATGATCCAGAAATCCCAGAACTGGGTATACATCTAGAGCTATCCCTGGATTCCACCTCTTATCTTAATGTACACTGTTTACAATAGCCAACATATGGAATAAACCAAGATGCTCATTGATGAATGAATGAATGAATGAATGAAGATGTGGTACATATACACAATGGAATATTATTTTTCCATAAAAAGAATGAAATTGTGTCATTTGCAACAACAAGATGAAATTGTGCCTGAACTAAGCCATATACTGAATGTTCTCATTTGTAGAATCTTAAAAAATCAAGTTGACAGAAGAAGAGAGTGGGGCAGTGAGGAGGGGGAAATGAGAGGTTAGATAGTGGGCACCGAAATACAAATTAGGAGGAATTTGTTCTGGTGTCCTATACCATAATAAGGTAACTATAGTGTATGACAACTATGATATATTTCAAAATAACTAGAAAAGAGGAGTCAGAAGTTTTCTAGTAGTTCGAAATGTTTGAGGAGATGAAAATGGTAATTACCCTGATTTGGTTATTAAACATTCTATGTATGTATTGTATTATCGCAATAAATATGTACAAATATTGTGTGTCAAATGTATGTATAAATACTAAAGAAGTAGAAAATCTGATAGCAAGATCATCATTACAACTTAAAATTTGCAAACATATAAAAAATGTAAGTACTGACTACTGAGGAAAAAATTCAAAATTGTTTTAATAAAACACACTTGGTATATAGTGAACAGTCAATACACTGGGTCTCATTTGTTTTTCAAGTGGTTTTTTTTTTTTTTTTTTTTTTTTTTTTTTTGCAGTACCGGGGCTTGAACTCAGGCCCTATACCTTGAGCCACTCTACCAGCCCTTTTTGTATTAGGCATTTTTGAGATAGGGTCTCGTGAACTATTTTCTGGGCTGGCTTTGAACTGTGATTCTCCTGATCTCTGCCTCCTGAGTAGGTAAGATTACAGGAGTGAGCCACCAGCACCCAGCCTTTCTTTTTTTTGGTGGTGGTACTGGGGTTTGAAGGGGCCTCAGGCTTGCTAGGTAGATGCTCTACCACTTGAGCCACTCCACCAGCCCTGTTTTGTGTTGGGTGTTTTCAAAATAGGGTCTCACAAACTATTTGCTTGGGACTGGCTTTGAACTACAAACGTTTGCTGTCTGCCTCCCAAGTAACTAGGATTACAGGCATGAGCCTCCAGTGCCCAGCTCTTCTTCAAATCTTATTCCTTTTTCAAATGCATTCCTAAATACAAATCAGCTTTGTGTCAGTCAGTAGAAGGGAAAGTTAAAAATAATGTTATTTGTGTATGAGTGTGTGTATGGGTGTGATGTTTTCATCTTCTGTGAAGATTTCATATAAATTATAACTCTCCCAAGTTCCTTTTGATTGGGAAAGTTTAAAGTCAGATTAGATCTAGATTGAGTTTAAGAATCTTTTTTTTTTTTAAAAAAAGCAAGGCATTTAAGACAGCATCATCTATATACAAATAGTTCGTATCTTCAAAGGATATTTTGTTCTTTATAACATTCAACAGTCCTGACCATTTCAATAGGCCATATGCAGAAAGTATAATCCTACTTTCCATACTTTAATTTCTGATAGTGATACTACAGACCAAATGATCATCACAATTGGGCCTCAGATTTTTTATTTTCTTCAAAGAAGGAGGTTAAGATAAAGTATATGCTTTTAAAAATCAGCTTATCACTGACAAGTTACTTCTTAAATATTAAAGTTGCAAGAACTTCCACAAACATCACTTACTTTTTATAGGGGAAAATTCTATTATTATGGTAAGAAGAAAATAATACTAAAGTCTACTCCAGAATTGTTGAGAGGCATAATTTACCAGACATTATGCAGTACTTTCCAATACTATCACCTCCCAACCATTCTGGTTCTGATTCTCCACTGTGTATGTGAATGGTACCATTTGCAGGTCCTTCTCTCAGTAGAGTCAGAAGGTCCTTTCTCCAAGAATACTTGGTGCATCATTTCTCAAACTGGCATTTTAAAGAGGACTAACCTTCAAGATGGTGGAAGAGAAATAGAGCAGAGTGGTCACAACCATTTTTGTTATGGACATAAGGTTTACGTGGATCAGTGATATGGTGTAAAATGGGCCTGGGATACTGGTGAATTCAATTCTGTGCACATGATGTCAAAAGCATTTTTTGAGATGGGGTTGCACAACATTGTACAGGCTGGTCCCCAACTCCTGGACTCAAGTAATCCTTCTGCCTCAGTTTTTTGAGTGCTGGGACTATAGGTGCTTGCCACCACACCCAGCTCAAAAACATTCTTAAAGCAGAGTTGAATGTAGATATACTCCAGCTCTGGCATTTCTTTCCATGATGGCAAATAGTAAGTGCTCAATAAATGTCAGCATTAAAAAGTTCACTAGTTCTGTAAAATATTTCTCAAATAAAGATCTTGTACAGTGTGCATTATAAATACTCTGAGATATCCTTCTGGGTAATTTGTATATAATTTTTTAAATCTCCATCTATCCGCCTTACTTCTACCTCTATGATTTCAATGTTACCCCCTCCAGTCCTCAGTCTCATTATTTATAAAATGGACTTGATGAAAATAGTCTTTGTCTCATTGGTTGTGAAAATAAAATGATCTGATAGATGTCAATTTTTTGTTTATGTATTTGTTTACTTGTTTTTGTTTATCTTCCTTTTAACTCACCTCAAGGTAGGAATCAGGGACTTTTTCATTTTTATAAGGGTATTCCCAGAGCCAGGAACAATGTGGGCACATGATAGAACTCAGCAAATATTATTTTAATAAGTAAGTAGAAGAATACACGAGAAGTTCCTGGCATAATGTCTTTCCATGATGGCAAATAGTAAGTGCTCAATAAATGTCAGCATTAAAAAGCTCACTAGTTCTGTAAAATATTTCTCAAATAAAGATCTTGTGCAGTATGCATTATAAATACTCTGAGATATCCTTCTGGGTAATTTGTATATAATTTTTTAAAGCTTCATCTGTCCATCTTACTTGGCCACAAACCCTTTCTTCCTAGCTGTAGCTATTAATTAACATTCTGCAACATTAGTGTACCATTGAATATACTTTGGGAGATAATGAATTAGTCTGATACTCCTATTTTAGAGATAAGGAAACTGAGGTCCACATATTACGTGTCCACATATTAAGTATTTGCCTAAGTCGTGTGACCACAAACATCAATTCCAGAACTAGAGTCAAATGTCCCATCTCACGGGCTCCATTGTCCTCCCAGGCCAGGTAAGTAGTGTTGTGTGGACAGTGACATTGTACTTTGCATAAGAATGTACTGAATCTAAATCCTCCCTGCATGTTCTAGCACTGAGGTCTGTTTGTGACTTTACTGATGACCTCCCTCACATCCTCTCCTTTCTTGATGGAATAAAGGAAGAAGCATTACACCCAAGCATCATCCACCAACTGGAGCTGGTCCTCATGACTGTGCGCCCCAGGAAGTAGGAGGAACTGAACATGCAACAAGGTGACCCTTGGCCAATAGGAGATGAGAGTTGATGGGATACAACTTTCTATCTGCCTCCTCTGAGGGTCCCATTGGGATCACTCCCAGTAACCTACATCCATGACATAGTCTACGACTGAGCAGCAGTATAGGAAAACTCTCCAAATTCCCAGCCTTTCTCCTCTCCAGTTATGCTGCCTTTTCCCAGGTGTGTTACTCTTTTGCTTACTATTGAAAACATCTGTGTCATTGCTTGTGAGCCCATTAAACAGGTGCTGTGTTTCACAGCAAAGGTGGCTGTGATTCTGCAGGCAGAGGTGTGAAATAGGAAATGACATCTAAATATAAGTTAGACTAGAATGGGAGTCTCTTAACAGATGAGAGGTGCTACTAGGCTCAATGCTGGTTTTTTTTTTTTTCCTCCTGAGTGTTCAAGAATTTAGGGAAAGCATGAGAACAATGTGTTTGCAAACACGGTCTATGTTTATGACACCTTCTGGTTTTTCTGTTATGCTGAATAAAAAGAGGAAGCTACTCTGGATGTGGGGAAAGATACCATCTGAGATAGTTCCCACAGTCTTTTACAACCCATTAGGTAACTTATTAGTGCACCAGAGGCTCAAGCTCTAAGCCGGTAGTAATGCTTTCAGCCCCAGAGGCAAGAAAGGGAGGCAGAACGGCTATTTGAGACTGTGGAGACAGATGAACCCTGAAGCCTCAGCTTATTTCTTGCTGATATAACAACGTAATAGAGGTCCATGCTACGATTCGGGGTCATGGGTTTTTCTCCACTCTGGTCCTGTTGTTCCCCTGGAGCCTTGCGTCATCAGCATTGAGCAGGCTGAAGAGAGGAATGTGAAGAAGCACTCTCATCCCATAGGGGACACTCGAACCCATAGCTGTATTCCACTGGCAAAAGCTAGGCACATGGCTCCCCCTGGAAGTAAGGAGGTTGGGAAATGTAGTGACCAGCTTAGCGGGGGCTTCCCAGTCATAACTGTGTTCCATGTGAGGTGGAACATAATGCGGGAGCAGTAGCCATACCTGGAACAAAGATACAAATATCAAGAATGTCAGTTTAAGGGCTGGAGGTGTAGCTCAAGTAGTAGAGTGCTTGCCTACCACAGGCAAGGCACTGAGTTCAATCCCCAATACCAAGGGAGGGTGGGGGATGCAGAGAATGCCATTCTAGAGTCCCATGGACCTGGATTCAGAACCTGGTTTGTCACTAACCTGTTGTGTAGACCTGGACATGTTATTTCACCTTTTTGAGCCCCTTTCCTCATCTGTAAAGCAGGGATAATAAACCAATCCATATCATAGGGCAGACACTGGGGTTTAAATAGATCAAGTACATACAACTCTTGTCATAGCACCTGGTACATAATGAGCACTCATAAATGATGACCGTTTTTATTATCAACTATAGAACAATGCCACCATCTCACTTGGTGAGGTGTAGATTTGTTAGTTTCCTTCAGTTTGTAAGAAATGATACATAGTTATCTTGGTTAATTAAATTAATTATTTTTTTAGAGATACAAGGAAATAAGAAAGACCAGGAAAAAATCTGAACAGCATTGCAGGCTTAGCATCTTTCTTTTCTGCTGCTTTGAGATGTCATCTCTGCTTCAGTACCACCCGGGTTCTTCTGTGAGTTTTTCTCTTAGTGTATTTTGGCTTCCTTGCCACTGTATTTTCTGTCTATGACTTGTATTCAGTTACTGTAAGAGAATATAATGAACAGATAGATACTATACAATAAAGAGCTCCCATGATAGGCAAGAACACAGAGCCAATCCACCCAGGATAGCAGTGCCTGTTTTTCTGCCTAAGGTGAGTCAATTAACTGTGACCATGGTATTGGGGATACATCATACAACCTGGCAACCTGGGGTAAGAGAATGCTCCACACTTCCTTGTTCAGAAAGGAACAATGGTTGGAGTAAGCATTCCAAATATGAAAAATAGGATGAATCATTAAAAATCCCACTGGTGAAAAATCTTAAAATTTATTATCTGCCTTTAATTTGCTATGGATTCACATGGTTTCCTAAATCTTCTTATGAATGAGTACTTAAAAGTGAAGCATGAAGGTCATTATCTCTTATCTGGCATCCTGTTAGCTTGTCTGCACCTAGCAGACAATACTATACTATAGATAATTCTATATTATATTATATATAATATTAATTATAATATAATAATATTATATTAATTATATTAATATAATATTATTGTATTATATTATATTTATAGTAGAGATAATTCTATACTGACATTAGACTTCCTATCCCCATATAAATGATTATTTTATTTTCTTGCTTCAAAATCTAAATTGTTTCCCTTCTACCTACAGGATGAAGCTCCAGCTTCTTGGCCTACTAGTCCTGACTCATCTTCTACCCTCCTGTCTACCACTCTTTCACCACTGTCCCAGCACACTGGATTTTTCTCCACTCTCTTTCACACTTTTTTGACCAAGATATTCTGTTTTCTGATTGGAATGCCATTCTTTACCCCGTCACCACCAGGTAAATGTCCATTTGTCCTTTAAGGCTCAACTAAGTTGTTATCTGCTTTCAGAAGCTATCTTGGATCTGTTAGTGTCTGACTCCCACCACTGCCATTCCCCTATGCCTGGATGAAACCACTGTCCCCTTACCAGCCTCCCACAGCATATCTTTTGTGGTGTTTATTTTATATCCTAGGCACTCAAGAACCAGTCTCCCAAGCACAGCTGTGTACCTCAAAGGCAGAGAGCATGTCTTAGTCATCTTTTATATCCCCAGGACCCAAGAGAGCAATTCAGAGAAATCTGAAATATGGGGACAAAAACTACTTATTCTCCTGTGCTTGTTTTCTTCATAGGACATTTACTTCTAAAATGTCATTTCATAGTGGACCATACTTAATCTGTCTCACAGAAGTGTGAATGAGAAGTCACATTTTCTATAAAGAAATGTGATGAAAGGTTCTAATCTTATCTAAGAAAAGTATATGTTTGATAAGCTGTGTGATTCTCAAACATCTTATGCTTTTTCTCTTAACATTAGTGACACCATTCAGGGAACATGCTGTTGCGATGTATGTTAATTGGAGACGTGGGCTGAAATTGAGTCCATACTTCTCCACATGTAGTCAAAAATCCTCTTTGTGCTTCTTTTTTTGGGGTGGTGGTGGTGTTAGTGTGTATTGAACCCAGGGCCTTTCACATGCTAGCTAGACCCTAGCCCCTCTTCAGGCTTTTGAAAACTAATCCCTTGGCATCTGGAGGTATAATACCCACTTTCAGAGAAGTTGGCATTTGGAAATGTGTGTGGAGCTGGTATGGTTGCTACAATAATTAGAAAGTGTTCCTGGCACTTAATGGGTAGGAGCAGGGATTTTTAATGCCCTATAACACACAGGACAGTTCTGTAAACCTAATACTACCTCATCCAATTCCAGTGGCCCCAGTTGATCACAACTGATTAAGGGACAAGTTACACGATCCAGTAGAGAACCATTGAGTTAAGGGATGTGCTTAAAGCTCCCTCCTTCCCCATTTTTTTTCATTTTCTCTCTTTAGATGAAATGAGCACACACCATTGGAATCCAAAATGAAGCTCCTGCTTCACTTTAAGGAAACTTAATTCAAAGAAATTCACGATATTTTTCTTGTGTGTGCAATATATGGACTTAAGCAAATTTCCAGGGAACAGGAGACTCTTAATCAATAGGTGATAGCACTTAGTATGCCATCTTGCTACTAAACATAAGAGAGAATAGTGGGATAAAATGGCCCTTCCTTTGAGATGCATTTAATTTAATAAAATACCAAATTAAAGGTAGGACAGTCTCATCCCTATTACAAAGTAACCTGCAGAATGAAAACTGAGACATGCACAATTTCATTAACTTTCCATTCATAAAGCATAATGTACGGAGAATGCCATTTCAACATCCAACTGAACAAGGCCATTTCCATGCCTTGAGAGAGTTTAACTTATTAACATTATTTGCCAGTGTGGGGTTACAGGAAATAGTGTGGAGGGAAAAAAATCCCAGTCACATAAAGCATTTATCCTCTTAACAGACCATCTTTTGAATGAAGGTATTTTCCTTTCCAGGGGGTGCTTTATCTGTTTTGCTAAATAGTCTTAGCAGCATATGGAAAAGCATGTCAGTCTGTGACAGTGATATTTACAAAACTGGGGATTTTGTTAAATCCTGATTCAGGGTATGTACAATTATAGAACTTTAGGACTTCAGAACTTCAAAGGCTCTAGAGATCACAGGCTTCAGAGATCAGAGTTCAGTTCCCTATTTTGCAGATAAGAAAACCGAGGGTCAGGTAGATTAGGGACAGTGGAGATGACAGCTCTCCAAGGCCAAGTAGAGAAAACTTTGTGAGCTCAGGGTGTCTTCTAGTTACAGACTGTCTTTGGTGTTCCTTTAATTATTTTTTGAATTGCTATTCTCGTTTCATAGCATTTTTCTTAGCTATTAGTGTTAATACAACAAGCTCCTGACCAAAAAGAAAAAAGAAAAATAATTGGGGCAAAAATAACCTCGCAATTTTCTAAAATGGCAAAACATAACCACCTACCATTTGAAAAACATGTCATATTTCATCAAGATATTGTGTTGCGTTTAAGTACAGCATGGCAGAAGATGTGGCATCATTTACTTTCTTTGGCTCTCCTGCACGGGAACAAGCCAGGCACATCCTCTGGTGTTCAAGCATTCCTCCCTCCTGACAAGTCGTTTGCAAATGAATTGTATACCTAACATTTGCTTTGTGCATGTGAATTTTAAAGCAGGAAATGACACTGTATATTTTAGTATATTATAGCAATAGGCTTCAAGTTTAATGAGCTTTGGATCTAATGTAGCAATTGGGAAGTCTCTTCAAGCTTGGAAAAATGAGATTCTAAGCAGGTACAATAGCACTTGGAATGTGACTGTCTTGCATCTGAGAGAGGGTTTTTTGGGCATATGTAAAGCAAATTGCCTCTGTAATATTCCTCTTTCCTTTTCAGAGTTCTAGTCTATGGCCACTGACACTGGAACAAAATGTTCTCATTTGACAGGTATTGTGGCATTTCAGTAATTAGCTTAAAATACAGTTGATTTGTCCTCCTGCTGCTTTCCCCTGAGGCGACAAGTATCTGAAAGCTTGTTTTAAAGCCATTCAACAAGCAGGAAGAGCCACACCTGTTGCATTTGATTTCCTCCCCATTAAATCAGGATGAATAATTTAATAAGAACTGCTTATGCGCACACGTTTCGGTGACGGGTTGGAAGATAAGACTGTCAGCATGCTGACATTTTCACTACTTCTGGCTGTTTTTGAGGAGAAGCTTGGTTTCGTCTCCCAATAGCAGTAAGCCAGACAGTCCAGTGACCCAGAACTTTCACCTAAGCCCTTAATTAGAGTGCCAGGACCTTTCGCCTGTAAGAAAGTCCATTGTTTCTTCTGTAACTGTGGCAGACTGTTGGTTGCCACTCAGCTGACCTTCACAGCCTTAAGGTCAATTCCTTAAAGTTGAAACAGACAGATACTTGTCTTCTCCCTTATGGTCAGGGTGGTCATGTGACTCAGGTCTGACCAATGAAGCATGAGACGAAATCCACTGTGGGACTTTTGGGAAACTTCTTCCTTTATTGAGAGATGGTTTGACACCAGTAGGGCTCTAGAGCCAAACTATCAGAGTTTAAGTTCCAGTTCTATACCCCTTCTAATGCTGAGAAAGTTAATTATACTCCTAATGCTTTGATTTCCCTTTTCTGCTATAGAATAAAAGAACATATATAGAGATTTAAAGATGGATGGATGGATGGATAGATTGATAGATAGATACAATGATAGACAGATATAGATCTAGCACTTAAGACAGTGTCTGACATACAATAACTCCTATAATACCATGTTAGTTATTATCATAGTTAATAAAAAAGGAAGACATGTGATAAGCATTCCTAATTCCTGCCTTTGGAAATGGCTTTGTGTGGTCAGCATGCCCTGACTTACTGAAATCGGAATTTTAGGCCCCAGACCCAAACTTCCGGGATTCCACAAGCCAGATTTGGCCATTCGGGCCTGAAGGCCAAATACAGAGATATGGTGAAGGACAAGAGAAAAGAGGTTTATTATATGACAAAGCCATGCCACAGGAAGACAGTACTTCAAGTGTAAATAGAGGAAGAATTGGGACAGGGGGAGAAAGGTATGCATGTTAAACAGTCCCACTTACTACTGTGGCCTGTTTGGATATTATCTCAGTCCTCTTTTGAGGGTTCTATAGAAGTTGTTATCCCTGTCATCACTTGAGGGGAGCAATCTTGTTCCCATGGGATGATCACTCCTGCTCTAGGGTGCTGCACATGACTCCAGCTCCGAGTGATTGCCCTCATTTCAGGGTGGTCTGTCCATGAGGCTCACTGTCATAAAGATGCTGTCCATCAGCCCTATCTTTCCTGAATTCCAAGATGACTGCAAAGACAGGTACAAAATGGAGGCAGGGATTCCAAGCTTTTTTTCCTGATTTTAGTTCATTTGTGTGGGCCCAAGAAAGGAGTCAGTGCTTTTCAGAAAAAGCAGTTTTTGCTACATGTGACCTTAAGGGGGAAAGTCAAGAGAACTGCAAAGACTCAAGGTCTTTGCATTGTGGGGACACTGGCCCAACCCTGGGACTGCCTAGCTCAGTACAGATGAAATGAGATGAGGTGAGGTGAGGTGAGGTGAGGTGAAGAGATGCTCCCCTCAGTCTGAGACTGATTTTCTGCTCTGGGAGCACTATTAAATAGACTGTGGGCATGATAACAGCTTCACATGTGGAAATCAGTGTTTGAGGAAGAGGGGCTTATCTGAACAGTATCTACCTGTCAAACAGCAGGCTTTTTTTTTTTTTTTTTAAGCTCATGTTAGGCTGGCTGTAGCAATCCAATGTGGCAACCCAGAGACCCTTTCCAACCTGCAGGTGCCATAGCACTTAGGCATTGCTGGGCATACAAAACCATCACATATCTGGGAGGGGACAGAAGGATTTAGGGTCTAATCCCCCCAGAGATTGCCTGGGCTTCTTTGCCAAGATCACTGGAAAGCTGCCTGCCCCTGCTTCCCCACTGCACTTGAGTTTCTCCTGTTGAAGTTTGTTCTTCATGTTTCTGGGTATCCCACATCACTCCTGGCTAGACTGTTGAGGAAAACACTGAAGACATTGGTCTTGTAGAAAGACGGGGGAAGGAGAAGTTATAAAATAGAAACTCAGGGACTCTTGTTCTGCAGACAACTGGCTCTAGCTGAGAATCTTACATTTCTGTCTCTGTAGGCAACTTTGATGAGAAGCCCTAAGGATTTCTCTCAGTCTGTCCTTCACTGAGACTATGCAAAATCACAGCGAGAACAAGGATAAAGAAAGGGGGTCACTTCACAGCCTCCCTTGGTTCTGGAATTAAATCCGGCTCAGGTCAGGAATGAACTGTGAGACCCAATTGCCGTCACCTACTATGAGACCTCGGCGAAATTATTTTCAGTATTTCCAGTTCACTTGAAGATGATTTCTCTTTCACATAAAATTCAGAATGAGAAGAAAGTTTCTCTAGAGAAATTTAGAAGAAAGGCACATTCATCTGAATCATTTTCATTTTTTAAGGCTATCAGTACATTTATTATTTAGCTAGACACCCACAAGTTGTCATATGTAAGGATCAACATATTGCTATGGGCTATGTTCTTAGAAGAGACTAGAACCTACCGGAAACTTTAGGATGCTAGGATGTTGCTTAATGAATTGCCCCAATGCTCTATACTCTGTGTCTTGCTAACATTCAAGATGTGGTTCCTTGAAGAAAATTTGACTCAATGTACATGATAGATACACTTTCACATATATTGTTCAGGATGACTCAGGATTGGACAGGGACCTGGGTTTGTAGAATTGCTAGAACCAGAGCAATGGAGGCTCCTTCACACACACGCATACTCGCGCACATGCACACAAACTATTGGGATCTGCTGAAGCCCCCCTTTCAACTAAATAAGCCACCTCCCCATGCTTCCTTAGTTCTTAATCCTTTCACTGAGAAACCAGAAAAAGAGGTCACTGCAAATGGGTGTTGAAAAGAAAAACTCTGGGTCTCTTGTAACCAAGCACAGCAGAGGGTTTCTGAATTCTGGCTCTGACACAGAAAAGCCCTGTCTCTAAGTCCCTGCTCATGACAATTGCCTGGGGACTTGCTGGAAAATCCCCTGGCTGATATTAACTGCAAGGATCACATACACACCCTGGAAGAAACACTTCAAAAGTACCAGGAGCAAGTAGGCCAATCAGTTCGTTACACATTGTGTTTAAATGTGAGAATATATACAAGAAGGCCTTGAGATCTGTAGTTTTAAGTGTGCCACTCCTTCCAGTGTGCCAGGCCACATAGCACTGAGTGTAGAAGATTTACAAGGTAGGCCTCCTGTCCCCATTAGTCTCTAAGAGGGGGACAAGGTCATCCATGGAAAATAATTGAACCCTTAAATGCTGGACTGAGCGGCAGCCAGTAGAGCTGTGTTCTGTGGACATGAAAGAGCACTGGACTGAAGCTGTCAAGGGACACTTGGTGATGAAGCCACAGCCCCAGTGCCCTGTCTGGAGATTATGAATTAGAAAAGCGAGAGATGCAGCAACTTGCTTTATCCACAAAGGGTATCAGTGAGGGTCAGGAATGCAATCAGACAGCTTGTGTTACTTTGTACTGAGTTCAAAGAATGATTTATAGTTTCAAACACTTTTGCCTACAAACAAAAACACTGCTTTAAATTAAATCATTATTTAAGTATTTAAAATAAATAGCTGAGAGCTGGTTTCACGATAGCAGGTGACTATGTAAGAACTAATATGTTTGGTGATTCCTCACTACAAAGATGGCAAGTCAGGACTTCTGTTTGCAGAAAACAAACATTCACATCTTTGGTCACCTCATTGCTAGAAAAGTAATAGGAGGAGGGGCTGAATTCATTCCATCCATGCGTCTCACTTTGTCTTGATTACCAAAATAATGCATGAGTATTTAAGTTGATGAATTCTTCTTTGCTTTGTCCTGACATGTAGAATAGTTAAGAGGAAAATGAAGTCAGGGGAGCAGCTTGAGAGAAGCATGCTGATGCCTGCAATTTGCTTTGATACAGATCAAAAAAAGATGGACTATTGGTCAAATGGAGAGATAGATACGCAGGTATGTGATAAGGCAAGTCTAGTGAAATATCAATGAAAAAATCTAGACGATAGGAATAAGAGTGCTCATTTAAATTATCTTAACTTTCAATTCTATTATAAAAATTTTTATGATAATATGGTGGGGTACAAACCTAATCAGAGATTTCCTTGTCTCCCCTTTTTGATAGATATAGGTTGTTATGTGAAAGGACACAAAAATAAACTAGCTTGGACCAAGTTCTAGATATAAATAAAAAATGATAATTGTGTATGTGCTTTTTTTTTTTTTTCTTTAAGGAACCCTCATATCCATCTCTTCTAGCCAACTGTTGATGCCAGAAATTCCACTATTAGAAACATGTTCTTTTGAGTTAAGGAGTTATTTTACAAAAATTGCTTGGGATTCTTGGAGAACTACCAGATTAAATTCCATTAGACATTAATACTCAACTGCAAATCAATTTAAGTGACCACTTCCAAATAATATGTAGTTAAAAGGGTTCGAATAGAGGGGAGGGAAAGGAGAGCATAAGCATGTGGGGGATGGACTGTCTGGAGACGCATTAAATACCAACTGCATTTTTTTTACAGTCACCCTGGGCCAACCCAAATCCTGATATTCATGCTTGCTGCTCTTGATCTGAGAGAAACTCCTGAGGGAATTTACAAAGGCTTTTAAACTGCCCTTCTATAGTTCCTCTACTTGATACCAAGAATTCAAGCCCCCAAATCTTATCCCCATAGAGAACAATGGCCACCAGGGGTTGTTCATTTCTGTTTAAGTTTGCATTTTGACTTGTGTTCCCTCTAAAGAGAGGAATTTTCATTTTGTACTTTGTGCTAGTTTTCTCTCCTCACAGACACTCCTTTTCTAAACCCGGTTTCTTCAGAAAGCAGAGCCTGAGGCAGAGCTTATGTAACACTATTAGGGAGTGCACACTACAGACCAGGAGGGAAGGACAAGGGGAGTGAGACAGAAGGAGATACAATCATTATAAAGAAGTGTATTGAGCTGGTCACCACTAAACACAACTGAATGATATCACAGGATCATCTTCCAGGAAGCCATGTAAACAACTCACAGGAATGTCCCTTTAGGGGAGAAAAAAGAGAAGTCTTTATCCAATTCCTATATCCTATTGGTTAAAAGGTTCATCCTACAGGATTCATTCTCCTGTACAACCAGGCTGTATGTGTCAGAGTTGCTGTGAATCTGTCTTGATGTCAAACAGAGAAGTCCCAGAGTGACAGGTGAGAGGTGCATGAGGTGAAGTGCTTTCTGCTGGTGCTTAGGGAGGCATTTGCTGTGGTGGCAGCTGGAACAAGAGAAGCTGTGAACAAGAGTCTATCCTTAGCCCTGCATCTGACTTGAGTCCCTATCATCTGGCTCACTTGGCCACTCTGGAGCCTCTATTTTTCTGAAAACAAGATATCCTGACTTTCTTTCCTAAAGAGAAATGAGCCTAATCAGTTAGTCTCCCTCAAGATGGTGGCAGGTGAATTTCCAAAAAGATCCATGACAAGAGAGTTAATAAATGAAATGCAGCCCCACAGCTATAACTGGCCCCAAGACTGCAATTGACATCACCATCTCCCTCTTGTTCCCATTTTAGATTTTAATCACCTTTGGCCAGCGCTTTGCCTCTGGTCTAGACCGCTTCCTATCAGTATGACCAAGATCTACAGCACCAGGGGGTCTGAGGTCTTAATTGCTTTGCTATTGGGCTGTGATTGCTGAAATTACTCATTTCAATGAATTGAATGAATCAAAACACATATGTAATCCCAGCACTTGGGAGACTGAGTCAGGAAGATTGAAGCCAGCTGGGGCTACATAGCAATACCTGTTCAAAAAAAAGCACTTGTAAACCCTGTGGATTTCAGATATAGCTTCCTCTGCTAAGTTGGTATTCTGTGCAGTAACTCTTCCTTTGCCTGCTGAACCTAAGTGACTGGGTGGCAGTTGCAGCTTCATGCTCAGTGGAAAGCTTACTGACCTCTGAGAACGAGGACCTCTAATCCTGGAAATGTCTAAGTCTGTGAGGATAGAAAACACAAATTCCATAAGAAAGTCATTGACAGTAGTGATGAGTGAAGGCCACACCTATTTCCTAGGCCCATGATTAGTGGGGATAGAATATCATATATTCAGCACATAGTGCATACTCAAAGAAGGGTGCACTTAACTTGGCAGCGTATTTTCCTCAAAGTGGTGACTTTTATAAGCCTTTAATTGCCCATTCCACCTTTCTAGCAGACCAACTACTTCTGGATGCTGATGTACATGGCAAATCCTATAGCCTATATTCACACCTCTTTTGTGATTTCTATGAAATGGGTCTCCTGACCTTATTAATGTTATGAGGGCTAGTACGTCAACATATCAGACATTGTCTTATGTTGTCGTTAGGTGGTTGTGCAAGTGGAGGAACTATGGAAAGGGAAAACAACTCATAGGCAGATTAGGTACGGAATCCAATAAAGATAAATTGCTATCAGAGTAGAAGAGGTCCAATATAACCACCCTGCCATGAAATGGCTGGCTGGGCTCATTGAAGAAAGGTGTCACATCAAGGAATCATTATCAGTCTGCCTCTGGCACTGACAGAGTTACAGCAGCCTTGTAAGATGGAATCCAGACTTTTGGGCCCATGCAAAGGCTCCAGCTTTGCTACCTTGGTCACTCTGCATATGAAACAGGCGGTGAGGAGACAAACTGGCTTATATCTGCAGGACCAGTCAGCTGGGCCTTTGGTGATTGAAATTGTCAAGCCAAATATCTCTTCCTCACACTTTCCTGCTCTATCTGTTGGGACCATCCCCACAAAAAATACTATATAAACTGCAAGTCAAGGGCTATCTGCTATATTGGGATGGAGGAAAAGAGGAAAAAAAGTTTTTACCAATTATTGTCTACCAGTGATCAAAGATTTAAGCCAGGAGATTGTTAAGTCTCTAGCATTTCTAGATTGTTGCTCACACATGGGCGCTTAGTGGTGTTCTGTGCATCAGTGTCAACAGGGAAGCCTTAGTTAGTAGGGGAAGGGTTACAGTGCGTTACAGTATCAGCTCACACCTGTGGGCTGTGCATTGCAGCAACACAAAGTTGGTCAGGCTTCAGAGGCAGGACAAGGTAAGTCCTGAGATTTATCTAAGGCTGAGAGTATCTGATGTGAGACACAAGTGTTGGATACACTTCTCATGAGCACATTTCCAAAGAAGTGTGGCCCAACTCTCTACAGACTATAGGAACCATTGAAGCAATTTTATCCTTGCTATGGAGTTTTACCGCCTTGAAGGACTGTGTCTGCATGACTCCCTCTCCATAGCCCTTTACCCTGTGGGTATTCTTGAGTGCTGGGGGTATCTCCCCCAGTGCTCTGGGGATATCAAGTGTTTGAGATGCCTTCTGGGCCTTTGCTCACTGTGACAGTGCCTCCATATGCATCCTGTTCCCACCATGGCCAGCTTCTGCCCTTCCGGGCTGATTAATCCTGCTAGAACCGATGCACTGAGACAGGAAGGGCCTGGGTCACTTAGCAAGCTGCTGTAATGAGGAAATGGTGCTCTCCTTGGGTTGTGCTCTGGTTGGGGAGAGGCCCCATCCTGCAGTGCAGTTGCTTAGGCTCCACGGTGTTTCAGAGTTTGGTGCACTGCTTTTCCAGTCTTATTTATTCTTCTCTCCAGGGCTGGCATACAACACCAAGATAATTGGGCCAGGATGGGTTCAAATAACAGCCTCTGTGCTGAACCAAGCCTCATTACTCCTTTTGATCAGTAAGTCCTGTTGCTAAGCCCAGCTTGCTGTGCCAGAATTTTTCTTCCCCTAAGGATAAATTTTCTCCCAGGATTGGGTAGCTTTTGCAGTTGTGTCTTGGATAGATTTTTCTCCCTCAAATCTCTTTTCCGTGGGTCACTAGAAGACTCAGTATGAATTCTTTGTCCAGGAGGTTCCTGGAGACTCTGGTAAACCAGGACTACTGAGGGCAGAGAGAGCTACCACCTAATTGCTCCCACCAATCATATCTGACCACCAGCTCTGGCCCAGCCCTAGTGCTGCTGATTCTTAGGATAGGAGAACTGAGAAAAACCACACACACACACAATTGGAGTAATGACTTAAAGGTTGAAGTTAGAAGACATTTTTAAAAACCTCCTGTTAAATGTTTGCAATATTCCTACCTGCAGAGCATCTTTTCCTGTTGCACCAACTTGGAAGACCATTTCCTCATTGGTTTTTAGTACCCCTCAAGTTAAAACATTTGGGCTTTTGCAATACTCAGAGACTAGAAAGCCTGAATATCCTCGGAGAATCAGAGAAGTGCTAACAGGAAAATATTCAATCGGTATGCTTTTTGCCCACAGCTCCAATCATCACCCACTATGGCCACCTCTCAGACTTTGTGTGGGAACTTCTTCTTTATGTTGCCATTCTGCCCTGGACAAAGGAAATGAAATTGTATGCTATGATTCTACTTAGTCAGTGCAAACCTGGCTGACACAGCAAGAAAGCATTTTATGTGATGCTGCAGGTAGACATGCCCCAGACTAGCTGCCTTCAGCTGAGATAGTCAGGTAAAAATGCTCACTTCAAAATGGGTGTGCCACCATGCCTATAATCCTATCTACTTGGGAGGCTGAGATCAGGAGGATCGAGGTTCAAGGCTAGCCTGGGCAAAAGTTTGTGAGATCTTATTTCAAAAATAACCAGAGGAAAAAAGGAAGGAGTGACTCAAGTGGTTGAGTACCTACCTAGCAAGCATGAAGCCTGAGTTCAAATCCCAGTACTGCCAAGAAAACCAAAATGCATGTGTAGGTCAGGTCCTGGGACAGATTGCAAGATGCTGCTAATGTCTTATGACTGGGCTGTCATTTTGTGTGGTTTCTTCAGTGAAGTGGTCTTGTTGCCATCTTCTTTTGGGTAGCACTGGGCACACAGTTTTATTAAACATGCTTATTGCTGGGCACCAATGGCTCACGTCTGTAATCCTAGCTACTTGGGAAGCTGAGATAGGGAGGAACATGGGTCAAGGCCAGCCTGAGAAAATAGTTCACAAGGCCCCCTCCCCCACCTTCAAATTAGCCAGAGCAAAATGGACTGAAGATGTGACTCAAGTGGTACAGTGCCTGCTTTGCAAAGTGTGAAGCCCTGAGTTCAAACCCCAGTCCCACCAAAAAGCCAACAGGATAAACAAAAAAAATGCTTATTAAATAACTGAATAAAAAAGTTAATTGTAGAAATTTAATGCTATGAGGTGAGATTTATCCATTTTTTAAAAAATGATATAGTCATTTTCATTATAGGAGACTTTTTGAAAGTGAATTGATGTCTGACCCATTTGAATATCTGTCTAGACATTGATAAGTATGGACGAACACAACCTCACAAGTCTGATGAACAAAGACAGATAAAGGGTAAAGCTGTGTCTTATCTGACATTTCATTTGTACATCTCTGCTTTAATAAGAGAATATTGGAGTTGGCAGAGATCCATCAGATACCAAAACTGAGATCCAAAGAAATGAAGTCACTTGCCCAAGGTCATACATTAGCAGCAGATTCTGGATTAGAGCCCAGATGTCCAAGCTCCCATTAGACATTTCCTCCTCTATTCCTTGCTCAGTAATGCTTTGTCCTGTATTTTTGCTACCATGTCACATGAACATCTCCCCCTTTAATTCTGAAGTCCACTGTGCCAGAGATGAGCCAGTCTCACTCCTTGAGAAAAGCTGTTGAAGGCAGTGTTTATATCACTAGATTTTAGTCATTCTTGGGCCCAATGACATTTCTAATGAATTGGTGAAAGCAATTGCTGTCTGAAATATTTCCAAGTCACAAGCCACCTCTTCATTCAATTAGCTATGCTAATTTTAAATGAGTAATATTATTAGGCTAGAAATTAGTTCTCGTCTCTTCCTTTCCCTTCTCTTTTCTTCCCTTCTCTTCTCTTCCCTTCCCTTCCCTTCCCTTCTCTTCCTTCTCCTCTCCTCCCTTCCCCTCTCCTCTCCTTCTCCCCTCTCTCTCTCTCTCTCTCTCTACACACACACACACACACACACAAACACCCCCAATAATTTCCTTATTCAAAGGGCTGAAAAGGAGCCTGAGAAGGTATCCAGTTTGTTCCCCTTAGACCTGACCACACCCAAACATCCCAGATGCAAGCAAGTTTGGCTATTGATACAGAGGAATCCTCTCTCAGAGGTGCCCTTTAGTTTCTAATAATGATCTCTAGGAGTGAACCATGTGAGTCCACTGCATTCGCACATTGTGGCCAAGGCACCAAAGGTAAGGCAGATGGAGAAAAGTGAAAAGTTAATCCACAGCCACATTTTCTATATACATTATGCTGGACTTTTCATCAGGGAGATTTTCTGGGGAGACACACCCCAACAGACCCACCTGTCTAAAGGGACATGCTGAGGTGTGGCCAGAAGCTCATATTTCTGGATTCCTCATACCATCTTTTTTTTTTTTTTCAATTTTTTGACAGTTCTGGGGTTTGACTCATGGTCTTGTGCTTTTCTTCCTCTTGAGTCATACCCCTTTTTGCTTTAGTTTATTTTTCAGATAGGGTCTCGCACTTTTGCCAAGGGCCAGCCCTTGGACTTTGATCCTCTTTCTTCTGCCTCCCAAGTAGCTAGATTATGGGCACACACCATCATGCCCAGCTTGTTTTTTTGCATAGGCTGACCTTGAACCATGATCCTTCTATCTCCACCTCCTGAGTAGCTAGCATTACAAGCATCTGCCACCATGCCTGGCCACACCATCTTCTTATCAAGAAATGTTTCCTACTGGCCGCTGGTGGCTCATACCTATAATCCTAGCTACTCAGGAGACAGAGATTAGGAAGATCATGGTTGGAAGCCAGCCCCAACAAATAGTTCATGAGACTCTATCTAGAAAAATATCCAACCCAAAATAGGATGGTGATGTGGCTCAACTGGTAGAGTATCTGCCTAGCAGATGTGAGGTCCTGAGTTCAAACCCCAGCACTACCAAGAAAAAGAAAAAGAAAGGAAAAAGAAATGCTTCCTATCCAGTGCCTCATAGTAAAAGCCATTCCTATCTCTTCGTGTTGACCCTGCAAAAATGTAGAAGAGCAGGTGGCTACCTCTGTATCACTATTGAGTCTCTGCTTCCTCTAGGCTAAATAATCATCCCAAAAGAGGCACATCCAACCCTTCACTGTGTAACAGAGCAGCTACTGCTATTAAATCCATCCAACAGACCCATTGAGAGCATCCTATGTGTTGAGTTTTTTTAGTAGGGTTCCCAAGTGTGAACCCTGCACTTGGGAAACTCATGATCAAGTGGGAAAGATGACATTATTGATGATGAGGATGGTGGCAAGCATGTACTTTTACTGACTCCTTTAATACCCACCTAACCCTATTAAATATTATTATTCATAAGAAGCAGCGGCTCAAAGAGATTAAGTGACTTGCCAAAGGTCACACAGCTAATTGTGACAGGGCAACATAGCCTTTCTCCAAAGACCACCACATCAACCACTGTAAAAAAGCAAACAATTTCAATAGAAGGCGGTAAGATCTGCCAGGCCCTTGGAAACTCAGAGAAGTAATCTTAGTCTGAGGAGTGAGAAAGGGCTTCAAGCCTCGTCCAGGGGCAGGATCATTAATGCAGGCACAAAGGTGGGTCACCTCCTCTATCTTCATGGCCCTCATGTCAAGTCTCCACCTGTTTCTTCCTCCTCCACATCTTGGCTGAAAATGACCTTCCCAAATTGCAGTTGGTCTTAGTACTAGACTGTTATTTTCAGGGACTTTGCCCTTCTTATTCTTCTGTACCCCGGGTTGCTCAATTCCTGTCCCATCTAAAGAAGCAACAACCTTAGTCACTGTGGTTGCTGCCTCCCCTTCACCAGTAAGTGAACCCGGGTGGCAGGCGAAGAGAATCAATGCATTGAACCCAGATGTGTCTTGAGTCCATCACAAACTCATTGTGTCACACTGGAACAATCTAAGGATTCTTTCCTCTCCCAGACAGCACACAGCTGCAATGTTTCTATGCTGCTTTGCAGACTCTTATCACAGTTTTAATGAAGTATAGTTGGTTTGAAGTAAAGTCTGTCGGTTCTCATGAAAAGAATTAAATTTTGGTCTTGTGTTGCACATTCAGCTCTAAAATGGACTCATTATTCAGAAAACAGTAATTTATTCTCATCCCCAAATATTAATTGTGCTGCTGTATTTTCATCTGATGGGACGATGAGCTCATTATGGAGAAGGGTTTGCCCACAGAAAATGATTGATTACAATTACCTACAAACTCATGCTCAGGGGGAAGTTGAAGGGGCCAGCCACTGCAATGCTGCAGGACCCGTGGCTGGAAAGAGAAAACTAATTATCATTCATAGTCCTGAGCAATTCCAAGGCAAATCAGAATGGCCATTCAGATGCCATGTAACATTTGTCAAAGAGCCTGGTTGCACTTTTTCTTTTTTCCTTTCATTTTGTTTTTCTAGTAATAATCACTGGTTGTGAACACAGGCTGGGGAATAAAACAAGGTCTTTTAGTTCATCCTTCAATTACACTAACGTCAGATGGGGAGGACTATCCATCTCTATTGCTCTGCTTATAGACTGCCAATAGTGTTAATCTCAGGGGCCTGACACATAAGTAGCTGCTCAATAAATATTTGTTGAATGAATAAATAAAGCTGAATGCCTTTTCGAGTTTTTGTCCCTCCCGAAGTGATTTTCAGTCCGGTACTCTATGGTAGATTCTAAAGAGCAATCTAACTTCTCCCTTCCGTGGCTTTGAGAGGTGCAGAGATCATGACTTACAAGGAGGGAGGGAGAGAGGGGGAGAGGAAATGGAGGGAGGAGGGAAGGAAAGAAGGGAGGGATGGAAGGGAGGTAGGGAGAAGGTAGACAGGAGGTAAGCAGGAGGGAGGGAAGGGAAAGGGAGAGACCAGAGAGCTATTAGGATATTGCAAGACGAAGGGCAAGGGAAGGAGAGGAGGGTGAGGAGGGGCAGGAGGGTCAGAGGAGAAGATAGAGAAAAGAAGGGCGGTGGGAAGCCAGGCTGGAGGGAGGAGAAGGTGGTGGCACAGCAGGCAGATAGGAAAGCAGTTGATGGCCTAACAGCAGCTCTAAATAGCTCTGGGTTAATCAAAAACAAGTGCTATGACCTGGTGGTCTCAATAAATGGGAAGCAGAAGTAGCCTCTTGGGAAGAATCTGTGTCTCTGGTGGTTTAACAGAGTGAATAACAAAGGTTTAAAAGAAAACACTCTCAGCTTACAAAAAAGTCTACGGTCTTCCTAGAACTGTCAGTGATTTCACTTTCACAATGATGAGAAAGGGTCAAGGGACAGACTCTGCGATCATTGCCAAGACCACAGTTCGGAGTCCAGATTATAGGGAAGTGAAAACTTCTGCCAGAAAGCAGACCTAACTTATTTGGATAACATGGACTCTTTCCTTGTGCAAAATTTGGTTATCATCATTGCTTTCTATACCGGCCAAAGCCAAGATGGTGGTTTTGCCTGCCTTGTTGGGAACTTCATAATCAGGAAGTGCTTCACTATGTCTCACCCATAACTCTCTTGCTTTAATACAAGTTCCTGTATTCCTTTTCTTTCCAGCCTCAACAGAGAAGATGAATTAGTGCCTTCAACTCTTTATGCTTAGGCCATTCATTAGCCATCTCCCCACAAGCAAGGCTTTGAAAAACAACTGAATAGATACTAAGACATTCCTGCTACCTTTCCTGACACATCCTAGCACAGCGCCATGGACCTGCCATGGGGAAGAGAGTCACAATTCAATTTTTTTCAGGTCAGGAATTAACCGCACAGTTCTTCAAAAGCATGTGGCATGGATTCTAACCAAACCTTAACCACATCATCTCCCAAAGCTTTTTACAAGACATACAGGCAGGAGTGACCACCTTCGCTCAAGGGAAGAAACCAGAAGGCACTTTTTCCCACCAGCACCTGGTGGTTATCAGCGCTACTGGGAAAACCCTCCAACATCTGGACTTGAAACTTCTTCCCTTTCCCATGGCCCAAATCATCCTTAAGGAAGAATTCTTTTTCAAAAGAAGCATGTCGGAAGTCCAGAAAAATCTCCAGAGAAATCTGAGCGCTGTAGCCAGGAAAAGGGAGCTTGTTCTTGGTCTCTCAGCCACGTTGAGTGTGAAAAAGGTGTGGGGCTCTAGGCCTCCTAACCGTCCTCCAGTGACACCAGGCTCTGCATTCCAGAAAAGAGACTTGTAGGAAATGCTCATGGCATCGAGTTGGTTCATGATAATTTTCTCAAAAATTTCCATCAGCTGTCTTTACTCTGAAGAGAAAGGTCACCATCTTTCCTGATGCTTAAACAAGAGCATGACTCAGAAGAACAAACAGGGAAGAGATGGCAGTGATCCCCACATTATTCTTAAGACCCCACGTGACACCGCAGGCCCCAGATAACAAGATCCAAAGCTAAAGTAACGGTTTGCCTTTGCACAGATTCCCTAATCTCCAGAACATGCAGGTGCCTACAGAAAAGGCACTATACATTCCTTTGCCCACACACTAGGCAGAAACCACATTGGCAAGACTGACTTCTCTGGGTCAGGGACACAGGTGACCACTGGAGGCAACAGGAGCCCCCGGGTGCCTGGGTGCTTCTGGGTGCTTCTAGGAGGGTGGGAGATCTTGAGGGCTGACTCTTCCATTTGCAATGTGCCCTGTACAAGAGGACGCAAATGGAAGCAATCGAAGGAGTAGGAGCCAGTGCCTCAGTCTCTCTCCCTGGTGCAGCCCACAAGGTTTTGAAGACTCCATGACTAATTGCTGCTCACTGGCCTCCTGAGCTGGCACACCATTTACATGCTCACTCAATAGTGCTGCCCTCAGAATGGAGATCTCGCTATCTTGTTGTGCAACCAACATTTTTTTTGGTGGGACTGGGGTTTGAACTCAGGGCTTCATGCTTGCAAAGCAAGTGCTCTACCACTTAAGCCATACCTCCAGACGGCCTAGGTTTTCATAATGGAGTTTTCCTGGGTATCATCAAGTTAGGTCAACAGAATCTCAGTTTTGGTACTTGGCAATTTTCTTTGAGGTTAGAGGGGTTATTTGTTTGTTTCTTTTTCTTTTTTTTTTTTTTTAACCTGCCCAGTTACCTTTGAGTGAGTAGGAACCATTCAACATGTACCGTGTTAGGAGTACTCTGTCCATTCTGCCTGAGCAGGCTGCATGGCTAGAAGCCTCCTTTATACTCTCAAATTACTGATAACAGTGTCCCATTGGCAGCTTCCAAACATAGGGCATGAATTCTCTCTTCTTGTTTTTTTTTTTGTTGTTCATTTTTCACTCTTTTTTTTTTTTTGGTGGGACTGGGATTTGAACTCATGGCTTTGTGCTTGCAAAGCAGGTGCTCTACCACATAAGCCACACCATTCCACTAGCTGTGGTTATTTTTGGAGATGGGGTCTTGCAAATTATTGCCTGCGCTGGCCTCAAACCTCTATCCTCCTGACCTCAGCCTCCCAAGTAGCTAAGATCACAGGCGTGAGCCACGACCACCTGGCTGTCTTCTTGGTTTTAAGGCTGGAATTACAGAAGAGATTTCAAGTTTGATTGCTGCTTTCTTGTCTTCTATGGATTTTGGTAAGCCAGCTGTCTCAGACAGCATTTTCATCTGTTACCCCCTGCCCTTGCTGGAGTGCATTGCGAACTGAGCTAATCCTACCCTCAGCAGTGGGATTTCTTGCTTCATTTCAGAGAGCAAGTCTTCTAGGCCTCAGCCTGAAGTGAACCCTTAGGTTAGGGGGTCACCATTCTTCCTCAGCTTTGGCAGATGGTGTGCTTTTTCTCTTGAGTGGGACAGACCCCACATGGAAACATCTGCTCAGCCTCAGGATGGAATGCTTCCCAGATTTTACAGGGTGGCTCAAGTGACATTTCCAACTAGAGAGGAGAAGAGTAATAAAATGAGAGACACATTTATAATTATTTTCCTCTGCAAACAGCCTTCTCAAGGGTTTGTCCAATTATTCTTCTGGCCATGGAATGTCTCAAACACTTGTATTCACAACCTTCATTTGGAGTAAGCTCTTCTCACAGCAATTGCCACAGGAAGTTGTGTCCCTCTCTGGGTGGTTCAGGCCAAAATCTCATTGGGGCTAATTTAGAAACAGGCAGGGTTTTTACTTGGACACTTGTCTCCATAATCTGTTGTACTTTGAAGAGATGGCTTTTTAGATATAACTGAAATCTCACAAATCTCCCACCTGGATTTCCTAACCCAAATTGGTCATATGATGAAGTTGAGAAGGAATTGGATTTTGATTCTTTACTTTCTGCTCAGTTTCTATCCTATTTTAGGAAAGAGGGAAGTTACACATCTTCTATTATGCCCATTATTTCCATTCCAAGATGAAAAAGGAAGTAGTTGAAGACCAAAGGTTTTTGATCATATCCGTCTCGGAACGTTCGCTACAGTTCTATCCCGAGAGCTGTCTGTGAAAGATGGAGACAAGCGGCTTTCAATAATGTGTAGCATTTCAAGTCCATTAAGGAGGTGGCTCTGTGGCTGTTTATCACACCAAAATGACTGGGAACTGGCAAGAACTGGTATTCAAATGACACCAGAGGATGGAAAGGAGGAGCAGTGGTGATGACAATGACAAAATGTACCCTCACGGGGGCATATGCAAGACAAGGACTCGGTGTGTTTTGCTGCTCATTTGCATTCTGCTTTGTTTCTCAAAGCAGAACACACACTACCCCGCTGGGGATAGTAGCCATGTGTCGGGTACTGGTAGCCAAGGAGAAACAGACCATTTTCCTGGAATATAAATTTTTCCTCGAAGATTTGGGATTGGATACATAAAACAATTTAGTTGATTTAAATAATTTTGTATTTAAAAACAATGCATTATGGAATAAAGTATAATAATCCAGTATATTTTTTAATGCAAAAGGAGAGTACAACCATATTTTACAGTTGAAGTGAGTATTCGACCAAGTGTGGGGCTTCCAGAGGGTTGGTTTTCCTTGCTTCTGCGGGTGACATAGCTGGACAGAAACATTTGGGAAGTACATCCTGCTCTACCTAACAAGGACGACCCATCCCTTGGCCCTCTCAGGCAGCTGGGGCTCTGTCGCTGGCCTCTCCCATGCTGTTACCTTGCCCAGGCATGATGCCTGGGCTGGAGTGAGCCCTTCCTCTTCTGCTCTAAAGAAATCCACACTGTCTGCCTGTTGCTGCTGCTTCGAGCTTAACAGTAGTCATGAAGCCATTAGTAGAAAACAAGAATCTGCTCTTTCCCCATCTGCATATTGGACAAATCCCACACTATTTAGCTTGTGAGGCCTGATAAGAAGCCAGCACAATCTGCCCATTGACTGCTGGTCTTCTTTTCCAGTCCCAAGTACCAGAGTCTCCTGGCTGAGACTCTTTATTTTGCATGTCTCTGGCTGTCTCCAGTTGAAGGCTTTTCAGTTGCACCTGCAAGGCACTTGTAAAAGACAAGAAAGGGCTCCTTTAGAGCTGGTTCAAACTCCTGACCCTCACGCTTGTTCCACTCTTGTGCGTCTTGGGGATCTCTAAGTTAAGGCACAAGCATGTTTAGAGAAGGCTGTTTTCATGCTCCCCGATGCACTGCTTATTTTGACCCCTACTCCAAGGAACATGGAGGCTTCTTCCCCTGCGCCTTCCCTCCCCGCCTCTCCCCCCACACACACCAAAGGAAACTGGGCAGTGACAACAGCGACAGCCAGAGCTCCTTCTCCTCCCCCTTCTCCATGACAGCTCTGAGGTCTGTGATGTTTCTGTCCAGGCCTTAGCATCTTAAATATCTTCTATGGAGCTGGTTCTCCCTTTGTTGATTTTAAAGTACAGACACTTATGTGAATTCCCACGAAGGTTTAACACATTTGAAAATTATGATGATGACAGCATATAGGGTATATGGTGAATTAGGAAGCTCTGATACCGATTTGTCGTATAGTGAGTTTTAAAAAGAATTACTATCATAACCATTCATCGCTGCTAGAATTCCTTTTGTTCAGAGGACTAAGTGCTAAGCTCTGTGGGGATAAGGTCTTTGCCTTTTACTCCTTTTTGAATACCTAGTGTCTAGCTTAGCACTCAGCACATGGTAGGTGCTCAGCAAATATTTTGTTGGAGAAAATGAACGCATAAAAACGCACTGATGAGTCATTCACGTAGATTAAATACAGTGTCTAGAAAGACAAGGCCAAACAAAGGACAGACTGAGCAGCTTTGCACAAGAAAATGGAAATAATTGGCCCTTAAGAGAGAAGAGAGAGGGAAGGGGAGAAGCTGGAACAGCATTTCAGGATGTGGGAGCAGAGATAGTTGGGCTCAGAGGTGTGTTGTATTCAGCTTTATGTTGTTCATGTTTCTGACCTAAAGCTCCTCGTCTCCCCATGTTTATACAAAGCTTGCTCCACACACAAAAGTCTCAAGTGAGGGTTCTCTATTGCCTTCCTTACTCAGTGGGATCCAAAAAGACGTTGAATTGCATGTGTGGGCAAGTACTGAACAGCAAAGATTGAACACGACATTAGATGATCCATAACTTATTTTGCTTGAAGCAGGAACCAAGAGCCAGAGGTGCCACCTACTCCTTCTCCTCTTGCCCCAGTTCCAGGAAAATTCAGTTAGCATGGCGTGTGCTCTGCGCCTGAAGGACGGGCCTCATGTGATCTCCACCGATAGCTAATCCTGCTAAGAAGCGACGATTCATGGTGTCCGATACTGCTCAAGGCTCTCAAGACTTGTTTTTTCTTTCAACCCATCCCAAATAGGCTTCTCCCTCATTCCGCCTCCCCTTTTCTTTGGGGGTACTGGGATGTGAACTCAGGGCCTCCTACTTGCTAAGCAGATGTTCTATCACTTGAGCCACACCCCAGTCCTTTTTGCTTTAGTTTATTTTTTAGGTAGGGTCTTGTATTTTTGCCCAGGGCTGATCTCAGACCATCATCTTCCTACCTTAGCCTCCCCTGTAACTGGGATTACAGACATGTATCACTATGCCTGGCTTGTTTGCCCCCCACCACCCTTGAACCAGGATCCTCCCATATCTGCCTTCCATCTGACTGGAACCACCAAGCCTGGCCCTTTTTTCCCATTTTTTATGATGTCTTGCATAAACTCTACTGTCATGAAAGCTGAAAGAAAGGTTCTGTTAAGAAAAGTCACAAAATGAGAAATATGCTTAATTATTTCTGTAACCTCTCAGAGACATTCAGGTTGGGAGTGTCCCCTATGAGATCTGTTATTGTCCTCTGTAGGATTCAGGTGGTGTAGTTAGAATGACTTTGAACAATGCTTGTTATCTTGAATCCCAAGTAATAATTAATTGGCATAAATAAATATGATAAGAAATTGTGATAAGATGTAAAACTCCAAATGAATTTTGTTGAAGAAAAAAAAATATCTTTCAGTTCACTGAGGAAATGTGCATTTTGCATCTCCAACTGTCTCAAATCACCGTGATGAAGTAGCACAATTAAAACAATCCCTCTTTTTTTTTGCTTTTTTATTCTTTGTTTTTATTTTTTTATTCATATGTGCATACAATGTTTGGGTCATTTCTCCCCCCTCCCTTACCACCTACTCCATCCCTTCCTCCCCCCCACCCCCTCGCTACCCAGCAGAGACTATTTTGCCCTTATCTCTAATTTTGTTGAAGAGAGAGTATAAGCAATAATAGGAAGGAACAAGGGTTTTTGCTGGTTGAGATAAGGATAGCTATACAGGGCATTGACTCACATTGATTTCCTGTGCATGTGTGCTACCTTCTAGGTTAATTTTTTTTTTGATCTCACCTTTTCTCTAGTTCCTGGTCCCCTTCTCCTATTGGTCTCAGTTGCTTTTAAGGTATCTGCTTTAGTTTCTCTGCGTTGAGGACAACAAATGCTAGCTAGTTTTTTAGGTGTCTTACCTATCCTCATATCTCCCTTGTGTGCTTTCGCTTTTATCTTGTGTCAAAGTTCAATCCCCTTGTTGTGTTTGCCCTTGATCTAATGTCCACACATAAAGAAGAACATACGATTTTTGGTCTTTTGGGCCAGGCTAACCTCACTCAGAATGATGTTCTCCAATTCCATCCATTTACCAGCAAATGATAACATTTCGTTCTTCTTCATGGCTGCATAAAATTCCATTGTGTATAGATAGAGGGTTCCTTTTTCCTCCACATCCTCGCCAACACCTGTTGTAAGTGGTGTTGCTAATGATGGCTATTCTAACAGGGGTGAGGTGGAATCTTAGTAAAACGATCCCTCTTTATCCCTGTTGACTGTGGACATAGGTGTCGTTTATCAGATCTCTTCCTTTAAACTTTAAAGAATGCATGTGATTTAATTTGAACTTGGAGAAAACTTGATCTCTGGGATAGTGTGAGGTTAATGTTCTTTGAAATTGTGTCAGGCTTCTCTCCAAATTCCTCAAAGATTTTTCCTAGGATGATATCCGGGGAAAAGTAGGGAGGGCAGACTCTTTGCCATTCGAGGACTTAGCCCTGGCATATTTACAATCCGCAATGTCTGCTACTGGCGAGTGACCCTGGAGTTCTATGATGTAGAGGAAGTTGTCACTTTGAAGCCCATCTCAGGATGGCTTTTTTGCTCTCTGCTGCTCTGGTTCTCAACAGCTTCTCAGAACTGATGCACTCCTTGTGCTATGAAAAGTGAGCAGAGAATTTATTGAAAAGCTAATTACATCATGGTGTGAAAGAAGGTACAAGAAACATTTATTGTAAATGTGGTTCTAGAAAAACCTAGATTCCTCCAACTAAGGAGAATCAACCTTGTCAAACATTAGGAAGTTTTCTGCTGGTGCTGGGTGAAAGAAATTAAGATTCAGAAGGAATCATTTTCTTTTTCCTGGCGGTTCTGGGGTTTGAACTTATGGTCTTGACCTTGCTAGGCAGGCATGCTACCTTCTTTAGCCATGCCCATAGCAGGAAAAATCATTTTTACTACCAGTTCTTAACTCACACTTTAATATAGAAGCACAGAATTAGCAGAAGAAACATTAAACTCAAATTCTCTTTCCCACTTATCCACCAGCCATTGTGTGACTCTAGGATAGTTTCTTTACCTCTCTGGTCATCATCACCATCAGTTTCATGATCAGCATTTATTGAGCTCTTACTATGATTTAGGCACTAGGATATCTCATTAATGCTTATTATTTGGATTATTTCATTTAATGCTAGCAACAGCCTGATCATCTACAGAAGCAAATAATACCAGATAACAATAGCCAACACTTACTGAGTGCTTATGGCTATAGTTCGGATGTGGTTTTTCCCACCAGAACTCATGTTAAAATTCGGCTGCCAAGGTAGTGGTGTTGGGAGGCGTGACCTTTAATGCCTCTCTGGAAGGAGTGTTCTCACTCTTGTGGGACTGGGTTTCTATAAAGTGAGCCTGGCACCTCCCCCACTGTCTGTGCACATGCTTTTCTTGTGCACATGCCTTCCTCCTAATTTTTTCCCTGCCATTATCATGAGGCTACATGAGGTCCTCACATATGTGATGTCCAATCTTGAAGGCTTCACAGCCTTTTGTTAACTGGAGATTAACAAACTTTTTTCTTGATAAATTACCTACTCTCCAGTATTCTGTTATAGCAACAGAAAACAAACTAGTACACTTATCATGGGAGGATATTATGTCAAGTTCTTCACATGCGTCATTTCATATAGTCCACATAATAATGATCTGGGTTTGATTAAACTTCTGCTTAGCAGACAGAGGAAGTTAAGGCTTCATGAGGTCTGTTGCGTTGTCCTAGGTGACACAACTACTAAGAAGAGAAGAAAGGTTTTAGACTTAAAATTAAATTAAAAGTCTGGAACTCAAGATCTTAACCATTAGGCTGTGCTGGATATAAAAATAGGCTAATCGTACTGAAAAAATATGTGCCTGTGAACAGATATTGGGTTTCTTATATTTACATAAACATCAAATGTTGGCACTTTACCATCATTTAGTCATTAAGTCATTGAGCCATTTCCTCCTGCCTAAGAATTTTCACGACCCTAAACTTAGGCCATATGGCCAATAACAAACACTGAGAGGACAGCTGGTCAAGGTTCAGGTATTAGAAACACTACAATCCTGAGTTCATCACTCTTTGACTTTAGGTGGCCCATAAGGAATTAAGCCCATGCTGGAGTCGAATTGGCACTGTACTATCCAAAGAAACCAATTGCTCTCATCAACTCCTATGTGTAGTCTCAAACAATCTCATTTTTTATACCCTGGCAAACAGATGGCAAAAATCTGTTTCTGAAAATTGAGAAAACTTTTTTCTTGCCTTTCTTGGTTTGGAAGAATAAAAGAAAAATAGAAAACTGGAAGTTCACTAGGGTGAGTAGAAGGTAGATTTGTAATTTAAAATTTCTAAATCTCACACACACATGCAGAGTCACAAGCACACATGTGTCCTTGTACACATGCATGGACACATACCCATCTGCACACTCACACACAGAGTCACTGATCATAGGACAGCAGAGGCAAGAGTGACCACCAATCGGTCTCTTACAGGGCTCAGTAGAAGAACTGATCGTATTTGGCTCTATGCGTTTTCTTTAAGGGATCACAGGTCAACGCTAAGACTTTTCATAGAAGACAGAGAAACAAATACAATCTGTTAGATTGATTGTAAATCTGAGGGGCAGCCGTATCCAAATTACAGTTATTAACGTTATTTCTGTCTCTAGGGAAATGATAAATTACATTCAAGTCCATTACTGAGAAGAGTTATTATGCATTTAGGAACTTAATTTGGGGACCGTTTTGATTTTCTCTGGAAGAGAAAAGACAGAGACATTCTTTGGCTGAAGCATGGCTATTTTGGGTTCCAGTCAGACATTATCTTCTCGTGTGACACTGGTCAAAGTGTCACTCTTTTCCTCTATGGGTGGTACGGATGAAAAGAGGCAAAGGCAGAGGATTTGTTCTCACTTCATAATGATACTCTTCCTTTATCTGACAGTCACTAAAAATAACATTTGAATGAAGGAATTGGGTCACCTGGTGACATTTTTGGTAGCAGCAGAAAATCAGGGGGAAAGTCTTTATGTTATCTAGTAAAATTGTGTAAGTTGAATGTGTTGGGTTTGTACAAGACATTTCCAAGGAAAGCTGTGAAAATTCCTCATCCAGATCTCTTCAAAGCACAGGAGAGAGTGCTACACTCCTGGGCAACTTGGAGGCACTCCCTCCAAGAGGCAGAGGCTGAGCAGATAAAGCTGACTTTAAAGTCTCATTTTAGTCTTGAAATTCCGTATCCTTTTCCACGAATCAATTAGTTACTTACCTCCCTTTCGCATTTGTTTCGTATTCTGAGGCTGGAAAGTACAAATAGCAGTTTTAGTTTCAGATGGCTGGAGTGAAATCTGGAGCCTTTGAAGACAGAAGACATATCCTAAGTCCTGATTCCAGGGCCTTTCAGGATACTCAGCACATAGTAGGGCTCAGCAAGCATTGGTGAATGGATAATAAAAATCTGGAAAATCTCAGACCCTTTCTGATGTGTCCACTGCTTTCACCTCACTCACTCAGCCCAGCAACAGGGGTTCCCTGGCTGATTGTCAAACACATGAAGCACAGTGTGATGACAACAAATTGAACTTGTGCAATCCTACATGCAAACGTCCAGGCTCCTGTGCCCCAGCATTCTGGCACTTCTATGCATTCATTGTGCTTGTGGCCTGGAATGTTTCTCTCATGTATTTGTGAGATTGGTTTTTCTCTCCCCTAAAATCTCTGCTAAAATGTCACCATGTCAGTGAGAACTTCTGTGTTTTGTTCACTCCCTCTCCAGTTCCTCACATTCTGCCCTGTTGCATGAGATCTAGAACACCCTCACCTGCTTATTTGTCTCACCTCTTTAATCCCTCACTAGACTGGGAACAGTGTAGGAGCAGCAGCTAAGTCCTAGCACTGGAAACAAGAGTCTGTAGAGTGAATGAGCACAAGTGGATGTTTGCGTTAACTATGGCTCCTCGGGTTGCTAGGAACATTCATTCAAGAAAGTTCAAGTAAGGGAATTAATAGAAAGGAATCATACAGAAATCCAAGGACAGGAGTGTTGGTAGCTTCCTGGATAGGGTCGGGCAGCTGGAGGCAAGCACAGGACGGGCTTCAGGACCTCAGTGGCAGGGCAGGGAAGGTCTTAACTCCAGCACCCTGTCATTACTTCATGTCTTCCCTTCTTGATTCTTGGTTTCCTCATAGCCTCAGCTCTGCATTCCCTGCTTTACCACTCCTTCAGCTCTTCAGTCTCAGTTCCCCAAAAAGGGAATCCAGCCATCTTGGATCATCTTCACAAGCTTGGCTAAATGCTCGAAGTAAGTCTCTAGCTTTCCTACTGATGAGCGGTCCCCTCCCCGGTCCATTCACCTAGGATGTGGAACTGGCAATCTACTTCCCAGAAGTCACTCAAGGGTCAGCTTCTAGAAGGATCAGGCCAGTGACCTCACAAATACTACCCTCTTCCTTTTCCCAGGGTGGTCTTCCATCTCCTGTCTAACCCTTCAAAGGCTGTAGGTGGTTGGATGCACTTTTCATTTGCGTCATCTTTTAATAAAACAATTAGTTTAATCAGTTAGCTGTACCCGACATATCTTAAAATTTATGATATATGGGGAAGAGGGGAAATTATGATATGTGTTAGTTTAAAGATTTTTATTTAATGTGGAATCAAAAATCACGTGTACTCTTTTTGTCTTGGGCATCATGGGCAGATTCTAGAAAAAACCTTACAAGTACAGCTGGACTGCCAGGTCCTGCACCATTTCTGGTTGAGTGAGCAAAAACGCTGTGTCTATGCTCATTTTGTTGGTTAGGAGGACTGACTGAGCTTGGCAGAGGGAATATACTGAGAGGGCTAAATTCAAAGCAAAGAGTCTGGCAGAAGATAATTATTTTGTTCATCCCAGATGCTAGAAGCTAAGGCTCTTGAAAGGATGTATAATTAATCCTTTCCATGTTCTCTGTAAGTCTTCTCTCAAGCCCAGGATTTGTTTTCCTTCTGGTGTGAAGATTTTACAGTTGAGACCCTGAGCTCAGCACAGTGAGGGCCAGCTTGGATCTTGGTGATGTTTCTGGGGGGCTGTGTCCTCAGCAATGCACAGTCAGTGGGCAGCAATTGGGAGAGGGGGAAGACCCAGATGGAAGCCCATCAATGCCTTCAACAGGCTCAATCAGTCAGTGAGGCGCTCAGTAAATGATAGCACCTGTGGGCCTCACTTTCCCCTCCTCTAAATCTCCCAGTTATGAGAATTAAAATCTCATTGACATATTGCATGGAAAATTCCTAGGTTTTAAGTTCATTTTTTAGAACAGGGATCAACAGCTATGGTCCATGAACCAAATCTAGATCTCTATTTTTTTTAATGACCTATGAGCTAAGAATGGTGTTTATACTCTTAAATGGTTGGAAAAAAAATCAAAAGAAAAATAATATTTCATGCCATGAAAACTATATGAAGTTCTCTTTCAATGTTTTATTGGAACGCAGCCATGCTCGTTTGTTTATGAATTGTCTATGACCGCTTTACCTCTGCAATGACAGAGTAGTTGTGACAGAGACTACTAGGTCTTCATAACCTAAACCATTTATTTTCTGGCCCTTTACAGAAAAAGGTTGCCAATTTCTGTTTTAGAGCCTAGAGAGTGGGTCACACAAAACCAGGCTGAAATCATAGCTCACCCCTAACTAGCTGTGTGATCTTGGAAAACCTTCTAAATCCCAGTTTCCTCATCTGCAAAAAAGAAGCTAAACATAGTCTTTACCCCAAAGGGTTTGTGAAATCATCACGAGGCACAGGCAGAGATCCCTGCACAACTGAAAAAACACAAGCCTGACTCCAAGACTCATCCTCACACCCAGCTCTGCAACTGCCAGCACAAAACAAGTGCTACTTATCTATTTCAGAAAAAAATGAATAAAGTGCAAACTTCCTATTATGTTGACATAGCACCCTGAAGATGTTTAGAACTGAGTAGTCAGCAACAGAAATGAGAAGGACAAGTCAGAGATCCAGGATGGTGAAGGCCAAGTAGAGCCAAATGGCCACAAAATTGCTATTTCTACTACCACCACCTTAGTTCTACATGGACTACCAAGGTCTGGGGGTGGCTGTCATTAGACACAGGTTGTTTTCCTGTTCAAGTTTATCACAGTACTTTATTCTGGAAGTGCAGGCAATTCAACGTGCTAACTCATCCATCAGGAAAACTTTTGGCTTTATTTTAAAAATATATCTCTGTCTGTCTCCTCTCCCTCCTTTAGTCTACTCTTAGTACAGCAGTTATAATGATCCTTTTCAAAGATAAGATCAAGTCACTCTGCTCAAGCTGTCTGATGGCTGGCCAGCTCACCCAGAGTAAAAGCCAAAGTCCTTACAATGGCCAGTGACTCTCTTCTTGTTCTGTCCCATGCCATCACCTTTGACCTCCTCTCCTATTATCTTCCCCCTGGCTTACTCCATTCTGGCTTCCAGCCTCTTTGCTATCTTCAAATGCTGCAGCAGGCTCTTATCTCCCGGCCTTTGTCCAGTCTGTCCCTCCCATCTGAATTCTCTTCCTCCACGTATTCCTGTGGCCAATTCCTCACCTCCTCACCTCCTTCAGCTTGCTCCTCAATTTTACTTCTTAGTGAGATTTACCCTGGCCACCCTTGTTAATTAATACTGTTTGAAATAAGAACAGCACCCTTCTAGCACTCCAGTCCCACTGTTGTTATTATTTATTTCCTCATTCTATTTTTATTACTTGTTTCCACTAGAATGTAAGCTCTGTGAGAGCAGAAATTTTTGCTATTTTTATTCAGTAATGTATCCCAAGCATCTAGTACAATGCCTAGCAGGTGCTCAATAAGGTGTTTTGACAGAATTAGCTAGTGATCTAATATTTTATAATCCTATAGCCTTTCTCCCAGAATCTTTGTCTCATTGGGTCTGCAGGGAATCTGACCGCCTCCCTGAAACTTCTATGCCAATAATCTCAGACTCTGTAGAGAAATCTGTGGGGGAAACTGAACTTTCCCCCAGAAAAATCTGAGAAGGCCCAAACTACACCCCAATTTCAGCTGTCCTTTGGGCTGGAGTTAACCATAGTTCCTGCCCACTAGAGTGGATAATTCAGCCCTGAACTGCTCAGGCTTTTTTTCTTGCTTTGTTTTTGCATCAGCGTTATTGACATCAGCTGCCTAGCTTGTGCATATGAGTGGGGAAAGACATAGCATTGATTTTCCATCTTGCTTGAAAGATCTAGCAGGAAACAGACTTAGAAAGATTGGCATAAAATAGAGGTAGAGTCTGTGTACTGAGTTATATCAGTTAGCTGGAATAATGGTATCCACCTCTTGGAGAGTCAGAGGGAAATGTGAAAAGGCTACACTCCCCTTAGACTCTGTGCTCTGACAAGCATGCCACAGGTATGTCACGTAGCAGTTCTGAAAAGAAACTGTCATTTGCTCACAGACACTTTGTTGCCAGTTGCCAGGTAGTAAGGAATCCCATCAATGTTCACAGAAAATGTCCCCAAGACTGCCCCTCTGACCTATGTCCCATGAGAGTTATCATAAAGTAGCATATGAATCATAAATAATGAAAACCACATTATAAATTGTGCAAGTCTTATTTTACTGAGATGAGATTTATACCTAAAAAATAATGGCAACAAAGCCCCCCTCTACCCTTTAAGGCTTCTGAATTCTTAGCAATAAGCGAGGAAAAGAAATGGCCTGAAGAAATTGTTGAGGAAAGTCCTTGACCAGACACAGTTCAGAGCATTCCTGATGCTTCTCTCTCGTGAAGGCAGAGCAGGCTCCTAGGAAAGGCACAGACTCTTTCTTCATCTTCCATGAGTGTTCTTCTACTTTTCATGTTTGTATTTAAAGGAAAGGGGGTAGAAGGGAAGAAAATTCCCACGGGAATGGGGAGACTAGACCACAGTTCTGAGCTATTCTGCCGGTTTGAGGTATAGCTTCAATTCTTCTCATGAATATGGAGCTATTACTGATGTTAAACAGGCAGCTACAATATTTTTCTACCTATCAATTTTGTGGGATCCCTTTTTTTAGAAAGAGAAGACAAGTTCTCGCTTCTCTCTACCCCTGTTTGGTTACAGTGTAAGAAAAATAAATAAATAAAATCTTCATGGCTTACAATGACCTCCACGAGCATGCTACCTTCACCCTGGGCCAGTGAGTCTATTTGCAAAGCTGATTTAAGATGAAAAGTGAAATGGAGTGAACAAGCCAGCCCCCTCTGCCCTGATGAATATTTTCTGTGTGAAGTTTGAACAGCCTTGAAATTCTTCACAAATTCAAGAGGCAAGGCATTCAGCTTCTCAATGGCCTGGATCAGGTTTCCATAGTAGCTCGGTTAGACAACAGACCCTTTTCCAAGAGTTATGCAGATCTTGTCAATTATAATGCTGGTGCAAAAACAAGAAAGGCAACAACGGGGTCTTGTTCGTTTTAAGCTGAGTCATGAAAACCGTGTACTAAAACTGCCCTTGGAGAAAGACCTGATTGGTAAAACAACAACCACTAAACTTGGACGGAATTTTTGAAAGGAAATGTTACCCTCTGAATTCTGAAAGGCATTCAAAGCAATGAGAGATTTAAGAAAAATAATGTGACACCATACTTCTCAACCTCATAAAACATTTGTAAAACGAACTCATTATCATAATTTATAGCAGGAACTAGTCTCTTAAATACCAATGGACAGTCTGTCTGACATCATGGTCCCATTGGTGTGATTCATTTTTTTGAAAAGGCAGTCTTGCCACGCCATTAAAAAGTAAAACAATTAATTACTTTTATGATAGTTGGTAGTCTTCTGCCCTCTAGTTTTTCTTTTCATGGGGAAACACTATCACTCATGCAGTCTTGCCTGATATTTCTGCCAAAGTGTGTCAGAATGTTCTCTGCACATTAACCCAGACCATCCCAAACCTGGAAAATGAGGCCACTCTGGGCATTGCAAATTTAATTCTGTTCCTGTCTGGTACTGCTTACAGCTTCTGCCTTCTACTCCAGGATCTCTTTATAGCAAAGCCATTGTTCAAACTGACCTGCACTGCCATTACACCAAATGCCACCATTTATTCCAACAAAAAGGAAAGCATTAGTTAAGGACACAGCTGCTCTCTCAAAAGGGACAGTGAGAAGGTTGTGGTGATGCAGAGTAAAAGATTAGGAAATTGTTCCTCTGAGACTCTTCTTATCTCCATCTACCTCTAAGGGAGAGTCCGATGCCAGCTAAGGCACAGTGAGGCTGGCTTTCCTCTCTTCACCTCCTCCTTTCTCTCAATCTTCCTTATAATTACAGAAAAAGTGGGAAATCACTTCTCTTTAGAGTTCCTATTGCTTACTAAAATTATTATGGCAACAATTGCTAGCTGGAGTTTTATTCTCTGATGTTTTACTACAATGAAGAAATCAAGTCCTGTTATGAAAGGCTCCCATAATGATATTCTGAGATGAAGCAAGAATCAAGACCTCCAATGCTCTTTTGCAGATGGGGGAAGAGAGGCAAGATGCTGGAAAGCCACAGAGGAATTAGTCAAGCTAGAATTAAAACCCTGTGTGTTAACTCCCATTTACAGTGACTCTACATCTCAGGGGCACAAAATGAATGCAGGAAGACAGCCAAGGTGAAATGGAAATAAAAATAATCCTGTGGAGTTTTATCAGCATTTTTGTAAGCTTTGACTGTAGCTCTTCACTTGAAGTATAAAAATGTGTTAACATTTCACCACTATGACAAAATACCAAAGAAAATCAACTGAAAAGAAGAAAGATGAATTTTGACTCGCAATTTCAGAGGTTTCTATCCATGGTCACTTGGCCCCATTGCCTAGGGACTGCGGCTAGGCAGAACACCATGGTGGACAGGTATGACAGCAAAACTGCTCACCTCATGGCAGCCAGAAAGCAGAAAGAGAGAGACAGAGAGAGAAAGGGAGAGAGCCAGAGGAAAAAAGGGGCAAAGGACAAAATATGCCCTTCAAAGGGACACCTCCCCTGTGACCTACTTCCTCCAACTAAGCCCCATCTCCTAAAGTTTCTACCACCTCCCAATAGCCCATTCAGCTGTGGATCCATCAGTGGATTAATACAACAATGAGGTTAGAGCCCTCGTGATTCAGTCACCTCTGAACACTGCTGCACTGGAGACCAAGCCTTCAACACATCATAATTCTGCTTTATTTTCTTTGTGTTTCTTTCAGAACCTCATACATGGATTATTGAGAATATATGTTGAACTGATTCTGTCCTTTTTTGGTACACACTAAGTACAAAATGTAGATACTTTTTAGCTACACATTAATGAATTAATTGTGCTACATTTCCAGTTATGATATTTTAAAATATTCACTAAAGAAAATCACAAATAACCAAATGTTTCTTTTTGTTTTGTGTAACAGGATCTTACTTTGTAGCCCAGGCTGGCCTCAAACTTGTGATCTTCCTGCCTCTCGCTCACGTGTGCTGGGATTACAGATGTGTACCACCAGGCCCAGTTCCCCATAGTTTTCTTTACAAAAGTTTGGTTTTCTTGTTGGCAAGCCTCTCATATGAGCATTTGTTCTTTACTATATTTCAAAATAATTTTCAGTTGATATGCTTAAAGACATCGGCTTCCCATAAAGAAAGAATGATTTATATCTAATTTACCTGGCACGGAAATAAACTGTAATGATGAACAAAATAAACAAGACAATGCTTGTAGAGAAACAAACAATAGGCCATAGGACTATAATTGATGGGAGAAGGGAAGTATGAGGTGGGCCCATGTTGCCCTGGCTTTCTGCCTGGGGCACATCCCCACCGTGGCATTGGGAGATGGAGCCAAAGCAGAGCGAGGCAGAGATTACAGTTCAGGCTGCAAAAGTGTTGGAATTTGTGATTGCAGAGACTAGAAAAGCTCCTGTGCAGAGGGGAAGTCCTAAAAGTCTACTGAGGATTCACCATGGGTCTTTGGCAAGGGCCTATCTGCACTACTCAGAGCGTCTCCATGAAGCTTAGTAGAAATTGATTGCTGCAGGGCTGTGAGGTGAATGATAAAACCAGAGGTTGTGTGGTCCTGGGAGTTATTGAAATTGTGGTCTAAGGTTCATCCTTCCCAACCCCCAAGTATGACTCAGGAATAAGTTCCCTGCTTGAGAAAGAACCTTAGAGTAAGGACCACATCATATAGTAAAGGCATATTAAGGCCTTAATTCAAAACCAAAATAAATCTGCACTAACAAAGCACAAAACTGAGCCTGATAGATTCAGAAAGGACTTAACTGCTCACAACAAAACTCAGCACTCTTTAAACTCAACACTCAGCTCATAATCTAGAGTTCCTATACATGTTCAGCCCATATTAAAATTTTACTTGCCATGCAAAGAAACAGAAAATTAAGACCCAAACTAGAAAAAAGAAATAGCACACAAGATGATCCAGATATTGGAATTGTTAGGCTATGAAGTTTAAATAGCAACTACAAATGCATTCAAGGACATAAGCAGAAGATGGTCAAAATGAGTAACAGATGTGGAATCTCAACAGAGAAATGGAAAATAGGGAAAAAGAACTAAATGGAAATTCTAACAATTTACTGGATGGGTTAACAGAAGATTAGAGACTTCAGGTTGTATGATAAGTAAACTTGAAGAAAGATAAATAGAAACAATCTCATCTGAAGGTAAGAGATAGGTTTTTTTTCAAAAATGAACAAATCTCAGATCTATGGGTCAATCATGTAGCCTAATATACATGTACTTGGAGTTCTACAGGGAATAAGGAGAAAAAATATTTAAGAAAATAACAGCCAAAATTTCCCCAAATTTGGAGACCACCATCAAATTACAGATTTAAGAAACTTAGTAAAGTGAGTAGGATGAATTAAAAAAGAACTGCATCTTGGAATATCAAAGTCAAAACCTGAAAACCAAAGATAAAGAGACAATAATAAAAGCAGGAAAAATGATACATTACTGTTATGTTTATGTCCCCTCCAAAATTTCTGTGTTGAAATCTAATCCCCTATGTGGTGGTATTTATAGGTGGGGCCTTTGGTGGGTAACCGGGTCAGGAAAGAGGAACCCTGATGAATGAAATCAGTGCCCTTATAAGAGAAAGGCAGAGAGCTAGCTTACTTTCTTTCCACCATGAGATGATACACCAGGAAGTAAGCCCTCACCAGATAATACATATGTCAGAATTTTTTGATCTTGGTCCTCCCAGCCTCCAAAACTGTGAGAAATAAATGTTTGTTGCTTAAACCACGAGCTTATAATAATTTGTTATAGCAGCCCAAACTGACTAAGATATATATGAGCAAAATTATACATATCACTGCTAACTTGTCACCAGTAGGCAATTGAGTGACATCTTTAAAGTATTGAAGGAATAAACACTATCAACTCAGAAATTTATGACAAGCAAAATTATTCATCATAAATAAGGGTGAGATTAACTTTATACATGAAAATTCTAAGAATTGAATACCAAAAGATTTGCATTAAAAAGTTTCAGGCTAGAGAGAGCAACACTATATGGAGATTCAAATATGAGGGAAGAATGAGGAGCACCAGAATTATAATACATGAGTAAATTTAAAATGCCATCTTTTAACTTCTTCTCTTAATTTATTTGAAAGGCTAAAGAATGTTTAAAGTAAAAATTCTATAATTTCCTCATTGGGTTTATGTCATAGGTAAATACAGAACTATACCATAGGTAGGTACAAGAATAGCATGAAGGATAAGGAATGAAAAATGGAATTTTATTGTGGTAAAATTCCTGTATTTTATCTGAAGTAGTACAATTATACTCCAAAGAGATTGTGATAAATTAAGCATTCATATTGCAATTCCTATACTAACTATTAAGTCAAATGACAACAAGAAGAACACACATATACAGCTAAAAAGTCAAAGGAAGAATTAAAATGTAATACTAAAAATTATTCCATTACATAAAAGAAGTCAGGAAAGGAGAAACAGAGGAACAATAACAGATGCAGCAACTGGGAAAAAATAAGATGGTTGACTTAAAACCAATAATGACATGTGAATGGACTAAATATTCCAATGAAAGGGGAGAGATGAGAAAGGGAGACAAAAATGAGATCAACTTAAGCTATAGGGAAGAGATTGGCTGAAAGTAAAAGGATGGAGAAAGACATATCACATAAACAGAAAGCTTAAGAAAAGTACTGTGTTATATTAATATCAGACAAAGTAGGAAGATTTTTTTTTTAAAAAAGAACATTTCTTCTTGAGAAAAGTATTGATTTTATCAGGAAGACATAAACATTCTATTTGTACTCACCTAATCATAGAACTTCAAAACACATGAAGCCACAAGAGGCAAAACTAAAGGGAGAAACAGATAATCATAGTTGGAGATTTCAATACTCTTCTCAGTAATTGATAGAACTGTTAGAGTAATCAGGAAAGGTAAAGGAAAATAAGAACAAAACCCCCCACTAACTTGACCAATGCCATCGATAAAACAGTAAAACAACTGAAAATATTCTCTATAGCAGCACTTGGAATGTTTACCAGCAAAGACAATATTTATGGACCATAAAATAAATATCAATAAGTTCAAGTGATTGAAATTCTACAAAGCATATTCTGTAGCCACAATGGAATTAAATTAGAAACTTATAAAAGAATGCTATCTATAAAATGTCCAAATACTTTGAAATGAAGTAACATAATTTTATATAATCCATAGGCCAAAGAAGTCACAAAGAAAATTAGAAAACATTCCAAACTAAATAATAATGACATACAATACAACGAAATTTGTGTGGTGTAGCTAAAGCAGTACTCAGAAGGAAATTAATAGCCTTGAATTTAGCTTATACTGGAAAATAAGAATTATTTAAATTTAAGGATCTCACTTTTCACTGTATAAGGCTAGACAACGGGGAGCAAATCAAATCTAAAGTAAGTTGAAGCAAAGTAATAAGAAAGATTAAAAAAAAATCAATGATCAAGAGAACAAAGTAACAGTGGAGGAAAAAGATCAAGAAAAAAAGTGAGAAAATACAAACAACCCACATTAAGAATGAAAGAGAGGATGACATTACAGGTCCTACTGACATCAAAACATAGTAAGGCAGTATTCTGAAATTTTCACACTAGTAAGTTGGGCAATTTAGAAGTCTTGCAAAAAATTCCTTGACCAACTCAAATTTCCAAAACAAAAATGAAAAAAACAATCTGAGAAGCTTTATGCCTATCAAAGGAATTTAACTTGTAATTAAAGCCTTCCCAAAGAGGAAACTTCAGGCCCAGACAATTTTTCACAGTGAATTTTCTTAAACATTTAAGGAAGAAATACTACTACCATCAAGAACTTGAAAGACGCAACTGATCCCCCACTTGATCTGCCTTATTGGCCTATGCAGAAATCAGATGAACACTTCATTACTATAAATCTAACCAGATGGTAATGCTACTTGCAGCAGCTGTTCCAGATGTGGTTTCATTGCTTCAGCATATTAGCCCAGCCTCTGGTACCTGGTATGCAGCCACGGCACGGGCAAGTGCCTTTTCCTCTATCCCTGTTAATAAGGACCACCAGAAGCAGCTTGCTTTCAGCTGGCAAGGCCAGCAATACACCTTCCCTGTCCTACCTCAGGAGGATGGCAACTGTCCAGTCCTATATCATAATTTAGCACACGGATACCTTGATTACCTTTCCCTTACAGAAGATAGCGTACTGGTTCATTACATTGGTGATGCTGGTTGCACCTAGTGAGCACAAGTAGCAACTACTCTCCACTTATTGGTAAGGTATTTGCCTGTCAGAGGGTGGGAAATAAGTCTGGCAGAATTTCAAGCACCTCAGTGAAATGTTCAATGTGTGGGCACATTGAAATACCCTTCTAAGGTGAAGGTGAGTTGTTGCATCTGGCCACTTCTACAGTCCCAACAGAGGCATAGCACCTAGTGGGCCCCCTTGGATTATACAAGCATCATATGTCTCGTTTTGTTGTGTCACTTTGGCCCAATTACCACTGACTTGAAAAGCTGTTAGTTTTGAGTGGGGCTACAACAAGAGAAAGCTCTGTAATAGGTCCAGGCTGCTATGCAAGCTGCTTTGCACGGAGGCCCTAGGATCAGCAGATGTGATGATGTGTGAGGTGTCATGGCTGATAGAAAGCCTTTGATGAGTGACAGCAAGATCTGGGGGTGTTGGCATCCTCTGTGAATAACTGCTGTCTTTTTCAAAATCCACTTTTGGCTTGCTACTGGACTTTAGCGAAGACTGAATGCTTAACTGTGGCCATCCAGTTCCTGTACCACCTAAGCGTCTCATCATGAACTAGGTGTGGTCTCATTCACCAACCCATAAAGCTGGGCATGCTTCCATCACCATGTGCAAATGGTGCATAGAAGATGGGGCTGGAGCATGTCTGGAGGCACAACCCAATAGGAACCTAGACTCATACTTTGGACTCATACTTCTTTTTTCAAGCAAAATGAACACTAGGAGGTGTTCCCTTCAGCATTGTCCTTCTTGGATGTCCTGGGGAGGAGCTATTGTGCTGCAGCTATCTTGGAAATAACACGATAGAAAATTGCTGTTGGGGAAGTCTAGGAACGAGATACAGGGATGGTCTTCTCTGAATATGCAAAAAAAAAATTATGTGAAGTTGTTTGTGTGCTTTGTGAATGCTTACTAAAGAACAATCCAACAGAGGAAATTTTAACAGTCAAGTGGACAGGATGACCCTTGTCAGTGGTGCATGTTACTCTTTTTTCCAGCCACTCCTGCCATTTTCCAAAGAGCTCATGCAAAAAGTGACCATGGTAGCAGGCAAGGATCATAAACATGGACTTCTAGTTACCAAGACCAATCTGGACACAGTTACTGCTGAGCACCCAATCTGCCAGCAGCAGAGACTGACACCAGACCCCTAATATGGCACCATTCCCTGGGAGGATCAGACAGCTACCCGATGGCTAGTTGATTACTTGGACCACTTCCACCGCAGAAGGAGCTGTGCTTTGTTCTTGCTGGAATAATTGCCCACTCTGGATATGGGTTTACTTTTCTTGTGCACAGTGCTTCTGCCAAAAAACTACCATCCACAGGCTTACCAAATGTCTTACCATCCTGATATTCCACACAGCATGACTTCTGATAAGGAACTGATCCACAGCAACTGAGGTATGGTAATTCACTGGTCTTACTATGTTCTCTGTCATCCTAATGCATGACAGAATGGTGGGTGACCTTATGAAAATTCAGTCACAGCACAAGCGAGGTGATGATACCTTGTAGGACTGTGGTATTGTCCTCCAGGAGGCTGGATATTCTTTCAGTTGGCATGTGGTATATGGTACTCCTTCTTCCTCAGTCACGATTTATAGGTCAAGGGTGAGTGGGGGGAAGTGGAAGTACACCATTCAATATTACCTCTAGAGATCTGCTTTTGCTTCCTATCTTGTGACCTTATACTCTGCTGGTCTAGAGATCCTGGTTCCAAAGGCAAGAATGCTCCTACCAGGAGATCCAACAATGATTCCATTGAACAAGGAATCTTTTTCACTGGACTGGTCTGTTTGGGTTCCTCATTCTTCTGAGTTAATATGCAAAGAACAGAATTACTGTGTACTACTGCTATGAAACAAATGTTTGTGTCCCTCTAAAGTTCATATGTTAAACCCTGATCCCTAATGTTGATGGTATTTTGAGGTGAGGCATTTTTTTGGTTCTGTAATGTTTATTTCATTTCTCTCTCTCTCTCTCTCTCTCTCTCTCAGCAATACTGGGGTTTGAACTCAGGGCTTCACGTTTGCTAGGCAGGTACTCTACTGCTTGTACCATGGTCCCTTCCCTGAGGTGAGACCTTTAAATGGTAATAGGTTCACTAGGGCAGAGACCTTATGGAATTAATGCCCTTATAAGAAAAGATATGAGAATTGACCTCATTCTTCACCAAATGAGGAAACAAGAAAGCATCCATTTGCAGATCAGGAAAAGACCCTCAACAGGAGGGTATTCTGTTTTATCATCCTGAGCTCCTACCATTCTCTGAGATTGAAATGAATAGAAAACCACAACAACCCAATTCAAGCAGTACTGCTAATAGCCCCATCCCTTTAGGAATGAAAGTTTAGGTCACCCACCAGGCAAAGACCACAAACAGATGACATTCTAGTTTCAGGCAAAGGGATAAAAAGGCAGTGGGTAAAAGGAGCTATAAATGCCAGCTCTGGCTCTGGGATAAGTTGTAGAACCAAGAACTGAAGTTTTTATGAGTAGCTCTTTCTTATTTGGTTATAAATATGTTTATATGTATATTTCTCTCTATATATCAAATATTTTTGTTTTCTTCCCTCTCTTATTCCCATCATCTAACATAAGATGTGTTAATATAGAACCAAAGAGAAGAGCAAATAGCACTCAAGGCCTTTGCATCCTCTTCTGGAGAGAAAGTCTGTGCATTTTGGTTAGACACAGGATGGGTGTATCATGTTAGACAGAAGAATGGCTTTGTTATTGGGTTTATTTGGAGATTAAGTATGTTTTAAGGAGATGGGTGTGGGTGCCAGTTGACAAGCAGCAGACTGGGCTGCTCTGTTTTATGTGTCAACTCTATTTGACCAATCACTCATCCAGGTGTTGCTCTGAAGGTATTTTGTAGTCAAGAGTAACATCTACAACTAGCTGACTTTAAGTAAAAAAGAGATTATCCTCAATATCCTTGGTGGGCCTGACCCACTCAGTCAAAAGACTTCAAGAGCAATACTAAGGTTTCTTTGAGAAGGAAAAAAGTCTGCCTAGAACTAAAGCTCCAGCTTCTGCTCAAGAGTTTCTAGCCTGGGCTTCCTGATGATCTGCCTGCTCCCACAACTGTATAAGCAATTCCTTCATTCCTACCTATCTATTCATCTACACACACATTAATATATCCTAGGGTTATTTTTCTGGTGTAACTCTGAGGAATACTCTCTCAACTCCTCATAAGATCATAAAACCCTGAAACTAATACTTGACAAACACAGAGGGAAATAAAATCACAAACCAACATCCCTCATGAAAATAAACACAAAAATTCATAATAAAATTTCAGCAACTTAAAAATAGCTATATAAGAATAATACATCATAGCCAAGTAGAAGCATTTGACAAATTCTACATTCATATGTGGTAAAAATTCTCAGTAAATGAGAACTGGAAGGGAATTTTCCTGAGTGTGACAAGAAGCACTCATAAAAACATCATATTTAATACTGAAATACTGACTGCTTCCTTCCTAAGGAAGGGAACAGGAAAGGATGTCTGCCCTTATTGAACATAGAGGTTGTATCCAGTGCAATAAAGCAAGAAAAGAAATAAATAGTATAAATATTTGAAATAAAATTAAAATAGTCTTTATTTACATATGGAATGATTGCTTACGTTGAATTGTGATTCTACCCTTAAACAGCTTTGTGATCTTGGACTAAATTTGTAGTATAACAACCTTTATTGTCCTCAACTATAAAATAATGGTATGAATATGGGAATGAAATGATACACGTATGTGCTTAGCACTGGGTCAATTTCATGACATGCTAGTGTTAATGATAGTGGTAGTGGTAACTTAAACAATTCAAGGCTTTATCCAAAGTTTTAACCTCTCTATGCCTCAATTTCCTCAACTGTTAAAAAGTGAGAAAAATGTTGCTTACTTCATAGGATTTTATGAAGAGGATAAGCAAATACATGTGAAGTGCTTAGAATATTTCCTGGCAGAAAACAAGTGCCAATAAGTGTTATCTACTCTTATTATTACTTAATTATACATTCCATACTTAGGATAATATCACAGTTTTTAATTGTTCTCTGAGGAACCACCCTAATAAAAAGGTCTTGGGGGATTCAATCTTCTTGGTGAGAAGATTTAAAGACAATTAATCAGATTCAGTAAGTATTTACTGGATACTTACTCTATACCAGTCATGGCTAGGCATATTTATATATTTTAATCTCCTTTAATACTTAACTCAACTTTTGGGTTGGTTCTACCTTCAGGCTTATTTTACAGTAAACTGATACACAGAAAGGTTAAATAATACACCCAAAATCTCATGAGTTAAAATGTCACGTCTATCCCCAAGTCCAAGCATTTCCACTGCTTCGTAGTCATATAGAACATGAATAGCTCCCAACTAACTTCACCAGATTGTGTTTATTCTTTGTGTACAGATAAAATTAGTTAGTCATGAGCATTTATTCTAACTGTCCAAATTAACATGGCAAGTGTGTGTCAAATGAATCTAAACTTGCTGAGGGCAGAGAAAGAGGGAGGGAGAAGGTTTCTCTTCACTCCAGCTGATTTGGGTCAACGCCAGCTTTCTCTATGCTATGAGAAAGAGAAATCAAGGTCTATAGTGAATGAAGTCTCACCAAACTCCATGTCCAATTCTTACCAGGAAAAAACAAAAGAAAAGAAGAGAAACAAGTAGCAGCAGCTAAAAATGTAACCTGTATTGGAGCTCCCATAAAATCACCCTGCCTTACTTACTGCTGTATGTTGATCTAGAAGGAATATTTCATTAACCACACTCTTGCTGTAGATTTTATCTAGTTACCATAGAAACTTTGGAGGAAAAGCTTGTTTTTAACCCTTGGACTAGGTTGCTACCCAGCTTCATAGCTCTATTTAAAGACCCCCCTTGTTATTTTAAACTCTTCTCCTTCTGCTCATCTGTTTTCCTCTCCCATTAGACAGCTGAACCAAACCTATTCATGACCTTCAAACAGCCACTTACTGTGATTTTCAAGGCACTATTCCTGAGGGTGGATGGCTGCAGCCTATCTGTGAGATAGGCTGTGGTTACAACAGACATTTTTTTTAAGCTGAAGTTTCACTTCATCAAAAATAAAAATGAACTGTCTTGTTTCTATTGCCTCTGCTGAACAAGCTTCCCACCCAGGGCACCACAAGCCCCCACCCAGCTCCCCAGACAGTTTTCTAATTGGAAGTCTGGTTTCTGGATGCCTGGAGTCTTTCTTCCCAGAGTTTCAAAATACACCACTAGGGCTATGTTTGCCTGTACAGCTTTCCTTTCCCGGGGGACACACATAGACATCTCAGAGCAGTCTATAGACAGTGGGCCCCAGGATATGGACTCCTGCCTGTCTCCCTACTAGGTGACATCTTTCCAACACTGTTCCTTTGTTCTCCTGCCTGGGGAGCTCATTTGGCCTATATGGAAATTGTCATCTGGTTGCAATGGACTTTGTTCTACAGGACATAGGTGGGTGTTGGACAACTGGGTTGTATTTAGTGAGGTCAGTCAGGGTCTGACCTTGCTCTGGTTTGGGGGGGAGGTTGAGGTCCAGATGCTGGACATTTCCGGAAGCTACAAAGTGGAACCTGCAGAGGAGGAGGATTGCCTCCAAGCTCTTAATTTTGCTCATAGACGCAGGTATGGCCAGGTACTGTGGCTGAGAACAATTTCACATGAATAACAGGCTGCCCATGCACAGGCAAATCAGGAAATAGAGGTATGGCCTCTTTGTATGCAGGTCACCAGCACCACTCCAGCAGGCTTAACCCCTCAGGATGACGACAAAAATGAACCTACCAAGGAGCTTGAGGCTGCCAAAGTGAGCAGCACTTGCTTTAGAGCAACGCTCCCCCACCACCCGCCCAATCTCTGCATTATTGGGCTCCAGAGAAAAGCCTGATGACTCCCACAAGCATGAGAGGAACAGGACTCATTCTAGCTGGTTCTGTTCCTGTGATTACTAACGACAGACATAGATATGCCAGCTCATTGGTAAGACACACCCTGGATTAAAATAAAGGCTTTTGGGTGGCAAAAGAAGCAGTGTCTCCCAGCTGGGAAGTCCAAAGGTGACTACTGTGGCCAAGTGGGTATCTACTCGTGGCTCTAGGCTGACAGAAGTCCAGGAAAGCCAGAGATGTGAGCAGGGAGGAGTTCAATGCATTCCTCGGTTGTCTGGAGCTACAAACTCCTTGTTTGTTTTGCTCTTAAATGCCAATCTTGCTTCAGACAAAATCAGTACACAGTAGGTGCTGAACAAGTGTGTTTGTTAAATGTGAACTAGGTCCTTTTTTTGTTTTTTTTCTTTTTCAGTGCACTTGGGTTTGAACTCAGGGCCTTGTTCATGGTAGGCGAGCACTCTACCACTTGAGCTACAGCGCTAGCTCTTTTTGCCTTAATCATTTTTCAGACAGGGTGCTTTTTGTCAATGGTGGTCTCAGACCACTATCATCCTTTCTACACCTGCTGCTTAGCTGGGACAACAGGTGTGAATTACCACGCCCTGATTGTCCCTTGAGACAGAATCTCACTAACGTTTTTGGCTGGACTGGCCTCAAACATCAATCCTCCTGATTTCTGCCTCCTGAGCAGCTGGGATTACAGGTGTGAGCCATCAAACCCAGCTTGAACTAGATTTTTGTTTTTGCTATAGATTTCTTTTTTAAAAAAATAACACTTCATGTACCATAAACGTCACCCTTTTACAGTGGCTGACTTTTAGTGGTTTTTCATATATTTGCAGAGTTGGGCAGCAATTACAACTATCTAATTTTAAAAGTTTTACCACCCCCTTCATCACTCACCATTCTCCCCAACCTGTAGGCCCTGTCAACCACTAACCTGCTTTCTATTTCTGACCACAGGCTTCTGACTACTGCATTTAGTAGGTTTATATATCTCTGTTTAACAACAAAGCAAAATTTCCACCAGTGTCATGCTTCTCAAAACATTCCTATGTTTTACTGGTTGCAGCTAATCTAGTCTCATCCTTTCTATCACTTAGAAGAACAGATGGCTTAAGCTTTCTCCAGGCCAAGGCTATGTCTCCGTATTGCCAACTGTGTTGATGAGCACTGAAATTCAGCCCAGAATCACAATGAAAGCAAATGTGAAATACCTGGACACGGCCGAAGTCATTCCAACCTTTCCCCATGCTCTAGCACCATTTAGCAACTGCATGGGTGACCATTAGTGTCAGTGTACCTGTTCCAAGATTTCTAGTACCTATTCCAAGATTTTCCACAGAACTTAGTGGCAAAAAGGGTACCTTTCCTCCAAAAATTATTGTATTGCAAAGGGCAGTTATGAGAAAATGTAAATGTGTAATTTATTAGGATTTAATTCTTTTATTTGAGAAACTAAAAGGAAATTCAAATGATTTAACAGACACAAGCTAAATTTATAAATTAACATTTTATTATATGTTAACTTATCACATAAACCTCATTTAAGTCATTACATTCTTTAATACTGTGAGACTATACTGTATTATGTTTAATTGATTTCTTACTCTTGAAAATTTAGTCTCTCCCACCCCCTTCTGCCAAAAATGTATTAAGATACATAATACTCTAGAAGTTCATCAATTTATACTTCTATAAACTTTTCCACTCACGTACCAGTTTCTTCCAATACTTCACTGATCACTGGCCACCATTAAAACAAACCTGATAAGTTAAACATCTGATTTAATTTGGGTTTCTCATAGGATGAGTGAGGTGAAAGATTTCTTCTTTTCCCCCTTTTTTGGCCATTAGTATTCTTTTTTTAAAAAACATTTTTATTAGTATATGATAGTATACAGGAGGGTTCATTGTGACTTTTCCATAAATACATACATTATACCTCCATTATTCTCCCTCCTGCCCTAGTCCCCTTCTTAAAATGACTTTGACAGGTTTCAATGTTCCACACTCATACATGTATAGGACATACCTCAGCCATAGTCTCCCTCCTCCACCCTTTTCATTTACCCTCCCCCTATTATTAGTGCCCTCCCTTTAGCATGACCTGTTTAACATGTCCTTCTAAATACTTACTTTTAAATATGCTATTCTTTCAGGGGAAAAGTGGTACTGCACATCCAAGGGAGAAAATATGTGAGTCGAATAAAGACTTTTAAAAACTTCAAAACATTTGATATAAGATCAAGAAATCAAACTCCTAACATATGTGCAGAGATGGCAAACTCCCAGCTTGCACGTTGGCCCATGGAGGCTATAAATCAAGTCAGGCTACTCTTTCCCACCAAACCCAGGCTTATTCCTGGTCAATACCATTGCATGTGCTGTTACTGGGTGGCTGGTGTTGATGCACACAATGGGAACCATTAGTTTTCAAGGAGTTAGAATGTAGGAAGGACAGAGCCATCAAACAGTGTGAGGTCATTTAAGATGTGAAGGTCCCTAGGAAAAGCCCCCTGGACTGGCTGAGAGCCACAGAGAAGCTTCAACCTTACTCAAGGAATAGCTTTGGGGCTGAATCTGAGGCCTAGTCAGCAAAAAGTCTCATTTTCCAAGAGACCCAAGGAACTTAGACTACCACAGCTTAGGAATCAGGTGACCTGGCAAAGCCAGTGATGCCAAAACCTGAGTGTGGAGGAGCAGTCAGTTAACTGGAAGAGAAGTGAAACAACATCGACTCACCAGCTCGGTGAATAATTGGGCCTGCCTAGGAAACCTGCCTCAGCTATGAGCTGCCTGTGCTCCAATGTGCCATGCAGAAGACACAGGTGTATACAATTTGATAGTGCGATCTGCATCTGCCTGGTGACGGAATGGCAGGTGGGCAGGGCAGGAGGACTTGCTTCAGAAGTGAAAGGGTCCTCTCTGAGCTCCAGGAAAACTGGTTTACAGGAGACAGACTCTTCTCCTGCCTTCCCAGGAGGGGTCAATAGAAAATAACAGTCATGCACTACATAGAGACATTTCAGTCAACAGCAGGCAGATTACACAATGGTGGTCCCATAAGATTGTATCACCTAGGGACATTGTAGCTATCTTAGTTTCATGAGCACACTCTATGATGGTCACACAATGATGAAAATCTAATGACATCCTTCTCAGAACATATCCCTATTGTTAAACAACATATGACTGTACCTCAAGTATCACCTTTTATTTGGACTCCTGTGTGAACCTGAAATGCTTGCACCTGTCTTCACAGCATAGCACTGAAGGACATGGGCTTTCAGTTTCTGTTTAGGTGAACAGGCATCATGATCAGTTCTCTGAACAGTGACAGCAGGGATCAGAACATGGGATCTCTGACCAGCGTGTCTTGCCTTGGCTGACACAGAAAAGCCAGTGAATCCTCGAAGCATGGTGCTCAACAGTGACCCCAAGGAGAAGGAGAACAGCCCTGAGGAGAAGTGGGTAAGAACTACTGTGTGCCTAATTTGAATTTATTATGGTATATTTTTCTCTGAGAAGCTAGAAGTAGTTTCTTGCCTTAAAATGAAGGGACTTAACTTTTTTGATGTCAGTAATATCCTTCTTAGATGCATATTTGACCTTGCATCAGAAGAGCTGGGGGACCAGGAGTGATGGTGCATGCCTGTAATCTCAGCACTTGAGAGGCAGAGGCAGGAGGATTGTGAGTTCAAGGGCAGCCTGGCTTACATAGTAAGACCCTGTCTCAAAAATAAAAACATCTAAAAAAGGAAAACAAAAACATGATGAAACATGACCCCACCCTTTCTCAGAAGCAGTGCAGTACAGGAGTTAAAAAGCCTAGGACTGAAGTTAGGAAGACCTCAATTCCAGCTTCAGTACTTACTAGCTGTGGACCCTGGGGTTATTGCTTTCACTCTCTGAGCAACTGTAAACCTGGGATATGACTACTTACTTTCTAAGAGTTGTCCTGAGGATTAACCATGTATGTAAATAGCTTGATAAATAAAACATAACCATCAATACTAAATCCATCCATGGTCAGCAAAGATGGAAATGGGTGGCTTTGTTTTATAAAGCATAAAAGTCAGGAGAAGACAGTGCAGAGATAATTCTGGACTCCTACACCCCCAGATGTCCAGGCAAAGGCAAAGGCTTGATTTCTCTGCTGCCTCAGGCAGGTGTGTGGACAGAGGTGCAAGAAGCACTCAGAAGACTGGGTGGGCTCTCTGACCCCAAAGCCCTGGCTCTGAGATGGAGGCAGGCAGGTGTCCATCTCAGGCTCCACTTCAAATGTAGCACAATGTGGTAAGAGCTACTATCATTTTGTTGGGAGTTGACAATGGCATAAAAATCTGAGGGGCAGTGGGAATTAAGTGGAGATGAGGAGGAAGCTGTAGCACAATGGCGACCCCCGTCACTGTGGAAGGCTCCAAAAGGGAGCTATGCTGCTTTGCCTGATGGTTTCCCTTTCCAGCTCAAAAAGCACAAGCTGATCTCAAGAGCCCTTCCCAACCTCCTCCCCTCCCTCGTGAGCACTGGGCGCTCCCTCGGCTGGGCTCAGCCTCTGGCTGCTTCCTCAGCCAAGTCCTACAGCTTGCCAGAAGGTCAGATCCAAAACACAATTGCAGCAGCAAAAGCAAAGGCTGAGCAAACAGCCCCAAAATGATGATGAAAAGCTGAGGCAGGGGGTAGGCAGGCTGTCTGGGAATGACACCAGAATGATAAATCATGGCAACGAGGCCTCAAGTTCTCAGACCAGGAGCTTAGCTGGGGGTACAAGGGAACCAGTGGCCCTCCCTCACCCCAGCACATTTTATAAAAGTGGCACCTTTTCTATTGACATGAAGGTTGCTAAGACTGTGATTAAAAGCTATCCGAAGAAAGTGTGAAGGAAGGACCAGGAGGCCCCAGAGAAGAGAGCCAAAGTCTGGCATATTTAAAAACAATCCTTCCTCAGCAACTACAGGAGCTGGCCTGCCTCTCCTGAGAGGTATCTGCTCTCAGTTGGGCCTACAACACAGGCTGGGGACTTGGGACTTGGAAGGGATTCCAAGCCCTACAAGGCAGCAAGAGGACAATGACCTTTACACTACTGTCTTAGGTAGCTTTCTGTCAATGTGACAAAATACCTGAGATAAACAGGAGGAAATATTTATTTTGGCTCACAGTCTCAAGGGTGACTCCACCACTTTTGGGCCTGTGGCAAGGCAGAAATATCATGGCAGAGGGCATGGCAAGCAAAAAAAAAAAAAAAAAAAAAGCTGGTTGTCTCATGGTAGCCAGGAAAGGGGAGGGGGGGCGGGGAAGGAAGGAAGGAGGGAGAGAGAGAGAGTTTCCATTTCTTAATAGCCCATTTAGCTAAGAGCTCATCAGTGAATTAATCCATTGATGAAGTTAGCCCCCTTGTGATCCAATCACCTCTCAATAGCACCACCATCTGGAGGCCAGGCCTCAACACATGAACCTGTGGGGGACATGTCTTAGCCAAACCATAACAAACAGCCACTATCTGGAATGTAAAGCCAGCGTTGAGAGGAGAAGGTGGCCCCTGTGCTGAAGCAGGAAGCACTTGAGGAGCCAGCAGAAAGTCCTCAGGAACACAGCTCTGGGGAAGCAAAGAGCATTAGGCCAGCGGAAAGACCTCTGATGCCATCTCTTCCCTCCTCACCTGCATCCCCATCCCTGGCCCTGGTTCCCAGAGAGCAGCTTCTTGTAGATCTGGGAAAATACAGCCTCTTGAGCTTTTAAAGTGTGTCTCTCACAGGGGCCAGCCTGTCTCTTAAAATGTTTCTGGTTTACCTTTTCTTGTCTTTGTTCACTCATCACCCTAGCTTTGGTCATGGAAAATTACAGTGGCTATTATGTGACATTCTAAGGACAGCTATCTCCCTGATTAGTCTTCCCTGTCATGACCATAAGCCCTTCTTCTTTCTCATGAAATTTCCTTATTCAAAGTAGTACATCGAAGTTCAAAGCCCTCTCTGCTTGGTTCTCTGCCTGGCTTAACAAATTTTCCATAATCCAGCCCCAGTTCTAGTGCTCATGGGGAATCTGCACTCTTGAATTCTAGCCTTCTCCCAGTTCCTCCCCATGCTGGACTCGCCCCCACTTCCATTCCTTCTCCTTCCTGCCTGCATTGCTCTCCTCATCCTCTCTGCTGAATCAGATTCTATTCCTCTTTCAAGGCCACCTGTGGTCTCTTTCACCCCTTGATTTTCTACCAGACTTTTCAGGCCTCCAACTCTGAATTTCAGCTACAGTTGGCAATTTGACATAACTCAGTGTGCATTTCTGATTGTCTCCTTTGTCTATCTAGCATGCAAGAGATTTGAAAGTGGGGTCGCCCTTTGTACCTTTCCACGGTTTCCACAGTAGCAGGAAGAGCCTGGTGTTTTCACATAAGAGGGTCACCATTTGCACTTGTCGGTTTTACAGAGTCCAAGGTGAGGCTTTTCATTCTTATAACAAATGGTTATTGATCACTTGCTCTGAGCCATGGTCTGTGGAGATTAAAATGTGAAGAAGACAGGCATGGTCCTTGACCTTAGGAAACTTTCAGATTGCTGGGAAAGAGATAGACAGTTAAACAAGTAGTTACACTACAGACTGGCCTGAGGGTGCTCTGAGAGGGGACAGATAGCATGCTATGGGAGAGCATAATGAAGGCCCCTAACCTAGTTGTGGGAGATAATGGAAGGCTTCTCTGAGTTAGCACTTCTTAAAAATAAGACCTGGGTTAGCTGGTTAGGGGTTCTATGGAGAATGAGAGAATAATACCTTAAAATAACTAAAAGAAATTTAGTGTGGTTTGATCATTTGGTGGGAATGTCACCTTGGCTTTTCTCCACCTACTTAAAAGATAGTTATTAAATGATAATGTAATTATCTGGTTATACCCGTTATCCAGATATGCTTATCTATTCATCCATCTACATTTCTCCACCTTGTTCCAAAAGGGATATAAAATGACTTAGAGACTTCTAGTGCCTAACTAGAGATCAGTAGGTAAACTGAGTCAACTGGAACAGTAAGAGCAGTAGTGTGGAGGAGGTGCATTAGTCAGCGCCTGCCATGAGGTCCTGTGAACTTGGTAGACAGGGCCTGGGTAAGAGCAAGAAGATGCACTTTTTGTAAGATCTCCATAGTTTTCATTCCTAGCTGCCTGAGATGGGGGGGGGGGTTACTTACACTTGGAGGAGGGGGAGGGGAGGAGAGAGGAGCGGGTTGGATGCTCTTACAGAATGTTCCTCCTGTCCATGCACTCTAGTGCTATTCATAGCACTTCCTTTTCAACTGAAATGTGGGAATAAACTGACTGCCAAGCCATTATGGATGAAATGAAGAGGCTGCCTGCTTACAAATCTGTATTCCCTTCCTATTATGAGAGCCAAAGGGCTGAGGCCCATCCCAGCTGGGTTTTCACACGTGCAGATTAGCAGGGCATTTTACTCCTCGAATAGAAAGAAGGCAGGATTTATAAACACCACCCATTTTCCCAAACTCAGAGTCACAGCCTGGATGTACTGGTATTTTATTATCTGCTTCTAGATTATTCATTTAATAGAGTTTCATTAAATTTTCAAGCACACAAGTGGTTTTACAAATAAAACATGAAATGCCAGAGTGCAAAAGAAAAAAAAATGGGTGGTTAAATTCAACAAATATTCTCAAGTTTCTGAAAGAACTGAAGTATGATGTCTGTATGTTTATGCAGGAGAATAGGTACTTTTTTGTAACCAAAGATCCTTTTAGTCACATTGAGATGTGTGAATTCAGAGGAACGGTGCTGCCTAGCAAACTGAGCTCTACCCTAATTTGTCAAAGGACTACAACCTTCCATTCCTGTGCAGAGTAAGCAGCTGGACTTTAGCATCCATGCTGAGTATTCAAGGCACAGACCTCAAACTCGTCTTTGTTTTCCACAGGGATGGCAAAAGGCTGTGAAACAGCCCCACAACTCTATTTACGGGTTTGAAAGCAGGAAGGCCCTGGCTGCGATATTCAACCACATTAAATGACCAGCGTTATCCAGAGTCCTGCCCCAGTAGTTAATTGGGCTTGCTGGGCTTTAAAGCTGGGAACACTAGAAAAAAGCTGAGCACAATGAAGAGCTGGCCTTAGGAAAAGGGCTTCACTCATACCACATGCCCACTTTTTGTCCTCCAAGGAGGGTGCCAATCTGAGAAAGGGTAAGTCCCAAGGGAGGCACATCGATAAAGCATCTTGAGGATGTGTTACGGTGACTTTGGGGGACGGGAGGAGATTCCCAGTCAGAATTTAGGCCAGGACACTTGCCAGTGATAGCATCTGTTGTTGACAACTGTGCACTGCGAACTGCAGGCTCCTGGGTTGGGAAACTGGGATGTGTTTTTCTAATAAATTCTTCCTGGTCCAATGTGAATTGTTTCCAAGTACTTAAATTACTCTATGACTTAATATTTCATTTTAAACTGTGCTCTGCACAGGAACAAGATTGACATTATTAGGATTTTAAGACTTAAGATGGACCTCATTCAGGTTGGTTTCAAACCCTGAGGTGGCATTACAGGAGCATTTCTTACAAATGTTAATAAATAACTCCCACTGTTCTTTAGAAAAGCACAATCAGTCTTTTCAATGGCTTGAAAAGGCCTTAGAATGCAGAGAGTATGAGGTTTTTAGCACAATTCAGACATAAATCCAATCCCTCTCAACGGAGGGCCTCCCACCCATATTGACAGGTTGCATTTCCTGAACCACAAGGCTTCCTTAATTCCTGGACTCTTTAGCTTATATATCTTTTACTTGTTTTATTTTATTTATTTATTTATTTTGAGACAGGGTCTCTATATAGCCCAGGCTGGTCTCCAACTCAAATCCTCCTAAGTGCTGGTATTACAGAATGCACTACAATGCTTGGTCCAATTTATAATTTTTTGACTAGCCAAACACATTCTCTTTTATGAAGATCTCAACAATCTGATCAAGCTAACAAGCTCTCATTTCCCTCCCTTCAATCCTGGTTTTGATAGCCAACTCTATTATCCATTCCAGCAGTTCAGTTCTGCCCCAATCCAGCCGTCAAGTCCCATGCTTAAAGCTCTATGTGGGCCTGGTTATGCTGATCCCAACTGCTGTGATTTAACCATGAGCAAACTCAGCACCTCAGCATCTGAAGGGAACCTGGAATGTAGTTCATCTGGTTCAGCGTTCTTTCCCAATAGTAATCTCATCTCTTTTTGAAATCCTCATTGCTTGAATAAGGGTCTGTGCAATATTCTGCCATGATTTCTTATCACTAAGGTCTCCAGCCCCTTACCATGGGGGTTCTCCTTCTGTCATCCCATTTTCCTAGCCCTAGTGTATCTTTCTCCATAAAGATCATAACTAGTCATTTGTGTATCTTTTTTTCCCCACTGAACTCTTGAAGGCAGGAGCTCTGTCTATTCATCTTTGTAGCTCCATGGTCCCTGACAAGAGCTGGAAAGAAATGGGCAATTCTCACTTTCCACTTCAGTGCTAACTCATCTCACTCATCAGTCAACCAAACGAATCTACTTAACTGTTCCATAATTCCATCCATATTTCTTCAACTGGTTTGCAAAACTATCATGAAAGATTCCTGTCAAACAGCCTTCTAAACCCAAATGTGTTGCCTGAACTTTGGGCTTAATATTTCAATTAAAAAATGGAAATGAACTTAATTTGTGGTGATTTCTTTTTAGTGAGTCCATGCTGGACCTTAACAAATATGTCTCCTCTCTTTACATTTGAATGGGCTATTTGTCTGGCAACCCATTCTAGAAATTTGTTGGCATTAATGCCAATAACTATAGTTTCCAAAATCCACCTCTAAGATTTGGGGTAACAATTTTTTCCTGCAGATCTGTGGCTATTCATTCCTTAGTAACTTGTTTAAGGATTGTTAAAAGTGGTTCCTCCATTATTTCTTGGTTCTCTGGAAAGTAATTTTTCTGATCTTAGAGACTTGAGTGCATTTCAAACGGCTATCTGTACTGGATATCCTTAGTTGGGGCTTCATCCACCCCTTTAGGATATATGCCCTGGATAAAGGGAAACAAAAATCAACCCATACCTGCAATTTGGGATAGTTCATATGACTTTACTGAAAGCATTCTCACATGCATAGCGTTGACCAAAGCAAGAAATGAAAACTTAGGGTGTTTTGTGGGTTAACCAGTGAAATACACAGTGTTGATAGGAGGCTAGATAATTCACTTAACCTCACCACTCTTGTTTTCTTATCCACAACTTGAGGATAATAATCCTTATTTTATTCTTAGTTGACAGTCATTCAACATTAGCCCACAGACGGTACACCCCACCTTACAATAATTTAATAGATAAAGTTACTGACATTACAAGTGTGTGCACATAGAAAATTAGACTGGCAGAATGAGCATTTACTTTGTGAAGGAATTAATTTAATTAACAAGTCCAGAATAAAGAGAATAAGATTTACAGGCAGGAGAACTGGTTTCTGAACACAAGCCAGGAAGCAGCCGAGGGTTGAGCACCTCCTTTAATCCCCATGAGTCTTAGTTTCCTCATCTGGAAAATAGAGATGACAATACTTCCTCACAAAGATGTGGAAATTGAGATCCCTGATACTGAAATGCTTTGTAAATTTCGAAAGTAATCTCATCCTGAAATCATTAAAATCATGATTGACTTAAGAAAAGTCAACTTACACAAAATTCTCTAAAGCACAGACTATTGGCAGTCATGTCGGGTATGAGTCAAAAATGTAATGAATGATAATGCAGATATAAAATGCCATACCAGAAAAGGTGCCAGTTTTTAAAAGTCAATGACATATCCAGCCCCAAAAGCAAACCACTCCAATTCAACCACACCTTCCCCATTCTGCACAGGACTGCTGGTGATGTTGCGAGTTTCATCGGGAAGCCGGGATCGTTAGACTTCTTACTCAACCTTCCTTCAGTCCCTTCTTTAATGTGCCCCAAAGACTAGGAGATTTTGTTGATACCTACCCTCCAACCCAGGAAAATGTCTCTCTAGAGTTCTGAAGTGTTTACACTGAGGCTGTGCGTGAGATGCTTAAGCTACTTGTGGCAGAAGGAATTTTGTACCTGTTCCGCATCAGAAGTTTTCCAAACACTTGGGAAGTCTTCAAACCCCCTAGAGATTTCCAGCAACTAGTTTCCAGGATTAATCTGTTGAGTTGGAAGGCTACTGCTTGACTTTTCTTAGCTCACTTTCACAGCAATTTAAACATAGATGCCTCTCCTTGCAATCTGTTGTTCTACAAGGAAGGCCTTATTTCACAAAGTCCCACGCACAGTGGAGTTTCTAGGCTCAATAGAGACAACTACATTCATTATCACCAGCCCTGACTTTCAATTCTGAAAGGAATCCTGTTTCAGCTCATTATCTCTTGGAGTTCCGGCTTCATCAGTCTCTGTTAGGAAGTACCTTGCCTTTCTGCCAAGAGATGCTGGATGTGAGCGGCCCAGTTCCCTGCCACAGGTACTGGCAGCCCATAGCCTCCTCCTTGCCCAGCACTTCCTGCTCCACTAACCTGTCTTCTGTAGACCAGAAACCTGTCTGCCTTGTTTGGAGGATGTCTTCTCTCTTGAAATCCCCTTTGGACACTCAGAACAGGACAGCATGCTCTTTCTGTACCTCCCTTTCATACTTTTTCATTCATGCCATGGATGGTTAGCTTACCAGATCTTTCTTTGCTTCAGATAAAACCCTGGACCCCCAAATGATCCAGACTGGGTGTTCAGCATCTCTCCCCTATTATCAACCCATGGCTTTGAAAGAAAAGAAGGAGCCAGGTGCTGGTGACTCACTCCTATAGTCCTAGTTACTCAAGAGGCAGAGATCAGGAGGCTCATAGTTTGAGCCCCGTGGGGCCTATGAAAAGTTTGTCCCATCAACCCTTACTTTCATGTAAAAAATCAAGATGATAGAATTAAATATATTTGTTTGTGGTCTCCTGGAGCTTTTTCTCACCTTCACTCTTGTCATTTTTCCCCCTTCTCTGAGTTTGCTAAAACAAATTTGAAAACAAACAAACAAAAAAATAGATGCCATTAGCATATAATGCATCAAAGCTGTGCCAGAAGAAATAGCACACACTTATGTGAGCAGCAGAAAGGCATGCTTGCTTTGTAGACTGTCCACTCAAGGGTGGAAAACCTCCCCAGCCCCCCAGGGAAGCAATGTTATGGTGCCTTTTCCCCTTACAGGAGGGGATCAGGAACCAGAACCATTATCACCTGATGGAGAAGGCCCCTGTCTCTCCACCTGCCAGTCGCTGCTGTGCCTCCATTCCCCGTGGTCAGCCCCTACTCAGACTTGCACACAGACAGCTGAAGTGACTGGGAATTTCCATGCTGCAGAGGGAGGGGGGAACAGCATTTAACAATCAGTGAGACTGTGGTTGCAGAGGTGAAAACTACTCCAGCTCCTTGTCCACCAGTGAGGAGCACTCTGGGTTGTGGCTTCCTTGGTCTCCAAGAGGGCTACTGCAAGGCTTTGCTTGATATTTCTCTATCCTTCCTTTCTGGATCCCACTGCTCCACCAATTTTTTTCTGGAAACACTTCCTAATAAGTTACTTTCATATGATTTCTTATCTCAAAGGCCACCTTGGGAGAACCCAACCTAAGGCATCCTAGAATGGAGCTAAGAAGCTGCAGGGTGGTGGGACACCCAGCAAAGGGGCTCACATGGGCTCCTTAGAGGCCCAGATGAGATGGATAAAGGGACGTGGGAAAGAAGAGCCTGACTTAGGGACTAGAAGGAGACTTGGTGGGAAAAAGTAAAGAAAGATTTTTTGTCGAGCGCTGGTGGCTCACAGCCATAATCCTAGCTACTCAGTAGGCAGAGGTCATGAGGATCGAGGTTCAAAGCCAGCCCAGGCAAATAGTTCTTCAGAGACCCTATCTCGATAAAACCCTTCACAAAAAAAGGGCTGGTGGAGTGGCTCAAGGTGTAGGCCCTGAGTTCAAGCCTCAGTACCACCAAAAAAAAAAAAAAAAAAATGAAAGAAACATTTTTTGTACCATCTTCCAGATCCCATGTCTTATAATAATGAGAACTACACGTGTGTGTGTGTGTGTGTGTGTGTGTGTGTGTGCACTCACACATGGGTGTGTTTTCCTCTCTGTCTTTTTGGTAAAGGATTGTACTGCAAGTCCTTCAGAAATAACAGACATAACAAGAGAGTTGGATGTTATCTTACCCAAAAGTATATTTTCTTTTTACTTTTCTAACTTTGGTAATGACAAAATAACTTTGATAAGAAATAAAATATATGAAAACACAGTTTAAAGAAAACAGCATCCTATAAGCCTCTAGCAAAGAAATGTAGGGTATAAGACAAGAAGTGGGGTAGGGGTGGAGATCCACCTCCTTTCTGCACTTGCGTTTGTCCTCCAGCCCTGAGTTTTGTGGGCAGCACAGCCCTGGCCCTGGGGTGCAGGTGCTTCGTAGCTATCAATGCATTCAGCACATGCAACAACCCTTTCAGTTAGATGCTATTATGGACCTTCACTTCACAGATGAGGAAATTGAGGCACAGAGAGAATATAACAAAAATCTCCTTTTGCTTTTTGTTGTGAGGATCAAATAAAATAATGTATGCATAAACATTCTGTCCGTTCTGATACACCACACTGGTGTATGGTATTATTACAATTACCACTGACCATGATAACAGATGCTGGCAGAACCATGGACTATCCTTGATACAAATTATCTTTCCCTAGAGCTCTTACAAAACAGAAAGATTACATTCCAGGCCAACCATGCAGTGGGGCATGTGTATGTGGAGCTTACTGAGCTCCTTCTGTCTGGAGTGAGAACCTCAATTGAACTTAACATCTCTCTGTCTTCCCCTTCATTGTCACATCTAGAGGACCAGCAAAGGGACTCACCCAGCTCCCTAAAGGCCCAGGAGAAGAACTAGAGAGACATCTGCTGACTCTGCCCTTAGCTGCTGTTGTGGGTCAAACTGTGTCTCCCCTCCACCCCCCCCCAAATCCTAACTTCTGACCTTATTTGGAAGTAGGGTCTTTCCGATGATCAAGGTAAGATGATGTCATTAATGTGGGATCTAATCCAACATGACTGATGTCCTTATAAAAGGTAAACTTTAGACACAGAGACAGACATAGACAGGAGGAAGACAATATGAAGACAGAAAAAAAGTCATCTATAAACCAAGGAACACCTGAGGCTACCAGAAGCTAGGAGAAGCACATGGAACAAATTCTCCCTCTGTCCTAGAAGCCAGCAGACCTCCAACACCATGATTACAGAGTCGTTGCCTCCTGAACCGAGACAATAAATTTCTGTTGTTTAAGCCACCCAGTAAGTAGTATTTTGTTACAGCGGCCCTAGCAAGGTGCCTTCACTCCCCATCCTTGATAAAGAGGGTAACCTTACTGTAACCTGACCTCTGGGTTGACTCTATGGGAGAGGAAGGTGAGAAAGAGGTCTGAGCCAAGGACAAACAAAGCACACACTGGCTAGGAACCAGGACTGGTTGCAGCCTGGCACAGAGAAATGCCTTGAGACCATCACTTTCTCTCTCCCACAACAGGAAGGTGTAGAGGGTATGTGTGCTAATTCGGGAGTTCGTGTAGACTCCGACACTTGGCTGTCATTTTAGACTGTGTACACAATGAGTAAGCAGAGGAAGCTGGTCAAGAGAAATCAAGTAGAATGGGGCAGGGGTGGAGAAGAGAGAGAGAACAGCTCAGAGCTGTCTTGTTTCTACTCTTCCTGAGCGAGATTTCTCTGGGGTTCCTACACATGCCTATCTTTTAATAAATTCTCTTTTTTTCCTCTGGTAAATTGGCTGCTCTTTTTCTTGTACCTAAAGTGGACTGAGTACAATAGCTTAAAAAAGAAGCTTCAATTCCTAGAGAAGAATGATGTCTCATAAAGCAGTGACTTAGTCTAGTATCCCTTGTTCTCTTGTGTTAAGCTGAGAAGTAGTAGACTAGATGAGTTAAAATATTAAAAAATACTTAATCTAAAAGCTGTAAGATATTAGGCAAAACTGTTCTGGAACCCTGTAACAAAATATAATCCCCAAAGGGCAGAAAGGCAGCATAAAAACATTGGCTAAATTGGTGGGGCTGAAGTTTGGGAGGGTACAGAGGCCCTGGACCTGAGGCCTGGTAGAGCAGCCTCAACCATTTGACCTTTTCTAGGAGAAGGGGGATGACCCCAACTGACATACGTTTAGAAAGATTACGATATCAACAGGATGTAGAGTGAATCAGAGGTAAACAGGACTGGAGGGAGACAGTAAGATTAAGAGGCTGTTGAGGAAGCCAGCCCCAAGGTGATGGTAGCTTTAGATGAAACCAGACCCTGAAGGATGAGAGAAGAGGGGACAGAAGAAGAGACATTGAAGTGCTGACGGTGACATTGAGGGAGTATGGTGAATGAGGAGCTTTCCTTGTGAGGGGAGAGAGGGATGGGGGGATGGGTTGGCAGAGGCAGCCTGCCTAGGGCTGCAGACCAAGGCAGAATGACATTCCTAACCCTTATCACTCCAAGAGTCAGTTCCAGGCATTTAAGACACAGGTCCCCCAATGTGGCCCCATCCCTAGGGCTGACAGCACAAGCCATCCCTGCCCCCAACAGCAGGAAATCTCTTCAGGCTGCTGCCTGCTTAGAGCCTCACACTAGAGCTCTGTGTTTACACATTCTAGAGAATCGAAGCTCACACAATATACATGTGACAAAGGCCTCAGCTATAAGCAACATTAATGAAGACAAATGAATCAGCCAAATGCTGCAGCTTGCACAGCAGCTCCCAGAGCCCTGCCTGGCACACAGAGGGGGCTGCTCAGTGGGGGTAGGGGCAGTGGTGGAGATGTATGAGAAGCTTCCCATCGATGTGTGTCACAGCCCAGCTAGGGCAGGCAGTCACAGGGGGCTTAGAGGGAATTTAGAAGAGATTCTAAGAGCACACTTCACACTTTTATGAACGTGATCTTAAAGAGGCATATGCACTTAGAGATTATTTAGGTGTAGAGTTCGATTGTGTTAAATAAACGAGCTCTCTGCATCCTGGTGGTTGCTGATTGGAAACATAGCTCTTGGAATTTTAATTCCAGTCAGTGAGAAAGTAACCACGCCTTAAAAGGCATCTTAGAGTGCCATGAACCATCCTGTGTCCAGGATGGGTTTGGCTCTTAGCTGAGTGTGCTTCTCCCCTTTTAGGCTGCTTGTATCATTCTTCCTTTTCTCCTTTGTGACAGATGAGAAAACATTCAACTTTGAGGCTTTTACTCCACTCTCTTTGAGGGGATTAGAGCCAATAAAAAAAAATGGCAGGCATTTATAAATCAAGTGTAATGAGACTGTAACTGTCGAGGTGGCTATGGTTCCACCCTGGCCTTGGGTGGCAAGGATGGAATGCCAACAGGCAGATTATGCTTTGATGCTTAGAATCATTCAGACAATTTCCAGAGGTAGAAAGACAGCAGTCCCAAGTGTTCCTGGGGAGAAAACATAAAAACACTGCCCCCATATCAGACAGAGCTGCTCAAGGCAGAAGCACTCAGACCTGGCAGCAGGAAGACTCCCACCATTATTTCGGCATTTGCTCCATGCAAGTCGAGAGACTACGGCAAGGGTGCAGCCCTCCGTCTCCCAAGAGGTGTCTCCAACAGGGCAGCAGAGAAAAGGTCCCTTATCAGAGCCTAAGTGAAACATTCTCAGAAATTTCCTAACACGAATTAAACAAGCCAATATTATTAGGTCAGCATGAAGGGGTTTGAAACTAATGAATCCATGTAGAGATGCAATCGGTGGATGACAGGGAGACAATGGAATGAAAACTTGGCAAGTCAGCGGAAGGCCTGGGTTCAGACAGTGAACTAACACTGTCTCATCCCCTATAGAAGAAATTTCAATTGCTCAGTAAAAGAAAGTAAATTCGGTGACAAACCCACTGTTGCCAGCAATCTTCTTCAGGGACTTTTCCCTTAATGACATTCAGATTGACTTTCCATTCCCGGAAGGGAGAGAAGGAAGAGGAAGTGATCAGAAAACATAAATATCTTTTAATAAAGCCTGGCTGCTGGAAGGATACATGTGTACAAGAGAACTAAACAATAAAAGTCAGGCACTCGGAAAAACAAGTTTCCAGCATCAACAGAGTGCCCATGAGTCAAGAGAAGTGGGGTGACAATTGAATGGGGCATCAGCTTACATACTTAGCCAGGAGCCACACCCTCAGGCAGCCCCCTGCTCAGCTCTCAGGCTTTGGTTTCCTCCTCTCCTATGACAAAGGTGGGCCAGGTGAACTCCAAGTGCCTTCTGGCCTGCAGATGCTGCTGCTGATGTTATTCCAGTTACTCCAAGAGGCAGCTAAGTCAGCACTGGCTAAAAGCTGGTGATAACTGTACTGTAGGTAGGGAGTCCTAAGTCCGAGACAGATCTGACCTCCTTCACTCCTGCCACTTCATTTGTCACAATCTTCTCAGAACCTGATGAAATTGTACCACATTATTTCACACTTGCATAACACTATGCTAACTTTATCTCAAAATGTACACATCTTTCATATCTCGTGGAGGGAGAAAAATCATTCAGACATTAGAGTCAGAAAGAACTAGATTCAAATCTCTGCTGTACCACTAACTAGTTATGTTGGTTTAGACTGTGACTCCACTTCTTTGAGGTATCTAGGAGTCAAATTCATAGAGACAGAGAGAGTAATGCTTGTCAGGGGCCGGGGGTTGGGAGAGAGGAATGAGGAGCTAACTAACATGTAACGGGTGCAGTTTCAGTCTGGGGAGATTAAAGAGATGTGGAGATGGGTAGTATTGATGGTTTTACAACAGTGTTTGTCATTGAACCATACGTGTAAAAGTTCAAGTGATAAATTTTAATACATACATACATATTCACACTTAAAAAGGTAAACGGGAGAACAGTGCAGCTGTTCTCAAAATCTGGTCCCCGGAACAGCAGCAGCATCACATCACCTGGGATCTTGTTAGCAATGCAGATATCAAGGAAGATGCAGACACTCTGAGTCAGAAGCCGGGGAGGTGGAGCCCAGCATTGCATGTTTTAACCAGACTCCCTGCGTTACTCTGATGAATTTTAATGCTTGAAAGTCGCTGACTCAGGGCACTGTTTCTGAGCTTTGCTGCGTGTTAAAATCACCTGTGGGATTTTGAGCCTCTAGGCCCACGTCCCACCACATGCCAAGTAAATCAGAATCTCTGCGTTCATTTGTGAGAAACTCCCCACTTGATTCCAACATTTGGCCACAATTGAGGCCCACTGAATGAGGAAAGGACAGGGAACATGAGCCAGCCACTTCTCCCAGAGTCACACGCTGTGGGAAAGGCCCACAGAGAACCGTTCTCCAAGGCTTCAGGTGTGTTAAAAAGCAGAACCATTCAAACATTGTGATATACTTCAGTACTTTACATTTATAAAATAAATCTTTCAGCACGTTTACATTAAATACACACACACACACACACACACACACACACACCAGGCAATGTACCATCCTTTTCACAAGGTAATAGCAGGGTTAACTTTTAAAATTCTTAGGCATAAGTTTAAAGCTGATGACCATTTCCTTCTTTCAATTCTGTTAGTGTAGTTTCGGAGATAAACTTCAAACCCCAAAGCCTTCTGTGTGTGAGAGAACCCTGGGTGCCCTCCTTTGCTTGCCCCTAGGACAGATCCAAGTGCACCCCTGGAGGGAGAGCCTCATCCTGGTCCCTCAGGTGACTGTGATGGTTAGGCCATGTGGGAGGACCAACAGTGGGCCCCCAGCACACTCCAAGGGAGCCAGAGTGCCGTACCAGTTCCCAAGCACTGCCAGTTGGCGCCCACGCCACTGTCACCTTCCTGGCCTCTGGCGCCCCCTTTGTCCTCAAGCATGCTTGGCTGCTGGCAACAGGAAGTAAAGCAACACAGTCACAAGACACTATCTTTTCACCTTATTCAGCAAGTTCCTCTAGTTAATACCTGGTGTTGTGGAAGGTAAGGAACTGGGGAGACATGTCTCTCCCTCAAGCAGCACCTGCAGTGCTACAGGTTCAGAAAGCCCCAAAACTTTTTCGCCAGAGACCTGAGTGGTGTGGGGCTTGGGCTCCATGGAACATTAGGCTTTCGGAAGGAGAGAGAGCATCTCAGACAGAGATCAATAACTGCCCAAGAAGCAGGTGCACCAGGGAGGAGCTGCAGTCCGTCCCGGCAGCACACGCATTCTCCTCTGGGAGGTGAGCTCTGTGGTGTCCAAAGCAGAGCAGACAGCCTGGGCACCACCAGTCAAAGCGGTAGGGGTGAGGAGTCAGGCAGGAAGGAAACAGCAGGGACGAAACAACTGCCCTCAGTTCTCATCGGCTCTGTCTGAGACAATGGCCACCCACTGCCTTCCTATTTCCTAGAGATACAACCTGAAGCCTCACACACACTATCTTCTCCCCCTTCCCCATTGAGAAGCAAAGGAAAACTTCCAGAGAATAAAGGCCACACCCAGGGAGAGGCAGGTAAGGCCCAGGTTCAAAGTCCAAGGCCAGGCCTTAGATCTCAGAGGGCCTTACACCTCAGAGGCAGAGAGGTCACCCACTATAAACCCACGGTGTCTTTGGCCAGGGCAGGGGCTGATTCCTTTCTCACACCTCATTGCCCTCCATCTCAGTCAGTAAGTCCTGAATCTCTCCAGACTATGGAAAATAGGAAGAGGAGTGGGGGAGAATCCTGGCACAGGGGAAAGGAGAGGGAATGAGCACATGAGCAGTCCAGCCCACAGCCCCCTGGCACCAGGGTGGTAAACACTTGGAGGAAGGCCAGCCGTCTGGCGCCTCGAGTCTTCCTCATCTCCCCAGCCAAGACTCAGACCTGTGTATTCTGGGCTGTTATGCCCCATTTCACCCAGGCTTTAAATTACCCAGACCTGGGTATGGGTTATTCTGTCCAAAACTTTCCTCTGAATCTAGATTGCAATGCAAGGTATATATTCTCAGAATCAGATTTCTGAGGACTAAACACCAGACACTGTGGATTTTGCAGTCTGGCTGCATACCATTTCCTTCAGCCCATCAGATGAATCCACAACAACCTGCTTATCCCTTTCTCAGTGCACAGAAGACAGCAAGAGGCCAGGCACATTAGAGAGACTCAGCTGGAGCCAGCTAGTCATGGCAATCTAGAGAAAATAAGGAATACACAGAGGGTCTGAGGTAGCTGTGGGTCAGTCCTGAGGTAGCAAAGTGCTTCTTCATTGGCTGGGCAACTACCGGTTCCCAAACCCACCTCTCAATTCTGTAAAATGGATGACCATTTTGGAATGACAACTTCAGGTACAGGGACAAGCCTGTGTTAACTGTAGTGGCAATAATGACAGCACTGTTGACTTACTATCTGCTGGGCACAGTTCTCATGCTTTACATGGACTTACTTGGAGACTGATGTCTGGGTCAAGATAAAGACTACCTCACTCCAGGTGGCCCTCAGCCAGCTTTCTGTAGAACATTCCCTTTTCCTTTGCTGGTCCTCTGACACAAGACCCACTTTGACTCTTCAACATTCCAGACCAAGTCTTGACCAGCTGTGGTTCTCAGCTTACTTCTGCTCACCACAAGGGTAGAAACCGATCTACAAAGAGTAGCAAGCCCCAGACAGCTGCCATTAAGTAAGGAGGGCTGTAGGAGAAACAGGACAAGTGGCTGTGTGTGTAGGAGGCAAAAACTGTTAGCTTGTTGCTCTTGTTCGTCCACGGAGCCATATGGGTAGGGTGAGGAAGGTCTCTTGTTTAGTGAAAACAAACTATATAAAAAGCCTAAATGAAAATAATTCAGAATTATTGGCTTTATAGAACTTGTTCTAGCTACGTTTTTGTTTAATATGATTTTAAAATTATATTTAAGGACCCCCACCAAGCACACATGCATTGCTTGGTGCACATCTGTATAAATGCCCTTAAAACACAAGATTGCATGAAATGTATTTTTCTAGAGCAGTGGGTCCTGTGGGGAGGGAGGAAACAAGAGCAAAAATAGCATCGCGTAGCTGCTGACTGTGCGTTGGCTGCACAGCTGAGCACAGGGTGTGGAGGGAGCTTCAGCAGTACTATTGCTTGTTGTCCTCACAACAGACCCATGGGCGGGGAGCATAGCATCCCAGACAGAGAGGAAACTGAGGCTCAGGGTGGTCAAGTGAGATCCGAATTATGAGACAGTCATTAAGGGCAGAGCTTAGATAGAACCCAGGCTTGCCTAACTCCAGAGACTAGAAGTGCAAACAAGGTGCAAAACAGGGGAAGGTCATGATAGTCTCCAAAGTGATACCCCATGACTCCCTCAATACAGATGTGATTGCGGACTTCTACCATTTTCTTTCTTTTTTGGTCTCCTTATTTTCTCAGTCCAGCCAGAATGAATTTTAGATGTGTTCCAAGTGGAGTCTGCCTTCAGCGCAAGGAGCCACTCAGACACTTGGAAGGAGCCCAATTGGTGGGTCTGTGAATGAGCACCACTTCCAGAACCATTCTTCAACCAGCACATCTTGACTAAAGAGACTCACTGCTTGCAATGCTTTCCAAACAGGCTGCCACCCAATGCTGCTGGGTCTGACCCACAGACATCCTGGCTACGGAACCAGTCTTACCACCGGCCCTCATACTGTGTCTGCAAGGAGTACCACTTAGGTTCTCTAGAAGCTTCCTGAAGTCCAGATGAGTTGATCTCCACCTGGATTCCCCATTCTAATGAGTCAACACCAATTCCAGGCCTGGCATGTCTAACAAATGCAGCACTCAAGCCCAAGACACCCAAATTGTTACCTCATGTTTTAAAGGATCCAGAGCTGCAAGCAATTAGCACTACATCTGTGAGACTAGAGAGAGACAACCAAGAGAACCAGGGCTTAAAATCACTATTTTAGTCCATATGGAAAATTGGTATGTTATGTGCATGGTAAAATCCTTTCAGATATGTTTTTAAACCTTCCTTTTTTTTAATTGGGGTTTTAAATGTTATTCGAGGAGAAGCAGCATGGTTCCTTTAACATCAGAAGGAGAGCTGTAAGTAAACTAAAAAGCTGCTGGAACCTTCAGTAAAGGAATTAACATAGTGAATGAACTCAGGCACTTGTGCAAATTAATCAAACTGCTTAAATTACAACTTTAGTCAGTCATGGAATCTCAACACTCAAAGGGACCTTGGAAATCACCTGTCCCAAGAGCAAGAATTATGGAAAATAAATGGGCAGGCAGAGAAAACCCTCCTGACTAGATACATAAACAAAGAAACAAAGAGTTTCAAAGGCAGCAGACCAGTGGTTGAAAACGCAGAGAGCCTGGGTTTGAAGCTCTGCTGTAGTTTTTGATGGCAGCATGAGCCAGGGTGAGTTGTTTTACCCTCCTAGGTAACAGGTAACACCTCTGCGAAATAAGTAGATGCAACATGAGGGTACCCCAAGTCTTAAGGGAAACCATCCATAGAAAGGGCTATGGATGGTGCCTGGTACACCATACAGTACCTGGGGCAGCAGCACTTAGTAAATATTAGCTCCACATGAAAGGGAACCCTCAAACAGTATCAAAATGAGTTAGACTGACATACTCTGTATCACTGTGGTCATTCTCTTTTACCTGTTCATGAAAGAAGAAACAAATACAGTAGGTCTAAGCATTCAGATTTCTGACTACAAGAATAAGGCGTGGCACCCATGCCGTGCTCTGGAATAAAAAATTATTTTCATAAAAGGGAGCTACGTTAGCTGTAAATGAAGCCAGATCTGATCCGTGAGAGAAGAGTCCCTGGGGCAATGGTGAATCTCTTCTTACCAGTATAAGAGTAAATGAAGGATGCCCCCAATAGGTCCTGATGCAAACTTGTTCAAGGTTTAGAACCCTGGGCAAATTCCTAGTCATAAGTGGTTCAAAATGAGCATCCGTAATGCTCTCTTTTAGTCTGAGAATGGAAAAGTGACTGACAGAGAAAAGTTACACTTCCGAAATAAGACACAGCTCTGTTTGGGTGTCTTTTTTTTTTTATTTCTTTTATTCATATGTGCATACAATGTTTGGGTCATTTCTCTCCCCTTCCCCTCCTTTTCCCTCCACCCCTCCCTCTCCCCCCAACCCCCTCGCTACCAGGCAGAAACTATTTTGCCCTTATCTCTAATTTTGTTGATGCGTGTCTTTACATCTTGAAATAAACCTAGTTTCACCTTATAATGTAACTTATTAATTATGCCGAGGGAAGGAATACATGCTCTGGAATGGAACAAATCCTGGAACTGTCAGTTACAATTCCTGTGAGATCTTGGACAAGAGATTTATTTTTCTCATACAGAAGTTGCCGTGAAGGGCCAGTACGGTGCCTAGCACACGGTTAGTACCAAACTAACAGGCATTTGGTTTTACCCTAAATGATGCTTTATTTTTGAGTGGAAAACAAGGGTTGTGACTCAGTACCCCATATTGATAAGGACCCAGCCCTCTCTATTCAGCAAAGACACACCTGAAGTACAGACTTGGTGTTTGCCAGAGACTTAGCTCAGGAATTCTCATTTCCCAAGCTCAAACCTACAGTGGCAGAAGAGACAGCTGTGCTTAAAGCAAGAGACAAGTGTCTTCATCCCATCTCTGCTACTAGCTAGTTTATTTTTTAAAACCTTAGACAAGTCACTTAACATTTAACCCATCTCTCATTCCAAATCTACAAACTGAGAGCTTTAACTGGCTAATATCCAAAGTCCCTTGCAGCTCTCAAAACTCCATGTTTCTCTTCTTTGGTTCGTGTTTGCTTCTCAAAATGTATGGCTACGTTCTACTCCAGAAGCCACAGGGCACTGCTCTCTGTCTTCCACCTTGATTCACGCCATGATTTGTTCCCTAAATTGGTGACTCCATATAAACAGCAATTGCACAAACATAATGTAACTGAGCCAGGCTGCCAGCTGTCACTGCTCCACCTTCTGCTTACTCTGGAGATCAGCTGAGGCCATGCAAGCTGGGAATAAATGGATCTGCCATGAAGATAGGATTTTACTGTGCAAATGAGTTTTCTGATGAGTTTAAGCAGCAGATATGCTCTGAAGACTGTTTTACCCTAAATGATGCCACATGAATTTAAAAAAACCAAAATACAACCTCCTACACCTCTTCAGATTTTAGATCCTGTGGCTGATACAAATTTCACTTAGCTCTTCAACTGAATCCCTCTCCATGGAAATATTTCTGGTCAGAATATAAAATAAATTGAGGCATGTGCTAATCATAGCCTCTATTCAAACTGTTGGAGGCAAGGGCTTTGATTTTATAGAATGTCATCATCTCATAAAACTACGCTCTTGACAATGTGGTTGGACTTGGATCACATGACAAGGAGAGAGCACATACAGGAGCTATAGGAATAGGTAGAAAACCCAAAATATGAAAGTGTTTGATGTCGCCACTCCAGAGCAGCTAATGCAGAAACCTTAAAACGACAGAGATTATCATGAGCAGGGGATCAGGAACCAATGTAAAGATCAGTTAGAGTTGAATCAACTTGGGTTGTAACACATTTGTACATGAAAGCAATAGTAGGAATCTCTCAACTAGCAAAAACGCTTTGTCTTCCTTATTATGCTTATGTCTTTTCTTCAACAAAATTAGAGATAAGGACCTGACTGGAACTGAGTGGGAGAGAAGGGAAGGGCAGGGGAGGGGGACGGGGTGGAGAAATGACCCAAACAATGTATGCACATGTGAATAAATGAACAACAACAACAACAACAAAAAGCTACGCTTTTGATTAGGGTTTTGTGCCTAGCTGACTGGGAGCTCTCTGAAGGCAGAAAAGATACTTTATTCTTATCTAGCACAGTGTGCTGGTATACTGTAAGTCCTTGTATTAATTTGCTAGGATTATGATAACCAAATACCAAATACCATAGGCTGAGTGGCTTAAATAATAAAAATTTATTTCGTCACAGATAAAGGTTTGGAAACTTTGAAGTTTGGGATCAAGGTGTCAGCTGGGTGGTTTCTTCTGAGTCCTCTTTCCTAGGCTTATAGCTGACCATCTTCTCTCTGTTTCTTCATGTGCTTTATACACATCTGTCCAATTTTCCTCTTCTTAGAAAGGCACCAGCTATATAGGATTAGGGCCCATCCTAATGATCTCATTTTAACTTAATTACCTTGTTAAAGAACCCGTCTCCAAAGCCAGTCACATTCTGAAGTACTGAGGCACAATTCGGCCTACAACATTGCTCACGAAATGTTGTGTGAGTAAGTGGTGGAAAGGTGGGGCATAAGAACAAATGGAGAAATGAATGGATGAGCAGCCAGGCGCCAAATATACCTGATGAATTGTGTGAATTTATAATATATATATATATTATAGATAAGGTACATAAATGATATATAATATATAATAAGAGATGTCTATCTTATATAGATATATCTGCACTGGGCTGGGGTGCAGCTCAGTGGTTCAGTGCTTACCTGGCATGCTTGAGGCCCTGGTTCAATTCCTAGTACCCCCAAAATATAGACATAGGTAGATGGATAGATAGATAGACAGTGGTGCACTTGTGAAGACTGAGTTCTGCTGTAATATTGTCTCAGAATATTTATTATTTGTTTATTTTGGCAGTTACTGGGGGTTGAACTCAGGGTCTCCTGCTTGCTAGGCAGTGCTCTCCCACTTCGGCCATGCCCCCCATTTTTGCTTTTACTTATTTTTCAGATAGGGCCTCCTTTTGCTCAGGGTTGACCTTGAATGGAGACCCTCCTACTTATTTCTTCTGTATGGATGAGATTACAAGCATGAATTACCACACTCTGCTTATTTATTGAGGTAGGTTTTGCTAATTTTTTTGCCTAGCTTGCCTCAAACCTCCATCTTCTTAACCTCTGCCTCCTGAGTAGCTAAGAATTCAGCTGTAAGCCACTGTGCCTATCCTTAAGTTATATATTTTAATCCACCCTTACAAGGCATTTAAAAAAATTAATACCTGACAAATTCTGCCAAGCTGATAAAAAAAAATAGCCACACCCAGACATACCAATGCCATTTCCTCTGTCCTAATCATTCCCATCTTTGATGACTTCCTGTAGCTAAGAGACTAGCAATATTTGCCTACAACAAATAACCACTACCTCTCCATAAGTACCTACATACTTACTTTCACACTAACAGAAAAGAATGGTTTTAGTTAGATATGTTGCCTGATATTTTATTTTTGGTTTGTTTTTAACAGAGCCTGGTCAATACTTCCTTTGTATGTTGTTTCAGCACTTTGGTTGCATTCCACATACTATCAAAATACTAGAATAGAGGTATAGGGGAGAGGGAGAATGCCCACCAGGGACCTTAGTGAATCTCCCTTCCAATTCACCTGGTCACTTTGAGCTTTTGTTACATCTCTAACAACATAAAAATTCACAAGCCACCTCCCATCATTAGCATTTCTTTATTTTTTCCATGTTGCTATAGAATGAACTTGGTCATATGTAAAACTATGAAAGTGAGTGTAACTGTATATCTGGACAGAGAAAGAGAAGTGCCTGTGCCCTGCCCCATGGGGTCCTGAGTCATGTTGCTGGTTGTGAGTCAGACTCAGCACTCCCCGAGTGGCAGCCTACATCACAACAGGAAGCAATGCCACGGTCACACCCAACTCTAATGAATGCACTGTTTGTGGCACAGCTAGGATGAGACTGATTCACTAGTGTCATGGGACCAAGGGTGCACTCATTCATTCATTCCTCCTTTCTCCATTCCCCACTGGAAATCTTATTTAACAAATAAGCCATAGCAGAAGCATCCCTGGAAGCAAGTATGGTAATTTTTTTTTAAGTTCCATTATGATTTATACTATTTTTATACTTAAAAATAGTAACAGAGATAAATGGACAGTGTGAGTTCCATCTGTATAATATGTGAATTAGATATTAATATTTTAAGACAAATTTATTGTGGTCCTTTGTCAATGACAATGATGAATGACACTAACTTGACCTTTGGGCAGACTGGCTACTATAAACTTAGAATTAACCCCTGTGAATTCCATCTGGTGCCTTCCCCTATGGGGAAGTAAAAGCAGGTATTTCCATGGATGTCAGTAGGCAAGATGCCGTTTGATTTTTTTTTTTTTCATTTTTCTTTTATTATTCATATGTGCATACAAGGCTTGGTTCATTTCTCCCCCCTGCCCCCACCCCCTCCCTTACCACCCACTCCACCCCCTCCCGCTCCCGCCCTCAATACCCAGCAGAAACTATTTTGCCCTTATCTCTAATTTTGTTGTAGAGAGAGTATAAGCAATAATAGGAAGGAACAAGGGGTTTTGCTGATTGAGATAAGGATAGCTATACAGGGCATTGACTCACATTGATTTCCTGTGCGTGGGTGTTACCTTCTAGGTTAATTCTTTTTGATCTCACCTTTTCTCTAGTTCCTGGTCCCCTTTTCCTATTGGCCTCAGTTGCTTTAAGGTATCTGCTTTAGTTTCTCTGCATTAAGGGCAACAAATGCTAGCTAGTTTTTTAGGTGTCTTACCTATCCTCACCCCTCCCTTGTGTGCTCTTGCTTTTATCATGTGCTCATAGTCCAATCCCCTTGTTGTGTTTGCCCTTGATCTAATGTCCACATATGAGGGAGAACATACGATTTTTGGTCTTTTGAGCCAGGCTAACCTCACTCAGAATGATGTTCTCCAATTCCATCCATTTACCAGCGAATGATAACATTTCGTTCTTCTTCATGGCTGCATAAAATTCCATTGTGTATAGATACCACATTTTCTTAATCCATTCGTCAGTGCTGGGACATCTTGGCTGTTTCCATAACTTGGCTATTGTGAATAGTGCCGCAATAAACATGGATGTGCAGGTGCCTCTGGAGTAACAGTCTTTTGGGTATATCCCCAAGAGTGGTATTGCTGGATCAAATGGTAGATCGATGTCCAGCTTTTTAAGTAGCCTCCAAATTTTTTTCCAGAGTGGTTGTACTAGTCTACATTCCCACCAACAGTGTAAGAGGGTTCCTTTTTCCCCGCATCCTCGCCAACACCTGTTGTTGGTGGTGTTGCTGATGATGGCTATTCTAACAGGGGTGAGGTGGAATCTTAGTGTGGTTTTAATTTGCATTTCCTTTATTGCTAGAGATGGTGAGCATTTTTTCATGTGTTTTCTGGCCATTTGAATTTCTTCTTTTGAGAAAGTTCTGTTTAGTTCACATGCCCATTTCTTTATTGGTTCATTAGTTTTGGGAGAATTTAGTTTTTTAAGTTCCCTGTATATTCTGGTTATCAGTCCTTTGTCTGATGTATAATTGGCAAATATTTTCTCCCACTCTGTGGGTGTTCTCTTCAGTTTAGAGACCATTTCTTTTGATGAACAGAAGCTTTTTAGTTTTATGAGGTCCCATTTATCTATGCTATCTCTTAGTTGCTGTGCTGCTGGGGTTTCATTGAGAAAGTTCTTACCTATACCTACTAACTCCAGAGTATTTCCTACTCTTTCTTGTATCAACTTAAGAGTTTGGGGTCTGATATTAAGATCCTTGATCCATTTTGAGTTAATCTTGGTATAGGGTAATATACATGGATCTAGTTTCAGTTTTTTGCAGGCTGCTAACCAGTTTTCCCAGCAGTTTTTGTTGAAGAGGCTGCTATTTCTCCATCGTATATTTTTAGCTCCTTTGTCAAAGATAAGTTGCTCATAGTTGTGTGGCTTCATATCTGGATCCTCTATTCTGTTCCACTGGTCTTCATGTCTGTTTTTGTGCCAGTACCATGCTGTTTTTATTGTTATTGCTTTGTAATATAGTTTGAAGTCAGGTATTGTGATACCTCCTGCATTGTTCTTTTGACTGAGTATTGCCTTGGCTATTCGTGGCCTCTTGTGTTTCCATATAAATTTCACAGTAGATTTTTCAATCTCTTTAATGAATGTCATTGGAATTTTGATGGGAATTGCATTAAACATGTAGATTACTTTGGGGAGTATCGACATTTTTACTATGTTGATTCTACCAATCCATGAGCATGGGAGATCTCTCCACTTTCTATAGTCTTCCTCAATCTCTTTCTTCAGAAGTGTATAGTTTTCCTTGTAGAGGTCTTTCACATCCTTTGTTAGGTTTACACCTAGGTATTTGATTTTTTTTGAGGCTATTGTAAATGGAATTGTTTTCATACATTCTTTTTCCGTTTGCTCATTGTTAGTGTATAGAAACATACATAGAAACACCATAGATTTTTCTATGTTGATTTTATATCCTGCTACTTTGCTATAGCTATTGATGATGTCTAGAAGCTTCTGAGTAGAGTTTTTTGGGTCTTTAAGGTATAGGATCATGTCGTCTGCAAATAGGGATATTTTGACAGTTTCTTTACCTATTTGTATTCCTTTATTCCTTCTTCTTGCCTAATTGCTCTGGCTAGGAATTCCAGTACTATGTTGAATAGGAGTGGAGATAGTGGGCATCCTTGTCTGGTTCCTGATTTTAGAGGGAACGGTTTTAATTTTTCTCCGTTAAGTATAATGCTGGCTGTAGGTTTGTCATATATAGCTTTTATAATGTTGAGGAACTTTCCTTCTATTCCTAGTTTTCTTAGAGCTTTTATCATGAAATGATGTTGGATCTTATCAAAGGCTTTTTCTGCATCTATTGAGATGATCAAGTGGTTTTTGTCTTTGCTTCTGTTAATGTGGTTTATTACGTTTATTGATTTTCGTATGTTGAACCACCCCTGCATCCCTGGGATGAAGCCTACCTGGTCGTGGTGAATAATCTTTTTGATGTGTTGCTGAATTCGATTTGCCATTATTTTGTTGAGGATTTTTGCATCAATGTTCATTAAGGAGATTGGCCTATAGTTCTCCTTTTTGGAGGTGTCTTTGCCTGGTTTTGGGATAAGTGTAATACTGGCTTCATAAAATGTGTTTGGCAGTTTTCCTTCCCTTTCTATTTCATGGAACAGTTTAAGGAGGGTTGGTATCAGTTCTTCTTTAAAGGTCTGATAGAATTCAGCAGAGAATCCATCAGGTCCTGGACTTTTCTTTTTGGGGAGACTCTTGATTGCTGCTTCAATTTCATTTTGTGTTATAGGTCTATTCAGGTGATTAATTTCCTCTTGGTTCAGTTTTGGATGATCATATGTATCTAGAAATCTGTCCATTTCTTTTAGATTTTTAAATTTATTTGAATATAGGTTCTCAAAGTAGTCTCTGATGATTTCCTGGACTTCCATGGTGTTTGTTGTTATCTCCCCTTTTGCATAACTGATTCTACTAATTTGGGTTTTTTCTCTCCTCATTTTAGTCAGGTTTGCCAGGGGTCTATCAATCTTGTTTATTTTTTCAAAGAACCAACTTTTTGTTTCATTAATTCTTTGTATGGTTTTTTTGGTTTCTATTTCGTTGATTTCAGCTCTTATTTTTATTATTTCTCTCCTATTTGTTTTGGGATTTGCTTGTTCTTGTTTTTCTAGGAGTTTGAGATGTATCATTAGGTCATTGATTTGGGATCTTTCAATCTTTTTAATATATGCACTCATGGCTATAAACTTTCCTCTCAAGACTGCCTTAGCTGTGTCCCATAGGTTCCGGTAGGTTGTGTTTTCATTTTCATTGCCTTTAGGAACTTTTTAATTTCCTCTTTTATTGCATCGATGATCCATTCTTCATTAAGTAATGAGTTATTTAGTTTCCAGCTGTTTGCATGTTTTTTGTCTTTACTTTTGTTGTTGAGTTCTACTTTTACTGCATTGTGGTCAGATAGTATGCATGGTATTATTTCTATTTTCTTATATTTGCTGAGGCTTGCTTTGTGCCCTAGGATATGATCTATTTTGGAGAAGGTTCCATGGGCTGCTGAGAAGAATGTATATTGTGTAGAGGTTGGATGAAATGTTCTGTAGACATCTACTAGGTCCACTTGATCTATTGCATAGTTTAGATCTTGGATTTCTTTATTGAGTTTTTGTTTGGATGACCTATCTATTGATGATAATGGAGTGTTAAAGTCTCCCACAACCACTGTGTTGGCATTTATATATGCTTTTAGGTCTTTTAGGGTATGTTTGATGAAATTGGGTGCGTTGACATTGGGTGCGTACAGATTGATGATTATTATTTCCTTTTGGTCTATTTCCCCTTTTATTAGTATGGAATGTCCTTCTTTATCTCGTTTGATCAATGTAGGTTTGAAGTCTACTTTGTCAGAGATAAGTATTGCTACTCCTGCTTGTTTTCGGGGGCCATTGGCTTGGTAAATCTTCTTCCAGCCTTTCATCCTTAGCATATGCTTATTTCTGTCGGTGAGATGAGTCTCCTGTAAGCAACAAATTGTTGGATCTTCTTTTTTAATCCATTTTGTCAAACGGTGTCTTTTGATGGGTGAATTAAGTCCATTAACATTAAGTGTTAGTACTGATAGGTATGTGGTGATTCCTGCCATTTAGTTATCTTAGTTGTTTGAAGGTTTGATTGTGTGTACCTAACTTGATGTTACTCTCTACTGTCTTGCTTTTTCTTATCCTGTGGTTTGGTGCTGCCTGCCTTTTCATGGTTAAGTTGGGTGTCACTTTCTGTGTGCAGGATCCCTTGCAGAATCTTTTGTAATGGTGGCTTTGTGGTCACATATTGTTTTAGTTTCTGCTTATCATGGAAGACTTTTATTGCTCCATCTATTTTGAATGATAGCTTTGCTGGGTAGAGTATCCTGGGGTTGAAGTTATTTTCATTCAGTGCCCGGAAGATCTCACCCCATGCTCTTCTTGCTTTTAATGTTTCTGTTGAGAAGTCTGCTGTGATTTTGATGGGTTTACCTTTGTATGTTACTTGTTTTTTCTCTCTTGCAGCCTTCAATATTCTTTCCTTAGTTTCTAAACTTGGTGTTTTAATGATGATATGTCGTGGAGTAGTTCTATTTTGATCTGGTCTGTTTGGTGTCCTGGAGGCCTCTTGCATTTGTATGGGAATATCTTTCTCTAGATTTGGGAAATTTTCCGTTATTATTTTGTTGAATATATTACGCATTCCCTTTACTTGCACCTCTTCTCCTTCTTCGATGCCCATGATTCTCAAGTTTGGTCTTTTGATGGAGTCGGTGAGTTCTTGCATTTTCTTTTCACAGGTCTTGAGTTGTTTAATTAATAGTTCTTCAGTTTTTCCTTTAATTACCATTTCATCTTCAAGTTCTGAGATTCTGTCTTCTGTTTGTTCTATTCTGCTGGATTGGCCTTCCGTTTTGTTTTGCAGTTCTGTTTCATTCTTTTTTCTGAGGTTTTCCATATCCTGGCTGTTTTCTTCTTTATTGTTGTCTATTTTTGTCCTGAGTTCATTTATCCATTTATTCATTGTGTTCTCTCTTTCACTTTGGTGTTTATACAGTGCTTCTATGGTTTCCTTTATTTCTTCTTTTGCTTTTTCAAATTCTCTATTTTTATTGTCTTGGAATTTCTTGAGTGTCTCCTGTACATTTTGGTTGACCCTATCCAGTATCATCTCTATAAAATTCTCATTGAGTACTTGTAGTATGTCTTCTTTTAAATTATTCTTGTAGGCTTCATTGGGTCCTTTGGCATAGTTTATCTTCATTTTGTTGGAGTCTGGATCTGAGTTTCTGTTCTCTTCATTCCCCTCTGGTTCCTGTACTAATTTTTTGCTGTGGGGAAACTGGTTTCCTTGTTTTTTCTGTCTTCCTGTCATTGTCCTTGGTGTTGTTACTGTCCCTGTACTGTGTGTAATTAAGTATTTTCTAGCTTGTAATAATAATAATGGTAATATTGAGAATGGAAGAGTGAGCTGAGATGGAAAGCAAGAAGTTAAAGAAAAGGGGAAAACAAATATACAGACAAGAGGGAGAAAGCAGAACAAGGTATCAGACAAGAGAGTTTCAAAGGTATAAACAGGAAGTGTTAGTGTATTAATCGACAGTAAGCTGAACAGACAATAGAGAGACAGAGAGAGGATTGAAAATCAAAGATAAAAAAAATAAAAAATAAGTATATGAAAGTAATATCTATTTATAAAAATGAATTAAAATAAAATGGAAAATAGAAAATTAAAAAAAAAGAAAAAAAATCAAAAAACTTCCAAGTTTATATGCAATGCAATTTCAGTCTTAATAATTTGGATGTCCGTCTCAATCTCCAGTCCTGGAGTTGGTGCCTCAGATGTTGTTCTGTAGTTGTCTCATCAAAGGGGATGCATAAAGTAGAACAAAACTACACTCACACACACACAGAAGAAAAAAAAAAAAAAAGCCCCACCAAGTGTCCCCAGTTCAAATGCAATACAGTTTCAGTAAGTTTTTCGGCTTGCAGGTGTAATTCGGTTGTTCTCTCATCAAAGGTAGGGAGAAAAAGAAAAAAAAGCGTCTGGAGGCAGTTCTGAGAGTGGTATCTGCAACTGTGGCTTGCCTGCCTGCTGCTCTCAGCCTGTAGCTGGCGGCGTTATTTATACAGATCTCTGGGGTGAGCTAGCACTCACCTGGTCACACAGGCTTTGTTTGCTCAGAGTTCTCCTGTGCGGGGGAGCCTCTGCTACAGGCTTTCCCCTTTCCAAGCACTGGGAAAGGTGCCACTGCCCTGCGTTGTCAGGCCTGCGTGTTTATTTACAGTTCATGTGGGAAGTGGGTCTTCCCTCCTCTCACAAGCGTCCCCGCTCCTGGTTGCTGGGCACGCCCCGCTCCCGCCAGAGCCTCTCCGGCCTGCCCGGCTCGTTTATTTACAGTCCCGGGAAGGGTTCCCTTCCCCCAATCTTCAGCGCTCAGGGCGCCCCACCCTCTTTCCAGCGTGTCTTAACTGTTCTTATTGCTTAGTACTCAGTTTCTCTTTTTTTCCCGGGTGGAGGTCAGTCTGTCCAGGGGGCTATGCTGCTCTGGCCCACGCTTGTCTGTGGGGCTACCGCAGTACCACGAAGCTCACCTGGTCCGCGTCTTCCCAAGCCGTATGGGCGCCGGCCACTGGCGGCCTCGGGGGCCTCCTCGGTTCTCCGTTTAACGTGAAGTGAAGATTCTCTGCACCGGCTGGAGGTGTGGAGGGGTCAAAGTTATGCCTTTTCTCAGTGATTATGCCTGCAAAGTGTGTCTCCAGCGTCTCTCCAAGATTTCACTATAGGAGGCTTGCTTTCTGCTTCCTACCTCTAGCCGCCATCTTGGAATTCTCCCGCCGTTTGATTTTGATACAAGTATAGAACAGGCCCTGAGTTCAAGTTTCTCCCCATCTTCAGAATTCTTTCCTCATTTTCATACACATAGATATTTCTCCTGGAAATTGATCAAATGCATTCATGTGCGCTGCAATGTCTTGTCAGAGATTCAAACTAAGTAATTTCTGACCTCTGTCTGTCTGCCTGTCTTTTTGAAATGTGTTTTAACTGTCTTGTTTCAGACATATCTTATAGTGAACTACTTTGCATTCTGTTTGAGAAAAGAAATCAGAGAAAAGTCATCGGTGAAGAAAAGCCAGAGCAATATTCTCAGAGCATTGAAAAGCCCAGCGAGGAGCAGGTGAGGCCCAGAGTTGGCTTCCCACAGGCCCACCTGGCTGGGCGCACATGTCACTCCATGGTCAGGCTCTGTTCTCTGCAGGCTGAGGGATGATGGAAGAATTGTGCAGAGGTCTGTTAAGAGCCCCATTCTCCTGGAAGCCAAGCATCTAATTCACGCAAGCCTGGCTCTGCTGACAGCTTCACGTCATGGAAGGTCATGGATGCAATGAAGAGAGCTCTGCTTAGACCTGTGTTTGGCCAATATGGGAAAACTAGATGAATGACAGAGTGGAAGTGACTGCACCTGGAATGAAAAGGGACCTTGTCATCGTAAGAGTTGTAAGAGCAAGCAGGGAAATATGAGCAGTTTGTGTTTCTGAGACTGTAGGAATGCAGAGGTGTATGAATGCAGAGTCCAGAGGAAATAAGGTGATTTGACAAGTAAATCTCAGAGGACAGCATACTGTGGGGGTTAAAGCCAACCCTGGGAGGCATGGAGGGACCTGAGTCAGGCTCTTCCCTCTGTCCTTACAGGTGTCCAAGGTCACCTTCTCATCCGAATCTCAGTTTCCCCATCTGTAATCACGAGCAGTAAGACCTATCTTATATGCTGATTCTGAGACTTAAATGGGATAATACATAGAAAGCTTAAGTACAGTGCCTGAGTCCTGGCACATAACTCAAAGATGGCTATTTTCGTTGCTGTCATTAGCGCAGGATTCCTACATGTAAGTCATGAGGCTACACACTCTGATTCCATGGTTAGAGACTCCAATTATGTAGAATTTTATTCTAGAAGGACTAAAGGCACCATATAATTTCATTCTGACTATCCAGTTATACATAATTCTGGAGAGGAAGAAGAGAATGATCTATTCAAAGAAATCACTAGGTCTCCAATGAGTTTAGGACACCCACAGGATGGAGGAATTTGCAGCCAAGAGCAGATACAAAGGAGAGGTACAAAAAGAAAGCATCAAGGGAAATAGAAGGCTGGGGCTTGGAATAACACACACTTAGAACAATAGTAAGAGCTACTGGGGTATGTTCAGGACAAGAAAAAGAACAAAAGGAGAGCTGGCCTCTTGCTTGGGGCAGGTGACACAGTTAACTTTGAAATGATACAATGAAAGCAGAATTACTCAGCTCTTAGTCTGTTTGCATCTTTTCTATCAAGAACAATCTTCAAGTCAGAAAGGGGAGCAAAAACATGGCTGAGAGGAAATTAAAGTCTGAGATGGTACAGAGATATGAGAGGAGCACCTGGCTGCTGCATTTAAGTCTCCAGGCTCAGATGAATTGCATCTTAGCACTATCTGTACGCGTACTCAAATATTCATTGCAACAGAGACGGCAAAAACCAAAGCCACCCCCAGAGCCCGAAATGAACAAGAAATCATGAGAGCAATATCTAACATAATCTGGAAAATCTGGCAGTATGATAATACATGAAAGTTTATGAAGCACCACGGGATGTCCAGAAACTTGCAAAAGGATAAACATCTCAATTTTATTAATAGATTCTTAGCAAAATTCAAGCACAGATGAGACCCCTTGTTGTTGACCCAGGAAGATGAACGCTGGTTTGACTACCCTCTCCTCTCTACCAGTTTCTCAGATGGTAATTTTGTTCCACAGACTTTGCCTAGTTAGGAAACAGTAACAATCAAGGCTCCACACAGTTTCTGTGGAGCAGGTAGAGTAACAGTCTCCATGACAGCACCGTTAGAGACACTCAGAGTGGCTCAGCTACAATGTCCAAAGAATACTGGAAACAACTGAATATTAGTCAGTGGAGGGATTTTAGTGGCCCATGGCTTGTTCTTCAACACCTCCCTTTGCAGAGGGCAGTCATGACTTACAAGACAAAGGACATTTGCTGACATCGGCTGGGAGAAAGACCAGGAGGCAGCCTGAGGGGGACCTGTGGAAGCAGGGACCATATGTCTGAATCTCAGCACTTCCACTTACTAGTTGTGATGTTAACATTCTTTTTAGCAGTACTGGAGTTTGAACCCAGGACTTTGCACTCTACTGCTGGAGCCATGTCTCTAGCCCCTTAGTTGTGATGGTAAAGAAGTTACTTTTTCTCTTTGGCTCAATCTTTCCATCTGGAAAATCGGGATAATAATTGTGTCTACCTCACTTAAATAAGGGAGATCCATTTAGCATATCTAAAGCACTTAGTGTTTTATTACAGAAGTTATTATGCATGGGATCACAACCACCTCCCCCAGGCCGAAAGAATAGAATCTCACAAAATGAAAATTATGAAGCTATTTACTAATATTTATATCACCTGAATGGAAAACAATCTAAACTTCTAACAGTAGAGGATCCATTGATGTACATCATGAATATTATAGTCATGAAAATTGTGTTATAAGCAACAAAAGCAAAAACAAACAAGTAGGAGTACATTAAACAAAAAGCTTGTGCATAGCAAAGGAAACAATCACAAAAGTGAAAGGCAGCCTACAGATTGGCAGAAAATATTTGTGAACCATGTAACAAATGAATGGTTAAGATCCAAAATATATAAAGAATTCACACAACTTAATAGCAAAACCTGATTTAAAAACTGGGCAAATGACCTGAGTAGGAATTCCCCCAAAGATGATATAAAAGTGACTAATAGGTATATGAAAAGGTGCTAGTGTCACTATCATCAGGGAAATGCAAATCAAAACCCCGATGACACATCACCTATTAACAAAGACAAGAGGTGACAAGTGTTGATGAGGGTGTGGAGAAGAGGGAACCTGTACATTCCTACATTGGTAGGGATATAGATTGGTGCAGACACTGTGAAAAACGTTAGATTCCTAGAGAAGTTAAAACTAGAACCACCAATCCCAGCAATCCCCCTTCTAGGGATACACCAAAGAAAAGAAAATCACTGCTCATAAAGGTGTCTGTACTCTCATGTTCATTGCAGCATTAGTCACAATTGCCAAGACATGGAAACAACTAAAGCGTCCATCAATGGATGAGTGGAAAAAGAAGTTGTGGTGTGGAGCTGGGCATAGAGGCTCATACCTGTCGCACTTGAGAGACTGAGCTGGAAGGATCTCAAGCTCAATGTCAGCAGGCTACATAGTGAGACCCTGTCGCAAAAAGAAAAAAAATGTGATACACACACACACATGGACACACAAAATGGTACATTCTCCAGTCTTAAAAGAAGGAGATCCTGCCATATGCAATAACATGGATGAGGGCATAGTGGAAAATAAACTAAGCCAGACACTAAAAGAATAATGTTGTGTGATATGACTTATGTGTAACGCGCAGGAAACAGAGTGGAACAGTGATTACCAGGGGTTGGGGCAAGAGAATGGGAAAGATGTCATTCAAAGCATACAAACTAAAAAACCACAGCTACGAAATCAAATTACAGAAGAAGACTCAATGTAATGAATAAAATGAATCAGGAGAAAGGGAAGGCAGGTAGAAGTACTTCTTGGGGAAGATGGTCTCCAAGAAAATGGTTAGTTGATCAGAGATTGAAATGAGAGACTGGACCTGCCATGCTGGGAAGAGCAAAGGCCCTAAGCAGGTATGGTTACTACTAGGAGGTAGCCCAAGAGGCTGGAGCAGGTAAGCAAGGAGGAGAGCAGAACCCGTGAGTGGAGCAGGCCAGGGTGAACATGTCTGGGATTTGATTTTATGTGACATGGCTATCTTTGAGTAAGAAACAGTTATGATTTAAAAGGATCACATTGGTTGGTGTTTTGGAGAATAGATTATACAGGGGGTAAGAATGGAAGCAGAGGAACTAATTCTAGGGGTAGTAGTTTTGCAATAGTTTAAGAAAGACTTAGGCTGGGAGAAAATGGTAAGAAGTGATGGACAATACATCTTGAACAGTATGATCATTATTTTATATAAAAAACATACATGCCTATTACAAATACATCAATGAAGATGTTAATAGTGTTTATGGTGACTTTAATTTCCTTTTTGGTGCTTTTTTGCATTTTTCAAAGTTTCCACAGCAAATATGTAGTAATTAAGTAGTCAGAAAAAAAGAATTATTTTAGGAAAGGAAAAAATTAAGGTCAGGCTAACTGAAGTATGGACCAGCACCTGCCTAAGTAAAGAGATGTCAAGGATTTGATTGACAGCAATTTCAACATTTGTTGGCACTATAAATAACTAACCTAAAACCAATACCTCCTAAGACTATAGGCAATAGGATCTGTGTGAGGGAGATGACTATCCCCTTTAATCTACTTATCTGAACTCACCTGTACAGCATGTTCAGATCTGGGCTGGAAGAGAACAGTTAGGACTGGGAGGGGCTTTCTAAGGCTCCTCTGAGTACTCCTCTGTGTCAGGCACTTTTTAAATGTGAAGTAGTTAAGATATGAGATGCTCATTTGAGTGGAGGGTAAAAAGTGACATGTACAGAGCCAATGAGAATCGTTTTTTGCATACTTTATTGCATCTAATCCTCTGCACAATGTTCTAAGAGTTATTTCTGTTCTATAGATTGAGTTAAGGAAGCTGCACTGCACTGAAGTTGTATAGCCAGAGCCTGGCTTCAAATCCTAGCCACTGCAAGACTTTGGGCATGCTACTCAGCCTTCTATGCCTCAGTTTCCTCACCTATAAACAAAAAAGGGTTGCTTAAAGATAAAATTGGTGAACACATAAGAGGACCTAGCACAGTGCTGGGCATGGAGGAAGCTCAATAAACACTAGCTATTATTAAAAACATGACTAAGATCACTCAATAAATGAGTGGGGAAGCCAATAGAGAAGAAAAGAATCTGGAGCTGTGGGTAGTTACTTGGTGAAGAGCTGACACAGGAGAGAAGGAAGAAGCTCCTGTTAACTTCAACAAGTAGAACCACATCCAGTGAACAGTGTGCCTGAGGGTCCGGTGAGACATGGCCTGGTTGGTTAGCTGGGTAATATCACTTACTTTTTTGCTTATAAGGGTGCAGATCTTCCTAATCCAGGAAAGAACCATTAAGTGGCCACTCTTCCTTCTGATGCTGAGAGATGTTTGTCCTGTTGCCCAGGAAGGGAGAGACTAGCAGAGCTTTGTGTTACCTGACAAAGCCTGTCCCCATCGGTACTCTCACTGTGCAGAGCTGGTCTCTGATGAAAGGAGGGATGATTATATGGATGCCAAGGAGCCTCTGGGAGCAGACATGGTTAGACTCTCCCTAATGGCATAGGGTAGAGCCCACAGGAAACCCTCTGAGGAAAAGGACCCCAAAGACTCCCAAGGGAATGCTCACCATGAGGAAGAGCCATCAGGACTGCTGATCTCAGGTTACCAGCAGATGAAGGGCTGCAGGGGGATGGGAGGGAGTCTGTTCCAATATAGCACAAGGCTGAGTCAGAAACCCTTCTGGATGTGAATGTGATTTGGGGACAATGACCAAGTACTAGGAACTCAAAGTTGTCATCTTACAGTCCAAGCACTCAGTCCCATGCAGAGAACCCAGGCCCGTAAGAGAATCCCTGAAGTAGTGGAGAAGTGGCTGCTGGTCTGAGCAGAGCCAGTTTTCAGTGTCACTCATGGGGAGAAGTGGCAATACCGCAACCCACCAAGACTACCCAAGTTTTTCACTGCTTCCATTTGGAACTGGGACTGACCCTTTTGGAAAGAAGTGAGATCAGCGTTCTTAGCAAGCCTGAATGTTTAGAAGAGGTAAGAAGTGATGGAAGCTGAGAGAGAGAGAGAGAGATCAGACTTCCTGCTAATGGGACCAGGGAGATGTTCTGGCAACTAATAGGGAAAAAAGATAGGTTTATTGTTTGTCCTCCTACCCCACCCCAAAGCTGCTAAAGTGAGTTATATCAGTTATATACATTTAATTAGACTAGATTGAGCTCAATGCTGGGGGCTTTCTAAAAATCAGAATTGGCAATAATAATAGCAGCTAATACATATTCAGTGCTTACTATATGCCAAACTCATTATGTATTTTACATCACAAACACTATGAATGTGGAAACAACTCAAGTGGCCAAGGGCAGATAAAGGGATAAATAAAATGTGACATACACAATGGAATATTATTCAACCGTAAAAAGGGAAGGACATTCTGACATATGCCACAACATGGATGACCCTTACAGACATTATGCTAAGTGAAACAAACCACTTACAAAGAGCACTTATATGAAGTACTTAGAACACACAAAAATCATAGAGATCAGAGTATACCAGTGGTCGTCAGGGACTATGGGGAGGTAGGAATGGGGAATTATTGTTTAATAGGTATAGAGTTTAAATGAGTTTTGTTTTTTTTTGTTTTTTATTTTTTTTTGAATAGTGCCAAGACTTTATTGATATTTGAAACACTTATATTTGCTTTACAGACAAATCGATTGTCCTGTAACCACCAACACTCTGAAGTCTTTCTTTGCCAACTGCTGGTATTGGTATCCTACTGCCATGAAAATTCCACCAACATACAAAAGAATTTTTCTTTTTTCCCCACCTGTTTCCTTGTTTTCTCATCATTAAGAATATTAATTCTAATAACATCTAATTTAACCTACAGAAGACAGATTATCTCTCAACTATGACAACATTATCAAAATTTTATTTTTTATCCTTAGAGTATTAAATGAGTTTTGTAAGATGAAGAGTCGTGGAGACGAATGTTGGTTATGGCTGCAAAATATTATGAAAGTATTTAATGTCATTGAATGTATACTTAAAGTTGATTAAGATCATAAATTTTGTATGTATCTTACCACAATTTTTTTAATTTTGGGAATAAAATTCCTATGAGCTAGGGACTATTTTATTACCATTTTACAGATAAGAAAACTGAAGCTGAGAGATGATAAAATATCTTATTCAAGATCACACAGTAGATCAGTGCATTTAACCCAGTACCACCAAAAAAAACCCAAAACCAAACAAACAAGATCACATAAACAAGTAGACATTGGTGAAATGGTAAAATAAGTCCTGGATGACACAGACTCCTGATGGCAGAGCCTATTCTTCCAACCTCCAACACCGCTGCCTCCCTGTAAAGGTGGAAAGGGAGACGCAATAACGTGTGGTGAGGGAATAGAGTAGATGGGCTGTTGGACTAGTGTGCTGCAACGCTGAGTTTCTACACTGCCTTCCAACCACAGGGATTTGTGAGCTTCACTAAGGCCTACAGAGTCACCATGAAAATGACTTGTTTGCTATGAGTGGAAAGCAAGCTTAGGAACAATCACTAAGGAATATAAATTTAAACCACATATTGAGGTCCATCCCAAGTCTGCAGTCAAATCTTACAACAACTTTTATGGGGGTAGCATTCATTAACTCAACAAATATCTATTACCTGCCCTTGACATGGATTTATTGTTCCAGGTGCTTAGTGTACAAGAGTGAACTAACGGACAAACATTTCTGTCTATGGTCTTGTGTAGAGGGATAAAAAGGAAACATATTAACTGAGTCTTTTAGGAGGTAATGAGTACTGGATGGTGACTACAGTTTTAAGTTAGGTCAGCAGGAAAGACCTCGTGGAGAAGGTGACATCTGAGCAAAGATCTCAAAGAGGTGAGGGAGGCAGTCATGTTGGAGAAAAACCATGTCAGGCAGAGGAAATATCCAATGCAAAAGCCTGGGACAAGAGCCTGCCTGGGTGGAATGATTGCAAAGAAGTCACTGTGACTATGGCAGGCTGGGGAGAGGTTAAGAGTAGGACGTAAGACCTAAACGGGGAGTCACAGATCTCCCAGGATATTGTAAAGACTTGGGCTTCATACTGAGTGAGATGGGGAACCATGGCGGGATGTGCCAAGAATCCCCCTGGTCTTGTAATTAGAGCAGAAGGAGAAGGAGTTGGGGAAGTTGAGTAAGAATAATTGTGTCACTTAGTTCAAAAAGCCACTGGGAGGAATAACTAATAACAATAGCTGTAAAGGTCGCTGCAAATATTAAGTGCTATCAAATGCTAACTACTACTTAAAAATAAAAAGCCTGTCATTATTCTCTGGCCCAGGAGTCAGGACCTCTGGCACTCTGCGTGCCTCGGCCACCCTGCCGATCCTTTGGTGCCTTTAAAGCCTGCGGTCACCTGACGGCTGTTATCTCCCATCTTCAGCTCTGGTGGAAGGAACTGTTTAGCATGTGTACTCTGCAGCAAAGCACAATCCTGAGGGCAGAGGCTGATGAGTGTTTGTTTTCGGGGTTTTTTTAAATCACTAATTCTTAAGCTGTGCTTATAAGACTCCCCTAAAAGCATAGAGCATGTGAGTGAATGACATGGGGATATGTGTAAAATCTCTTGCAATGAGTTGTCTACATCAAACCACAGGGTCATGGAAATTTTGCTTGAGATTTGTTTGTGTGGGAATAACACTGGAGTGCTGTTTCGCCTGTGCCAGCTTTGAAACTAGCACAATGAATAGCTATTGTTCTCCCAGAGTATCCGGCAGCTCTGTCTACACACTCTGAAGATGACCTTCCTCTTCAGAAATAACTTCAAGTCATTATAGATATATTTTTAATTGTTATTGGTGTACCCAATGTTCTAGGAACCTGGGGAGGAGGAAAATTATATAAAAATATTTCAGTTTCTTTCCATAAAGTATTCCACTTCTCTATTTTGGTTAGGTCAATAATATTACTGCTTTCTTAGCATGAGATATTTTCAAAGAGATACAAAATAATGGAAGAGAAGATGAGTTATTAACTGCTTATCAATACCAGATTAATTTCCCTTCACCCTCACCATCTAGTAAAAATAGACAGTGTATGCTGCTTTACAGATGAGGAACTAAGGCTTAGCAATGACAAGCTCTTGCTTAAGTTACTTAATGAGTATCAGAGCTGGGATTTGACCCCAACTCTGATGAGTAAATCCCTGCTTTCCCACCACACAGACCTGTCCTGAAAAAGACTGTGTCTAGTAGGTAAAACAATACTTACACAGGGAAATCAACTGAAGAAAAGCACAAGCAATGGATAACCAAATGCTTAATTCACATGATCAAAATCCCCAAGTTCAATTCTAGAAATAAGTACAAATGCCTCCAAAGAGCAAAGCTCTAGGCAGTGTACTTGCATGGATGTTAATGAAGTACAAATAACTAATGACATATATGCCTCAGATGATCCACGATAAATGAAACGATGGCTGTGGTGTGGTGGGTCCAAGATGGCATCGCCCGCCTTTTGATGAGGCTAGGCCAATCATGTCTTTTCACTGAAGCTCTACAGTCTGCAAGATAGTAGACTTCGATGGGGGGAGGGAGAGGTCAAAAAGCCTTAAGCAATCAATCCTAAGCCATGAAAGAAAATGAGAATTAGAGGTCACAAAGACAGCAGTAGCATCTGTACATAATTATAAAAATAAGCATAAATGGTGATTCATTACCTGCCAATGTTTTAAGAAATCTTCAGCTTCTAGGATGCCTCTCCCATGTCTTCTCATCCATTGACATTCATTCTGGGAATGGCAGTTCACTAGATGCTCATAGTCTTAGCTCTAAACTTCTATGGTCTCATTTGGACTCTGAGCTAGGACTCTGGCCTGCCAGCTTTCTAGCAGGCTTTCTGCCAAGGAGTGCTAGACAGAGAAGGCAAGGCTGGAGAGGGAAGAAAGGACCTGCTTTTTCCTGTTTGTTTTCCGGTTGCTTCCTATTTGTGTGCACCTCCTGTCTCACTTCTTCACGCTGGCAGTATGAGTTCATTCCAGAAGCAGCACTACTTCTAGTTTCAGTGTTTCTAATGCTTAAGGAACCAGCCTCATGGTATGTGATGATCACCCCAGAAGCTTTTAAGTTTTGATAATTCTCACCTCTTCGCATGTCCCTCCAGCCTCAGGGTTGGTAGCTGTTCCCTTCAGTTTCTACCATGGTGCTACCTTAATGCACTATTTGCCTTTTCAGTTCTTCACTATCTGATTAACAATCCCTTATAACTGATGTGGTTTCTGTCTCCTGACTGGTATGTAATTAATTCCATTGTTAATTTATATTAAAGCAAATTAAAAAACTATTTAGCATATGCCTAGGTTCAATGCTAATGTTTGGAATAGGAATATTTAGCTCATTCCCTACCTCCACATGAAGCTGATGGCTTTAAAAGTGTCAAGCTGACCATGTCCCTACCTGGTTTAAGTCCATACCATGGCTTGCCATTGCATAGTGAATAAGGCCCAACCTCCTAGCACCAGGTCCTCTATGACAGTCTCTGCTCACTGTTCAGACCCATCAGTCCTAGCCATGCCATCTCCAACCCACATGCTGCTCCTACACTCTATATCTTAGCTTAGGTAGTTTCCTCTGCTTAGAATTTATCCCTCATGCTGTGTGTGGAGGCAGGAGGATCACAAGTTTGAGGACAGCCTGGCTACAGAGTGAGACAATGTCTAAAACAAAATGTATTCTTCAAAGTTCAGCTCAGATGAACTTCAGGAGGCTTCTAGAAGCCTTCCCTGCTTCCTCTGTCCCCCTCACAGCTAAACACTCCCAGCTCCACACCCCTTGTGCTTCTAAGTATAAGTGTTTTCTCCTATCAGACAAGAGCTTCTTGAAGCCAAGTTAGACATCATATTCTATCACAGTGCTGGGTGCTTGGTAGGTCCTTAATAAATGATTAATGACTTAGAATTACTTGTAATTCTTGCTACATACTTGAGACATACAGTTGAAGGAAAAAAACAACAATGTTCAGAGAATTTTAAAACTCATTTTCTTTTCTGTTTGGATGAAACACTTCTTTAACTATAAAGCTGTTTGCATGTCTTTGCATTAGATTATATCCTTAGAAAAGAAGGACATTATAATTTCCTTAGTACAGTGTCAAGGAGGGCTGGCATCATGAATACAAAGGCTACCGAAGAGTAAGACGTAAAAATGTCCCTGCAGGACCTTGGCTAAAGACAACGTGATCCCTCTGGCCAGGTCACTACAGTGCTGACTGTCCTCTCTTTTTAAAAAAAATTTATTATTTTTTTTTAAGAGACAGGGTCTCATTACGTAGCCCAGCCTGGCTCCATACTCTTAGGTTTAAGGGACCCTTCTGCCTCAGTCTGCTGAGTAGCTTGGACTACAGGGCCTGCAGCATCATGCTCAGCTGTGAGCAGAGCTCTTGAAAGTCCTGTGAAGTCAAGTAAGATTCCCATCTTTCAAGAAGTGAAGTGATTCATGTAATAGGAATCTAGGACTCAGCTCTTCCTGTCACCAGCTGTGGGATAAAGATGTAACTCCTAGGAGTAACTGGTCCAAGCATCCTAGCATAGCGAGGGGTCCCTCATGGATTAAAGAATTGACAATATTCCCAAACTGACTAGGTCATCAGAGCAATAGGATTTTTGCCATCCTGTTCTTTGGAAGCCATTTCTCCCTCTGCTGGCTAGCCACACGTGTGCTCTACTGCTTTGATGCTCCCTCAAAGACTGAGGCTGCCAAGCGAGTGCGTGTGGCAACAGAAAACCGTGGGAACATGAAGGCAAGTAGCAGGCAGCTCAAACTCAACTCTAGCCAAGGTCACTGTGTGCTCAGCATTTTGGAGGTGGGGTTGGAAAAGAACAAAGGCAAAAAAAGAAGCATAGCTTCTCTTGATCTTTTTCATGGAGATAGTAAGCATCTGTTCTTGCATAGGGAAGGAACAATGAGTCAGTTTGGCCAGAAATAACTGACCTCTCTAAGACAGAGTGTGTGTTTTCACCCACAGAGCTGTATTTTCACACGATAGACATCACAAGGACTCAACAGAGTCTTATTGAGAATAAATGATTACCTGGCTCTACCCCAGTAGTACTTGCATCTGTCAGAGTTTCTGTTTGTTTTCAGGTATCTCTGCTGAACAATTGAGCATCTATCTTTTTATTCATTCTAATATTGAAACTTTGTGTAAATCTGATTGCAGAAAAACAACCTGATCTATGTGACTTCCATTTGGTATTAAGCATAACATGGAGAATGAAGTTAGTTAACAAAACAAAAAGAGATAAAGTTCCTAATCTGACTTGGTATATAATGAAACTGAATCTTTAATATTTCTTCCATGTGAAGTATAGAGCATGTATGAATATGAACTATTTCAGAAAATTCCACAAGAGAAGCATAATTAGATGGTGGGCTGGTGTCTTCCCTCTATCCTTCCACATCCATTCTCCACCTGTACACTCTGAGCACCGCCCCAGGAGCCCCGGCTTACAGACTGACAATGGGCGTTTGTGTTTCCCAGCCTCCCCTTGGGTTCTGCCAATGGAGAACTTGAAGGTGATGGCCCTGTGTGAGAGGTCCATAGCTAATCGGAATCTGGCCTTCAGAGCTGCTTCACGTCGACTTAAGGTCATTGTTCTCAAGCAGGCTTCTCTTTCACAACCACCCCTCCTCCCACCTTCCTCCCTAAGGCCCAGGATAAGGGCGGTTTTTCTCCTCCTAGTCCTAGGAATAGCACCCACCTCCACTCCTGCTCATCTCTGTGAATAGTTGCCTCTGACTCTTGTCAGATTACCTTAATTTCAGTGTGCTATGTTCTTCCGGTTAAGACCCTGGACTGGCTGATGCTGTACTGCTCAATATTGTGGGGGTAAACATAGTCTAGTCTTTTACTGGAAATCTGCTTTCTAGAAAGTTTGGTGCTATTAAAATCTTTAACATTATGCTCCAGCAGTGTTCTGGAGCCTCTGTGGTACCAGGCATTTTCCTTTAAGTTGCTGGATTGCAGCTAGAGGGTTGCAAGAGAGGGGCGAGGGTGAGCAGGGCACATAGCACTCCTCTGCATATGTCTGGGATCCTAGTGATTTACCAAACAACGTGGAAGGGTTTCACATTTTCACAGCTGAATGTTAGCCCAAGTAATGTGCCTACCTATCTATTTGCACCTTTGGGTAACCACAAAGTTCATTTCTATGGTTACTTAACATACTCATAAAGCAGAAATGCAGGCAAAATATTAGCAGGGAACAGATGTTGCCTTGTATGTATGATGAATGAGCAACAAACTTTGCATTCCCTCCCCCACCCCAAATGAACCAAGAAAGATCCAATTTTAAGCCTCTGGCAGAATGGTGAGTGTATTGACAAGCTCAACATATTAACCAAATTTCAAAGGCTGCTCAGTGCTACCAGGCGATTTTTTAAAACTGTGACATTTGCATCAAAGATTGTGTCTGTGCTAAGCATTTTGCATCCCTTATGACAGTCTTCTAATCCTGGACCTTGGGGTCTGAACTTATTTGTTTGAGCATATGAAATAAAGCACTGTTTCATCCTTAGCCACACACGAGAAGTTTCTTGGTTCTTTTAGCACTGATCTTGTATAACATAATTGGTTACTTCTCCTTTGAAACATAATTATATCACATATTTTTATATTTTCTTCTGCTGCTTCTATGGTGACACCATTTACATATGTCAAGCGATTAATTATGAAAAAGGGCCATATGTTTATGACACATACTATCTGGGTTTTTCGTCCTGCTAAGCTATGAACAAAAATAAATTCTTCATTCACTATTTTATAAATGCTGAATAACTAAACTATCATGCTAATGAAGCATCAGAATTAAAAAAAAATGAGACATCTAGTGATTTTATCAGAGTTTGAAAAGGGATCTATCATTGCAGCACAAGTATTGAATGCAAAAGAATGCCTGTCTCAGGAGCTGGCATTTCAAATAGCTAGCAGGATGATATAACAGGATAAGGAAGCAAACATGGAGTGGATGCTTATATGTACAAGCAGCTAAGGGATATAGGACAGATTAAGCTAAAAAAGAAATATTCTGATGATTGTAAGTTGAACAGTGTTGTATGTGAGCCATGTACTCAGTATGAATATTGATGTCAGCTAAAACCTATCCTATAATTCATAAATTGTATGTCTGTTTAGTCTTTCAATCATAAGACTAGCTGGTTGAGAAGGATATCCTGTCATGATATGAGGATATGTTCTTCAAAGTTTATGTTTCCATAATGTAGTCTATAATATTCATGAAATAAACATTTCTCTCTATTAAAGAAAAAATATTATGCTGTAAGACTTTAATTAAACAACCACCTCTGGAAAAAGAATGGTAAAAATAAACACAATTAAGTAATTGTGCCAACCATTCTCCCCCGAGGACACTAGCTAGGTCTTTAAGAATTATTTAGAATAATTTCAATAAGACAGAATTATCAAGCTACATCTAGTACTTCTTCATCTTATAAAACATATCCAGAAAAGATAGGTATTGGTCAAGTTAAGTGAGTGAACAAATTCTTTCAATGTGTCCAAGTATACTGTCAAAATTCTATGAGAACCATGGCAACCCCAGGGTCATTGTTAATCTCCCCTGCTGATATGTTCCAAAGCACATCCCACAGAAGATTCCAAGGCATGGAACAATAAGTAATTGCTTTGGCTTGTTGTAGAAAGCTAGTTGTTCTGGGAATAAAATGTACTATTTCCCAACCTCCAACTGGGAAAACTCAATCAAACTACAGTAAAAGTATCATGTGAAATAGGCCTTCACTTCTAACGCTGATGACAAGTGGCTGCTGACCACCCACGATTCATTACCTCCCTCGAGTGAATTCCCATTTACTACCAAGGAGCAGACGCTATAAATTTTTCTCTAAATGTGCTGCCCTAGCAAATCTGTGGGCAGAGATGCCAACATTGCCTCAGTAACAGCGTTGGCTCTCCCGTCAAACGCCACTTCAGTCTTGGGACTGCCTTTCTAAAACAGCCTCAAGGGACCTTTGGTCAGAAGCAGACAACAACCAATTCAATATAAAGGCATCAAACCAATTTGTGTTCCCAGTTTGAAAAAATACTGCTGATTTTATAGTTTAAAAAAACCCAGAGACAGAACCAACTGCAATCTTAGTGTGGATAGCCTATAATTACAACAGATCAGGGAGGCACAGAGTCACAGGGACCTGCAAAGATCTTCTGTGGGAGGCCCAAACCCACACCAAGATCTCTTCTGTGTCCTGGCTGAGGAAGAGTCCACGAGCATCAAGGCTTTCAGGAGGTAGTCCATCACTGTTTGGCTCAAACTGTCATTTTCCATTTGGATCTAGAACTTGCATTCCTGTGACATGCCCTGTGATACTCCCTGTTTGTTGTTCTGGGGAAATAGAAAAGTTCTTGTCCTCCTTTTCTATACAGATCTGTGTGGAATTGTTGCTTATCATGTCTTCAAGCTGTATCTCTTTGATCCAAATGAACGAATGTGTATTGGTTGCCTCTATCTGGTTAATACAGGGGACTCAAAAATGAGCACGACACAGTAGCATATACACATAACTAAACCTCATGCATGAGGATGACTGCTATATTCCCAGTAAAAGTCCTTTAGAAATACTTTTTAGGCTGGCAATGGAACTCAATGGTAGCGTGCTTGCCTGACATGTGTGAGGCCCTGGGCTCAATACCCAGTACTGCAAAAAATAAAATAAGACAAATTATTTTTTTAATATTTTTTTCTTTTCCCCATAACAATATAAACTTTTGTCTCAACAAACTATTATAGGAAACACATACTGTAATCAGACTACACAGAGCTGTTCTGGTTGAAGTGCAATGGAGAGTTTGGAGCCTCACATTTCAGCCTCCCTCTCTTCCCTTTGGAGACCCTGGAAACAGCCATGGAGCCCCAGGGCTCTGTGCAACACAGTGTAAATACCACAACTGTGGAATTTCAGAAGAGCATGAAAGTAATCTGCTGATCAGATGGGGAGTGCTGGGGATAAAAGAATAAAGTGCAGGTAATGGAGAACTTCCCTAAGGCAGATGGCATTTAGTTAGAGCTTGACAGACGAATAGGATTGGACAAGTACAGCAAAAGGAAGGAGAAATTGGTCTGAACCAAAGCCAGAAAAGTATATGGTGGACAGAAGGAAAACCTTGAATGCTATGCTAGGGAATTTGTACTTTCCCTAAAGGAAAAGCCATTGGAAACCTTAAGGCAAGGGAGTGACATGAGATTGGGGTTTCAAAAAGGTAAGGACGGTGGTGATAGGGTGTTTACACCACAGAATGGAACAAAGTAATAGAAGTTAATAATGAGGTTACTGCCATAGGTGAGATAATGAGAGCTTGCTGAAAGGATATTTGGGGAAGAGGAGTAATAAGAACTGTTGGCTGGTGAACTGAAGGAGAATTCTACAATAATGTTAAAATTTCTTGCTCATGTATCCATTTAATGAACATTTGCTGAGACTCTGCCATGTGTCAGACACAATTCAGATATGAACAAGAGTAGTTTTTGCTTTGAAGAAGATATGGTTCCAGTCAAATTAGTTATTAGGTAATTTAGGAGAACCTGAAAGGTAAGTATTCCCACAGAACTGCATTCATGATGGTAGAAGAGTAAAGGAACAGAAGGCTCCCTTGCACAGGCTTCCCCTACTCTCTTCTACCTTCTTCTAGCTTGCTGCCTGCCCATGAAGGACTGGAAAATTAAAGACTATATTTCCTAGCTTCCTTGGAGCCCTAGTTTCCTATTTTATGCCTATTTTCCTGCATGAACCTTGCCTTTGACAAACAGAGCTTGAAATGTCAGTGTAAAGAGTGAGAGGCCCCATGTTACTGCAGCTACTGTTTACACCACCTACTGCCAAGCATAATTGGAGAAGCTTTGGATTTTTCAATGGTAGTGGTATGAGGTCTAGCCCCCAGCTTTCTGGGTACCATGCTGATGACGACCTAAGGTCTATGGTGGCACCTTTCTGTTTTTCTAGCTTCCTAGTCATAGCACAGGCGGCAATCCCTTGGTGGGCCAGTTCTGCAGTGTTAACTTGGGAATGACTTCTGGAAACTCTGTCTTCAGCCTGCTCCGCTAACCCTTCCAATAATTTTGTAGGCACCTAATCCTCCCCACTCTCTGGCTTTCTTAAAGCTAGTTGAACAGATTATTGGCAACAACCAATTCCTAATTGAATCAGGGATGTTTGACACAGGCTGGAGGTGGTCAGGAGGCTGCCAGGAGAAGATAATGCTTGGATGAATCTTACAGGGTACATATAATTCAGGCAAACAGAGAAGCAGGAAAATGCATTGCAGGCAAAGCCAGGAAGGAAAGGAAGAGAGTGAATGGTGTGTTCAGAGAACTACATAGCACTTACAAAGGGCAGTGCTGAAAGGTGAAGGTAAAAGGGCAGTTAGGTACACATTCATGAGGACCTTGTGTCAGTCCAAGCACTTTGAGCTTTATTCATATGAGTTATTGGAAATTGTAAGAAAAAAAGTAATATGAGCATATTTGTATGTTAAAAAGACATCTCTGCAGTACTGTGAAGTATAGGTTGGCACAGCTGGAGTGCAAAATACAGAAACTTCATCAGAAGGGAACTGTAATAATCCTGGCAAGAAATACTGAATACAGTGAGACCTAGCTCAGAGACAGCAGGCATGGAGTGGTGGGAGCAGATTTTAAAAGTATGAAGAAGCAGAAGCTTACCATTTAAACACTATCCACATCTCTTGATATGAATGTATGGCTCTGTGCCTAAGATGGTCAGCTTTGGAACATGACAGACCATATTCACACAGTGACTATCACTTAAAATGTTATCTCTAGAAAGATAAGTTAACGGCAAAGAGTAGTGACCCATTCACAAAATCCTTTCTTTCCTTCTCGGAATATAACTAGACTCTCTTTCCTAGCTTCCCTTGCAGTTATGCCTGACCACATGACTGAGTTCTGGCCTCTGGAATGTGGGTAGAAATAATACCACTTCCAGGCTGGCCCATAAAATTACACAGGCTTCCATGACCCCAGTTGTCCTGGCTGCTGGCCCGATATGAATATCCAGGGCAACCCTGGAGGGCAAGTGTTGAAGACTACAGATCTTCTCTCAGTGCGTGGAGCAGAAATCCACTCCTCACTGCTGCTGCCAATGGGATTTTACATAATTCAAAATTAACCTTTACATTATTAAGAAATGATCTTCCTTTTGGGGAATCCAGTGAGATTTCAGGATTGGGTTACAACAGTTTGTTTTGCCCTAACCAATAAATTTTCTCTAAATTTTTGTTGCCTCTTCAGATAATTGTACTGCTTACCTTCACAGTTATTAAAGAAGATTAAAAGAGAATTCATGAATGAATTAGTATAATACAGGAATATAAGGTGCGTTAATGATTATGGCTGGCAAATACACAAGTGCACAATAAAACTTCATTGCTTATTATTCTATGAAACCTGGAAATTACTGTTGTCTATTATGTATCATATAATATGCTTTTATACCCATTAAAATGCCCACTCCTTATAGCCTAAAATCTCACCATTCCTTTTTGTAAATCAATGCCTTCTCCTTTAAAGAGCACTTCTTCACATGTCTATATGCTTATTGTAAAAAGTCCATAAAATAAAAAACTTATTAAAAAAGCCCAAATTATAATCCTGTCATCCAAAGGTAACACTGCTAGCATGTTGGCATATGCCCTCCCACATTTTTAGGTATTAATAAAAGTGTGAACATATGTGTATATATTGTATATGTATACATTTACATATACACAAATATGTAATCAAAATATGAACAATACTAAATGTATAGTTGCTTTTTCCACTTAAGATTTTACCTTGAACAGGTTCCTGTATGTTCAAATATACTTTGAAAAGGTATTTGATGAGTGCTTATGCATGTACAATAATTTATTTACCTACTATATGGGTATATGACAATTTATCTGACTATTCCTCTATTGTAGGGTGTTTTTGTTGCTTCTACCAGAATGTATAGTTCTAGAACAAACCTCCAGGTATATAAATTTTTTAATCTCTGCTACTTTTCTTTTTCTGCTTTTTTTTATCTGGACATCCTCAAAATAATAGAATTTTTAAAGATAATTTTGATAACCCAAGATGATACAATGACTGATACTTATTCCATCTTGATTTATGTTTTATATTTCTTTTCTCTATCATTTTAAAAACAAAAATGCCCTTTTTTAAAATTCCTAGATCTTATCTCTGGAGGCTTAGTGTTAATATTTTTTCAGGTAGTTTTGTTTACAGAATGGAAAAACAAGGCTGTATTTAATCCTAAAAGCTAGAGGTGAAGAAGCTGTGAAAGGAGAGGAGGTGGCAGAGAAAGAAGAGGAAATGAAGTTAGAAATAAAATCTCTGCCTACCTCGAAATTTCACCTCAGGGAGGTCTCCCCTTTTGTTGTGCCAACCAATCCCGGGGAGTTGATCTATCATTTTTCTTCCTTTCATAATCAATCAAATGCAGAAAGAATGTGAGGCATCAACAAACTGAGCTCTTGCTTGAGCTTCTCCTGAGTGTGTAAATAATATTAACAAGAGTAAACAAGGGCCTCAATGAAACACAATCCTTGCAATGGTCCTCCTGCTTATTGAATGCTGTGGGTCGCCGTGGGTCTGTGTTTGTAGATAAAGTAATAACAGCTTCCTGTCTCCGGCAGCTAAATCAATGCTCACGTGAGATTACAGAGACTAGTATCCCTCTGCTACATATCATATCCCAGTACAGATGGCTGGACGTGAGTGCACAGAAGTGCAGTGCACAGCCTTTGAAGGTTTCTATGGATTACAATGCTATATTCCCACAGCTAGGGTGGAGCACATATATCTGCAACTTGTGCTTACCACAGGGACCTTACCAAAGGTGAATGCTCTTCCAGCTCATTTGCATTTACTTCTCACTTCTTACCTGGCCTCCTGGGGGAAGATCTAGTCACAGGTATTTGTTGGAATGAGGAGGTGGCTCTGCTTTCCCCTCAGGCTTCCATCAAAGTATAACATGAAAATCATGGACACATGTCTGCCTTCCTGACTGTCCTCACCCAATAGATGGTCTCTCAGTGACACCCTCTTCAAATAAAAAGGGTGACAAAATGAGACACAGTCAAGGTCCCAGCAGCAAGTAGGTCAGGTTCTCAAATTATGATAATTCACAGAAGGTTTCGTGGAGGGACTATTGACAAAGGTGTGCGCAGGGTATAGAGAAACCATAAGCTGGTAAACAGTGGGGCAATGACCAGCTCTAGGCCTGAAGAGGCCTTAGGAAGCCTGGAAAGAAAAAAATCACATGGAGAGGGCTGTGTTGACCTAGCTCTGAGAGAGGGGTGCAGCCAAACCTGGGCTGCCCTGAGGATTAAACACCCTGACCCCACTCTTCTTGCTCCCCCATCTCCTCCTGCTGGGATCTGCTTAATCAAGCCAGAAGCCAGAGAGAAGAGTGCGTACATTCACTGTCCTGGGCAGAGAGTGAGAGAGCCGAGGGAAGCGAGAGTGGCTACATGGAGAGACCCATGGAAACTAGCTGGCAATGGGGGAAAAGACCATGAATGAGTTCAGTGTGGATGTGCACGTCTGAGAGGTCTATTAGACGTCAAGACAAGGGGTCAGGTGAGCCGCTGTATCTATGACCTGAGCTGCAGATATGCATTTGGGACTAATCAGGCTTTTAAAAGCCATACATCCAAAGACAACAAAGGGCATGCTGGGAAAGATGAAGGCCAAGGACAGACCTGAGGCCCTCTAAGAGGCCAGAGGGAAGGGGTGGGCACTCCATGGAAGGGAGGGAGGGGCACTCAGTGAACAGTGCTTTTGGGGAGTTTTTGCAGCAAAGAGGAGAAAGCAAATGAGAGGCGCACAGATGTAGGGTCAAGTCTGAATTTTTTGAAGAAGGGAGAAATAGCACTAGATTTGTATGCTGATAGGAACAATTGAGGGAAAAGAGTAAAAATGATGGTAGAGGGGAGAAAGAGGACTATGGCAACGAGAAGCACACATTTCCCTTAATTATGGGGTAGCTGCCACTCAACTCCAGTCAGTTGTTTCCAGGCCTCTGGTCTCTCAAGAAGCCAGACACTTGAAGTCTCCTGATATTTAAATGTGAGCAATTAATTTAAAAACTTTTAGCTCTATAAATTTCAAACAAAATTCACCCACAGGCTGCCAGTTGGCAACCTCTCCTCCATGGCGATGTTTGATCTCTCCCTTACTTGTCAGGTGTGGCCCCCTGTTTGGGGGACCTTTTCAAGGACAGTGGCTGTTTAATCTCTGAAATCTTTGAACTTATAACTGCTCTGCGGTGGTGTCTGGCCAGGATAGCTAATGATGCACTCATTGTCCCTTTCATAAAGGGCAGTGGAACTGAGGTTGCCAAAGCCAGCCACACATCCTATACTTAAGTCCTCACAGTTAATACTTAGGCTTCACATAGGCCCTTTACCTCCTCCACCTCCTCCCCACTAAGGAAACTGACTATTATCTGCAGGCCAATGCAAATAAAGGTCACCAAGAGACACTTGCAGGCCAAACACCAAATGCTGGCATTCAGTAGAAGGACTGATTGTTTGAAGGCTCCCAGTTAATAAAGGAAATGCCAATCAAATGGGGCCTTCTGGCCCAGTCCAGTGATAGCCCTAGCTGTCACCCATGGCCCAAGCAGGACGAGCTAGCATTTCCAAGGATGTCCAGCACCTGCTCAGAAAAACCGAAAAGCCGGGCGACTTGACGGTCTTTCATTGACCTGGGGAGGACACAGGGCGTGCCAGACAGGGAAGAAGGAATGCTGACTTCAGCCACATAGCTGCCTTCCTCTAGAGGAGAGAGTGAGGAGGGAAGCCATCTTGGTAGAGGAAGCTGTGCAGTTTTTATACTCAAGAGACTGGTCTCTAAAAGAGTTAAATCCTAGGCCCCCCAACTTTCCCTGTGTAACACAGCATGAAGGATGCTCCTTAGGTCGCAGTGCTGGTTCCCCCAGTGCTGCCTGCCTCTACCTGGAAGTATAATATCCTGCTGTAGTGTAGGACAGACCACAGGAGGTCAAGGAGACACTTCTCCTCCCTAGGAAATGTCCGTTTGCATCTGAAAGACATCTCCACCCTCAGGCAATGCAAAAAGGCTATAAAACCCACTCCCCACCCTGACCCACGGAATCACCGGTTTCTGGGTCCCCCTGCATTCCCCAATATGCAGTCTTTCTCTTCTCTTCTCTACAACTAAATTCTCTACAAATAAAATCTTTCCGACCTCTGCTACTACAGTCTGTCTGTGCTTTCATTCTCAGAGCAGGCTCAAGAACCCTGAGCACCTGAAATTCCTGCGTGTGTCATCCGTGCATCAGTAGGAAATTTATATTTTAAGTCATTTTCTCCCATTGGAGAATGAATGATGAAAGCTCTTGGTGGGGCAGAGGCAGCTTCCATTTCTGAAACATCCTGTCCTCATTCATTTTTTGGTTCAGTTCTATGGAGAGTAAGACAAAAATGCTCCTACACCCACACTACTAAGCTCTAAAGCAAACTTTTCACTGCCATGCTGCTGAAACCTGCCTGGGAGGATGAGGGGAAAGAAGTCTTGAGCAGGATAAACAGAGGAAGACAGAGTGCACCATTAAGAACCCTTTGGGGGCTGGGTGTGTAGCTCAAGGGCAGAACTCAAGCCTAGCATGCAGGAAGTCCTGGGTTCCTCCCTCAGCACCAAACATAAAAACAAAATAACCCTCAGTGAACCACTTTCAAGTCTCTACCACAGAGGCTAAAATAGTTTTCCCCTTTAAGTGTGAAGGAAATGAGGGGGCAGTGCTGTAGGGGAGAGATTTTTCAAGAGCTCCTTGGTAGAGGAAGTCTCTGGGAGAACAGCAGTAGCAGCAAACATAGTTTTCCAATCTCTTCAAATACTCATATAAAGTAGGACAAGAGAGTAAAGCCAAAACACATGAACAACATTTATAACAAAACTAGATGAACCCCTAAAACATAAGTGAGTGGGAACAAGCTACCAATATTCAAACGACCTGCATGGTAGCCCCTCGATGAGGAAGGAAGAAGAGGTAAAGCACTGGGACCTCTGATTGATGAATCTGTGAACACAAAAACTGCAACATAGTCCAAGGTACTGACCGGAAAATATGGAGGACCAATCTGAGAACACCAGTTAAAATCAGGATGTGCTGCCCTCTGAAGTACGTGCAAGGGGCCTGCAGTAAGAAGGACTGTCATGGTCCATACGAATCAGGGCTCCCTTCGAGGGCAGGGCCCAAAGCTGGTAAGGAACTGCTAGAGTGTAATCAAAAGGAAGCTGAGTAAGGACTATGACAGAGACAAAGGTCAATGAAAATTCAGAAGAAAGTAAGTAGTGGAGGGAAACAGAGCCAAGAAAGCTCAGCAAGCAAGCTGCTATGGTATATTTGAATACAACACAAAAACAACAAAAGAGGGCACTCAGGGAAGTAAGAAAAGCTTCCCTGGACTCCGTCTCATTCTAAAGTTTGGAAGAGCTAATATCACTAAACATGAGCTACAGAAAACAATCAAGTTGGTTGCCACCAACATTATTATAGGAAATAAGGAGTTGAATAGCATCCCACAAGCATAGAAAGTATGCTGGAAAGATACGCCCATAAAACAGCAAAATTGAACTAAGATTCCAAAATGAGTTACAAGAAATTAAGAAAATATGGGGGAAAAAAAACAAAATTAGAGAAAGTCAGAGGTGATGTACTCAAAAAAAAAAAACCTAGAAATAAAAGAATAAACTAGAATGAATATAAGAGCAAATTTTATAACAGATAATGTCTGAAAAGAAACAAAATATGTAAAAAACAATTTTACAAATCAAAAAGAAATTAAAAAAAAGAAAAAGGATTCAAGAGAAAATGAGAAATATTCAAGATAGACACGGGAGCTTGAACATATTTATAACAAGTGCCCTTTATAGAAGGTAAAGCAAAGTGAGGGTAGAGAACTATAATTCGCAAAACATTTTTCTAAACTTTAAAAAGAAAAAAACTCAAATCTACATATTGAAAACAATACACCATGTACCTGAGACATCAACCCAGAATGACCAAGATCAAGCCTCATTCTACTAAAATAACTGTGCTTTGGGGAAGGGGCAAGAGAGAGGAGGAACCGGAGATAAGAGGCGTCCTTTGGGCACCTAGAAAAAGAACATGTGACTTAGAGGAAATTAGTCATTAGTTTTTGTTTTGTTTTGTTTTTCCACAATGCTTTTTTCCAGATGGAAATGGAGTAATATACTAAAGATACTCCAAGAAAAGAATGAGCCAATGATTTTATATCCAGCAAAACTCAATTTCTCATATAAAAGGCATAGAAGAGTTTGTCAGCATGCAAGGACTTGGGAAATACTACCCTAACTGCCTTTCCTGAGGAATAAACTTCAGATAACCAAAATGTCTATGATGATGTTGACACTGTTGATGAACATTAAATATGTACTTTTAGCCTATGTGAAGGTAAAAAACAATATAAAATGAGGGAAAGAGAAGGTTCAAAAGGCATGCATGCCTGTATATGTGCCACATACATACACATACGTTTCCTATCTCTGTCTGTGGAGGACTTGGAAATGAACCCTAATCCAGTAGCAAAGAGCATCCCTACACCAGCTAGTTTTAAAAATACAATTTCTCACTAAAAGAATCTGGAGCTTATTAGAGAGATGGCAGATTCCAGGAGTAGCACAGGAAGGATATACAAGACAAATCTAGAACTTCTTGTCATAGGAAACTCTCAATGACTACTCCAGTCATGTGGAAAGGACTTAGGAGCCACTTTGAAGAGACTTCTGGCACAAAAGTTAGAGTGTAAATTACAGTAATGATAATAAGTAGGAAGTATTGAATATACTTAAGTCCATGAGATCTTAAAAGATCTCCGTAAAAAGGAATTAGTCACTTTTGAAGTATGATAGCGAACTTATCCACTATTTTGGGAATTGGTAAATAAAGGCAAAAGACTGAGCATTTATCCTTCTTTTCCTACATGAACTATGCCATTGATAAATCAATAGTAAATGAAGTATCTCTTTATAAATATATCCCAACTAATAAATGGGAAAGAAAAGACAGAAGAGCACTATTGCAACTCTAATAAATTAATAGATGTAGCATCAAAGCTGTTTCTATCATAAAAAGAAAGATAACCAGATGTCATGTGTCTGCTGTGATCTTGCCAAACACCACCTAGAATCTTTCCAAAGGGAGTAAACAGGAGGTTGCTCGAGCATCTGGATCCAGTTGCAAAATTTTCAGGAAATACAGAGGACAGGGGAATATGATGTACTGTACCGAGAGACTGCAACCAGCAGAATCCAGACTTTGGTAAATTCTGGAGGTCAAATGGCCTGGATTCCTCCTCATAAATTTTAAATAAAGGAGTGGAAAAGAAGGCTGTAAATTAAAGAGGCTTGGGCTGGAGGTGTGACTCAGTGGTAGAACATTTGCCTAGCATGTGTTTGATGTCCAGCACTGCAAAACAGAGGGAAGGAGGAGAGAGAGAGGGAGGGAAAGAGGGAAAGAGAGCGATCTAAAGGCACCTTTTAAAACTGAGCAAGTGCTAATGATGTACATATGCAAGTAACACTATAAAAATTCAATAAAAGTCATTGCCAGATAATTCCATGGTTACTTATGTTGGAACACAGGGACCTGTGATTGGAATGGGGCACAGGGAAGGAAGGGGCTGAGCGACTTAGTTCTATTCCTTGACTGAACCACATTTTCAAGAATGTCAACCTTAGAGTAATGTGCTATGTCAGGCAATTGTTTCATACTGTTCTCTGTATCTGTGCTTTATTTTGAAATACTTAATAATAATAATAATGGTAATATTAATATTCTCCCAGAAGCTTAAGAAAGTAGTTTGATCGGACTGGCTGTCAGGTGGTCCTCTTGGATAAGAGCTAGGGCCTTGCTCTTGCTAAGCACACTCTATCAGCTGAACCATCCCCCCAGCTCTCTTTGCTATTTTGCTATTTTTCAAATAGGATCTCACTAGCCTGGACCTTGATCCTCATATTTCTGCTTCCTGTGTAGCTGGGATGACAGGCACATGCCACCACACTCAGCTTTTATTTGCTCAGACAGGGTCTTGAGAACCAGGTCTTGATGGTCTCAAACAATCACCCTCCTGATTGCTACCTCTCAAGTAGTGGGGATTATAGCCATGACCCATCATGCCCAGCAAGAGTTAGCTTTTAAAGCTAGACATCTGGCAAAAAAACAGTCAGAGCCAATGTTGTCCCTCAATTTCTACTAAAGACAACTATGATATATAAGCAGAATTGAAAAGAAAAAGATTAGAATAGTCAGTCTTCTTACTCATCAATCACTGAGCAAAAGAAATAACACACTTCTCTGTCTAGTGGGTTAGGATTTAGTGATCTTTTATGAGAAAATAAAAAGAGGGATTAAAAGATGAAGGGAAAAAAGGAGAAAAAGAAAAGAGTCAAGATTAAGTTACATGACAGGCTGAGCCTCTAAACTCCTACAAAGGGCATCACTGCTTTGTGAGGGTCAGGGGAGTACAGCCATTCCCCCACCAAAGACCTTAACCTGGAAGCACAAGGCCTTTCCCAGGACACTGATGGACCTCCAGCACTTTCTTTGATTTTCCTCACCCTGTAGGAGAGAAAGATCATTGAACTCTCCTAAGAGAAATATTAATTAATACACCAGAAAATTGCTATTTTTATGTCAAGAGATATGCAAAAAAAATACTTAAGCTGAGACAGGTCAGGAAAGCTCAAACTAATTTTGTAGACACCTTTTAAGTAGGTTATAAGAGAGTATGGATTGGAAAGGGGGTGCAGGACCTTCTGGAAAAAGCAGCAGCCTTATTTCGCCCCTCACTGTCAAATCATGTTTTGTCTAGAGCTGTGGTCAGTTCAGGGGTGCTCTGTGCTAAGGTTATCTAATTTTTAAAATCACTTAATGGCTTTAAAACTCCGTAAAAAGGACACAATTTGTTCAATTAAACAGAGATTTCCCATCACAGAAGCCTATTAGCCACTAGAATAGATTGCTAAGGCAAGTTCTGCTGCAAGAACGTACTCAGAATCTGGTAAGGTGCTGGTGCACCCGCTGGCAGGGAGGTTTGCTCGCACTGCTCCATCACTGCCCAGTTGTTCTGGCTGGTACAGGAAGGCAGGAAGGCATGGTGGTTGGAGCACAGACATGATTAAAGTTCAAATTTGTCACCTGGCCTTTGTCACTTATGAGCTCTGGAATCTTGTGCAAATTAACCTCTCTGTGTGTTCATTTCCTCACTTGTAGAACACGGCAGCAATCACATCTATTTCCCTGGGTAGTTGTGTAGGTTGAATGTAATGATGGATGTAAAGAGCAAAATATCTGACATTCCACAAGCAGTCACCAAATGTGACCTATTTTCATTGTCATTATTAATGCCACTATCATCCCTGGAAGGAGGGCCCATTAAGCAATAAGATAACTGAGACCAGTGGTTCTCAAAGTCTGGTCCCCAAATCAGCTTCACCTGTAGACTTGGAACTGCAAACCCATCCCACCCCCACCTCTAGGCCTAGTGAATCAGAAACTCCAAGGTAGGACCCAGCAATGTGTTTTAATGGGCCCCCAGTGATTCCGGGCACAGCAGAGTCTAAGAACAACCCATCTAGAACAGTCAGTCATATGTTAAAGTCTCTTAGTAGCCAGAGGTAAGCTTGATTTTTCCAGGAAAGTCACTAAAATTTTGATTTTTTTTTTCCTGGTTGTTGTTGACTAAGAATGAAACACTTGAAATCTGGCCTAGATTCCGTCATCCAGTATGCTAAGCAGAGAATCCTGTCTGATGTCTCTCTAGTCATCAGGGACCTCTGAGAGTTTCTCTATGTGCTCGCAGCATCTCACACGTTGTCTGACAGGTTGCAGACACTTGATAAATATTCGTTGCCTGAACAATGGATGAAGACTTAAGAGCAAGGCTGGAGGTGATTACAGCATTCAATCATCAGATGCATTCACATCTAAAGTAATCTAATTTAAGGTTTTACTTAAAAAAATACTTCCTAGAACTTAGAGGACACTCATTTCTTTGACTTAGTCAGCAATTTAAACATTTTATTAAAATGTCTGACTTCCAATTGATATAGGAAAAAAGATAAAGAGATTCCTAAACCTCAAATAACTAAATCCCCTGTGAAATTGAATTTGGTACATAATCAGTTAGCCCTGAGGTTAAAGAGGCAACCAAAAGAAAAAAAAAGTGGGATAAAAGGATTTTAGTTATTATTTTAGCTTCAATTCTTAGGTTAGACCCTGGAAATAGAGAGAATGTATGTGTGTGTGTGTGTGTGTGTGTGTGTGTGTGTGTGAGCACGTATGTGAGTTTGTGTGTATTATAGTAGAAACATAAATGTACTTAAAGTCTGGAAGTATGACAAGATTCAGATTCATCAAAGGAAGATAAATAGACTAGACTAAATGTAATTTATTAAGGCAGGGAGATGTAAAATTTTATTTTATGAAGATCTCAATAATTCTTTATTTCATTTAATCCCCATATCTCATTAAACATGCATCCCTGTTAATTAAAGTTTAACATGTTTAGAAAGTAGAAGTAATATTAAGTTGGAACACCACATTTTCACAGAGAAAAGTACCCTTTCCTTTAAGAATTAGTACATAAGACTAACCACTGTGATTTCGGGAAGAATAGGACCATTACATACAATTTGGCACCCATCCATGCCTATAGACTGTATGAAAAAATATTAAAGTAATAAAAAACAGTGTCAAACACAGTAATCCAGGATCATCCATATTTATTTTGCTTCTTGTATTTCATCATCCATCAGTGTGAACAGCTTTCAGTAAAAATGAATGGCTTTATCAATTTTCTCAGCAAAACATATTTGGTTTCATCGATGTAAGATCTGCTGTCACCAACCTTGGAAGTTTGGTCTTCAGGCCAGGGGACGCCACCTGTCTTGGAGAGTTGACACAGAGAATGAATGAAAAGTCTATATGATGTGGAGCAGCTCTATACATTAGAGAAAAAGAAAGCTGGGTGACTGACAGCGATTCCTTGTTGGCACTTGATGAAATAATGCAGAATTAACTAATGAATTAATAAGTATGTTAGAGTTATTATTTTTTACTTCTGGCTTAGGAATAACAAGAGACCCTCGGGCACCAGAACTTCATGGCAGTAATTTGTAACTAGGCTGAAAAAGGTAAGGGACATGCCATAGAGCTTAGCTTACTCTCAAGGAGAACGCACTGAGTCATTCATTCACCCATTAACTGATTCATCATTTAGTTCCCTTTAACGTGGTATGTGGCTGTACCTTCACACACACTGTGGTGTTTCAAAAACAGGACAATTAACATCTCTACTTTGCCATGCATTCTTTTGAGTCTTTTTTGGTGAATGCAAACTCTTCAAGGATTTCAGTCTTGTAAGACATTTAGAGGACACTTGTTCACTCTCTAGTCTTCCTGAAATTAATAAAAATAGTTTAAACATATAAATTTCACAATGTTCTCACCCTTTGTTTTTCCACTAGAAAGGATGTTGATAGCCTATAACAGTGTATTCATAACTGTGTAATAACGGGAAAAATTATCACGCCCCTTATTTTGGAGAGTCACATTGTCTGCTGAACCTTTGAAATGAAGGGATTTGGGTACTGAAGGGCACAAAGGTACCTGAGAAGAAACAAAATACTTCAACCTTTGCCAGCATGCAATGACTCTGAAGGCTCCAGCTCCAGGCTGCCCATACACTGCTGTCCTGACACTATCTCTGGTTGGGACAGAGGTCTGCAAGACCTGTTTCAATGTTCAACATTCAAGTCACACATGCGTGTGCACAATATACACTTGGCATTTGCTGTCATCACTTCATAAAATGGCCTTTCAAGAGTGGGCTTTTGTGCAGGACAAGACCCAGAGTCTCAGTCTATGTCTGAGCACATGTTTGCTTCCATGCCTGTTTCTGATGCAAAACCAGTGTTGTAAGTGGCAACGGATGATTCTAGACCCTTTCAGATACCTACAGTGCAGTTACACACTGTCCTCATTATTCTCTTCTCGTTGGCTAGCATTTGAAGGATTGATTATATTACACTTAGATTACCTTATAAATAAACAGACTGAGGCCTTTTGGGGGGAATCTGTAGTTTCTGATAGTTCTGCAGAAACTATACACTCAACCAAACAATAAAACCTACTAGTTGGAGATGTGAGAGGTGTTTTCCCCTATTAGCTCACCAAAGCCACTAAGTCTTGTGACTCTGCAGTGCTGATCAGCTATGTTCTCCAGCGACATGCACAGATGTGGGAATTGAATCGTCTCTCCAGCCACTGCCACCGTTTTCCTCCAAGTAAAGCAGCCACCAGAACTTGCAACCTTGGGTAGTGTGAAAGTCAAAGCCACCAGGTTGAGATCAAACTCAGCCACTGGTTGAAGAGATAAGGTGGAAAATGGGAGGTGGAGATTGGGAAAATGAGGCAAGGAAATGAGGCACCAGGACACAACTGAAAAGAGGCACACTAGCTGGGGATGGATTCTGAAGTCAAGTTGTGTAATATCTATTGGGCTTTTGATCAGCTTCTGACATGGTTGCATGTGGGTGACAAAGATTATTCAAATGGTTAGGAACAGTCAAATTCTTTGAGAGAGAGAGGAGAGAGAGAGAGACAGAGACAAATGAAATGAATATTCCACAGATCCATACAGGTCTGAAACAGGAAGTTGACTTAGGACACACAAGCACTTTCCAACTGACCCTGTGGGTCAGTTGAAGCTGGTGACCCCCCACTCAGGCTTGTGGTTTTCTTCAATGATAGGCAGTTTCAGGACAAAAGGAAGTAGAATCCAGAGTGAGAGAAGCTTTGTGATTAACAAAGCAGATTTAGTGGCTATACAATAAGGTAAGAGAGTGACAGAAAAGCAGATGAAAACATTCACTGGGCAGGTCTCAGTGGAAGGCAGGTTGAAAAGAAAAGAAGATATGATGGTTAATTTTGTGTGACAGTTTGACTAGGCCATGGTGCCCGATACTTGGTCAAACATAATTCTGGATGTTTTTGTGAGAATGTTTTTGAAGATTAATTTAAATTAGTAGACTGTGAATAGATTACTCCCCTCCCCCATGTGGGTGGGCCTCAATCAACCAGTTGAAAGCTTGAATAGATCAAGACTTTCCCCAAGCAAGAAGGAATTCATCCCATAGACAGTTTTCACACTTGATCCACACCATGGGGCCCTCCCATGTCTCTGTCCTGCCAGCCCACCTGCAGATTTTGGACTTGCCAGCCTCTGTAATCCTGTGAGCCAGTTCCTTAAAGTAAATCTCTCTATACACAGCTGTTGGTTCTCTAGAAAACCCTGACTAACACAGACATTAAGTCAAGAGAGAAGCAGGACTAGGTGAAGGGACAAGAAGGCACCAGAGTCCTGAAAAGCAAGTTCAGCAAAGGAAATGGAAGGAGGGAACAGGAAGGATGTAAGTCACTACATCAGAATGAGGAGAGGTTCACATTTCAGGTGCAGAGCAGCTCTGAATAGGAGCAGTCAGGGGAGTGGACTCAGAGAACGTGGAAACTGAGAAGGCCTTCGAGGGTTGGGTGCTGGCTGGGCCCCACATGCACAATGAAACTGTGCCTCCACTTGAGTGAGGTGCTTGGAAAAGAGAGCCAGGATGTCACTAAAATTCTCCAATATCATCTGTGGCTAACACTTAACTTCTTCACAGAGCATGAAGGCCCTCACGACTTGACCTGCTCAACTCTGCCAAGTCCCAGCCCAGCCTGGCTTCAGCCACACTGAGCTTTTTGTCTGTGATCTGGAAGAAGACTACGCTCTGGGCCTTCAAGCCTTTTCACATCCCATTCTTCTCGCTTGGTGTTCTGCTCCTGGTCCATCCTTTTCTCTTTGTACTGGGGGCTTCAAATGAAGCAGAGGAGGATTCTTACTCTGACAGGCACATAGCCACATCCAGTGGCCATGTGGGTGATAGTCTCTTAGAAGGTTGGGAAAACGTTGTTCTATACACAATGATTAGCTGAACTTTGAATGAAGCAAACTGCACTTTTCTGGGGAACTGCAGGTTCTACAGATCTGTTAAGTTTCAGGCTGCTCAGTCTCATTTGCACCCCAGGATTTGTGCTTTCTAGGTTTGACTCAGGTAGCGTGAGAGATTTATATGAAGGACTTGCAAAGTGGATGTTGAGCACATGGCAGCACATGGCAGGTGGCATGGGATAAGCTCAACTCTGAACCCTCCACTTTTTGCACAATCTTGTCCATAGCCATTTCTCTGCCAGACCTCCGTTTTCAATGTGTAGCACAGATAGATGCTTTCTGCATTGATTTCTTTTACTATTCTTGATTTTTCTCCCTACAGCCTCTCTTGAACTTAGTGCTGTATTTAAAAAGTGGTAAATAAAACATGAGCCTGGTTTTAATGTTTAAAGCATGAGGCAGTGCAATAAATGGATGAGTGGACAGATGCTGATCAATTACACCTGATTCATCGCTTGCCAGCTGATACCTGGATCCAAGACTCTGCAGCAAACTTTAAAGGACCAGGTGGTCTGATTTCTGAGAAAAAGTTACCCGTGACTCATTTTTTTCCCCTCCATAAAAATTGTATGTGGTGAGGAAAGGTGTTAGGAGCAATTCCACTGCAACTGGCCACCCTTGGTGTTTGTCCATCTCCCCAAACCATGGCCTCCATGCTCTCCCTGGTGATGCAGGCGACATCAGTACACTGCTTCACCTATAGTTAGTCTTCCCATAGGTGACACTTCTTTTTACAATTGGGCAAGCTGAAGAATTTAGTGGCAGAAATAAAGTACGATTCCTTTCTTCCTTAAACTAAATAGTCTCCTTCCTTAATGAAGTTCTTATTCACTGTGAAATTGAAAACACAGCCTTTTCCTGATGGCCAGATGGTCCAGAGACTTTAACCACTTCACACTTCCTCCCCACCAACCTCCATGGTGGGGAAACCAAGACGCAAACTCCTCATTTCTCCCAGATGCAAAACTCTCTTCAAAATTTTCCCAACACTTATGGAAACCAGACATGCATGAGCAATGAAGTAGGAGAGAGCAAATATTACTTTAAGCTATAAAATAATTCTTTCAGATGAGGGTAATAGTAAATGAGTAAGAGAAATAAGTCAAAATTATATTCTTGATCAATATTTAATTGAAAAAGAATGACACTTAGATTTAATTTATATGATAATGTTGTTTGAATTAAATTTTCCCTTTAAGGTCATATTTAGTGCTCCAAAAAGTAAAGCAAGGAAGGTATGATGATAATGTAATATTTTTGGTACTGGGGTTTGAACTCAGTGCTTAATAGGCTCTACCCCTTGATCCCTGCTCATAGTCCAAAATGAATAGAGTCTTGCCCACAGCAATCAATATCCACTTAATATTGTTGACTATTCCTAGCTAATAAAGACTTGTCATGATTCCTGAGTGTATTTTCCTTTGAGGGTTTAACTTAGGCAAATTGACTGACATTTCTAAACCTGTTTCTTCCACCTGAAAAAGTAAGTACCTGATGCTTACCAGTATATGAAAAAAATATAAGGAAAGAAATTCATGTTGGTAAGGTATTTTTGAGCACAGGTAAGTTAACCACAAAGAGAAAATTATGCCCGCAGTTTGGTCTCTCACATCAGGAAAATTTGTCTCCTTTTCCTTCCTCAAACCAGTTTTGGAGATGGTGAATATTGCTGTTACTTACATGGGAACTGATAACCCATGACTGCTTAAAATAACAACCGCAAGAGTCGCTTGGAACTGTCAAGGAAAATTAGCTCACAAAAAAATTTTTATTAGCAGAGTGTGAAGTGACACCAAAACTGAAGGGCAATGCCCATTCTGCAATTGGAAGCCACACTCTTAAAAAATGCGAAAGCAAGCCACACACACTCTTGCATTCTTAAAAGCACGGCAATAGAGCCATGGTTCAGACATAAAAGCAGGTAACAGGTTCCAGCGACGCTGAGACAGCACGCTTTCTTTTCCTTGGGATGCTTCATTTTATAAAAAGCAACTTGACTATGGTTCCCATGCTATGCTCTTTACCAATGAGAAGTGGTTATCATGAATCTTCATTTAGATAATTCATTGTAAACCACAATCAAAAGATTGTTTATATAAAAATTCCTCCCTAGGAAAGACAAGATATCTTCCTGATTCAATAGAAAACAATCACTTGCTAATTCAAGGCAATGAACACTTTCCTCTCCATAAAAAGACATAAACTAATAAAGAGTTTTGATAGTCTTGTTTATTGGTGATTTCCTGAATACTATTTATAAAGCCTGGTTTAGTGTGGGAGGGACTAAACACAGCTACTGTTTTAAGCCAGTCTGTACTCTGACAGTGCCAGGAAGGAGAGACTCAGAGCAATGCTTTCTTTCTCCTCCACAAAACACTTCAAGTACCAGGTGCTGTGACTCGTCTATAATCCTAGCTACTTGGGAGGCAGAGATCATGACGGGAGGCCAGGCCAGGCAAAAAGTTTGTGAGATCCATCTCACCCAATTAAAAAGCTGGGTGTGCTAAGAATGGGAGAGGGGGGATAAAGGAAAATGATGGAGGGGGTGAATTTAACTAAGATATATTGTAAGCACTTTTGTAAATGTTATAATGTACCCCCAGTGCAACAATAATATGATAATAAAAAAAAAAAGCTGTGTGTGGTGACATGCACCTATCATCCCAGCCAAGCGTTAAGTGTAAAGACCCCGGGCATAAACTGAAGATGCTATCTTAAAAATAACCAAAGCAGAAAGGGCTGGGGGTGGGGCTCAAGTGGTAGAACACCTTCTTGGCAAGTGCAAGGCCCTAAATTTAGACCCCAGTACTGCAAAAGAAAATAAAAGAGAGAGAAAGAGAGAGAGAAAACCAAAGCCTCTCAAGTCTGACATTCGAACCAGAAGGTCACAGAGTATTTATTATAAAACTTTGTAGTCATAAGAGAAACACGTCCCTGGAGCAAAGGAGTGAACATCACCCAGTATTCCCTACAGATTCTCAGCAAGGAAAATAGTGTGTAATGCAGAAAAAAAAAAAAAACCCACAGATTTTTAGTTCCTAAAATAAACTTTATGTAATCGCAGGAAGCATTTAGATCCTTTTCCCCTTTTGCAGGAAAATGAAACAATCTGGGCCACAGGAAATAACACAAGTTTTAGAAAATCCCTATGGTATGAGAGAAAACCATACCAAGTGGATTCAAGTGGATTTCTGAGTCCCACGAATGACGTAAAGGACAACAGATGTTCAAAAACTCAGGTACTCCAGCGAGAAGTAATTGATTTGTACTGGTGAGAGTGACAACTCTATCTGGGGCTTATAGAAACAGGATCTCAGAGAGTCACACACACACACACACACACACACACACACACACGCACACACTGGTCGTGTCTGCATACAACTAGCTCCTGCCTTCATTTTGGCAAAAGAGCAGCTGTAAAACAAGCAATGATAGCAAGAAGTACTGAAGAAAGGAGGGATAAGAGGTGGAAAAGGAGAAAAAAGTAGTTAAGACCTTTATGTTAGAATGCTAGAAGTTTCTATAAAAATTAGTAGAAAGGTGAGCATGCCAAAATTGAAGAGACAACTTTAGAAAAATCAATAATCCAATTCTATAAGTATGCAAAAATTCATTACAGTAATTGGGTAGAAGGAAAAATGTATTGCATGTTGAGGTCTGAATGTGCCCCATCCCCCAAATTCTTATGTGTCCCATTCTCCCAATGGGACACTAAGGGGTGAGGCAGATGGTTAGGTTACCAGGGCTCTACCCCTCAGGAACAGGATTAGAGCTTTTATCAAAGAGACCTGAGGTTCAAGTGGTAGAGCACTTAACAAGCTCCGGTACCTGAGTTCAAACCCAAGTGCCACCCAAAAAATACAATAAATAAGTGAATAAAAAAAAGAGGCCTGAGGTTTCCCCCTTCTCTTCTGCCATGTAAAGATATGACAAGAAGTTACCATTTTTTAAGTAAAAGGTAAATCTCACCGGATACCAAATGTGTTGGTGCCTTGATCTTGGTCTTCTCAGCTTCCAGAACTATAAGGAATAAATTTCCATTGTTTATAAATTACCCAACCTAAGTCATTTTGTTATAGTAGACCAACTGGACTAATACATACAAGTTTCATTAAATTTAATTATAGATGCCAGGAGAGTAACCCATGGAATGTCTACTTTGTGGTATAAGCACTTCTTCCCCTATTAAGTACTTTTACTTACATTGCCCAATTAAAAGAGGAGTTCTAACATTGTTCCTTAGTATGAATGGGGAGGCAAATATTTTTATAATCCCACCAAAGATATATCAATTAAGTCCTCAGGATGAAGGGTCAAAAAGTAGTTTATATATAGAACAAGTCAGAAAGGATTTCTGTTTGTGGAATTAATGCAAAAGAAAATTCCTGAAGATCACCTATGTCATGACCTCTCGTGACCACACCTTGAATTTAACAGGCCATTAATAATAAAACAAATTGCATTGAACTGATTAGAAATGCTGCTTCATATGACTGTTTGGACTACTGGACTTAGGCGACTGCAACTCAGCAGGCTGGGCTGATGAGTCACAGTACTGAAGTATATGTTTCACTGTCATCTGCTCCACCGTGTATCCCACTACCATCACCTCTTGCAGGTCCATGGTTCCTCCTGGCTGGGTTCTTGTACTGGTTTTCCAACAGTTTTCACTGAATGCCCCTCTCTTGCCACACCACCACTGCTGCCATTGCATTTTCTACATATGTATGATACAACTAGACCAATCTTTCTAAAAACATGGCTTCCATAGCTCCTGTCAAAGTCAAACACTTATGACTACCAGTTTTTTTAGTGACTTTACAAAGATAACTAATGCATACACAAATACTTGTGTATAAATGTTTTAATGCAAATTGTAGCATCCTCTGTACATTTTTCCGCTTAACAATATAACCCAGTGATCATTCCATCTCAGGCCATTCAGAATGTCTCATTCTTTTTAAATAGGTGTATTATACTCCATTGTATGGATATTCAATAATATACTTAACAAGCCTCTATGGAAGGGGAGTGGGGGATTGAGTGGGAAGGAGGATGTACGTATTTCCCCAAATCATATTGCTTCTATTCCCATATACATGCAAAAATGTAAAAATGAGTTAAGAAACAGAATAATACTTATGATCTCCACTCATCCTCCCAACTTGACTTAAAAAAAATCAAGTTTACCAATACTGGATCTGCCCTGTGCTCTTTTCCTGCCTCATGTTCCTGTCTCTCATCCTGGAAGTAACACTTACCTGATTTTAATGCTTACCATCCCAACAGGTTTTTAAGACAATATCATCACACATACAGATGGCTAACCCAGATACTAGTTGGTTTTGCCTGGTTTTGAGTTTTATGAAATAATATATCGTAAATAGTCTTCTGTACTGTGTGATTTCTCACTTTATCAACCCTTTTTTTTTTTTTAACAGTTCTGCTGATGTGACTACTACAGGGAATTTACCCATTCTGTCACCAGATGTCTCATTCTGTTCAAGTTGCTGTGTAGACTGCACAGCTTATAAACAGCAGAAATTTATGTCTTAACAATTCTGGAGGCAGGTGTTGGGTGAGGGCCCACTTCTGCTTCATAGACAACTGTCTTTCCATTATAACTTCATGTGGTAGGAAAGAGGGACTAGCTAGCTCTCTGGGGTCTCTTTTATAAGGTACTAAACCTCGTTGGAGACATAACCTCCCAAAGGCCCAACCTTGTGATGCTATCATTTTGGGGTTAGCATTTCAAAATGGGAATTGTGCTTTTGGCACTATAATGAAATGTCCAGCATAATCTACTTATAAAGAAAAAGAAATTTATTCAGTTCACAGTTTTGAAGGTTCAGGGCTGCCTGAACCTGCATTGGCTCAGTTCTTGGCAGCATGACCTCACAGCAGACAGCAATGGCAGGAGTGAACAATTTTGAAGCAGGGTAGAGAGAGTTGGGTAAGACTTGAGAACTACCACAGGGCACACCCCCAATGACCTAACGACCTCCTGCCAGGCCCCACCTCCCAAAGGTTCCACACCTCCTAACAGCAAGCGCCACCCTGAGAACCAAGCCTTCAATCACAATGGACCTTGGCGACACTTCAAAGCACACCCAGACCACAGCAGGGGAGCACGTTCAAACTACAGTCCCAGAAATGGGATTATTTGCAGGTTAATGCTACTCTGAAAAGACTGCTATTAACATTTTGTATGTGTCTTTTGGTGACATGTATAAGAAACTCTCTAGGAATGCCCAGGAGCAGAGTAGTAAGCCATGTGGCTACACAATGTTACAACAAAGTATTCTGCAAAACGGTTGTGACATTTCCCTACTGCTGCTAGCAAAGTCTAAGACAAATCTCCTCCAACACTTGTTTATCAGAATTCTTAATTTTTACATCTAGTGTAGATAATGGCATCTCATTGGCTTTGATTTGCATTTTCCTGATTACAACTGGGACTGACTGAGCAACTTCTGTTTATTGCCCGTTTGTGTTCTCTCTTCTATGAAATGCCTGTTTGCTTAGTTGCCCTGTTTCCAATTCAAATCCTTTTTGTTTCTTTATTGCTTTGCAAGAGTTGTGGAATTATTCCAAATAATCAATTCTTTCTTTGTTGGTTGTGAGTGTCTTCCAAGTTGATGGCTTATCTCCTTTCTTGTGTGTGTGTGTGTGTGTGTGTGTGTGTGGTACTGGGGTTTGAACTCAGGCAGGGTCTACACCTTGAGGCACACCACCAACCCTTTCTTGTGATGAGTTTTTTTGAGATAGGTCTTGTGAATTATTTGCCCAGGCTGGCTTCAAACCAGATCCTCCTGAGCTCTGCCTCCTAAGTAGCTGGGATTACAGGCATGAGTCACTGGTGCCTGACTCTCACTTTCTATATGATGTCTTTTAATTAAGAGATGTTCTTAATTATAGTGTAAACATATCAGCTTTTCTTTTATGATGAATGTCTTCTGCATCTTGCTTAAGAGATTATTCCTTCCCATGATCAGAAAAGTCCTATTTTTTTTTTTCTAAATCTAAACTTTTGCCTTAAAATTGATTTTTATGTGGCATGAGGTAGGGATTGATTTTTTTCCCCTTTGGAGGACCAGTTGTCTCAGGGCTATTTTTCCAGTGATCTACAAAACTGTTTCGTCATAAATGAAGTACTCAACTATGCATGATCCTTTTCTAGGCACTCTTTCTTCAATTTTCTGTCCCCATATCAAACCAAACTGTCTTAATTTCTACAGACTTGTAGTAAGTTTTCATACCTAATAGAGAAAGTTGTCCCCATGTGGGCCTTCTTAGGTATGCTTAGAGTTTTGCTGTTCATATAAAAATTAAAATCAGTTTGGTAGGCTCTTATAAAAGGGAGGAGAATTATGATTCACAGAATGCCTTTTTGTACTTTTTAAATTCTGTCCAAAAGGCATGCATTATTAATTTAAAAATTTTTTTTAAGACAAGGTCTTGCTATATTGTCCAGGCTGGCTTCTTCTTGCCTAGCCTCCCAAGAGCTAGGATTATAGGTGTGCACCATGATACTCAACTTATAAATAAAATATATTTTAGCCAGGTGCTGGTGGCTCATGCCTATTATCCTAGCTACTCACAAGGCAGAGATCAGGAGGATCACAGTTTGGAGCCAGCCCTGGGCTAATAGTTCAAGAGACTACATCTCGAAAAAAACTCATCACAAAAGTAAAGACTGGCAGAATGGCTCAAGGTGTAGGCCCTGAGTTCAAACCCCCGTATGACAAAAAAAAATTTTTTTAAATTCTACAACTATCCTGTGTCAAGGTCAAACTGTATTCCAGGTTACTGAAGGCCCTCTGTGTTCTGATCAGTCTGTGTTCCCTCCTATTACCCACTACTTAAAAACATGAAACTATATCTCTAAATCCTCTGCTTTCCCCTTAGCTTCGTCATAAGTACACGTCTCAGCTACTCCTATCCTTCTCATTTCTTTGCTTATATTATTTCCTCATATTCAACCAGCCATTCTTTAAGCCTCGTTCTAGACCTTCTTTCTCTAGTTTATTTCCTTAAAACAACTAATGTACTAAAAATCAGATTTTGGCTCTGATTAATTTTAAAATCAACTTAATTTGTGACAGGTTGGTGTCCCCAATTAAAGTATGAGCAAGTACAGGATGGAAAAGAGTTGAAGAAATACTTTTGATTGGCTTCCTTCAATGTTAACTGTTTTTGAGACTAGTAATTACTGCCAAACTTTGGATTCAGTCACAATAAGGTCTTCTAGTTTGCATCCGTCGGCTTTCTGTTGTACTTGATCTAGATAAGCAACTGTGATTAGTGAGCTACAAGAGGAGGCCAGTGTTTGATGGAATTTACTTGCAAGTAACTTTTACAACACAATTTGGAAAATACCTTCATCAGCAGAGACAGCCTAATAACATGTTCCTGTGGTGGTTTACAATCTATCTGTATAGTTCTTCACATGAAGAGAAGATAAAGAAACAACTGTGTGAGCCAATAATTAAATTCATTAGGCACAGTGTGAGAGATAATGTTTAAACAGCAGTTTAACAGCAGCAGCATCCATAGCCTTTAAAATTTTATTTTTCATACTTAAAACGGATATAGCTATTATCCTATCTTATTCCTCAATTAAAATGAAAATCATTACTCCTTGATAGATATAATTTATAAAAGACAATTAATGTTAATCTAAAGGCCTAAACTGACTTGCAGTATAAAAATTACCAAAGGCACAAGGTATAAATGAGATGAAACAAAAACTAATAACTAATAACTTTTATAGAAACTTTAAAAAATTCTATAAAAGGTTAACAATTATAAGCAGCAGGAAAGTAGGTACTTCTTTTGTCATATTGTCTTCTTTTAATTAAAGAATATTCTTTCACCAGGTAACTGTGGCTCACACCTGTAATCTTAGTTACTTGGGAGGCTGAGAGCAGGAGGATTTCAGTTCAAGGGCAGCTCTGGCAAATAGTTTTAGAGACCCCATCTCCACAATAACCACAGCAAAATGTATTGGAGGTGTATCTCAAACTGTAGAGTGATTGCTTTATGAGCACTTACTTTGAAGGCATGAAGACCTGAGTTCAAATCCCAGCCCCAACAAAAGGCTATTCTTTTGTATTAAAAATCATTTGGGGAGTCATGAGTTCAAACCTCAGTACCACCCTCAAAAATCATTTTTTAAGCATGGCATGTAGATCTTGCCTATAATCCCAGAACTGGTGATGCTGAAGCAGGACAGTGAGTTCAAGACAAGCCTGAGCTACAAGCAAAACAATGCCTCAACAAACAAACAAACCAACTCCTTTTTCTATTAACCAATTTATCTGTTGTTAACCTGACACTCATGAGGAAGGCTACTTTTCAATGACTAAGGTGAAACATCACTGTTTACAGAGGTCATCTAGGCTCAGAGTTTTACAAGATTGTCAGAACTCTTTTAGGAATTTAAAACTGAAGATTGGCTTTAAATGCTACTTAAATAAGTTTCCAATTAGGAATGTATCCTAAGACTAAGTTCTAGTGTCGCTATATTCTATGAAATCTTTAAACCAAATTATTTAAAGATAGTTTTAAATGTGAAAATAATTTGCTCTTCTACATCACACAATAGGAAGTGGCAAAGAAAGAAAGTAAATCAGGGCTGGCAGAGTGGCTCAAGTGGCAGAGCACCTGCCTTGCAAGTATAAAGCCCTGAGTTCAAGCCCCAGTACCATCAAAAAGGGGGGAAAAATTCCACATGGAAAGAAAGCAAGTCATTGACTCATGGCTATCCTTTGAGTTTCAGCCTAAAGTCTAAATGACAATAGTTACTCAAGCTAACCAGAAAAAGAGAGACAGTTTAGTTTTTCAATAAAGTGTCCTTAGAGAGAGAGAAAGAGAGAGAGAGAGACTTTGGAAAGGGATTTGAACCAGGTGTGGTGACTCATGCCTGTCATCCCAGCTACTCAAAAGGACTGGGAGCATAGCTCAAATGGTGGAGCACTACCTAGCCAAGTGAAAGTCCCAAACCCCAGTCTAACAAGAAAAAAAAAAAGAAACAAAAAAGGATTAGAAAATAACCATATATGGAAATTGTGACATTTCAGGCACTTAAAGACAAAAAGGTTAGCATTGAGTTATTTGTCTTATTAATGGATTATAAGAGTTCTTTCTGTATCTTAGATACGAATTCTTTTCAGAAAGTACCAATGCTTTCTTTCTATACATTGCCTTTTAATTTTTTCTTAATTGTGTCTTTTGAACAGCTCTTTCAATTTTGATGAAGTACAAGTTATCAACTCTTTCTATTGTGGTTTTGTAGTGATTTTTGTGTCTTTCTTACAAAGTTTTTCAAAACTCAAGGCCATAAAGATTTCCCCTTTTTCTTTCTAGAGGTTTCATAGCTTTCAATTACATATTTAGGGTGTGGCCCATTTTGATGTATTTTTTTGTAGAAGTGTAAAGTACAGGTTCATTTCTTTGCAAAAAGATGTCTAATTGTTCAAGCACAACTGCTGAAACGATTATCCATTCTGCATTGAGTTGACTTGGTGCCTTTGATGAAAATTAAGCTTCCATATCTGCGTATTTCTTAATTCTGCATTCTGTCCAAGGAGCTATAATTTCATTCTTACACCAGTATCACACTGTCCTAATTGTTATAGCTTTATACTTAGTCTTGAAACCAGGTGGTGTAACTCCCCAACTTTACTCATTTTTTTTCAAAATTGTTTTGGTTATTCTAGATCTCTTTTATTTACAAATAGATTTCAGAATCAAGTTTTCAGTTTCTGATGGTATTGCACTGATACAGTTCAATTTGGAAAGAACAGGCATCATATCAATACAGAGTCTTCTAATCATGAGCTTGATGTCTCTCATCAGTTCTTCTTTTTTTGATCTCTTTTTTTAGTGTTTTGTGGTTGTCATATCTCACTTGATTTTTATGTAAATATTTCATAGGGGTTTCTTTTTTGGTACTATTGCAAATGATACATTTTTCATTCAATTTCTAGTTGTTCATTACTGTAGACAGATATAAAATAGAACTTTGGACATTGACCTTGCATAATTGCAACTCTGCTATGTCCACTTTATTAGTTCTACTTGCTTTTTTTGTATATTCTTTGAAATTTTTCCATAGACAATGAAGCTAATTATGAACAAAGGCAGTTTTGTACCTTCCATTCTAATTCATACTTTCATTTCATTATCTATTGCATGGGATAAAATCTCCAGTATGATACTGAATAAACTACAGATTGAAAAAGTGGTACTCTATTTCTAGTTTACTGAGAATTTTTTTTTTGTAAGTGAATGCTGAATTTTGTCATAAGGTTTTTTTGTATCTATTAAAATAAACATGGTTTTTCTTCTTTTGTTCGTTCTGCTTTAGTTTGTTTCTTCTTTAATCTGCTACTTAGATGGATTGATTTTCAAATATTGAACCAATCTTACATTCCCAGAAATGACTTCTAGGACATAATATTTTATTCCTTTTTATGTAGTGCTGGATTCAATTAAATAATATTTTGCTTAGGATTTCTGTGTCTATGTTAATGGAGAATATTTGGCTGTAATCTTGTACTGTCTGGCAAGGTTTGAGTCTCAGGTCAATGCTGGCTTCATAAAATGAGTTGGTAAATGCTTCTTTCCTTTTTGTATTTTTTTTTGGTATTATTTCTTTCATCAATGTTGGGCTGATTTTGCCAGTGATGGCATTTGGCAATGGAGTTTTCTTTGTTGGTTCTTAAGTACAAATTATGTTTCCTTAGGAGATTCATGACTATTCATGTTTCTTAAGTGAGCTCTGGTACTTCCTCTTGAGGCATTTATCTATTTTGTTATTTCATCTATATCATCAGTTTTATGGGCATAAAGTTTATAATAGTTCCTATTGCTTTTTAATTGTCACTAGAATCTTGGCAATGTACCCTCTTTCACTTCTGATCAGTGACTTATGTCTTCCTTCTCTTTCTCTTTTCTTAATGAGTCTGGTTGGAGGTTTGCCAATTTTGTTCATCTTTTCAAAATACCAGCATTTGATTTCACTATTTTCTCTATTGCTTTTCTTCTCAATTTCATTGTTTTTTTTTTTTTTCCTTCCATTGATTTGAGTTAATCTGCTCTTCTATCTCTAGGTTCTGAATGTAAGAGGTTACATTATTGATATGAAATCTTTCTTCCTTTCTAATAAAGGCATGTAATGCTATAAGATCCCTGTAAGTATGTTTTAGCTGCAGCCCACAAACTTTGATATGTTTTGTTTTCTTATCTATTTAGTTTAAGATATTTTATAATTTCCCTCCTTTCTTCTTTGTTGACCCATGAATAATTTAAAGTTGCTTTGTTTCCACAGATTCAGGAATTTCCAGAAATCTTTTTGTTATTGGATTCTATTTAATTGTTATGATAAAAGAGCTTAGTTCTCATGATTTGTTATGTGAAATATGTTGAAGCATGTTTTATTGTCTGAAATATGGTCTGTCTTGATAAATGTTCCAGATGTACAGGAAAAGTAATGTGTATTCTTGTTTTAGGAGTGGCCTATAAATGCTGATAGTGTTGCTCATGTCTTCCGATACTTATTGTCTGTTTTTGTTCCACTGATTACTGAGAGGAGTATTGAAATCTCCAACTTTAAATGTGAATTTATTTACTTTTAGTTCTGTTAATTTTTGCTTCCTATATTTCAGGGCTGTTTTGTCATGCAAATGTATGTTTAGAATTATTACATTTTCTTGGCTAATAACATCTTTATCATTACATGAAGCCTCTCTTCATGCTTGGTAATGTTCTTTACTCCAAAGTCTATGGTGTCTGATAATACTATAGTCACTCCAACTTCCTTTTGACTAATGTTTACATTGTAGATCTTTTCTATCTTTTGCTTGCAACCTAGTTTCATCTTTATATTTAAAATGGTTTTCTTGGACAGGTGTGGTGGTATATGCCTATAGCCCAGATAATTTGGAGGCTAAGGCAGGAAGACCACTTGAGCCCAGGAGTTGCAGACCAGTCTAGGCAACATAGTGAGACTCTGTCTCAGAAAAAGAAAGAAAAAAAATGGCTTTTAGGCTGTATATAGTTGGGTCTTTCTTTCTTTCTTTTTAAAATTCAATCTGACAAACTGTCTTTTAATTAGTATGCTTGGGACATTTTTGTTCACTGAAATCATGAATATATTTAGATTAAAACCTGTCATCTTCTAGTTTCTATTCTTTTTTTTTTCTTTTTTAAGTCCATTTGTGCCTGCTTTGGATCAAATGTTTGTTATAATCTATTTTATCTCCACTACTGGCTTACTATTTAACTTTATTTTTAAAATGTCAACCATTGTTTTGTAATTTGCATTGTTCAACTTTAAACTCACAATCCATCTTCAAATAATATACCATTTCCCATATTTTGCTAGTTTTATAAAATACTCTCAATATAGCCTCATCTTTTGTGCTATTGTTGGTGTATTTTTATGTTTACATTTGCTATAAACCCACAATACATTGCTATCTTTATTTAGTTCATTGTCTTTTAAAATGATTAAAAATAAGGCAATAAATACTTTTGTATTTATCATTATTGTAATGACTTTCAGAGATCTTCATTTCTTTGTATAGATGGGAGTTTCTGCTTGTTATTCAATTCCTTCCACCTGAAGAACTTCTTACTACATTTATTGTCGTATACATGCTATCAGTGTGCTGTCTCAGCTTTTGTTTGTCTGAAAAAGATTTTCCCTTTTGACTATTGTTTTGTTGTTTTCGATAGTATAGAATTCTAGATTGACAGTTTTGTTTTGTTTGTTCATTTCAGCACTTCATTATTTTATGGCTTACATATACTAGTTCTACTATCATTCTTATTTTTCTTTGCATGTAATGTGAATTCTTTTTACAGCCTTTAAGATCCTCTCTTTATTTTTGTTTCTCAATAGTTTCAATATGTTGTATCTAGATTTTTTAAATCTTGCTTGGGGCTTTCTAAGCTTTGTGATTTTTGTGGTTTGATATATTTTGACAATTCACAGCTGTTCTTTAAATATTTCATCTGTTCCAGTATCCCTTTCTTCTCCTTATGTCAACTTTATCCCCAACTCTTGCAAACTTTTTACTCTTTACATCTCAGTTTAGGCACTTCCTGTTTATCTAGCTTCAAGTTCATTCATTCTTTTTTCATCTATGTCAAGTTTACTGATGAGCCCAAAGACATACTTATCCGTTACTGATTTTTTTTTTAATTCCTAGCATTTCAATTTTACTTGTTCTTATGCTTTCTATATCTTTGCTAAAATTCCTCATCTGCTTAAGCATCTTGTCCACCTTTTCCATTAGAACATTTAAGTGTTAATCATAGGTATTTAAAATTCCTTATTTGGTAGTACTAACATCTGGAATGTCTCTGTGTCTTTCCTTGTTGATTTCTTTGCCCCATGACAAGGGGTTTATGTTTCCTGTTTTGCCTTATTTTTTTTTATTATTATTACTAATGTGATACAATAAAAATAATGAGGAAAAACAGCACTTATGGTTAGGCATGGAAATGTATTGTCATCTTTTTTTTTCTTTTATTATTCATATGTGCATACAAGACTTGGGTCATTTCTCCCCCCTGCCCCCACCCCCTCCCTTACCACCCACTCCGCCCCCTCCCTCTTCCCCCAACCCCATCAATACCCAGCAGAAACTATTTTGCCCTTATTTCTAATTTTGTTGAAGAGAGAGTATAAGCAATAATAGGAAGGAACAAGTGCTTTTGCTGGTTGAGATAAGGATAGCTATACAGGGCATTGACTCACATTGATTTCCTGTGCGTGGGTGTTACCTTCTAGGTTAATTCTTTTTGATCTAACCTTTTCTCTAGTTCCTGGACCCTTTTCCTATTGGCCTCAGTTGCTTTTATGGTATCTGCTTTAGTTTCTCTGCTTTAAGGGCAACAAATGCTAGCTAGTTTTTTAGGTGTCTTGCCTATCCTCACCCCTCCCTTGTGTGCTCTCGCTTTTATCATGTGCTCATAGTCTAATCCCATTGTTGTGTTTGCCCTTGATCTAATGTCCACATATGAGAGAGAACATATGATTTTTGGTCTTTTGGGCCAGGCTAACCTCACTCAGAATGATGTTCTCCAATTCCATCCATTTACCAGTGAATGATAACATTTCGTTCTTCTTCATGGCTGCATAAAATTCCATTGTGTATAGATACCACATTTTCTTAATCCATTTGTCAGTGGCAGGGCATCTTGGCTGTTTCCATAACTTGGCTAATGTGAATAGTGCCACAATAAACATGGGTGTACAGGTGCCTCTGGAGTAACCTGTGTCACATTCTTTTGGGTATATCCCCAAGAGTGGTATTTCTGGATCAAATGGTAGATCAATGTCTAGCTTTTTAAGTAGCCTCCAAATTTTTTTCCAGAGTGGTTGTACTAGTTTACATTCCCACCAGCAGTGTAAGAGGGTTCCTTTTTCCCCGCATCCTCGCCAACACCTGTTGGTGGTGGTGTTGCTGATGATGGCTATTCTAACAGGGGTGAGGTGGAATCTTAGCGTGGTTTTAATTTGCATTTCCTTTATTGCTAGAGATGGTGAGCATTTTTTCATGTGTTTTTTGGCCATTTGAATTTCTTCTTTTGAGAAAGTTCTGTTTAGTTCACTTGCCCATTTCTTTATTGGTTCATTAGTTTTGGGAGAATTTAGTTTTTTAAGTTCCCTATATATTCTGGTTATCAGTCCTTTTTCTGATGTACAGCTGGCAAATATTTTCTCCCACTCTGTGGGTGTTCTCTTCAGTTTAGAGACCATTTCTTTTGATGAACAGAAGCTTTTTAGTTTTATGAGGTCCCATTTATCTATGCTATCTCTTAGTTGCTGTGCTGCTGGGGTTTCGTTGAGAAAGTTCTTACCTATACCTACTAATTCCAGAGTATTTCCTACTCTTTCCTGTATCAACTTTAGAGTTTGTGGTCTGATATTAAGATCCTTGATCCATTTTGAGTTAATGTTGGTATAGGGTGATATACATGGATCTAGTTTCAGTTTTTTGCAGACTGCTAACCAGTTTTCCCAGCCGTTTTTGTTGAAGAGGCTGCTTTTTCTGCATCATATATTTTTAGCTCCTTTGTCAAAGACAAGTTGGTTATAGTTTTGTGGCTTCATATCTGGGTCCTCTATTCTGTTCCACTGGTCTTCATGTCTGTTTTTGTGCCACTACCATGCTGCTTTTATTGCTACTGCTTTGTAATATAGTTTGAAGTCAGGTATTGTGATACCTCCAGCATTTTTCTTTTGTCTGAGTATTGCCTTGGCTATTCGTGGCTTCCTGTGTTTCCATATAAATTTCACAGTAGATTTTTCAATCTCTTTAATGAATGTCATTGGAATTTTGATGTGAATTGCATTAAACATGTAGATTACTTTGGGGAATATCGACATTTTTACTATGTTGATTCTACCAATCCATGAGCATGGGAGATCTCTCCACTTTCTACAGTCTTCCTCAATCTCTTTCTTCAGAAGTTTATAGTTTTCCTTGTAGAGGTCTTTCACATCTTTTGTTAGGTTTACACCTAGGTATTTGATTTTTTTGAGGCTATTGTAAATGGAATTGTTTTCATACATTCTTTTTCAGTTTGCTCATTGTTAGTGTATGGAAATGCTAATGATTTTTCTATGTTGATTTTATATCCTGCTACCTTGCTATAGCTATTGATGATGTCTAGAAGCTTCTGAGTAGAGTTTTTTGGGTCTTTAAGGTATAGGATCATGTCGTCTACAAATAAGGACATTTTGACAGTTTCTTTACCTATTTGTATTCCTTTTATTCCTTCTTCTTCCTAATTCCTCTGGCTAGGAATTCCAGTATTATGTTGAATAGGAGTGGAGATAGCGGGCATCCTTGTCTGGTTCCTGAGTTTAGAGGGAATGGTTTCAGTTTTTCTCCATTAAGTATAATGCTGGCTGTAGGTTTGTCATATATAGCTTTTATAATGTTGAGGTACTTTTCTTCTATTCCTAGTATTCTTAGAGCTTTTAACATGAAATGGTGTTGGATCTTATCAAAGGCTTTTTCTGCATCTATTGAGATGATCAAGTGGTTTTTGTCTTTGCTTCTGTTAATGTGGTTTATTACATTTATTGATTTTTGTATGTTGAACCACCCCTGCATCCCTGGGATGAAGCCTACTTGGTTGTGGTGAATAATCTTTTTGATGTGTTGTTGAATTTGGTTTGCCATTATTTTGTTGAGGATTTTTGCATCAATGTTCATTAAGGAGATTGGCCTATAGTTCTCCTTTTTGGAGGTGTCTTTGCCTGGTTTTGGGATAAGTGTAATACTGGCTTCATAAAACGTGTTTGGCAGTTTTCCTTCCCTTTCTATTTCGTGGAACAGTTTAAGGAGGGTTGGTATCAGTTCTTCTTTAAAGGTCTGATAGAATTCAGCAGAGAATCCATGAGGTCCTGGACTTTTCTTTTTGGGGAGACTCTTGATTGATGCTTCAATTTCATTTTGTGTTATAGATCTATTCAGGTGATTAATTTCCTCTTGGTTCAGTTTTAGATGGTCATATGTATCTAGAAATCTGTCCATTTCTTTAAGATTTTCAAATTTATTTGAATATAGGTTCTCAAAGTAGTCTCTGATGATTTCCTGGACTTCCATGGTGTTTGTTATCTCCCCTTTTGCATTCCTGATTCTACTAATTTGGGTTTTTTCTCTCCTCATATTAGTCAGGTTTGCCGGGGGTCTATCGATCTTGTTTATTTTTTCAAAGAACCAACTTTTTGTTTCATTAATTGTTTTCATGGTTTTTTTGGTTTCTATTTCATTGATTTCAGCTCTTATTTTTATTATTTTTCTCCTATTTTTTGGGATTTGCTTGTTCTTGTTTTTCTAGGAGTTTGAGATGTATCATTAGTCATTGATTTGGGATCTTTCAGTCTTTTTAATATATGCACTCATGGCTATAAACTTTCCTCTCAGGACTGCCTTAGCTGTGTCCCATAGGTTCCGGTAGGCTATGTTTTCATTTACATTGGCTTCCAGGAACTTTTTAATTTCCTCTTTCATTTCATCTATGATCCATTCTTCATTAAGTAATGAGTTATTTAGTTTCCAGCTGTTTGCATGTTTTTTGTCTTTACTTTTGTTGTTGAGTTCTACTTTTACTGCATTGTGATCAGATAGTATGCACGGTATAATTTCTACTTTCTTATATTTGCTGAGGCTTGCTTTGTGCCCTAGGATATGATCTATTTTGGAGAAGGTTCCATGGGCTGCTGAGAAGAATGTATATTGTGTAGAGGTTGGATGAAATGTTCTGTAGACATCAACTAGGTCCATTTAATCTATTGCATGTTTTAGATCTTGGATTTCTTTATTAATTTTTGATTGGATGACCTATCTATTGATGATAATGGGGTGTTAAAGTCTCCCACAACCACTGTGTTGGTGTTTATATATTCTTTTAGGTCTTTCATGGTATGTTTGATGAAACTGGGTGCGTTGACATTGGGTGCATACAGGTTGATAATTATTATTTCCTTTTGGTCTATTTCCCCTTTTATTAGTATGGAATGTCCTTCTTTATCTCGTTTTATCAATGTAGGTTTGAAGTCTACTTTGTCAGAGATAAGTATTGCTACTCCTGCCTGTTTTCGGGGGCCATTGGCTTGGTAAATCTTCTTCCAGCCTTTCATCCTTAGCCTATGCTTATTTCTGTCGGTGAGATGGGTCTCCTGTAAGCAACAAATTGTTGGATCTTCCTTTTTAATCCATTTCGTCAAGCAGTGTCTTTTGATGGGTGAATTAAGTCCATTAACATTAAGCGTTAGTACTGATAGATATGTGGTTATTCCTGTCATTTAGTTGTCTTAGTTGTTTGAAGGTCTGATTGTGTGTACCTAAGTTGAGGTTACTCTCTACTGTCTTGCTTTTTCTTTTCCTGTGGTTTGGTGCTGCCTGTCTTTTCATGGTTAAGTTGGGTTTCACTTTCTGTGTGCAGAATCCCTTGCAGAATCCTTTGTAGTGGTGGCTTTGTGGTCACATATTGTTTTAGTTTCTGCTTATCATGGAAGACTTTTATTGCTCCATCTATTTTGAATGATAGCTTTGCTGGGTAGAGTATCCTGGGGTTGAAGTTATTTTCATTCAGTGCCCGGAAGATCTCATCCCATGCTCTTTCTTGCTTTTAATGTTTCTGTTGAGAAGTCTGCTGTGATTTTGATGGGTTTACCTTTGTATGTGTCTTGTTTTTTCTCTCTTACAGCCTTCAATATTCTTTCCTTAGTTTCTGAACTTGGTGTTTTAATGATGATATGTTGTGGGGTAGTTCTATTTTGATCTGGTCTGTTTGGTGTCCTGGAGGCCTCTTGCATCTGTATGGGTATATCTTTCTCTAGATTTGGGAAATCTTCTGTTATTATTTTGTTGAATATATTAACCATTCCCTTCACTTGCACCTCTTCTCCTTCTTCGATGCCCATGATTCTCAAGTTTGGTCTTTTGATGGAGTCGGTGAGCTCTTGCATTTTCTTTTCACAGGTCTTGAGTTGTTTAATTAATAGTTCTTCAGTTTTTCCTTTAATTACCATTTCATCTTCAAGTTTTGAGATTCTGTCTTCTGTTTGTTCTATTCTGCTGGATTGGCCTTCCATTTTGTTTTGTAGTTCTGTTTCGTTCTTTTTTCTGAGGTTTTCCATATCCTGGCTGTTTTCCTCTTTAATGTTGTCTATTTTTGTCCTGATTTCATTTATCCGTTTATTCATTGTGTTCTCTCTTTCACTTTGGTGTTTATACAGTGCCTCTATGGTTTTCTTTATTTCTTCTTTTGTTTTTTCAAATTCTCTATTTTTGTTGTCTTGGAATTTCGTGAGTGTCTCCTGTACATTTTGGTTGACCCTATCCAGTATCATCTCTACAAAATTCTCATTGAATACCTGTAGTATATCTTCTTTTAAATTATTCTTGTGGGTTTCATTGGGTCCTTTGGCATAGTTTATCTTCATTTTGTTGGAGTCTGGATCTGAGTTCCTGTTTTCTTCATTCCCCTCTGGTTCCTGTACTAATTTTTTGCTGTGGGGAAACTGGTTTCCCTGTTTTTTCTGTCTTCCCGTCATTGTCTTTGGTGTTGTTACTGTCCCTGTACTGTGTGCAATTAAGTATTTTCTAGCTTGTAATAATAACAATGGTAATATTTAGAATGGAAGGGTGAGCTGAGATGGAAAGCAAGAAGTTAAAGAAATGGGAAAATCAAATACACAGACTGGAGGGAGAAAACAGAACAAGGTATCAGACAAGAAGATTTCAAAGGTGTAAACAGGGAACTTTAGTGTACTAATCGACAGTAAGCTGAACAGACATTAGAGAGACAGAGAGAGGATTGAAAATCAAAAATAAAAAAATAAAGGTAAGAATAAAAATAAAAAGTAAATGAAAGAAAAATCTATTTATAAAAATGTATTAAAATAAAATGAAAAAATAGAAAATTAAAAAAAAACCCAAAAAACCAAAAAACCTCCAAGTTCAAATGCAGTGAAGTCTCAGTCTCCGATCCTGGAGATGGTGCCTCAGATGTTGTTCTGTAGTTGTCTCCTCAAAGGGGATGCATAAAGTAGAACAAAACTACACACACCCACACAAAAAAATCCCCACCAAGTGTCCCAAGTTCAAATGCAATACAGTTTCAGTAAGTTTTTCAGCTTGCAGGTGTAATTTGGTTGTTTTCTCATTAAAGGTAGGGAGAAAAAGAGAAAAAAAAAGAGTCTGGAGACAGTTCTGGGAATGGAATCTGCAGCTGTGGCTTGCCTGCCCGCTGCTGTCAGTCTGCTGTTGCTGGAGGCATTATTTATGCAGATCTCTGGGGTGAGCTTAGCAATCACCTGGCCCTGCAGGCTTTGTTTGCTCAGATTTCTCCTGTGCAGGAGCCTCTGCTACAGGCTTTCCCCTTTCCAAGCACTGGGAAAGGTGACACTGACCCGCGCTCTCAGGCCTGTGTGTTTATTTACAGTTCATGTGGGAGGTTGGTCTTCCCCCCTCTCCTGCGCAGTTCTCCTCCCACATCCGCTTTCACAAGCTTTCCTGCTCCTGATTACTGGGCGGTGCTGCTGCTCCTGCCAGCCGCCATGTTTGTTTACAGCTCTAGTGGGAAGTGGGTCTTCCCTCCTCTCTTGTGGAGTTTTCCTCCCTCTACCAGTCTCACAAGCTTTCCCATTCCTGGTTGCTTGGTGCGCGCCCCCGCTCCTGCCAGAGCCTCTCCGGCCTGCCTGGCTTGTTTATTTACAGTCCTGGGAAGGGTTCCTTTCCCCCAATCTTTGGAGCTCAGGGCGCCCCACCCTCTCTCCCATGTGTCTTTATTGCTTACTGCTTATTACTCAGTTTCTCTTTTTTCCCCGGGTGGAGGTCAGTCTGTCCAGGGGGCTATGCTGCTCTGGCCCAGGCTCGTCTGTGGGAGTACCGTGGTACTGCGAAGCTCACCTGGTCCACGTCTTCCCAAGCCGTCTGGGCGCCAGCGACTGGTGGCCTGGGGGCCCTCCTGGTTTCTCTGTTTAAAGTGAAGTGGAGAGTCTCTGCGCCAGCTGGAGGTGTGGTGGGGTCAAAGTTATGCCTTTTCTCAGTGATTATGCCTGCACAATGTGTCTCCAGCATCTCTCCAAGATTTCACTATAGGAGGCTCGCTTTCTGCTTCTTCCCTCTAGCCGCCATATTGGAATCCCCCCAATGTATTGTCTTCTGATAGAACTTTAATATGGAGGGCTGGGTTTAGTCTTGCCAGGAGTTCATCTTATTAGGCTTGTTGTTATTATGGTTACTTTCAGTATACAATTAGCTTCAAATCCCTCTAGTCTCACCTCAAGCTTAAGTTGAATGCTGAGTTGCCAAAGGATTTTTTTCCCTTAATATTCCTGTCCTATCCTTAGCTTTTGGCCTTCTCTATTCACATTCCTGTCCCTTTCTTCAGGGGTAGTCTGCTGTTGCTTGATATTTTCTGATTGCTAGATTGCCATGGAGTGCAAGGTTCTCTGTTGTTCTCATTTGGCCCCAGCATCAGGCAAGCCACAGGTCCCTGGGTATTAGCAATGGATCTTCTCAAAGATACTATCCTTGTCAGGCACCAGTGACTCACACCTATAATTCTAGCTACTCAGGAGGCAGAGCTGAGGAGGATTGTTGTTCAAATAGTTTTCGAGACCCTATCTCAAAAAAACCCAACACAAAAAAGGGCTGGTGGAGTGGCTCAAGGTACAGGCCCTGAGCTCAAGCCCAAGTACCACGAAAAAAAAAATCATAATATTTTCCTAGAGTTAGGGTACATTTAATCATCCAGAGCCAAGTAGGCATCCTGTTGCTCTACCAGAATAGAGTTTTTCTATTTTCTACTCCCAGTAATAATGGGTCTTCATCCATGCCTTAAGGACAAGGTTTGTTGCCTCCCCTCCCAGGGCTTATGATTTTTTTTCTACAGAGTAGAAGGGCCCAGGCAGGCTGTGTGATTTTTTCTCACAGGGCAGTTGCTCCCTCCTCCAGGTCTATACCACTAAAGAAAGCTTTCCCAGTTCCCTGCCCTGCATTCAATTCTCTTAGACACCCAATGAGGTTTGTGGAGCAAATTTCATGTGTGGCCACAATGACTCCTCTCAGCAGCTTCCAGGGACCCTGGAAAGCTGGTATGCCACACTCAGCTTTTAGCAACTTGTTAAAATTTTTGCTAAATTTTTCTTGCCTGTTTGTTGGGAGCATAACATCTCTCTTCCATGCTTTGCCAAAGGCAAGGCAGTGCTTGCACTGTGCCCCTCCTTGGAGGGTCCCATTTTTCTTCCCATTTCAGGCTTCTTGGTTGCAATGCAACTTCAGTTTTCTGGTGAGTTTAAGAAAAGTTTTGATTTTATAGTTTGTACAGTTTTTCCTTGCTCTAAGTGTGGGTGCAACACTCTTTTCCAGTCTTCTCCACCCTAAGCCAAACTGAGATTCTTTTCAGTAGTTTGTTGTTGCTTTTGGATTTCACAAGCTATTTATATGGAAAGTCAAAGAATCATGAATTGCCAAAAACTTTTGAAGAACATAGTGATAATAAAGTAGTCAGAGAGCTCTTGATGCAAAGATAAATAAACCAGTGGAATAGAATAGAGGAAAAAAAAAGAATAGAGGCCAGAAACAGACCCAGAGAAACACACACATTTAATTTGCATAGAAGGTGGTACCACAGAACAGTAGAGGAAAAGATATTTCCAGTGATATTGGAACAATTAGATATCCCCAGAGAAAAAATACAAAACTTAAAGTATACTTCACCCAAAAGCAACAACAACAAAACATTCAAATGGATTGTTTAACTAAATGTAAAGAGCAAAACAATTATAGTTCCAGAAGTTAGTATAGGATAATGCCTAGTCCATTTTGTGTGGCTATATCAAAACATCTGAGACTGGGTAGGATATAAAGAGGTTTATTTAGATTACAGTTCTGGAGAGTCAAGAGTATTGTGCTGATATTTGCTCAGCTCTGGTGACGGCCTCATGGGGGACAGCATCATAATAGCAAGAATGTATGAAAGAGTGGTGAGTGGTAAATGCAAAAGATTCAGGGGAGGTGCCAGGTTCACTATAAAACTGCCCTCTCAAGACTTCCTAAGAGAATGAGAATGTACTCTTGAAAGGAAAAAGTATTAATCTCTTTTAAGACCTAAGTACCCTCCCACTAGGCTCCAACTCTTAAAGATTTTGTTGCCTCTCAATATCACTGTACTGGCGATCAAGCTTCTAGCACATGAACTTTTGAGGGACAAACCATATTCAAACCAGAACAGATGGTAAATTCATGACTTTGGTGTCTCGTACAAAATTCAGTAATTCAAGTGGTAGAGTGGCTACTTTGTGAGGTGAGAAGCCCCAAGTTAAAACCCCAGACACACCAAAGGAAAAAAAAAGAATATATAAAGCCCTCCAATAATACAATGGACAAGAATTTGACCAGGTACTGCATAAAAGAGAATATCCAATTAGCCAATAAATACATGTAAAGTTATTTAACTTCATTTGTAAATAGGGAGATGCAAAATAAAGTTGCAAGGAAGTATCAGTAAGCTACCAGTAATTCTACTCCTAGAAATAACTCAGCAGAAATCCAGGCACACAGACACCAATAAAGCATGTAATACTGTATAGGAACAGTATTACCTATAATGAACACTGGAATCAATCCAAATGTCCATCTATAGTAGAATGAATAAGTTGCGTATATCCATTATACTCTACAGAAAAGAACACGAACAAATAAATCATGGTTACAAGCAACAAGAGACATGGATCTTAGAAACTTGATATGGAGCAAAAGCAGTCAAGAGTAAATTAAATGCAGCTAATAGCACAAATCAAAAGAAAAATGCATGATTCTATTTAATATAAATTTTAAAAGCTAGGCAAAACTATATCGTTTAAGGATGCAGGTTAGGTGTTAAAACATCAGTAGCTGGTTAACTTTGTACAGGAGAGGGTATCAATTGGGAAGGAAAACTGGGGTTTGGGGGAGGTTGGCTGTGTTCTACCCCTTAACCTGGTTGGGAGTCATATGGATGCTTACTTTGTGAATAATCAGTTAAACTACATATTGATGTCTTTAGTGCTTTACTGTATATGTATTATACTTCACAGAAACCTCCTCCAACCCCCTAAAAAATTTTTTGACCATCAGTGAACTTACTTTTTACTAAACATTCTTTCAGTGGAGTAGTGGGATTATCTAAGCTGAAATATACTCTTCAATTCTGATTTTGTAGGATTCTATAAAGATATGTTTTGTTTTCTTGAAGTGGGGTAGAGGTTTGGGGATTCTTCCTTTGTTTGGAACTGAGAGACACAGATTTCAGTTAAAAAAAATGTAGCTTTACTAGTGACAAAGGCTGGATTAAAGGATAGTGACCACAATGAGCTACCAAATACTCTAACTTTAAATTAGATGGACTGCCCACTCAAGTATAAGACAGAGATGGACGACTTCAGGTTTCCCTGTGGCTTGCCTTAGAAATCCTAGGGTTTGACAAAGACAGAAATGCAGAGGGCTTTGTGAAGAAATTTTCTCATAAGATGAGTCACTCTTCCCTTCCTGAAATGGAGGGAGTGAGGGAGCTTACTTTCCTTCTTGGACAGAATGTTAATTCTCTCACTCTATGGAAATGTGAAGAATGAGGAATGAATATCACTCTTTAACAACAAGGGGACTAGCATTTATCTTTGATGACAGCTCTTTGAATCTTAACAAAGATTGCCACAGGCAAAGTTTAGAATAAGCCTAGTTCTTGTGTTTATAGCTTCCTTCCCTTCTTCCACTTCTACACCTGCATACAGAATCCAACTACAATCCTCCCCCCACCCCCCAGCTTTCCCAAAGCATCTGCAGATACCAGTCAAGTGAAGGAAATGGAAAAAGGGGCAGGGAATTATATTTGTGGATCCTCTCTAAGTATACAAGTACATGTATTTATGAGTAAAGACTCTCTTTGCCATTTCTGCATTAGATGTATTAAATTATGGCACACAGTTTAAAGCACCTTTTTCAAAGTTAAGTTTGGTTTAATTGCTTGCTTTTTAATATTCAGAAGTGCCCAAAGATCATCCATATTGTCCCCTTCCTAAATAAATAATGAAAATTCAAATAAATATCTGCAACTTTCAGTCATTACTTTCTTCTCAGTGATGAATGATGATCACTGTGTGTGCACAAAGGCTTTATTCATTGATATGAATTAGTTTGGATAATTTGGTCCAAAAATTTCATCTCATATAAAGCTGGATGTTTCTCTTAATTCAACTTTCATTTTTATTTTGCGATAATTGTGATTTACATAAAATTGCAAGAAATAATACAGAGCAATTCCGTCATACTCTTAACACGATTTTCTCTAATAGTAACATCTTGTAAAACTAGTACAATATCAAAATCAAGACATCGACACAAAAAAGTCATGGTACAGGGTATTTCCACCATCACTAGGATCTCTCAAATTGCTCTTTTATAGCCACACTCAATACCCTCTGTCCCCATCCCTCCTTTACACAATCATCATTAATCTGCTCTTCATTTCTATAATCCTGTCATTTCAAAACATTTATAAATGCAATCATATAGTACATAATCTTATAGGATTGACTTTTCACTCAGCATAACTCTCTGGAATTCAAATTGTTGCATGTATACATAGTTTGTTCTTTTAAAATTGTGGAATAGTTTTTCATGGTCTAGATGTACCACTACTTGTTTCACTATTCACCCGCTGAAGAAAATTTGGCTTGGCTTTTGGCTATTGCTCATAAAACTGTTGCAAATACCCATGAAAACATATTTGCAAGTTAGGCAACTCTTTGCCTAACATTCTGGCTGATAACTACAGAGCAAAGGAGTTGCCAAAGGTCACAAACCACTTCCTTGATGAATAACTAATGACTCAAGAACTCTTATCAGTACTTGCGGCTTTATATCTGCTACCTGACCTTACAGAGCCCTTCTCTCTCTCTCTCACTCAGCTTCAATTGGACAAGAAACATGTTTTTCAGTGTGTATTCTTCAGAACATGAACTCTATGAAATGCTCCTAAAAGGGCAAGTGGGGGATATTTCATGACCATATTGAATATTATATCCCTCTTTGGAAATTAACAAATGCTCACTGGTGTACAAAAGGAGAAATCCAGTATCCAACCAACTTCATCACTTGCTAGAGACAGTAACCCTTGGCAAGATAGTTGACTTTTCTATACCTCCATTTTCACCTGTAAAACAAATAAATGAATGGAACAAAGACACAGAAGGACTTGATCAATGTTATTTATTATTGCTATTATCATAAAATCATCATGATCTTATTAAAAAATACATGACTGGACTCCATCCTTGGAGATTCAGATTCACTAAATCTGGGGTAGTGTTTGGTCTAGATGAAGAAGCAGAGGTTCATCTTTATTAAGATTATGCCCAAGATTGTGCTTGAGACAAGATTCAAACACAGCCCAACATGCCTGGTCTGTGTCCATACACAGTTTGACTTAATTCTGTGATCAAGCAAAAGAGTGCAATACTCTACCAAAGTGATACCGTAACATCATAAAATCATGATTCCTCAAGAGGTAATTCAATAAAATAAAATGCAGTTCAGTGCAGTTGATACACATTAGCTTTCAAAAAACACCTAAATATACCAGTGAGGGTATGACTCAAGTGGTAGAGCACTTGTCTCCAATCCCATTACCAGAGAGAGATGGAGATGGAGAAGGAAAGAGGGAGGCAAGGGGAGAGGGAGAGAGGAAGAGAGGGAAAGAAGAAAAGGAATGAAAGAAAGAGAAAGAGAGAGAGAGAGAGAGAGAGAGAGAGAGAGAGAGAGAGAGAGAGAGAGAGAGAAACAGAGAGAGAGATGTATTTGAGTCATAGTTAGCAAATGAAATCTGAAAATAAGACACTATTTCCTTCAAAAGAAAAGAACCAATTTTGATGGCTAGTATTTCTATAGGTTCCACCACCACACTGATCATTTCCAAAGATCCTCTTGTTATCAAGTAACAGGACACTTTCCAGCACTCAGGGAATCATTCTGGAGGCAGTGGCAATCTTCTTACCACTTCCGCAGCAACTCTTAGGTAAGCTTTGGTCTGGAAAAGAAGAAACTGGGTGAGGTGAGGACGTTTAGTAGTGAGGAGACAATGCAGGTAGGCTGGCCTTGGAGTTATGATCCTCCTCTCTCTACCTCCAAAGCACTGGGATTAAGATGTGTACGACCATGCCTGGCTAAGACTTTCTAAAACCATTAATTTCTACACTGATATAATTGTGTGTGTCTATCTATTAATCTATCTATATACTATTAATATTAATGGCAATAAATAAAATTTACTGAGCACTCAATATTTGCCAAGTATTTCAGTTACTCTCACAGTTACCCTAGGAGGTAAGTTCTGCCATCATGCTAACTTTTAGACAGGAAAGGTAAAAAGTCTTAGTCCAAAGCATTACTGCTAGCAGGTAACAAGCTGGGTTTTGACCCAAGGCTGACCAACTCCCAGACTCTTCACAGTTAAAAGAGATATTTAAGGTTTGTTTGCTGAAACACTTGATGAAGTTATTCAAGTGTGTTTTACACATTTTCATTTTTAAAGACCATGACTGAGCCCTAACAGATGAATCATGTTTTATTTTTACCAGAAAAGTGTTAAAAATCTCATGTTAAAACATCCTTTTAAAAAACTCTCAAAACATGAATAAGGTTTTAAATTTTCTTTATTGAGTACTTATTATAGAAAGTACTTCACAAGTAAGTACTTTATCATGTAAAATAAGCATCATTGGCTCAACTTAGATGGGAAATCGGAAGTTGTTTGCTCAAGGTCATTTTTGAAGTCAGCAGGCTGGAAAACATTTACACCTGGGTCCAAGTGACTCTAAAGCCCAACTCTTTCTACTACATCACTTATTAAACAATAAACTCATAATAGAAGTGATTTTAATCCTAATGCAAGTCTAAAAATGATTTCATTCTCTGCTATAGTTAATAGAAACAGTTTGTTTTAAAATGGAAATAACTTGTACTTGTAAATAAATGTTTCTCTCACTGTGTTAATTTTTACTTATGTATCTTTATAAATACCTTTTATCTCCTAGTAGCTTTTCTAGGAATTTATGCCTAACATTTTGTGATGAAAACTGAAAAGCAAGCTGAGTCACGGACATCATTCAATAATCAGTTAGTACTTACCTACATAAACTCAGAATACAAAAAATTCTGAATGGTTCCAGAATAATCAAATTTGCTACATTTAATCTTTGTTTTTTAATGGACTAATCGACAAGCTTAGACTTCCAGTATATCCCACTCAAGATAACAACTTTAATTATCATTTGCTAAGAAACGACTGGAAGTGCTTAGTTTAACAGTTTTGATTTCTACAAAATTGCTGAGACTGAATTTTTTTCAGTCAACATTGTATCATTTGAACAAACACATTTTGGTTCTTCTTGCATACAAAGTATTTGTTGGAAAACCTGTGGGATGTAATGATGTAGAAGACAGGCAGAAGGTGAAAGGTGAAGGCATTCTAGGCAGTTTCTATATCCTCAAAGGATTTTTGAGGAGTATTGAGAGAAAGGCCTGTGAAGTGCTGGTGCAAAGGAAACAAACAGTATTAGTAGTTGTTGCTATTATTACTATGCCCCCAAGAAATTTTACAGTCTCACTGATGAGCTCAAATGAGCACTTTTCCTGCCTGAGGAATAATTAAATCCCTCTTTTTTGTTTCATTCATATCTAGAATAAAGGTCACAAATACATCATATGTACAAGCTATGACTGAGATTTCTCAAAATATTCTCTGTTCTTTCATCACCTCAACTCTACATAGACTTACCCTCCCCTCCTACTCTAGATCTTTATATTGGGCCATTTAAGAGCCACAGATAATAGAGCTGGACTCTATTTGTCTACTCTGCCATTATCAAGCAATAAAGGATAAAGAATAACCAAAATGAAAGCTTTGCGGAACTCTTCTTTTCCTTTGCTTTTAAATATTTGCAGATCTAATTTATCATAAATAATCATTTCACAGTAAGAATGTGAAGTGATACTTTAGAAATTATAAGATAATTTGAGACTTTACCAAAAGTAATCATAGCACATTCTTCTGATGCTAACATTTTTACTTGGTAAAAGGGTAAAGGCACAAGGTCATCAGTCACTCACAGTCCTCACGTCTTGGTCTCTGTGGTAAAGCCCAATCAACAAGTACAGACCCACAGCATGAGGCAATGCTATTAAGACTTCTGAATTCTAAGTACCCACTTTCTCTCCCTTCTCTGTTGCTTTCTTGTCTGTTACCCCATTCACATTTGGTGTTTCATTTATTCTTCTTCCTAAGTGGTGCACGTGTGCTAAGGTTTTGCCCATTCACTGGAAAGGCAGCAGCCTGTTAGTGCTTTTTAATTGTTACTGCAAGACCTTCTAACTTACCCAATGATGTCTTAAACTCACCACAATTCATACCTTTAAATTAATCACCACCTCTTTAGTGTTTGCCTCTTCGGAAAGTTAAATGTTTGTTACTTGGAAATTTAAATTCCCAAGTACATTTTAAAGGATTTTATGGGCTAAGAACGAGAGTCCTGACACTTGGTATAGGAGTGATGGAATATGAAAGTGGAGGGAAAAAGGAAGTCAAAAAACAAAAGATAAAACTTTTACCAATTAGTATTTTTCCTATGGATCATCCTTAAAAGCAAACAACATTGATCTACCATATGATCCAGCAATACCACTCTTGGGGATATACCCAAAAGAATGTGACACAGGTTACTCCAGAGGCACCTGTACACCCATGTTTATTGCAGCACTATTCATAATAGCCAAGTTATGGAAAGAGCCAAGATGCTCCACCACTGACAAATGGATTAAGAACATGTGGTATTTATACACAATGGAATTTTATGCAGCCATGAGGAAGAACGAAATGTTATCATTCGCTGGTAAATGGATAGAATTGGAGAACATCATTCTGAGTGAGGTTAGCCTGGCCCAAAAGACCAAAAATCGTATGTTCTCCCTCATATGTGGACATTAAATCAAGGGCAAACACAACAGGGGACTGGACTTTGGTCACATGATAAAGCGAGAGCACACAAGGGAGGGGTGAGGATAGGTAAGACACCTAAAAAACTAGGTAGCATTTGTTGCCCTCAATGCAGAGAAACTAAAGCAGATACTTTAAAGCAACTGAGGCCAATAGGAGAAGGGGACCAGGAACTAGAGAAAAGGTTAGTTCAAGAAGAACTAACTTAGAAGGTAACACACATGTACAGGAAATCAATGCAAGTCAGCTCCCTGTATAGCTATCCTTATCTCAACTAGCAAAAACCCTTGTTCCTTCCTATTATTGCTTATACTCTCTCTTCAACAAAATTAGAGATAAGGGCCAAATAGTTTCTGACAGGTAGTGAGGGGTAAGGGGGGGTAAGGGGAGAGGTAAGGGAGGAGGGCAGGGAGAAGTGGGGAGAAATGATCCAAACATTGTATGCACATACAAATAAAATAAAAATTTTAAAAAATAAAATGAAATGAATAAAAAAAATAAAAAACAAAACTGTCAGGAAAAGGGACTAATGATTAACAACTAATTTTATTAGCTTTTGCAGAAATTTATATTGGAAAGTAAATGTTCCCTTCATTTTTTAAATGAAGATGTTCAGGTAGAACAGGCATTGAGCTTCCACAAATACCACAGGATCTATTGGAAGAGATGTGGCTAGTTTCTGAAAGAAAATTTAAATTTGGTTTTATAGGGAGAAAGGAAACAGAACTATAGGAACAGGATTAATTGCAAGTCAACTAGGAAGGATTCAATTCCAGGACTCAATTCCAGCTTTCTAATGTTCAGGAGTTAACATCTTTAAAGTTGAAGCTGGGTGCTCTACTCACAAGATTCAAATTCTGCTACTCTGAATTTTAAATGCCACCAAAGAATGACATTTACTTGATGCTTTGGAATAAGTGGATTTGGCCCATTAATAAAGGAAAGAGGAAAGACATTTAGTGTCATGATATCTTAGATAGGAAGTTTCAGAAAGTAATAAGTACAGCTGGTATTTTGTTTGGCATTTTTCAATGCAGTTTTACATTGAAATCCTCTTCATTATGACATCAATTTATAGATGGAGAGAAAAGTTCAAGAGGTTAGGAAAATTGTTTCAGGTCATACTTAAAAGCAATACTTGGCAACCTTGGTAATGAAACTCCATGCTGATTCAGAGTCAGTACTTTTCCTTCCATGCAGAGATCCCCTTTGAGAATCTAAAAAAGCTCTTGTCCAATTTCCCAGAAAAATGCACCTTCACATACTCTAGATATAATTTCAGGGGATTCTGAGACCTAGATTAAGATTCTCTGCCTTATGCTCTGTGGCTAGACATGCCAATAGGGCCTGAGGGGCAGAGTTGGCTCATTCTCTAGAACTGAGATGTTATAAAAAGGGGTTGAACTGAAAGCCACCTTATACATATACTAGGCAGACACTGAACTAACCTCACAATTGTTAGGAAGTGAAGCAAGTACTGCATGGAGATAAGAACGCACAGGCTGTGTGTCAGAGCTGAGTGTGGAATGGCTTTTAGTATTCTGTAAGCTTCCTTAGCATATTCATGTGAAATAATGGAGAAAATTATGCCTGCCTTCACAAAGATGCTATGGGAATCAAGTAAGATAATGGGTTCAATGCATCTAAGCATTGTACCAGTCTCTTAGAGGAAACTGAAGATGTAGCTATCAGTATAGGACCCAGAAGATGATATAATGGAAAGAGGCCAACATTTCAAAGAAACAGACTTGTCTCGCAATTTTGGGAAAATTGTTTAACTTCCTTGAGTCTTAGTTCCCTAATCTGTAATATGGGGACTATCTACATATGGCATTAAATTGCTGTGAGGATAGAAAATAATGTAAATAAAATGTCTGATAGTGTCTGATACACAGTAATTGCTATTATTATTATTACGAACTGATTAATAATTATGAATGACTACAATCTATGCGTAGGAAATACTATCCTCCAGGGAAAGAAAACAAAGTACAAGACACTGTATTTTTTCCTTTTCATGACCATGTCTAAATCTTAAAATTAATCAGAAGTCTTTATATTTAAAGCTGATTAGCAGTACATGAAATTCTCACCATTTTTAAAGAAATTTCATCAAATTACAACTAGCTTATACCAGAAAGGTTTAAGTTGTCATTAAACTCTCAGAAATGCCACCCAGCCACAGAAAAACAAGTCTAATATTTACACAAATGTAGATCAGAGTATAAAAACATGTAACTCCAAAAAACTTCATAAACACTGCTTGGAATTTAAAACCCTTTAAATTGATTGTTATATGTTCTCTGCTATATGACATTCCTCTAGCTTCAATGAGATATTTCTTACTTTTATAGAATTTCAAAGAAAAAAGCAATAATGAGCAGGTAGAAAAATATTTAAAAAGATAAGCTCACAATTAAACTATTATTATTTATAAGGAATAACCATGCGATGTCTTTAAATAGCCTTTTCTTGGGAGGCATTTAAATGTGTATAATTTTAAAAAGCCTCAATTTTAAACTTTTCAGATACTAAATATATAAAGTATACCTATGGTAGTTGGGACTGCCAGATTTAATTATGAAAGCAATAAAGAGTTGTCATTTCTGCATTTCTGAAAGTGTCTTAAGAAAGACTGAAAAGGAAATTTAACTTTTAATACTTAAAAGGCGAGAAAAAAATGGAAACTTCTATACTGTATTTACTTAAAGATCATACTGCCGGCAAGTCAATAACCTGTACCATAAGAAAGGATCTCTGGGTCCCTGAAAAAGGTAACTAAAAAAATGAATCAACTTTACTTATGTAAAATTCTTGACTTAATTTACTCTTACTTTATTTATAGCTCTAACCAAGTCTGGCTCTTTTATTTTTCAGCCAACAAAATATTAGAGAAAACAAACTAGAATGAAGGGGTAATAGCTATGGATGGATAAAATAACAACACTATAAAAATATACGTTAGCTAAGGGGAAAACGCAAAAAAGAAAAACTATTAGAAGATTGATATGGGCTGCTCAGGAAAGGGGAGCAAAACTACATCAAAACTGATGTACCACATGACTACTCAGTTTCTGGATTAAATAACAAGTACTAGTTAGGAAAAGATTTCTATTTTTTAAAAAGGATTACAATACAATACTTTACGCTTGAAGATTTTGATTTGGCAACTTTGAAAATCTACCAACTGTATTCCCAATAATCCTAGCTAATGAAACGGTACTAGGCTTTACCACTTCACCTCCCCAATCATACTTGGTAAAATAAATAAAAGGAAAAGCTCATCTCTAATGGCTGGATACCCTCCCTCTATTCATCCAACTTAACATTTTCTTACATTAGGTTTGTTTCTCCTAACAATTAACTGAACTTGTAATACTGAAATGTAATAACCCTGAGCAGTTAAATAATGCTAGTCACCAATATAGGAATTTTACAAACTCTTTATTTGGGTTCTTCCTGAGAAAGTTGGTTGGGTGATGATTCCCTCTATAGGTAAGTTTGTCAAGCTAATAGTTTAAAGCCAACACTGATAGCCTACCATGCAAACAGTGTATAACTTTTTTTTTTAACAGTAAAATATTTTAATAAAATCATCCCAGCAACCAAAATAAACACAAAAAACCCAAAACAAACATATCATTGTGAGTGGACTGAAGTCAAAGAGCTTCCTGGTTACAGCTAGATAGACTAACTAGGCTGGGGATGCAGCTCAGTAGGGCAGCAATTGCCAAGCATGCATGAGGCCCTAGGTTCAATCCCCAATAGTGCTAAACAGGGGACTAAATGTGCTATGAGGAGATTAATTGCCAAACACCGGAATAGAAGTTCTTTATTCAGTAACTCAGGCATTTATTTATATTTTATTGACTTATAGTAATTTTATATGTTCCTAAATTACACTGTGAAGTTTAGGTTCTTGTGCCCATTAGATAATGATTAACTTAGGGTAATTAACATATCTGTGCCCTTAAACTTTTATCATTTGTGATAAGTAAATTCACATTTTTCTCTTCTATTTTGAAATATATGTTAAACAGTGTATAACTTAAAGATGCTTTGGACAAGTTAGCTAATCCTTGTTTGTATGTATGCCCTGTACACAGATAAGGTTACTCTTCTGAACTTTCTGTATATCAAAAGCACTTAGCTCACAAAAAGAAATAAAAATACACATTTAAAAATGTAACTTACCTCATCACTTTCAGGCTTTGAAAACACAACTGGCAGGCCTGTATCTGAAGCTTCCCTTATACTGAGGTGTAAGGGAATGTCTCCTACAAGAGCCCATGAAATACACATTAGAATCACAGAAGCTCACTATTTGAACTTAATAAAGAAACAAAATCTGAACTAAACTCATTTGAATTTAGTTGAGTTATGACTGTCCTCAATTTGCAAAATGTCTGAAAAAGAAATTAGAAATAAAAACTAGGGGCAAAATTCCATCTGAAGGAAGGTAGTACAGTGACTGAGTATTTATACATGAAAGCTATGTGGCAGCCAATCAAGGGACAAAGCATCTGATTTATTCTTTGCTGGAGGTGTTCTGGCAAGGAATGGCTTAGGAGACATTTGTAAATGATTTTCTCCTATAATATCCGATATAGATATATTATGCCACACAGTAAAGAGAAAATTGAAGAGGAAGATATGAGAAGGCAAAGTAGTCTAAAAAAAGGTACAACAAAATGATCTTCCTAATGTAGGCAGACAAGTGAGCTAAGAGAACTGCCAAAAAGTAGTTATCCCAATGTCTGCCTTTTAATCAGACAGAATTATTTTTCTCTTATCATTTATTAATCTATGGAGCATTTAATGTAACTTGTGAGCTTGATGAGTACACAAGAACCACCAAGGCATAGACTGCAGTTGGAAAGATTGTGTGTTATTCCTAAGAATGTATTACTGTTAGGTGGTAGAACTTGAGAGCAAAATGCTTTGACCTACCATGTAATATGCTTTTTCTTTTATTAGTGCCAACATGCTCTTTCCATCACACTATCACAAATGAAGTCTCAAATGCTAAGATTTAAAATGCAACCAATGGAGTCTTAGATAGAATTGACTCATCATGGCTCTTAGCATCCTCAGAATCACTCTAAATCCATGCAAAGGTCATTGAAATGTGTGTGTGTGTGTGTGTGTGTAAATGTGTGTTTTATATAAATAACTCATCCTATACACTGCTAGGCAATATAAATAATGCAGAAGTGTATGTACAAAAATATTACAATTTATTATGAAGTACATAGCAGAACAGATACTCCATGCTCCAATTGTCAGCTTATTTTACAATCTTAACTCTTTAAGTCTTTCCTTAATATCCAATATCCAATGATAAAATACAAGAATATTCTCGTAGCATTATGGATTAGATTTTCAGTAAATTTCATGTCTATCCTATAGATCAAATTCAGACTGCAGGAAATTAACACAGGGACAGACAGGGTAAAATAAGTTATATAAAATGCTTAGAAACCCATAAAGATTTTTCTCTTGATTTATGAGCTATCATTAATAGTAAGAAATCCTGAATGATTTCTTTTCTACTACAGAAATGGAAGTATGCCATCACAGTTTGGGTGTGAGAACTATCTTTGAGGAGCTAGCTCTGAAATAAATGGGGTTATGTTTCAGACAAAGAATTGGTTAAAAGGTTTTCTTTGAGATGGCCTGAGACTTTAACAACTATGCATATAACTGTCCCAGGAGGAAAAATGTAGAAGGTTCTGAAGAGCTGTTTATCCAAATAATCACTTAAAACACAACCCAAATGATAATTTGAGCGGCAGCTAAGTGGTCAGTATAGGACAAATGAGGGTTCTTGTGGATGGGGGAGTAAGGTAGCCAGTAGGCCTTAGTTGACAGAGCTCTTGTTCTGATTCCAGTTCCTCATTCCCAATCCATGCTCTTCATAATTGCACCCCCTGCTCCAGTTCATGGGAGACCATGACTGCATTAAAACAGGGAGTGGGTTCTGAGTTGGAACTGAGAATGATGAGTTATTTTTTTCCCCACAACACTGTTAAACACTATGTAGTTTGTGACCAGTGATCAGTGTTTCTACAGTTTTGAGTAATTATGTTTGTGTGTTGTTAGTTAAAATGTAACTTCCAAATATGAGACTGTTTCTCCATGAGTTATTTAAAATTCTAAACAAAAACATATTGCTTACAAAACTGTACCACTCATTTGTAAGTCAGAGAATTACAATATTGTCAGCATAATTCAATAATGCCATTATAATTATACATTTACTTTAATATGTAAGTGAATGTCATTCTGTTATGTTATTAGGCAGATTTTGGAAAATTGAGCTTTCCAGGTTAGTTAAATTAAAAACAGTTGCAGAATATAATTAGTGGGTATAATTAAAGCAATGTATCAAACTATATCATTAGTATTCACCTGGTATTGTGGTTGCTCCTATAGTACAAATGTGTAATGACAATAATGAACTTAACATTAACTTTAAGAAACTTAATTATAATAGAGAGTATTCTGAAATTCTTTGATCTCTAAAGGATCTTAATTTTTAACTACCTAAAACTAATAACTCACTCTATGTCTCCTTATTCAGCATGTAACATCTGCCTTTGCCCAAAAATAGAAACCTGCTCACAATTACATATCAAAACATGTTTTCTAAAAAGTCCACTAACTTGCTTGTGAATTTTTGAAAAATCATGTTTTCTCCAAAATCTGTGCTTTGCTCACTTGACACAGAATTTTAGTTCCCCTAATATACTAATTAATTCTTTAATTCAGTGCTGTGTGATGTACATTTAATGTAAATTTCAGGTCCCATGGCAAACACATAAAAAGGTTACAGAAAACAGAAATTCTGTCATTCTAAAACTGAAAGACAACACAGAACTGACCCAGGTATCTTTTTTATACATGCTCCAAGAACTGATACTTACATTTTGTTTATGCTGAAATATTAATGAATAACTTAGCAACCAAAGTGATGACTGACATTTAAGTATGGCTTTAAATCACAGTACTAAAACCATAAAACTCCCATCTTAAGTTGAAATTATAGGCAGGTTTGTTTATAGTAGAAATTACTGTCATAGTTGGTAGACCAAACCTACTCAAAAAGCCAAAGCGAGGTTAACACATAGAATAGCACTATACTAACATAATTATTTTCTGTGACACTCTTCATAACCAAGCCTCATCCCATTTTCCTTTCTGTAACATCCCAAAGTCTCAGGACTGTAAAATAGGTACAATGTTTACAGAGGGGGGTAGAGACTAGCGGGAGAGAGAGGGTGAAGGAAGGAGATTAAGGTGAGGGTATATGGTTGATGGACTTCATATACTTTTATGAAATAGAACAAAGAAATTTCTTGCAATTGCTTTAAGTGGAGTGTGGAGGGAGTTGAGGTGGGGGAGACAATGGGGTGGATCTAACCAATGTATATAAGTCTAATTGGAATTGTCACTATAAATCCCCTGTATAAAGAATATATCCTAATAAAAAAATATATATAAAATCCCAAGGTCTCACCTAGAACATCAAGATCAAGGGTCTGTGCTAGTCTCCTTGCACCATCAGCACCAAAAATGTGAGTTTTGTGTTTACATTTTGGACACTGGAAAACGCTCATGTTTTGGACAAGACCAAGAACCTAGAATAATAAAAGACAAGTGAAATTAAAGTAAAATTACACCAGATCTTAATACATCATTTCAACAAGTTTTTACTACGTACCTACTAGGTATCACTACTACAAACATGAGTAAGGTAGGTTTCTGTTCTCAAGCAACTCACAAGTTAGTGAGAGATCAAGACATAGATAGTTAACTTTAATATGCTGATAACTGCTACAAAGACATGAATAAACAGGAACCAAAAAACTTTGCATTGGAAGAATGAAGCTGCCCATAGACAATTGTGAACCCTCTGAAACTGTGAGACAAAATAAATCTTTTCTCCTTTAAATTGTTTAAATTGTCTTAGGTATTTTGGTCACAGCAATGGAGAAAAGTAACTAATATGAATGATAAGAAATGCCATTATGAATCTAAGACTTTCTTGTTCAGACACAGAACACCTCAGAGATTTTTAAAGTTGAAAGGATGGTGCTGAAGAGGTAATACTAGACAATCAGAAGTGTGTTATAGAAATTTAGTTCTGATGATAATGTGAAGAAGAACAAGAGGGGAGAGAAATAGGAAAATAAATTCTTAAGAGGTTTACTGTGAAGAAAATCTCATGATTGAAAGTAGATGACATATACTGAGTACTTATTGCATGTCATGTACTGAAATGAGTACTTTCAAAGTACAGTCTTATTTACTCCTCATAAGAACATTAAGAAACGGCTATGTGAGAAACTGACAGTGCCAGCAAGGCTGATGTTTACTCTTATTCGAATGTTATTGTTCAAAACAAAATTTTAAAGTTTCATAGAAAATTATCATCTCTTTCTGATATTCCCTAGCTTCAAGCACAAAATACATCATTAATAAACATTATTATTCAATAGTGCTATGGAATAAATACCCAGGCTCTGCAAATTTAATCCCTATTTATGCTCCTTTTAATCTCACTTTTTTATTGATGGGAAACAGTGGTTCTCTTCTAGAATAAAAATGTAGAGCACCACATCAGAGGCTTAGAGATAACAATGTCTGTATCATCCTATCAATTTTGCCATAAGGTCATCATTGCAGGAGATTATTAGAACATTTGCATTTTAAATAAATAATAGCACTGATAGTCCATAATGAAACACATAGACAAAAAAGGTGACAAAATTTGTTTTCCTTTCTGAAAGTAGCAACAGAAAAGACTAAAGCTGTCCACACACACATGTAAATGAAGGCAAACAGTAAAGGGCATGGGTTTGCAGCAAAGCATTTTCCAAGCATCTAGTATTTACCCACTTTTTGCTGATACAAAGTATCACAAAAAATAAATTACACTGTTTTGGTAATTCAGTACCATCTCCAGAAAGCTAGAAGAAAACACAGCTTAATATCACAGTTTATTTATTTATTTGCTTTGACTACATAACACATTCATTGCTTTGAGTATATAACATTTATGATAAATGTTATTTATACCCTGACTGTAGGGCTTTCAACTTAAACATGAAAATTATTGTTCAACAAATAAAAACAGGAAAAAAAACCTTAAAGAAAAATGAAAATCTACATGAGGGTGTATTTCATGTCAGAGAGAACACAGAAAGCATTTTTACCTTGGAATCTCTTAGACTCCCCAAGACATATAGAGTCATGGAGCAAAAGTGTATTTGCAGTTTGTATGGTTTATTTCTCATCATCAAATTGTCCTCAATGGAGTACATAAACATCTCAATCACATTCTCAACAGATGTCACAGACATAAAATATAAAACTATAACCAAATAATATTAATGTGCTCTTATTATATGTCAGTAACTGTGCCAAACAGCAGGGAGAGCATAGAGTGGTGAGTGGAGGAGACTTGGTGTTTGCCCTCTTGGAGCTTGTGCTCTAATTGGAGAAGTGGACTGAATAAAACCATATTTATCTGGAAGTAAAGTACAGGGTACTATGCCAGAATAGAACATAGAGGATTTACTATACTGTAGGAGTTATAGAGGGTTTGGAAACATTTGACCTGAAAGTTACAGGAAAAATAAGGAAAGGGAAAAAAAGCAGCAGTGTTCAAGATGGACACAGGGAGAACATATCCCATCAAGAAACTGAAGGGCTGGTCTGAGGCTATGAGGTGTGGTGTGAGTGGTGTGAGATGAGGCTGAAAAGGTATTCAGGTGTCTGGGTTTATAATGCGTGCAAAGAGAAGCCATTAAAGGGTTTTGAATAAAAGAGGCCATTGTGCCTGTAGTTCTAGTAGACTCATTTCTTAAAGTTCAATTCAGTAGTTTTAAAAACAACATAAAATAATGAAAAAAACTAAAAGAATTTGTCTTTGTGTGTTTATGTTCTTAGACAAAACATTCAGGGCTGTGTTCTTCAAAAATCAATCATGGCGGTCATTTTTGGTTGCTGTCTAAAATATGTCCAGTTCTCCTCCTGGGAACAAGGTTAGGATTTTTTCTCCTCTGCAATTAGGTGATGACACATAACTTGTTTTGGTCAGTGAAATGTGAGCACCATGTGTCACTTCTAGGCTGAAGCTGTAGGTGCTAATTCCTCATTATTTTTCCCTCTGTCCTGGTGGCTAGCAACCCTCCAGATGGTGGCTGCTCTGTCAGTCTGGTGCCAGTGTGAGAATAATACAGAGGAAATGCTGAAGCCAAATCACAATGGACATGTACCATGAGACAAACTGTTGTTTTAAACCACTGAAATTTGAAGGTTGTTTAATTGTATGTCACCTAGCTCATCTTGGTTGACACAGAAGTATAGGAAGAAAATAATATAATTTCTATTCTATGATTTCTTTTTAATTTCAATTTTGTGTGTTTATAATGAAAACAGCATACTAATGTAGTTATATATGTACACTACATACACATACAATATAAATAAATACACATACATTGGGATATATGCTTAAGCATCATTTACTGATAAGGATAATAAAAGAAATAAAAGGAAATTCTAGAGTTAAGTAGAATTACTTTATTCAAGATGACCTAAGAAGCAATTCTTTTATCCTTAGCTAAAAGAAGTTACATATTATCAGTAATGGAGCCAGGCTTTGTTGTTAAAACCTCTAACTTTCAAACATACAGAGGGTTCTTAATATCAACTATCTTTTGTTTTTTTCACCATTTTACCCTCTATTCTGGGAATTCAGTTTTTTTTTAGATTTTACATTTAAATAAGGTTATTTGGATTATTTATTTTATGAAGTATTTCTCTTTCTGTGCCTGACTTAGTTCACTTAGCATAATATTCTCCAGGTTCAAAAATACACATTGTTGAAAATGACAAGATTTCCTTCTTTTTAAAGGCTGAATAGTATTCCACTGTGTTTATATACATGGGAGTACAGATATTTCTCTGACATACTGATTTCATTTCCTTTGGGTGAACACCTAGTAATGGGATTTCTGCATCATATGATACTTCTATGTTTAATTTGTTGAGGAAGCGCCATACTGTTTTCCATAATGCTGAAATATTGTATATTTCCATCAACAGTATGCACGAGTTCCCTTTTCTCTATATCTTAACACTTATGTCTTTTTGATAACATATTTTCTAATAGGTGTACGCTAGTATCTCATTTTGATTTAATTTTGCATTTTCTAATGAATAATGATGTTGAGCATTTTTTCATATATCTTTTGCCAATTTGTAAGTCTTCTTTTGAAAAATGTCTATTCAGATCCTCAGTTCATTTTTCAACTGGGTTATTGTTTTCTTGCTATTGAGTTGTTTTGAGTTCCTTATATATTTGGGATGCAAACACTTTATCAAATGTATAGTTTGCAAATACTTTCACCAGTTCCAGAGGTTGTCTCTTCACTCAGCTAATTGTTTCTTTAGTTGTTCAGATGTAATGCTAGTTGTCTATTTTTGCATTTGTTGCATGTGTTTTGGGTTCATCTCCAAAAGATCACTGCCTATGTCAATGTCAGAGGTTTTCTCTCATGTTTCTTCTAATAGTTTTATAGTTTCAGGTCTTGCATTTAAGTCTTAAGGCATTTTGAGTTGATTTTTTATATGATATGAAGAAATTGTCTAATTTCATTCTTTTGCATGTGCATATTCACCTGTCCCAACACCATTTATTGAAGACACTGTACTTTCCCCACTGCATCTTCTTTTCACTTTTGTGGAAAAATTGACTATAAGCATGTAGATTTATTTCTGGGTTCTCTATTGTTTAATATATATATATACATTTTTCAATATATATATTTCTTCAATATAAACTATATTCACTTTGTAAAAAACTAATTAAGCTATAACACTTATAATTTGTGCTGTCTTATGTAGGTATACCATAGTTCAATAAAAAGTTTGCTTAAAAAGAGGTGATTGGAAAGGGGGAGGGTGAATGGAGAGGGTGAATATGGCTGGTATTCTTGGTATCCTTGTATGAAAATAGAACAATGAAGCTTGTTGAAATTGTTTTAAGAAGTGGAGAGGGAGAGGATGAGAGAAAATGATAGAGGGGATAAATCTAACCAAGGTATACTATAAGCATATATGGAAATGTCACAATGAAACCTTCCTGTACAGCTAATACATGAATGTCTTTAAAAAGAGGTGAACATGGGAAGAATGGTAATAAAGCAATAAGAACAAGTAACCAAACAGTGTACCTGGCATCTTGTGACCTGCGCATTAAGTGTAAAACACACACTGGCTATCAAGTGACTTAATATGAAGGAAAGCATGTAAAACATCTCAATAACTTTTTAAGTTCACAAGTTAGTTATTTTTGTATTTTTCATCAATGTATACCATGAACACACACACAAAAGTACACAAATCATAAGCATAGGCTGAATGGACTTATAAAGTACATATACCATATTACCAAGGCTGCTGATTGATTTTGTTTTGTCTTGAACTTGATGTGAATACAATCATACAGCATATTCTTTTGCATTCATGTCATTCATCCAGTTCAACTATCTGCAGTTCGTTTTAATTTGTAAAGTTGTTTGTGGCTCACATTATATTTCCACCGGACAGAGCTGATTGAGACACTTAAAGTCTAACTTCAGACTTCATTTTGAAAGTCATTCATCTAATGTTTTAATGTTCTAAAGCTACACAAAACTCTTTGATCAGTTTCTGTGATTATAAATATTTTAAAACACTGAACAGAAAAGAAACGTTTACTTTCAAGAATACATAAGACACACAAGATGCAGTGGCGCATGCCTGTGTAATCCTAAGTATTTGAGAGGCATAGAACAACAAGATCATGGTTTGAGGCTAGCCCAGGTAAAAAGTTAGCAAGAACCCCATCTCAACCAATAAAAACTAGGTTTGGTGGAGTGTGCCTGGCATCCCAGCTAGGCAGGCAGGCAGCCAGGGCATAAATTGTGAGACCCTTTTCATAAAATCCATTAAGCAAAATGGACTGGCAGTGTGGCTCAAGTGATACAGTGCCTGCCGGGCAAAGAGCTCAAGGCCCTGAGTTCAAACCCAAGTAGCAAAAAATAAAAGAAAGAAAGAAAGAAAAGAAAAAGACATAGGACACACCAGGGGATGTGGCTCAAGTCATAGAGCCTTGCCTAATATGTGCAAAGCCCTGGATGCAATTCCCACTTCTATAAAAAAGGAAAAAAAAGAAAAAAGAGAGAGTGGAATAGACAGGACAGATAATAAACTATCAAGGTTGCTTTCAGCTGAAAATATAACAACCAAGTGTAGTATTCTTACGTGGTTATTTCATTCTGTGTGAAGGTTAATATAATAGTTATATATATAAAACACTACATGCATATAGTTGTATAGACATATATTATATGTATTCTATCTCTGATTAATTAAAGAGAAATTACAAGTCCTCTATAACCATTGAGGTTTTGAATGAGAGCAATTACTGTAATAGGAAGAACATTGGAATATCCATTTTTTGATTTTGCTAAATCACTCTCAAATAGAAAAGAATTCATGACACCCAACCCCCAACAAAAAAGCCTTGTATCTTGTAAATGCTTTATATATTGCTCAGCTGTTTGTGGTTATGATAGAGCTATTCTATGTACCCTTTGATAGCAGACACATTAGGAAACAGACGCTTTGCTGTAGCTTAATTTGCATAATACCATTGAGATGGAGCTGTAAGCATACTCAATCATTTTTTAATGCCTCATCAAAGTATAAGCTCCTTTTTTCTTTCTATCTCAGCTAGTTTTACTTGAAGAAAGAAATATTACATGCCTGACTAACATCAGCCACCACAAACATTTTACATGTTATTCTTAACGTTATCCTAATCCATCATTGGCTCAGATGCATACTCTTTTTATTAGCTTTTTAAAAAAATCAACTCTCGAAATATTGACATTGCTCTGAATATTGGATTTTTGTGTCTAAATGTACTGAATACAGCAGGCTCAAAAGGCCCAAATTTTAATTTCTTCTTGGTATTTTAAACCCAGATTCAGGTAAAGTAACAAGCAAGATTTTTTTCAGGCTACTCTATAATCCAATTTCTCAAGGTTACAATCAGGTTAAATGCTTGCTGGTTGCAACCTATCATAGGATTGAAAGCTGTGTTTTAAGAAAAAGTGAGGGGAAAAGTCATTGTTAAGTAGAGAATGTATGATAATAACTGAACTAGGTTAGATTCATAAGCGCTTTTCAGGTCTCCATTAGCCTCAAACCAGTTTTTGGTATATACTTGAAGCATGTATACAGATATTATAATTTTAAAAAATGAGATGGGTGTTCCTGTTTTTGCTTTCAGAAGAACTGATCTGATACAGAAAGAATAATAAATGGGGAGGTATACACATTCCTCTCAGGGACCAACTAAGTAGCTGTGGGTCCATGAGGTATAACTCAACTTCTCTGTGCCTTGAATTCTTAATCTCTAAAATGACAATTTATAATAGTCTCTAAAGTCTACCACTGTAACAATAACATTCAGAGTACCACTTACAATAATATATGCTAAGGTTATGCTAAGTACTGGATACATAACCTCACTTAACTGCTATAATGACCACTGAGATGGGCATTATCCCTAGTTCATGGAAGGGAAGACTGACACTAAAGATCACACAGTAAATTATAAAGCCAAAACTCAAATTATTTAGGTCTTCAGTTTATATGTGGAAGTTACCAAGCAAGATGACAAGTAAACGGATTAGAGGATTTTATACATGGAATTAAGTGGCCAAAGATAAGGATGAATCAAAACAATCTAGTATAGCAATTTAACATAATAATTAAGAGCACAGTTACAGGACAGGCCTGATTGGAACCATGCTCATTACTCAGTGCCTGGACATGAAACTCTCCTTCCCCTTAATCCTCATTGTAACTCTCTTGACAGTCAACAGATCCTATGGATCCTTAGCTCTTCCTCACTTTTCAATCTGTCACTATCCTTTAAAGCCCCAATAGTAAGCAAATAATGCACCCTAGAATGTCTCATCCTGTAATATTACATAACATCTACATTAAAGTTTCAACTCTGGATTATCTACAGAAATTGCAGTTAAGAATGTGGGCTCTGAAAATATGCAGACTACTTGGGACGAGACAGGAGCCCAGCTAGCCTCCTAAATATACGGATAAACTTATGTAAATCTGTCATCTGCAAAATGGGAGAAACCATGTGCTCTACCTCACAGGATTTTTGTGAGGGTAAGATAAGTTTAATTCATATAACAAACATAGGAGAACACTCTAGTTTAAAGCACACATGAATGTCTAAGAGATATGTGAAAAACACAGATGAGCATATGTCACCAGTCCCTGAGATGTAACTAACAGCTGAGATGCAGATCCAGTCTTATAAAGGTTATCCTTGAAGAAAATTCAGTTTTCTAAAATGGTAAAATTACCTAAATGTAAAGAAGGAAGCCACAAGTGGTTTGTCATACTAGTTAACATATATTCCTAAAAAGAATTTAAACAGTATTTTATAAGACCACTAAAGCAATATTGATTCTTTTTTTTTTTTTTTGGAGGTGTTGGGGTTTGAACTCAGGGCCTCGCACTTGCTCTGTAGGCACTCTATCACTTGAGTCACACCTCTAGCCCTTGAAAGATTCTGTAAGGACATCTGCTTAGTCTGGTTTTTATTGCTATAATGAAATACCCAAGGTGGGCTAACACTCTAAGGAGAGAGGCTTATAGAGCTCACAGTTATGCAGGTTAGAAGGCATGGGACCAGTATCAGCTTGGCTTTGATTAGGAACTCATGGCAGATGGCAGGAGCTTATGGGAGAAGGTGAGATGACATTACCAAACAGGAAGCCAGAGAGTGATTCAGGGGTCGAGCTCGTTCTTTAAAACTCACTCTCTTAAAACTGAGCTCTCACGACCCCTTCTAAAAACATGCCTCCAATGACCTACTGAATACCATGTCTCCAAAACATGAACCTTGACAGACAAACCACATACAAACCCTAGCAACACCAAAGGTAATAAGCCTCCCAGAGAATCAAGTGAGATCCACTTAATGATCGTAGAGGAAAAATTATGCTCAAGGATGAAGAAGAAAAATGTGTCACTTTCCTCCATTTTCATGTAAGATCACCTATTCATAAATTGTTTTGTGTGCAGATAGGCCAGATAATTAGGTAAAATAAAACAAAACTAAATGCTGAAAAAACTCTAGGACAGATACCACGAACACATGACTTCTAAAGGCATTCAGGAATTAAGATGTGGACCTCTTGTTCCAAAAGAATACCTAGTGCCAAAAATGGTTACTTTGTGCCTGTAATCCTAGCTACTTGGGAGGCAGAGATCAGGAGGATTGTGGTTTGAAGCCAGCCCAGGCAATTAGTTCTGCGAAACCCTATTTCAAAAAACCTTTCACAAAAATAGGGCTGGTGGAGCGGCTCAAGGTGAAGGCTGAGTTCAAGCTCTAGTACTGCAAAAAATATATAAATAAATGGTTACTTTGCCAGAAAAATAATATACTACATTCCTGATCCTCATCACCAAGGTATCATATATAACATATCTTTGGTAATGAAAATGGAAAATGCAATGACAACATTAACAAAAATCACTTACTTGAGGTTCTAAAATTATCTAATTTTTCTTAGAAGACAAAATAATCATTAATCTTTACAAACAAATACTAAAAAGTTCCAGACAACAGTAGGATTTTTTCCTATTTTTAGCAAAAAAAAGTAAAAATGGAAAAATTAAAAATTCCTTTTCTCTTTTATAAAATAATTATTTTCAGGGCTGAAACAGTTGTAGAATTTTCAGAATTATTAGTGAGGAAATAAATACACTCAGTGACCAGCTTCAGTTTTACTCCAAATGTATTTGTGGCCAGGTAACTGTAGCATACACTGCTAGCTGCTCACCAAAATCCATGGGCTCATCTTCCTTCCACATAGCTACCCTACCTTTCTTAGATTCCTTGAGAAACATGGCTTGTGGTCACATGGATGAATTTTATTTAGTGGAATGTAAGTATAAGTATGTGAATTACACTTAGGACCCTTCTTTGTGCATGTCTCTCTACTGTCTCTTCTTCCTGGATGGCAAGAATGAAGATGGGCCCAAGGATGAACTTAGAAGTTTTTGAAAATGGCGGAGGCTCCAAAAGCCTAAAGGATCACATGGAAGAAGCTTACCCTGCTCATTTGCACATCTACCAATACTGTTAATATGAGAAAGAAATAAACTTGTATTGTATTTGCATCATTACTTATTTTGGGGACCTATGTCTGGCAGTAATTAGCCCACTATAATCTAAATTTTAAATAATGCAGAACTTTAGACTCTTAAGTGACTGTAGCAACTTGATGAATCTAGATGAAGAAAATGTTTTAAATTCAAATGAAATACTCAAGGAATAAGAAAATCTCAGTATTTATCTAGATTTTTAAAAGTTTCTTGTTAAAATTCTTATTAGAAAATAAAGGGACTAGCTAAAATGCCTAGGCCAAATAGATAACGTCTATGAATTATAAACTTATCTGTTTCATGATAACATTCTAAAGAGTAGTTATAATAACCAACATTGATCATCTGGTATTACATCAAAATTGAGTGTTTAGATTGTGCCCAAAACTATACTAAGTCATTTATGTGCATTATCTCCTTTATTTCCCATCTTTATCTGCTGAGGGAAATACTACTACAATCTCCAAATTATGAATGAGAAAAATCATAATATGGCAAAGAGTAAGTAATTCCCTTAGGTCATATAGTTATAAAATGACAGAGCTGGGATTTGAACTTTACAATTCAGATTCATGAGCTCATGCTTTTCAATACTAGGCAAAAATGGCTCTGCAATTAGTACCCTGTCACCTAAAAAATTATGATAGAAGTTGGAGAGTGATTTAACTTGCAACCACAAAAGAATATCAAAGAATATAGCTCTTTAAGTGTTAAAAATTATATACATGAGGCAACAAACACACAGGTGAATAATAAGCCAGATCCTGTGGCATATGAATAATACTACAAAGGCCAGCACCAAATTGATTTTCCTCTCAGTCTCTTCCTTGACAAACAGCATTAAATCACAACCATCAAATAGAGTAAGGACAGGGCTTCATGACTGAGAATCTAACCTCTTATTTGTAGTTTGCTATCATCTTCAGCAGAAAAACAGATCATGGTAGATTTATTAGTGGCAGCATAGCTCTCAAAATCCCTCTGATTTCTGCCTTTTTGGTTCAAGCCCCACTACCCCATGCAATCAGTTGCCAAACCTGCCAATTCTTCCTTCAAAATGTCAGGTACATTCATTTCCCTTTCCATTTGCACTGCCATTATTTTAAATCAGATCCTTTCTACCCATTACCTCCACTAGTGTTTTGTCCACATTTTAGATTTTCTTTCTACTAGGTATTTTAATCTTGATCCAGTACACACACACACATGCATTTTTATAAGTGACACCAAATCTTTATGAAGTAAGACTTTCTCTTTCCACAAACAACTTACGTTGATATTGGTAAAAATTATAGTTACATCTCTCACTATACTGATTTCATGACAATGGGTGTGGCTCACAACCTGCAGTGTGAGCAGTTCTGACCAAGCTTCCCTACTGTTTCCATGCTGTCCAGCTCCTGTTCTTTCTATTCATTTTCATCAGATTAAAACTTTTTAAAGCTCTATCCTAATTATGTCTACTTCCTATCCAGCAGTTTTTCTGGACTCCACTTATAATCTTAAGAAGAAAGTCCACATTCCTTGTTCTAGTAAAAACACACTTGAACATACTACCTCAACTATAGACAAACTGAACAATCCTGAACACAACTTGTACTCTCCTGATTCTTTTCAGACTGAAATCTTTCCCCACACATCCCTAGGTATGTCGATGAAAATCCCGCTCCACTCAGTACACAGTTAAGCACATTTCAGCACAGAGCAAGGAAGGTAGTCCCTGCACTCACAGAGCTTACAGCATGGCAGTATAGACATGAAAGTACTGACAAATGTGAGAACAGTTACAAAGGGGAAACAGAGTGTAACTGAATCACAGAATAGAACCAGCTTAAGCCCAGCACCAGTTCACACCTGTAATCCTAGCTACTCAGGAGGCAGAGATCAGAAAGAAAATGGTTTGAAGCCAGCCTGGGGAAATAGTTCACAAGACACTATCTCAAAAATACTCAACATAAAAGTGGTAGAGTGGCTCAAGTGTGAGCCCTGAGTTCAAACCCCAGTACCACACACATACACACACACACACACACACAAGAATAGAACCAGTTCATCTAGTTAAAAGCACTAGGACAAGTCTTCCAGAGAAAAATCTGTTTAGTCTAAATAAAAAAAAGGGCAAAGAAAGGATTTCTCAGTGAAAAATGAAGGTAAAATGTTCTCAGATAGGAAAACAGCATGCCAAGGATTCTGAGGACAGAATGCTACATGGAAATGCCAAAGAAGTGGAAGAAGACCAGTTTGGCTGTGGCAATGAAAATATGAGGCAGAGCAGCCAGCAAACCTGGGGAAAATGGGACAACAGATAGTAGATGGCATTATATCTGGGATCAAAGTATTTATCCTGTCTGTATATGCTAGGATGTTTAAGATGTGTTTTCTTGCCACCCAGGAATCCACATTCTCCTGTGAAGAGGTAAACCTGTAGTGGGATAAGAGCCAAACTAGATATATGCACAAGTGGTTCGGAGAAAGGATTATTAACTTTTCCTGGTATACTGGGAAAAGCTTCTTAGGGTAAGTAATGCCTGAACAGAAATTTGAAAAATGAATATGGGTTCCTTAACATGACAATGACTTATTAGGCATAGGACTAAAAAGTACAAAACTACAAGGACATGAAAGCAAAACAGAAAAAACCAGCCAACCAAAACCCTATGGCTTTTCCATGACAGCATCCCTGTTGGCCCAGAGGAGAAAGTATTTTCACATGCCTCAGAATGCAGGGTCGTGAACCGTAATGGAGCTAGTCAACAGGATGAGAAAGTATGCTTGAAGAAAGGACTCACCCTCCTTTTCTCTTTTTCACAATCACCAATTGCAGGTTATTACAGTGCTTGATTTATAGAAGGCACTCTATATTAGTAAATATGCATTTATGGAATACATAAATTAATATCTGTTAAATTAAAATTAACAAAGTGATCTGCCATGTGAAGAAGAAGTAAGATACTTTTCAGGAGCTGAGAAGATGACCAAAGAAGGAAGGGCTAGATACTGAAATCCCCATGACTCCAAAAATGCAAATGGTAGGGAAGGGCTCCAAATTGAGGTACTCAGAGCTCCCTTGCAAAGGAGGTAACAAAAATGGTTGAGGGTGACACACACATAAATTACTCACTATTAAAACTGTGTAAGACTGAAACTTTTTATTACTTAAAAATCATCTACAAATATTCAGATAATCAAGAATTTGGTATAGTTGGTATCACTTCAGGCAGAGGATAAAGAATTTAATACTTCATCTCTTCTCCTTTCCCAACCTATGCACTGAATTAAAAAATATTTAAATTAACTTTAAAATGTTCTTGCAGACATTACTGAACTCTGTCCATATTAATGAATTCCAATGACATCATTGTTTCCATGGTAACTAATGCACTTCAGAAGGTAGGAAAAAAAAAAAGAGAATAAGACTGAAAACTAGGGAAAATGGAATAAAGTGGAATAAACAAAGCATAACATCTCCTTTGCATTATGGAACATTTTCTGATTTCAAACACTTTAGCATTACTTAAACTCTGATGCTTTTAAAAGCCAGAGGGATCTCAGTAGTCATCAAATCCCTTCCCAATTATAAACCAAGAATCCCTTATCAATGTAGCTGCACCATGGTTGTCAAACTGCATTCAGAGCTCATTGCTACAAAGTTCTCACTCATTTAGCTGCAAACTTTACTGTGTTGTACTGTAAGCTTAAGAGATGATTAAAACATTTTGCTTGTTTTTTAAAAATTGTTTTGCAGCTTAGAAGGCAACTAATTAAAATAAGGAGAGCTATAGTAAAGATAGAAAATATGTCCAAAAACCAGAGGGAGGAACCATTAATTCCATCTTAGAATCAAGCTTGGATTGCAAACTGCAATGACTTTCATTTCTGATCCCTTTCAGTCCCACATACTTATGACCATATTCTGGACCCTGTCATGACCCAGAACCATTCCAACTCTGCAAACTTAAAGTTCAACATTACTGGTGTGATCCAAAGCAGCTCCTGTCTAATCTGCGAAGTAGTTCTATGAGCCTTATGTAGCCTGTCATCCTTCACTTGAAATACTTCTTCATGATATCTCCTTGTTAATAGCCTAAGCTTTATCCTTCAGTGGTATCCACCTAGCCACCACCTACCTGGGTTTAGTGACTGTTTCCTCTTCTCTGTTATGTTCCATAAAAAGTATCTGTCCCTCTCTCTTGGAGACTAGACAACATTTTGCCAGAATACTGTGAGATTGTTTGCCTCTTTATTTATAGGGCAGTAGTGTCAAGGGCTGCAGGTAAGGGAAAATAACATCTGAAGTAAAAGGTATATGTGCCAAACCTGGCAACTATGGTCATTAGACTCTCAAGTAGTAAAGTCCACACAGGGCATGCCCCATAGCCATTGCCACTGCCACCTGAAATGACAGCATCAGGTGAAATGGTCTGCTGATATGCAAAATGATATTACTGGGTGGGTGGGGGGGCAGAAAATTTCTGATTCCTGCTCTTTTAAAAATTTTTCCTTTAAGGGCTTCATGATGTTTTTGAGTGAGCTAGGCTTATGCTTCTACCTTCACCTTGCAGAATAAGAACTTAAGCATTCGCTTCTATGCAGACAGAATGGCTATTATCCTGATCTTGAAGTGGTCTTAACAAACCAATGGTCCTGTCATCTAATTGCTGCCAGAAAGGATTATAGATTACTTGTTAACTCAGTGTAGTAACTTTTGGTAGATAGCCCTCTTTCTTTTTTTCTGATTTATATTGTAAATCTCACATAATAGGCAATTCTACTTAGTTATCTGAGCAGCATTACTTGTACATAGCATATACAAGTAATGACTTGGTGATTTAGAGAAAAAGTTTTCTGTCAGATGCAGCAATTTGGTTATCCATTGTTTTAAAATTTTTTCCAAGCCCTAAACTACTTACTAAACACAATTTTACCCCTGCTGTGAAAATATCTTCAGACCACCTGGAAAGTTGGCATAAAGGCATCTTGTTTATTACGCTCCGCCATCTCACCAGAGCATGTTAATCCATCCCAATGCTCCACATGTTGTCACTGCACACAGCTATGCAATAACTGGCAAGGGAGGAGAGGAGTGTAACCTCAACCCCACTACAACACTATTTGGTATTTTTCAAAAACTCCCTGAGAGATAAACATCTATGAAAGCTTCCCTGAGAGTCCATTCATTCCAATACATTCTTGGATCTTCTTATTCTATGTCATGGTCTCATTGAAGAAGCAAAGGAAAATTATAAATTCTTTTCATACCAAAAGAAACACATGTGAGCATAGCATTTGTGATGGGAAGGTGAAGGAGACAGAATTATGAGACCCTGAAGCTAATCGACAGGCTGAAGTTTAAAAAGCTCTGTTGTATAAGCTCCAAAACCTATTCTTGAAGTAAGCAAGCCCCTGCAATGCTTGCTCTAACTACCCTCTGGCACAATGCCCTTGCTCTTGTTGAGGTGCACAACAAGGAAGAACCTTCTGTTTACTGTAAAGAAGGTGATCACAGTGTGTTCAATACATATACAGCTTCTTCTTTAGAAGAACCTAGCAAAGGGTACCTCTCTGGTCTCAGCTGTGTTTCTCTCTTCAGCATCCAGCACTTTTCCTACTATGGACAGTGTTTTAATGATACCAAGTTTCTTTTCCCTTGTCTGCTAGAAAATTCACAGCATCTTTAATTTCCTTAATGGCATGCCATTTGTTTAGTAAATTTACTTTTTACTCCTTCTGGTTGTACTTATTCTTTATCTATTTTTATTTTTCACCTTGTTTTATCTTGTCATATTGTACAGAAAATCTCAAAATACCTTTTAGAAGAAGGTAGGTTATCAATGAGCTAAAATGTAGGAGGACAGAAGGAAAAAGTAATCTTTTTATCATAGTCTACCTACCTAAATATGTCCTAAAATATTCTTATTTTATCAGTGAGAGCAATAAGTATTTTGAGAGTTATAATACTTCTTCATGAAATTCATACCAAAAGGTCGTTTCAGAATTATTCTTGACTAATATGTAGATAGGTTTTTGCCTATAAGTGCATTTTTAAGGTAACCATAAACATGAACTAGGAAATTTTTTTTCTTTTTGTGGTACTGTGGTATGAACTCAGGGCCTTGTGTATGCTAGGCAGGCACTCCATCACTTGAGTCATGCTGCCAGCCCTTTATTGCTTTAGCTATTTTTCAGATAGAGAGCCTATCTGGGGCCAGTCTCAGACTTTGACCCTCCAAACTTGGACCTCCCAAGTAGCTGGAATTACAGGCATGAACCACCACACACAGCCTTAACTAGGAATTGCATAAAGATTTCTGCACAGGAGTAATTTAAAACTTAGATTATATTTTTCAATTCCTTGCTTCTTCAGTATTAAGGGCTTCATATTTCTCAACAGTGGAGCTATAAATGCTTACAGGCACATGGACTTTTCGAAACATCTCGGCACCCTTGTGTGCATCAATCAATGCGATGTCCTGGGGCGTGGAGACAATCACAGCACCTAACCAAAAGATAAAGAAAATGATGCTTTCTCTTAATTCTTCACAGAATGATTACATGACATTACTTACATGGTCAAATAGCCTACTATATTAACTAGACAATTCACAGAAATTTTACATAAATAAATAAGCAAGATGAGGACATACTTGCTCTTGCCTACCTCTCACTCTTTACTTCTAAAATCAACAGCAACTGATTCAAGCACTGCTAGATCACTGGAACCCCTTCTCATTCCGAAAATGTGCTAGGCAAACAGTTGCACCATGCAGAATCAAGAAGTAAGTTTCCCTTACTTGGGAAAAAATATAAAACAAGGGTTATAACATAGTTACAACTGTTTTGATTTTTTTTTTAGTTTGGCATGCCTATATTACCATGTGTTTTGTGATTACTTGGTTCTCTTTCCACTTTTCTCTATTTTAACTTCTTTATAATATCAGATAATACTCTGTAGTATCATTTGACCTTCACTTGATGTAATCAATTATTTGTTTTAATCCCTCCTCTGTTTCATTAGCTGTGTCAGCCATTTGATCTATAATATGTTCATGCTATTTATTTTTTTTTGGTTATGATCTAGAATAAACCACAGAATTTAAGACATTCACAGATTCTGCCAATCATAACCAGGACTTTGTAGCTACCAATTAAAGAAAAATTATTTATCTAGTTAAGTAACTTTTCTACAGAAATAAATTAATGTAGGTATGGAAATGGGAATTACTTTTCCTTTAGAAGGAGGGTTTGTATTCATTACTCAAGTTTGAGAGACACCAGCTTGAGAACTCAAACACATCAGGATTCAGTTTGCTCTTATAGATAACTACCCGTGTGACTAGGTAATCACTTAACCTATCTGGAGTTTTAGTTCCTTCATCTACAAAATGATACAATAATACTGAGATCTCAAGGTTGAATTAATAAACTACTACCCAGGTGCTTGATATAATGCCTTATATTCGACAAATGATAGCTTCTGAATATTGTTGCCATTACTATATTTATTGTTGATATTAATAAAATGCCTTAGAAATTGCTGGGAAGATCATTTTCTTATAAGCCATCAGGCAGCCGTCCTACTTTTCAAACTGTTCCATGGATTATTATATCCTCCTATTTTGATTTATTCTAAAAAACCAAAAACCAGCCAATAGTCATCTTCTCTCTCTTTTAAAGACTGATGGAAATCACATCTCTGAAAAAATTATACTCTACACACCCAGAATATTTTCACAGTCTGTCAACTTCTAGATTCTGTTAGCAATCTTTTTTCACATCCAGTCATTTGGAAGGAACTAATTCTAGTTTTGGCCCCTTCTAGATGTGACTAATTGGGCAATAAACTCAGAATCACTCTGGGTCTCCATTTCCTTCACTAAAATTAGTGCATCCAAGGTCTCCTGTCTCTGATTATATGACTTAGCATCCCTCTTAACTGTAAATGTTTCTGAAACCACCTCTGCTCAACCTTATTGTCCTAATAATTTTATTTAAGTGAATGTGAAATGCTGCTTCCTCTAAGCAGTACCGCTTCAATCTCAGAGCGTTTTTTTCATACATAACCATGAAACCTCTTTGGCTATTTCTTCCATATCCTCTCTTTAACTAGATACAAGTACAAAGGCAGTTTTCTACTGGCTCTAAAAAGTACTCTGAATATTTGTATGATATAAACATATTGTTACTTTACATATTCTTTCCTACCATTTGTATCAGTATCAAATGAAACAGCTTCATGGATTATGGTTTGTATGTGGTTTGTCCCCCATGGATTTATTTGTCGGAGGCTTAGTCCTCAATGTGGTGGTGTTGAGTGTTAGAACCTTTAAGAGGTAAGAACTTGTGGAAGGTAATTAGATCACTGAGGGTGCTATCCTCAGAAAGGGTTCAGGCACTTCTTGTGGGACCACAGTTAATTCCTGCAAAAGTGAATTGTTATAAAAGAGAGAACGTGACCCCCGACTTCTCTAGCTCTCTTCTCACCATGTCATTCCTCCTTCTTGCATACCCCACCATGATGCCTTCTACTGTGACGTGATGCAGCACAAGGAGCCCTTACTAGAGGCTGAACAGATGGAACTACCTAATCATGAACTAAATAAGCCTCTTTTCTTTATAAAGTATCTAGCCTCAGATATTTCATTATAGCAATGGAAACAGCCTAATACAATAATAGGCAGTTGTGTTTATTTTCATCTTTTTATCAAACAAAACTAATGACATAATACCTTGCACATAGTAGGCACTTAACAAAAGATAGGTGATCTAAACATTTTTCTTATATTGTTAGAATCATCTATCCTAGAATACTTTTAGTTGATAACTTCTTAAACTAAAAGTCAAAGTCTCTGAATTCTGGTTTTGTTTATGTGTTATAGAACACTGAATAACTCACTACATTAAATCTCAAAAGACCTCAATTAACTCTTCTATAAAATAAACCTATATCCATTGGCCCTATTTAACTCAAAGAGCTATTCCATTTTAAAAAATGGAATGTAAATGTGTTATAAAACTGTTCAGTGCCATCATTTTGATAGCTATCTGATCCAAGAGAGAGGGATTAAAGTGATTTGGTTTTCTCTGCATCCATTCCATGAGTTTCTGTGTGGAGAGGTCTGAATAGCACCATTTAAACACAAATTAATAACTTTTGACAAGGACAACAATCATCTTCCATGTTTCAACAAATGTTCATATACCATGTAAACGCTTCATTGGAACTGCCAGCCACATTTGTAAAAGATATTTTGGTGGAAATATTTTACGCTAAAATACATGTTAATTATTAAGTTCATAATCACAACAAAATCAGCCCTTGGGATACTGTACTGGTCTCACATAGATCACTACCTCTCTTGTACTAAAATTTTGTATATCATGTAAGTAACCATTTTCAAACAGCCTACAATGACATTTAAAAATTATGAGAAAGAAATAATGCATAAATGAGCATCAAACAAAATCTCTAATAAATTACATTTAATCCTTAATATTTTTTATTTTCTACACATTACCTAAAATTTTAACTTTTAAAGGAACTCTGATAATTTTTTCTTATTAATGTATCTCACAAGTTAAAATAGTTTTCAAAATCTGATGTTACTTTTTATCTTTATGCTCTTGACTTTCTACTTGGTAATTTTTAACTTTTGTCATGACTCATGAAACATGAACCAGTATGAACTGGCCTAGAATTCTCTCCTTTTATATCAGTACTAATGATGTTACTTCAGTTTTGTGAGGGTTTGTTAGAAAACTTGTGCTCCCTCTACTGACCATAACGAAATGTCGGCAGTAGCAAAAAGAAAGTTTAATTTGTAATAAATGTGATGGGTATGGGAGTGGTGTTACATGTCCCATTAAGAGTTCTCTATTCATTTTCTAGGGTACATGTCTAAGTCCAAACAATTAAATAGCATTAAATATATTTCCTAACTTGTAATCTTTTTAAAAGGTTTTTTATCAGCTGAGATTTACTATCAAAGGTTAACTATCTGGCAGATTCTGACAAACATGCAAGCATTTTATATAATAATTATTTAGAGTATTAAAATAATACTTAACAAACAATTGTTAATTCTTTTGACTATTCAGAGGAAAAAATCTATAACTGCATATCTGGATTTGGATCAGAGTTCACAGTAGTTAAACATTTAAGACTAATTATTCCAGACATTAGGTTGATCATAATTATACCAGCATGGAACTACTCAACTATGTATTCCAGCCTCCAGGGCACAGAATGCATCTAATTCCCATGCTTGATTGAGAACCTCAGTGTTAGAACCTAATAAGCGTGTATAACAAAACCTGCTCAGAATTATACCTGGAGGATTAATTCTATACCTTACAACTACTGAGTGCTTCAATGTAAAGCCAACTAAGAACGACAAAAAAAAATTAACTGCTATTCTTAATGTTCACAGTGCTTTCAATATTTAGTATTGCTGATTCTCCTATATTTAGCGATATGCATGCAGCAAAAGAAAAGAATGAGATGCTGGGATGTAGCTCAGGAGTACAGTGTGTGCTTAGCATGCACAAGGGCCTAGGTTTGAACCCCAGCACCACAAAAAAGGAAAAAAGTTGAAAAAAAAGAAAATAATTCAACTTCTGTGGCTTCACATAAACAATGTTAAATCTATTTTCAATTTTTGTTAACTATAAAGTAAATTGGCTTTGGTATTTTTTTCCTATCTTTTCCCTCTGTCACATCTGAACTTCTTGTATGATAAATATTATTTGCTGTAAAATAAGGAATAACCACTAACATTACTCTCCTCTTAAGTAAAACATGATTTAAAGGTAAATTCACCTCAATTGTACTCACAGTCTCTGCTTCAATAAGAAATAAAAATAATTCTTAGGTGAATAACTGTTTTGGACTCTATGTTCTCTTACAACAGAGTTAAGAATTAACTATAGTCACAAAAGGGATGTTTTGTGATTTAAGCATTAATCATTATTTGGCTTGTCTCAGAAATAAATTTTGCTAAATTATGTTAATTGATGCTAATAAGAATTGTCAAACCAGTAACTACTGGAAACCACAGTATTTCAAAGTTACTGATGGGAGAGTGCATGGGTACTTTGGAACTTTAAGAATTCAAGTTCAACAATAGAATCTGGATACTTATCTACTGCTTAAGGACAAAGACTGATTCTTCAATATAACTGATTCAATAGATAATGGGCTTCTAGTCACTTCACCTTACTGATAAGAGAATTTAACCAGAGCTACTCAGGCTGTGTTCACTAAAGAATCGGTGGGAAAAAATGAAACTTCCACAGGTTTAAAGAGTGTAGGATGACATTGACGCAAAAATCCTCAACAAAATAATGGCAAACTGAATTCAACAACACATCAAAAAGATTATTCACCACGACCAAGTAGGCTTCATCCCAGGGATGCAGGGGTGGTTCAACATACGAAAATCAATAAATGTAATAAACCACATTAACAGAAGCAAAGACCAAAACCACTTGATCATCTCAATAGATGCAGAAAAAGCCTTTGATAAGATCCAACACCATTTCATGATAAAAGCTCTAAGAAAACTAGGAATAGAAGGAAAGTACCTCAACATTATACTTAACAGAGAAAAACTGAAACCATTCCCTCTAAACTCAGGAACCAGACGAGGATGCCCACTATCTCCACTCCTATTCAACATAATACTGGAATTCCTAGCCAGAGCAATTAGGCAAGAAGAAGGAATCAAAGGAATACAAATAGGTAAAGAAACTGTCAAAGTATCCTTATTTGCAGACGACATGATCCTATACCTTAAAGACCCAAAAAACTCTACTCAGAAGCTTCTAGACATCATCAATAGCTATAGCACGGTAGCAGGATATAAAATCAACATAGAAAAATCATTAGCATTTCTATACACTAATAATGAGCAAACTGAAAAAGAATACATGAAAATAATTCCATTTACAATAGCCTCAAAAAAAAATCAAATACCTAGATGTAAACCTAACAAAAGATGTGGATGACCTCTACAAGGAAAACTATAAACTTCTGAAGAAAGAGATTGAGGAAGACTATAGAAAGTGGAGAGATCTCCCATGCTCATGGATTGGTAGAATCAACATAGTATAAATGTCGATACTCCCCAAAGTAATCTACATGTTTAATGCAATTCACATCAAAATTCCAATGACATTCATTAAAGAGATCGAAAAACCTACTGTTAAATTTATATGGAAACACAGGAAGCCACGAATAGCCAAGGCAATACTCAGTCAAAAGAACAATGCAGGAGGTATCACAAACCTGACTTCAAACTATATTACAAAGCAGTAGCAATAAAAAACAGCATGGTACTGGCACAAAAACAGACATGAAGACCAGTGGAACAGAATAGAGGATCCAGATATGAAGCCACAAAACTATAACCAACTTGTCTTTGACAAAGGAGCTAAAAATATACGATGAAGAAATTACAGCCTCTTCAACAAAAACTGCTGGGAAAACTGGTTAGCAGTCTGCAAAAAACTGAAACTAGATCCATGTATATCACCCTATACCAACATTAACTCAAAATGGATCAAGGATCTAAATATCAGATCACAAACTCTAAAGTTGATACAGGAAAGAGTAGGAAATACTCTGGAATTAGTAGGTATAGGTAAGAACTTTCTCAATGGAACCCCAGCAGCACAGGCAATGAAGAGATAGCATAGATAAATGGGACTTCATAAAACTAAAAAGCTTCTGTTCATCAAAAGAAATGGTCTCTAAACTGAAGAGAACACCCACAGAGTGGGAGAAAATATTTTCCAACTATACATCAGACAAAGGACTGATAACCAGAATATATAGGGAACTTAAAAAACTAAATTCTCCCAAAACTAATGAACCAATAAAGAAATGGGCAAGTGAACTAAACAGAACTTTCTCCAAAGAAGAAATTCAAATGGCCAAAAAACACATGAAAAAATGCTCACCATCTCTAGCAATAAAGGAAATGTAAATTAAAACCACACTAAGATTCCACCTCACCCCTGTTAGAATAGCCATCATTAGCCACACCACCAACAACAGGTGTTGGCGCGGATGGGGGGGGGCGGGGGGGGGTGGTGGAAGGAACCCTCTTACACTGCTGGTGGGAATGTAAACTAGTACAACCACTCTGGAAAAAAATTTGGAGGCTACTTAAAAAGCTAGACATTGATCTACCATTTGATCCAGAAATACCACTCTTGGGGATATACCCAAAAGAATGTGACACAGGTTACTCCAGAGGCACCTGCACACCCATGTTTATTGCAGCACTATTCACAATAGCCAAGTTATGGAAACAGCTAAGATGCCCCACCACTGATGAATGGATTAAGAAAATGTGGTATCTACACACAATGGAATTTTATGCAGCCACGAAGAAGAACGAAATGTTATCATTCGCTGGTAAATGGATGGAATTGGAGAACATCATTCTGAGTGAGGTTAGCCTGGCCCAAAAGACCAAAAATCGTATGTTCTCCCTCATATGTGGACATTAGATCAAGGGCAAACACAACAATGGGATTGGACTTTGATCACATGATAAAAGCGAGAGCACACAAGAGAGGGGTGAGGATAGGCAAGACACCTAAAAAACTAGCTAGCATTTGTTGCCCTCAACGCAGAGAAACTAAAGCAGATACCTTAAAAGCAACTGAGGCCAATAGGAAAAGGGGACCAGGAACTAGAGAAAAGGTTAGATCAAAAAGAATTAACCTAGAAGGTAACACCCACGCACAGGAAATCAATATGAGTCAATGCCCTGTATAGCTATCCTTATCTCAACCAGCAAAAACCCTTGTTCCTTCCTATTATTGCTTATACTCTCTCTACAACAAAATTAGAAATAAGGGCAAAATAGTTTCTGCTGGGTATTGAGGGGGTGGGGGGGAAAGGGAGGGGGCGGAGTGGTGGTAAGGGAGGGGTTGGGGACAGGGGGGAGAAATGACCCAAGCCTTGTATGCACATATGAATAATAAAATCAAAAAAAAAAAGAGTGTGGGATGGAACCAGATAGCTCTCTCATGTGCACATGTTCTCTCTTTCCTTTCTCTTTTCCCCCTTCCTTCTTCTGATGCCTCCAGTAAAGTTAAAATAAAATCTTCACTTCTTTCTAGTCTGGTCAGCAAACACCTTGGGGAGTCAACTTGTATACCTAAGTCTCCATAACTCAGAAAGCTCTTTTGCTCTTCTGTGGGTGTCTGTTCATATTGGACTCTAAGGTTTAATATTTTGCATTTCAAATGTATCTCAGTGAACTACTACCAAAGGATATTAGTTTATCAATGTAACACATTCTTTTTACAGGCATTATTTTTCTACAAAAAATAAAACAAAACAAATAACAACAGGAAAACTTCAGAGAGGACAACTGCTATTCTCTGGTTACCCTAACTTTCTTTGAAAATCTTTGGCCATAAACAAATACTGTAATACTTAAGATGTTAAGACCTTCTCTGAAGCTAACTTTTAGATCCTGATCAAATTTCTAATATCTACAACCAATACAAAAGCTTTGTGGATCATGGGACTTGTACTTTTTCAAGTGTTTAATGGATTTAAAAGTAGTTTTTAAAATGAACCTAACTATACTTTGGCCATTACACTATTCACTGAATTTTAAGACATTAAGGGATTTTAACTGCCTGGAATGTCATGAAGGAAATTCCCAGAAATTCTTAAACAACAAAATTAAATGAACTCAGAAGCTTCCTAACCAGGCACAGAGTAGATGACAACCTGGTAGGAATTCCAGGAATTCACACATCAGATGGTTGGTTTGGACAAGTGATCCTGAAAACTGACTATGTAAGAATCATCTGGGACACTTAAAATCTGGACCCTTTTGTGTTCAGAAGTTTATTAATTCTCAGGCTATTTCCTTAAATTGGTAACTATAACATTATAATTTCTCCTTGGGATAGATGTTCAGCCAAATACAGAGCCCTAAAACATTTATTTCTTCTTAAATTTATATTGGAAATATTGCTGCTCATTAGCCAGTATAGTATTACATTTAATTTTAGAAATTTGATTCCAAACTTAACAAGGACTGAAGTTTCAGAATGAATTATCAGAGATGCCCTAGAAGATGATTATAACTTCAGTAACGGAACAACAAAACAAATTTATTTTGAAAAAAATTTATAATCTGACTAGTAAAATAACTGCTTACATTATGCAATTCTTGCTAATAGCCATTAATTACAATTCCAGCCAACATTTGCACAAAAGAAGTCACATATTGACTATCTCCTTTAACATTCCATTCTGGAAATTGAAAACCTAAGTGAAAATTTAATATTCCTGACACCTAGGGAAAGCTATGACTTAAGTGTTCCAATTTAAGGTGCAAACGTTGTTGGTTTTGTAGTTTGAAGTCATTACAAATTGTAAAATTATAAAGAAAACAGCACAAGAATTCAAAGTAGGAAAGTATTTTTCTTTGAGTTTTTAATGGTTTTCCAAAAGATTAGTATTATGATACCACTAAAGAATTATTCTTATAAATTTAAAGACAATTAAGAAAAGAGAAATAATTTTTTAAAAGTAAATATGACCAAATCACCATGTTCTTCTTGCTTTGAAAGAGTAAATACCAGATAATCAAGGAACTATTTCAAGTAATGGCCTATAGTCATTTACTTATTTAACATAGCAACAATAAATTTCTAATCATCCAGTACCAAATAGGTTTTCATATCACAAAAACCACTGTCTGAATTGGCCAAGAGTGTTACCATAAAACAGAAAATTGATTAATTCCAGTAAACTACTGATGAAGGGGGTAAATACCAGGGTGAACATATATAGTTTTTTCTCAAGAATTTTTGATGATTAAATAGGAGTTCAATCACCTGGCATAAGGCCAACACCTTTCACAAGCAATAAATGCTTTTTGCTTTAAGCAGTGACTCAAATATGAAAGCAACTTAATTTAAAATTCCTACCCCATCTCATTTAAATGAAAGAGAGGCAGAAAGGCCTCTGGCTTTCTTCTATCTATAGGGTCCAGACAGGAAGGGTCTTAGACAAGAAAAAAGGACCTCACCTAATTAGCATAACATAACACAAGACCTTTAGTGCACCTTTTCTTGAGCCCATAGATATTCAGCATATTAATTAGCTGACTACACTGCCATACACAGTAGCTTCTGCTGGTACAGAGATAAGAAATCAAAATAGAACCCACACTAAGACTGCTTGGTTATTTTTTTTTCCATGTCTACCATTCTCTGGAAGAAAAAGAGAGAAAGAACAAAGAGGGGACCCTAATGGTTCCCTTCTATTATAAGAACAATTTCAAAAAATTTAATTTCTACATCTATCTTGACGTAATAAAGTGAAGATTAATATGACTTGACTACATATTAGGCATTAAACTATTCACTGAACTTTAGGACACTTAAGGAAAGTCCTAAAAGAAATAGAAATTTTTTCCCCTAACTCTATCCAGTCAAAATAAACTCTTACATTTTTTTACTCCCCACTCTTTAAAATATACTTGCATCACTGCTTATCTACAGTGTAAGTACTCTGTTCACAAGGTCAATTACAGTACAATTTTCCCTTGTGATAGTATGACGGTTCTTTAATTTGACTGCATTACTGATATCTATATTAGCTCACAAACTTTTAGAGGACAGAAATTCTGTCCTCTTGTTTCGTATGTCATCTATCTTAGGCCACTAATTCACACTGAAATGATGGCTATGAACAGAGAAGCTGTTAGTTATTCCACCTGCTATATACTCCTAACTCCTTCTGCCCTCAATTTCTGCTAAGAGCCATTCTCCATCCCTCTCTGTCCTGATGAGTGCCTAGGTAGCTGATCTCTGTGGACTACAGCAACTGACTTTCCTTGTTCTTTGCCTCCCAAAGGGGATCTGCCACTAGAAGGTAGTGGCAGGAGATGAGACCATGGGACAAGAAAGAGGGTACAGTATTATTACCTACCCCACAGGCTACTCCTACGCACCCTGCAGTAGTTCTGGGAGTGGTCATAGCTTCTATCAGCAGCCCCCTTTCCATGGTTCCAATGGATCTCAAGGCTGTACCAACACAGTTCACTGTCTTGCCTTTTCAAGTGGAGAGGCAGTAACAACTTCTTATTGTCACGAATCCTGGGCACTTTACCATCTTTTGCTGGATTCCTTAATGTTGTCCATATCTCCATTACTAGTCTCTTCATTGAATTGTTAATGCTTTCCAAAATGTGTCATCTGTCTCCTGCTATGATTCTGACTAATACAGCACCTGAACGTAGGTAAATTACTAAAACTCGCCAAAGTCCTCGGAAAAAGAAAATATACTTAATATATTTAATATATATGAAGCATAAACACTTTAATTCCAACAGTTAAAACCAAATTAAGACAGTCTTCATTTCTTTTTTGTTTGTTTTATTTTGTTTAGTTTCATTTTTCTAGTGGTGAGGATGGAACCTATTGCCTTGGTCATGCTAGGCAATTGACCTACCACCAAGACATTCATTTCTTTTCTCAAGGATTCATCTATTTTCATGTTTCAATATTTTTGGTGAAGGGCAAATAGCTCATGAGAACCCATCTCCAAAAATAACCCAAGCAAAAAGACTGGCATGTGCCTTAAGCAATACGTTTGCCTTGCAAACATAAAGCCCTGAATTCAAAGCCTGTTCCCACCAAAAAAAATTTTTTAAATGCAGAAAATAATGGTAGACAACTCAACATGCCCATCAGCCACCTGGATAAAATTTTTACAGAATTCATTAATCAATACCTGATAACATTTTTATGAATATAATGAATACTCCCCAAGATTCACAGCATTGTATGCCATACCATGCACTTTATATAATGTAAATCTATAGAACTGTGAAATTGCCATTTATTTAAGCAGTTAGGAATTTTTTGTCCTAATTTGCCTGTATGAATTTAATGATGAAATGATGCCTTAGGATACAAGTTCTATTAACTTTTGTACAGAATTGGGAAAAATTCTTTTATGGATTCTTCAATGAAATGAAATTTAGTTAGGAAAGTTTGACGGTATATGAATTTATCACTTGATCTTTCCTGGATATGTGTTTATTTATTGTGTGGTATGTCAAAATTTGGAATGGCAAAAATCACTTAATCTTGTCTAGTATTAAACTGGATTTATGTTTGAAAAAAAAAAAAGACAGTTTTCACAAAGTCCTTCAGGGCCTTCAGCTAAAGCAAAGGAAGAAAAATCTTTTAGGTACTACATATTAGAATCTGAATACTAGAAGAGTGATATATTTTCAAAGCTTTCAAGAAAATAATATCTCTCAAAGAAATGCTAATTCTCATCTATTATGGAAAAGTAGTGACCAATAATTTCTAAGAGTTTATCAGTATACATTTTTTTAAAAAGAGAGAAAAACAAAAGGAGTATGAGAAATAATAAAGCTAGCACTAACAACTCTACCTTCTTCTCTTGGCAAGTTCAGCAAGACAAAAGCAAATATGAAGAGTATGATTGGTTTTCCATCTGTTATCTTACCTCTTTTCTCTCCAGCATACTATTGCTATGTATGGTTCTGATCTATACTTGTAACAAGTAATGATTTAGTAGTCTACATAAACTCAAATTTAAATCATTAACCACTAATACTGCTGTCAACACATTTAGCTCTTTTGTTGCTATACAACACTTTTAACACAAATAAGAGAATGATTTTTTTCTTTACAATTTCTTCTTATAATGAGCTTGTCATCTACCCCATGGAACAAAATGGAACACATACAAAGAGTTGCTAATTAGCATTCAGAAAGAGAATTTTTTTGCTTATACAGGTCTGCCTCTATAAATTTTCCAAAAGCATTTCTCTTTCTAAGTATAAAACACTTCATTTTATTCTCAGCATGGCTTGGAGAAATGCAAAGTTGATATAAAGGCTCTTTCTAATTCACATTTCACTGACACACTGTGTCAGTCAGCTTTTCATCTCTGTTACAAAATACCTGAGAAAAACAACTTAAAGGAGGAAGGATTTATTTTGATTGTCACTTTCAAATGCTTTACTCCATGGTCATGTGACCATGTTGTCTCAGGACCATGGTAAAGCAGAATGGTGTGGAGGGGCAATGCTGCCATGGTGGCCAGGAAGCAGAGAAGAATGGTCTGGGACGAGGTACACCCTTCCAAGGCATGATCCGAGTAACCTACTTCATCTAAGAAGACCTCATTTTCTAATAGCTCATTCATCTATGAACTCATCAACGGATTAACCCACTGATGAAATTAGCAGCTTTATGATCCAGTTACCTCCTAAAAGTGCTAATAGCTGAGGACTAAGCCTTCAACACATGAATCTTTTGGGGGGAGCTTTTTTAAAATGCTCAAGTAGTTTCTTAAAAATAAATACCACACATTTAGATGGAACTTTTACTTTATCTCATTTGATTCTTACAACTCTTTGGGGCATGTAGATATTTGATAAATAAGAACAGAATAAGAGAGGTAGTTAGCACCCTGGTCACTGCAAGTAAGGGAACTTCTTATTTGACAACAAAAACTATGCTAGTGACTCTCATTAGAAATTTAATACAGATCTTGCATGTAACTAAATAGAAAACCCTTCTACCCCACACTATCATCCCAGACTGAAAAGGGAACACTAAAAGATATCAACTGACAACAGTTATATGCAGTACATCCAAAAAGACAGTATAAATAAATACCTAAAATGAAAGTACTTTTCCTTCAGAGGGGAAGTAAAGAAAAATGCATGTTTTAAATAAGTACTTTCTTTTTCTCCTGTATATACATAGAAAAAGCACTTGGGTGAAAGCAGTCAGGGTGAGGGGATCATAGGAATGAGTTAGCAGGATGGTAAGACAAGAAGGAAGACATCTTTTCCATAAACAGTGATTACTAGTTAGTTGGCCTAGCTTTGTCATTTGTTTATTCATTCATTCAAAATTAATTGCATAAGCTCTTGGCCATGGTACTCTAAGAGACAGTAGAATGAATAGAAAAAAAATTTTTACATTGAAGCAGCTTACAGCCCAGTTGGAAAGACAATATACACAGATAAAGCACTCATTCTCCGATCACGTATTTCCTGAGTAGTTGCAGGGAGGCAACGAGTTTGGTACTGTGGGAAACACAAAGATAAATAACACAGCAGCAGTGTGGTAGAGAGGACAACACAGGTATGCAGGTTTGAAAGAAGAACATCATAAGTACAGGAGGAGTGGCCCAAATAAAGAGTGACTCCTAACTGGGTGTTTTTGGGAGATAGCAGGAATAGACAACTTTTAAATGTTATGGAGGATTTGGCTACCCATTGATTGGGAGAAAAGATAGTCTAAGGAACAGGCTCAAATGTGTGTAAGGTCAGCAAAAGTAAAAGGAAGAAAGTGGGAGGTGGGATTGGTACACAGTACTTTTTTGGAGGGCTCTCACTTTGTGTGTAAGAGTTTAGTAGGAAAGAACAGGAAGTCAAATCACAGAGGTCCTTAAATGGGAGTCTAAAGCACTTATGTTATTTATGGGCTATCAAACATAAGAAAAAGTAGAAGACAGAATATCTAAAAAGAGTTCAAAAGTCTATGATAATAGAGGAAAGGAAAACTAGGATTATAATTAGATAAAGGATAATTTAGTTGACCTTGAAAGGCAAACATGACCCTGACAGGCTGTTCCAGATTATGTAAATTTATGAAAGCCATGATTCACCCAGGCCAGCAACACTTTGGAAGATGCCATTCTCCCTAAATCCTGGGAGCTGGCTCAATTTTGAGCACCTTTGGTTGATATTCAGCTTATAGAGGTTCAGAGGTTTAGGAATATTTATAGGTAAATTAATTTTTACTAGGGAATTACTGAGATTAGATTAATTTCAACCTAACTGGGTTTGAATGGACTAAGGCTGAACTCAGCAAATCTGTGTCAAACATTATTAGGTTATATATTGGGGCACCTTGATGTAGACATTCAATCAGAAGCGAGGTGAACCTTAGTCATGACTCATTGTAATGGTGTGACCTTGAGAAAGTTACTTAAACTACCAAGATTTAAGATTTAAGAAAATATAGCACCTTATACTTAATAAGAAGAGGGAATAGAGCTTTACTTTTTAGTGAATAGTTCCCATTTGGATGGGTGAAAGTTCTGGAGATGAATGATGGTAATGGTTGTACAACAATGTGAATGTAGCTAATACCACTAAACTATTGCATATATTTTACTAGCACAGCGAAACAAAATTCTGTGTCTTATTCTCATGTAATAGTAATCACCTGTTACAGGGCAAACTTCATCACAGGAAAGAAATGAAGAAATATCCTAGCTAAATTTTAGGGTAAAAGAAACTTTTAGGATATAAAAAAGGAGAGGAAAGCAAAATTTTAACCCAACTGATATACATTGTTGGTTTTGAGGTACAAATACAAATTAAAATAGGACAACTTAATCATAAACCTTGTCCAATCAGATAGGTTGTTATGTGAAAAAAAAGTAAGAAAAATATTTCTTAGAGACATCATTTTATCTGTGTGAGGTACATTGAATTTTATCAAGGCATCAAGTAATCAAGTCACTACTCAGTACATAAATGATCATTTGGTCCACTGTTATCAATGAATGACCCATATGTATAATAAAAGCATTTTGGAGGCTGATAACATGCATTTCAAGGTAGCACATTTTATTTAATGAACATTAAGCAAGTATTCTTAAAATTTAAGAATATAAAATATTTCAAAACTGCAGGCTATTATAGTATAATGCTTACCAAAAGAAAGGTTTTCATGCTACTTTACTCTCATCTCATACTTCATAGCCTGCTTCACCAAAGAAAACATCTCAGACTCCACCAAGGTAACAAATATAATTAAAACAATAAAAATATTCATATTAATCAGCCTAACACGGATTTCCAAATAACATTCATATCGCACCAAAAACCTACATTCTAAATCTTTTGATAATTAAATGTCAATGAAATGACTGCGATAACCAATAAAAAATTGATTTGCAAAGAATTTAAAAATTTCATTATCTTCTCAGAAGTATACACATACACACATGCAACTATTTCTCCAGTGAAATTTAGGAAAATCCTTAGAAGAGGATTCACTATAAAGGGTGACAACTAACATTTAAATTCCATATCATAAAAAAGATATCTACTACTGCATCAAAGCACTGTGTATTTGATAGAAGCTATTTTGTTTATTGCTTTTTTTTATTTTATCGTTTTTATGTCGCTAACTCACATGTGTATACATTGCTCCCCCCTGAGCCCCTGCTTCCAGAGAAAACATAAGAGATAATAAGAAAGACATAGTGTTTTTGCTAGTTTGAGATAAAGCTATACAGAGAGATTCCTAGCATTGCTTCCGTGCACATGTGTATAGAAACACATTGGTTACATCTCTACCAGATCTCTTCACTACTTCCTAGTCCCCTTCCCATAGTGGCCTGTGCCAGTTTAAGATTACTATATTTGCTCCTCTACAGTGAGCACATCAACCACATTAAAGTTTTAGGTTTCCTTCCCTTTCTCTCTTCCCTATAGCTCCCATGTGTGTTCTTTCCTTAGTGTATGATGTCTATCCAATAACATTACTAATTTGTTTTAAGTCTATAATCCACATATGAAGGAGAACATGTGATTTTTGGCCTTTTGAGCCTGGCTAACTTCGCTTAAGATGATGTTGTACAGTTCCATCCATTTATTTGCAAATGACAAAATTTCATTCTTCTTTGTGGCTGAATAAAATTCCATTGTATGTAAACACCATATTTTCCTAATTCATTTGGTAGTACTGGGGTATCTTGGCTGTTTTCATAGCTTGGCTACTATGAATAGTGCTGCAATAAACATGGGTGTGCAGGTGCCTTTGTAGTAACCTGAGTCACGTTCCTTTGGGTATATCCCTAGGAGTAGTATTGCTGGATGATATGGTAGATCTATGTTTAGTTTTTTAAGAAGCCTCCAAATTGTTTTCCAAAGTGGTTGTACTAGCTTACATTCATATGGGGAGTCCTTTTTCCCCTGTAGCTTCACCAACACTTGTTGTTGTTGGTGGTCTTGATGATAGCTATTCTAACAGGAGTAAGGTGGAATCTTAGTTTGGTTTTGATTTGTATTTCCTTTATGGCCAGGGATGGTGAGCATTTTTTCATGTGTTTTTTGGCCATTTGGACTTCTTCCTTTGAAAAAGTTCTGTTTAGTTCAGTTGCCCACTTCTTTATTTGTTCACTGATTTTTGGGGAGTTTAGTTTTTTGAGCTTCCTGTATATTCTGGTTATCAGTCCTCTGATGAATAGCTAGCAAATATTTTCTCCCACTCTGTAGGTGGTCTCTTCAATTTAGAGACCATTTCTTTTGTTGTGCAGAAGCTTTTTAATTTCATGTAGTTCCATTTGTCTATCCTTTCTCTTAGTTGCTGGGTGGCTGGAGTTCTACTGAGGAAGTCCTTCCTATACCTATTGCTTCCAGAGTGTTTCCTACTCTTTCCTATACTAACTTCAGAGTTTTGGGTCTGATATTAAGGTCCTTGATCCACTTTGAGTTGATACTAGTACAGGGTGATGCTCTCTTGGTTTTAACATTAAATAAGTACCAGAATATAAAATTCTTCCCTAATGGTATTAACCAAAAAGCCAATTTTTCTAATACTTACATAATTCACTATTAATTCACAAATATTTCCTAGATGCCTGCCACATATGGTGCTGAAGGTGCTAATAGCAACCAACCAAACAGCCATGTCCTACTTAAATACTGCTTTTCTACAACTCAAATTTATATCACCATCTTTTCAAAGTGTCTTTATGTTTATGTAAACAAACTCATTCCATTAATATTTTGAAAAATTCAATATATGCTTCTGGTCTCTAATGAAAAGCTTATAATTTTTTTTTTTTTTTGAGACAGACTCTCCTGTGTAGCTCAGGCTGGCTTCAAACTCAGGACACCCTTGCCTTAGGACTGTACCACCATGCCAACTTAATACGTTACTTTTTGAGACAGAAATGCTTGCCTGTCATGAAATTTGTTTTCTTCAAAGAAGACTTAAGTTAGTTCAAAATTTTAAGATTTACCTGAAATGGGAATATTCTGTGAAACTGATAATTGCACATCTCCTGTTCCTGGGGGCATGTCAACAACTAGGTAGTCCAGCTGACCCCAATCGACCTAAACAACAAAGATGACATAAATAATGTCATTGTATAACAATTACAGTGACCATAACAATAGTAAACAAAATTATAACAGCAAACAATAGTAAACAAAATGTTAATAGTAAATTTATAATAATAGCTATCACTTGAATTATCACTAAGTACCAGGGACTGTGCTGAAGGCTAAGGATACATGGATGAATAAATGACATAATGCCACTGTCTGGCAGATCTTCTTTGACTGATAAGCTTAAATTTCCAGATCCCTATTAATGTGTTTGCAATCACACACTAATGGTGAACCCATTTCACAATGGCCTTCTAGTCAGGACAAATCATTAATTTTTACTGGGTACAGGTTACATTTTGTCTAAGAAGGTCTTAGATTTTGACTCTTACAGTTTTTGCTTTATATTTTGTTTTGAAAGTATTTCTTATGTTAATATATTTGTCAAGCTTATTATTTTCCTTTCATAAAAATAAAACATTAATAATAAAAATAAAGCACTGATAGGGAAACATTTTAACTATAACTAGCATCCCAGTACTATTAACATTTTGATTATTTCTTTTCAGGCATTTTTTTTCTTTTACATAAATTCAGCTATATAAGCAAGTTTATAATGTTCAGTCTAAATTTAAATAGGTCTCAAGAGTATCTCATGCTTCTTCTCCTCAGATTGTTCTTCCCTCTGTGTTTCCAGTCTCTATCAAAGGTCCCAGGATTCTCTCAGTTGACTAAAGAAGACCTCAGAATCTTACCCTCTTTCTCACTCCCCCAATTACTATGTCTTCTAAAAATCTCTCACACACCCACTTCTCTTTCTCCATTTCTCAGGAACTAAGTGAGGCCTCCTACCACCTATTATTACTACTAAACTAGTCATTCCCTCTGGACCATTACTGCCAATCCAGTCCCCAACAACACTAAAAAACAGTCCACATAAAAGTACAAGTCTGATAGTCCTTTTTTTAAACAACAACAACAACAACCCCCCCAAAATAAATGCTTTTACTGTTTTAGGTAAAGTTTGAGCTTCAGTTCCACATACACTGTCTGATCTTCTTCACTAATTCCTCTTCATTGTTCGCTTCCTCAGGGAAACCTTCCCTAAGTTCCACTAGATTAGACAAAATGTTCCTTCTATGTACTTTACCTAATCACTCACACATTCACTCAAGAAATGCTTAAATACCTCCCATATATTGGACATCAAGTTAAGTGTTGATAATTAAAATAGTATCATGGTCCCTGCTTACAAAACTTAAAACATACAGAGATGGATATTAGGCAGGAAATCATCCAAATAAATATATAACTACGAGTTTCATAAAATAAGCAGCACTGTGAAAACAGCAAAATATGCAAAGGAAAGAGCTTATTAACTTTGAGAAATTGAAAGAAGACCAATATGGCTAGAAAGCAGTGAGAAGAAGGATCTCATTTTACTTTAGTTTCATGATCCATCTTCCTATAAAACTAAACTGCATTAAAAACACCTTCGCAAAGAATGGACACACACAGGAGATGTTTAATAATTTTTCTTTTGAGGAATGAATAAATGAATGCATGCAAATGTTTGAGATTCTTTTATAAGTGGAAACCGTGAATATAACTCTGTATTCTGTTTTATAAAAAATGCAATATGCCTTTCTCATATAATCTTTTTTAAAATAAATGTTTAGATGAGGTTAGATCAAACAGACTCATTCATAAATTAATACATCTATTCAACATATTTATTAAGAATCTATTAGGTGCCAGGCATTGTTTCAGGATACAGCAGTGAATAGAACAAAATCCTAGCCACCACAGAACTGACATTTTAGTCAGAGAGACATACAGAAAGACAGACAGACAGACAAATCAGAGCAGTATTATTTGGTTCCTGCTTTGGAAATTCAGATCAAATGGAAAGAACTGTTTAAAAAATCTCTTCAAGTATTGGTGGGGGAAGATGGAGGATTACTCTGAATGAGGTGACACAGGAGAAGCTAGATTCTGAAGAGAGAAAGGGAGGAAGAGCATCTGGAACCATGAAAAAGGTAGCAGGAAGGCAGAAAACCACAGCAAACAGAAAAGAAAACTAAAAAACAGCAAGAAGTTCCAAGCTTATTCCTTAGCTTCCAGTGGGGGGGAGGGAAGCTGAAGACTCCATCACAAAGTAAAACAGACAGCCTAGGAGAAAGACTGCTAATTCTAGCTGTGAAATGAGAACACACATCCCACAAACCTTAATCCCAGTGTGGGGATTTGTGAGACAGTGACTGCTCCAGTGTGGAAGGCTAGCCTTGATGAAGAAAGACACTCAGTCACTCCCCTTATCTCAGATGGCAATAGCAAGCCACCATCTTGTGAGAGGGCCTAGTGTTCTGGGCTGAAATACTCTGGAGGCCTGAAAATAAGAAACATGGCTCAGGCAGTCTTGGGACACCCTACCATAGAGTCTAGGTAGGAGACAGCCAGGAGAGGTGGTCAGGAAGGAGTGTCTGACAGGCTCTCAGAGAAGTCTGAGCTGCAAGGAACTCTGTCAGCAGCTTAGATGCCAGCAGCATAGGCTACCGGCAGAGAAGTCTTAGATGCCTGAAGCTGTGGAGCTGGTAGGCTAGGTAGGCACCAGTGCTAGTGCAACAGCAGCTTAGACACGTGGTGGAGGTGGCCTTAGGCAGTCAAGGGTGGGCAGCAATGCCCTGGGAAGCCCTCAGCAGCAGGATTTTGTTGTCAGAATTCCCACCCTTCCTGGTCAGGAATGACTCGCATTTCCTGAGGCTAGGTGGCAAAAAGTTTGAACCTGTGGTTGGCAAAGTATTTAGCATACAGGGTCTGCCTTCTAACTGCAACTGTAGACTGCTCAGTGGGTCAGAGCCCTGCTCTTTGCACCCTCCAAATCATGAATCAGTAATACCCACAGCCTCTTACACTCTACAGAGAGTTGAATGGTTAGGAAGGGCCAAAGTCACAGAGACCTGCTCCTGAAAACTACATCCTGGTGGATATCCTGACAGGACTGAGGACCCCAAACCAGACTCCAAATCATGATACTTCCACTGCCTCCCCTCCACAAAGAGAAGTGAACTGCTGGACTGGGTATGTAAGCATTTAAACCACAGAAAGACTGACCATGCCCCTCAATTCTCCCCACAGCTTGGGAAGAACTAATCCCTCCACATTCTGTTGCATTCAGGAGTCACACCAAGGCATGACACTTGCACTTTCCCCCTGGGGATACAAACCAGGGTGCATAGAACAAGTGTGAACCTGCCTGACCCAGAAGCTCCCTGCAGCCAACAGTAGCTCTAGGTACACAAAGAAGGAGAGCCTGTATAGTGAAGGCAAACAGAAATGGGCAGCCACCTCTTTTACAAAAGACTTCAGTTAGTTCTGGGGATTAGGCCCAGTGCCCTGAGCACTTGGCAAAGACTTGGTTATTGAGACACAACTCTCAGTCCAGTGGTGAGAACTGGCACCTCTACCAAGCCACTATACTGTCTCATCTGAATATTAAGACTATTTTTGCTGAAAGAATACAGGTGATTCAAACTTCCAACCAATAACTTAACCTCAGATGCATAAAGGTCAACATAGAAACACAAGTAAAATGAAAGAAATCATTTTTCATGTTGACTCCAAAGTGTCAACTCCACAATAAATGACTTAAACAACAGTGAAGTGGCTGAAATTTCAAACAAAAAAATAATGATAAGAATGATCAATGAAATTAAAGAGGACATGTTTAAGCACCTTAATGAAATCCAAGAAGATAAAAATAAACAGCTGAAAGAAATCAAAGAGCCTTAAGAAAAACCAACTGAATGAAATGAGGAAGACAATACAGAAAGTGGAGGAGGAGTAAAGAAGGAATTCAATAAAGATATGAAAATCGTGAAAAAAAAATCATAGAAGTACTGGAAATGAAAAGCTCAATATAACCCAATTAAAATTTCAATGGAAAGCTTCAGTACTCAAATGGGACAAGTTAAAAATACAGTATTAACGATCAAAGATAAAATAGAAGAATTAGGTCACTGAGACAAAGACAAAGACAAAACACTAAGAAAATATGAATGGAATATGCAAGGCCCCTGGGACATGATCAAAAGATCAAATCTATGAATCATAGGTATAGAAGGAGAAGAGATACAAGCCAAAGGCATAGAAAACATATTCAGCAAAATATCCAGGTATAGGAGTCTTTCAGAACAAAACAACATGAAGCACCAGAAAAGAATCACTCCTGATGGGCAAACCCATCAGAATAGTAGCAAATTTTTCAACAGACATTCTAAAAGCAAACCCTGAGGGAAAGTAACTGTCAACCTAGATTAGGGTATCTAGCAAATCTATCTTTCATAATTGAAAGAGAAATAAAATCCTTCCACAGTAAAAAAAAAAAAAAAAAAAAAAAACTAAAGGAATTCATGGCCACTAAACGAATGTTGCAGAAGATACTCAAAGGAATACTACATACAAAAGAGAAAGAGAAATGTAACCAGGAAAATGCAAGGAAAAACTAAATCCCACTAGACAAGTAGACTAGAAAATGAGGGTTAGAAAACAAGCAAATATCACAAAACAACAAAATGACAGGATATTCAATATTAACAATATTAACATTGAATGGTAATGGTCTCAATTCTCTAATCAAATAACACAGAATGTGATTTAGATTAAAAACCAAGACCCAGCAATGTGTTGTGTACAAGAAGTGTATCTTACTGACAAAGACAAACACTGGCTCATGGTGAAAGGGTTGAAAAAAAATTTCCAAGCCAATGGGCCCCTGAAACAAGCAGGAATAGCTATACATATATCTGATAAAGTAAACACCAAACCAAAATTAGTCAGAAGAAACAAAGAAGGACACTTCTTTGTCCTAATAAAGGGAACAATTCATCAAGAAGAAATAACAGTTATTAACTTATATGCACCAAACTTTGGCACACCCATCTCATTAAATAAACATTATTGGACTTACAAGTGCAGATAGACCCCAAGATGATAATAGTGGGAGACTTCAATGCTCCAATTTGACAAATAGGCCATCCAAACCAAAAATCAACAAAGAAATGTCATAATTAATAGACATTGTAAACCAAATGGACTTAACAGATACATATAGAATATTTCCTTCAAAATAGATATTTCAGGATATAAATCAAGTCTTATCAAACATAATACAATTGAAGTAACTGTCTATATTCTATCAGACCATAGTGGAATAAAACTAGAACTCAACAGCCAAAGAAATTACAGAAAAATTTCAAACATATGGAGACTGATCAATACATTGTTGAATGACCAGTGGACCAATGAAGAAATTAGAGGGGTAATCAATAAGTTCCTGTGATCTAAATATAAAAATGAAAACACAACTAACCAGAACCTTGGGGGAATACAACATAAGTGTTCAGAGGAAAGTTTATAAATATGAGTACCTATATTATATTATTTTATTTTATTTTTATTGTTTTATTATTCATATGGGCATACAACACTTGGGTCATTTCTCCCCCCTGCCCCCACCCCCATGAGTACCTATATTAAAAAAACAGAAAGATCTCAACTAAATAGCCTAATGATGTACTCCAAGCTTCTAGAAAAACAAGAATTAGCCAAACCCCAAATAAGCAGGCAGAAAAAAAAAAAAGAGATTAGGACAGAAATCAATAAAATGGAGACTAAAAAGACAATACAAAGAACTGGTGAAACAAATAGTTGGTTCTTTGAAAGGATAAATAAGATCAATAAACCCTTAGCAAATTGACCAAAGGAGGAAGAGAAAAGACTCAAATTAATAAAATTAGATATAAAAAAGGGGGTATTGCACCAAATATGTATGAAATCCAGAGAATCATGACTGAATACTTTGAAAACTTATATTCTAATGAACTGGAAAAATGGGTAAAATTCTGATGTATCTGACTTACCGAAATTGAACCAAAAGGACATATACTACTTAAAGAGATGTATAATAAGTAATGATACTGAAGCAGTTAAAGAGACTCCCAACAAAGATGAGTCCATGACCCCATGGATTCACTGATGAATTCTGCCAGACCTTTAAAGAAGAGCTAACACTAATATGGCTCAAACTATTCCATGAAACAGAAAGAGAAGGAACTCATTGTATGAAGTCAGTATCATACCCATACCAAAACAAGAAAGGACACAACAAAAAAAGAGAATTACAGACTAGCATCATTGATGAGGGTAGACACAAAAAATCTCAACAAAATGCTTGCAAACCAAATCCAACAACACATTAAAAAGACCATACACTATGATCAAGTTAGTTTCATTCCAGGGATGAAAGGATGGTTCAAATATGCAAATCAATAAATGAAATGCAGCACATAAACAGAATCAAGAACAAAAATTGAATGATCTTCTCAAATGATGCAGAAAAAGCCTCTGACAAAACATCCTTTTATGATAAAAGCTATGAAGAAACTAGGAATAGGAGGAACATACATCAATAGAATAAAGGGTATATATGACAAACCTACAGCCAACATTGCACTAAATGGGAGAAAAACTGATATCGTTTCCTCTACAGTCAGGAACAAGGCAAGGTATCCACTTTCCCCATTCTTATTCAATACAGTACTGGAATTCCAAGCCAGAACAATAAGACAAGATAAGGAAATAAAAGAGATTCAAAAAGAGAAGGAAGAAGTCAAATTATTCCTATTTGCAGATGATATGATCCTAAACTTAAAAGACCTTGAAGACACCACTAAAAAAATCTCTAGATATGATAAACATTTTCAGCAAAGTAGAAGGATATAAGACCAACATACAAAAATCAGCAGCTTTACTACATATCAGCAATGAACAGGCTGTGAAAGAAATCAGGAAAATAATTCTGTTCACAGTAGTCTTAAGAGAAACAAACAAACAAAACCCCCTAGGTATAAATTTAATAAAGGAGGTGAAAGACCTCTACAATGAACACTATAAATCCTTGAAAAGAGAAACTGAAGAAGACACCAAAAGATGGAATGACCTCCCATATTCATGGACTGGCAGAATTAATCTACACATTAATCTGTGTAGATTGTACACAAAACAATCTACAGATTCAATGTAATACAGATCAGAGTCCTGATGTCACTCTGCACAGAAGTAGGAAAATAAATGCTAAAATTCATAGAGAAGCAGAAAGACCCTGAATGGCAAAAGTAATCTAGAGCAAAAAGAGCAATGCTGGAGGTATCACAGTAATAGACTTCAAATTATATGGAGGTATGATAGATAGATGAGGAGACAGGGAAATCATAGTACTTTAATAAATTTTAAAATATTTAATAAATATTCAGACATTGGGACAAGGAAGTAAAAACTGAAAGCCAGAGCAGCTGGCCTCTCTCATCCCCTTTTAAATGCTAAGTTGTAAGAACAGGGAGACCTCATGGAGCTACCTGCATCTGCCTTCCTCTTTGAGATGTTAACAAGCTGCAAGGTTCCATGAATGGGTAATGGGCAAAGGCTTGTCTGGGAAACAGAAGTCCTAAATTCACTTACTGTCCCTGTGTTTTGGGTAGGCCTAGATAAGCTATACATGTTTTAAAATACTAAACAGCACCCATCTTGGGCACTCAGAACCACTGTCTAATGATTAGAGTTGCTAGACTTCTCGTGACCTGTATTCCCCAGCTCAGAAAATGGAAGACCACAGATACCAATCTCATTGTGAGTCTTTGTTTCCATTTCCTGCATGGGACCAGGAAATGTTTCTCTCTCTTTCTCTCCCCAGACCCTCATTTCTCCCTACTGTAACCATTATACTAAAATAAATCCTTGCTGTAACTTCTACTTTGTGAGACTCTTAGTTGTGAGACACCTTGAAATGAATTTCATATTTATGGATCTCAAGGACCTGTGATTTTTTGTGGAAGCTGGGAAGCTGTGAGAACTATCTCATCCTCCTCTGGTAACACTGCTATAGAGACATAGTAACAAAACAGCAAGATACTGGCACAAAAGCAAGACACAAAGACCACTGGAATAGAAGTCCCAAAAATAAAGCTGCTATAGCCATATGATTTTTGACAATGGAGTGAAAAAGAGGCTGGTGGACTGGCTTAAGCAGAAGGAGCACCTAGCAAGCACGAAGCCTTGAGTTCAAACCCCAGTGCTAGCCTCTTCAACAAATGGTGATGGAAAAACTGGATTATCTACATGCAGGAGACTGAAACTAGACCTCTATCTTTCACCGCTTACAAAAATCAATTTCAAATGGATCAAAAGTCTTAATGTATGATGTCAAGCTTTGAAACTACTACAGGAAAACATAGAGAAATCACCTGAAGATACATATATATATCTTATAATTAACATTGTTATAATATTATATATTATATGTATCCACACCCCCAATCCACGCATAGCATCTCCACTTCACATTAAACAGAGAAACCAGGAGGGCTCCTGCACCACCACCAGACTGCAGTGCCCAGACGGCTTAGCTCACAAGGAGCTAAGCGGCATGCGGTACTCCCGCAGACAACCCTGGGCCAGATCAGCTTAGCCCCCTGGACAGACCAACCCCCACCCAGGGAAAAAAGAAAAAAACAACTGAATAATTAGCAACAACAACAAAAAAGACACATAGCAAAGAGGGTGGGGCACCCTGAGCGCGGAAGAGTGGGGGAAGGGAAATCCCTCACAACAATCCGGCTGGAGGAAGCAGGAGCAGCGGCACACGCGCAGCAACCAGGTGCAGGAGAGCTTGTAAAAGTGGTGGTGGGAGAAAAACTCCACAGGAGAGGGGGGAAGATCCACTTCCCACATGGGCTGTAAATAACCAAGCTGGGCAGAGAAGGCAGGAGTGACAGCACACACCCAGCAATCAGGGGCAGGAAACCTTGTAAAAGTGGTGGTGGAAGGAAAACTCCACAGGAGAGGGGGGAAGACCCACTACCCGTGTGAACTGTAAATAAATAGGCAGGCCTGAGAAAGCTGGTGCAGTGTCACCTCCCTCAGTGTGCTTGGAAAAGGGAAAGCTTATAGCAGTGGCAGTCGTGCCCAGGAGAACTCTGAGTAAACAAAGCCTGCGGGGATAGGACAGTGTTAAGCTCACTCCTGAGATCTGCATAAATAACACCTCCAGCAACAGCAGGCTGACAGCAGCAGGCAGGCAAGCCACAGCCTCAGATAGCCATTCACAGAACTATCTCCAAACTCTTTTTTTCCTCTCTTCCTTTGATGAGACAACAACCAAACTACACCTGCATGCTAAAAAACCTACTGAAATTGTATTGCATTTGAACTTGGGACACTTGTGGTGTTTTTTTGTTTTGCGTTGTTTTACTATTTACCGCTTTGATGAGACAATGACAGAACTACTTCTGAGACACCATCTACAGGATCAGAGGCTGTGGAACTAACAACAAAATTATTAAGACTGAAACTTTATTGCATTTAAAATTGGGAGATTTTCTTTTTCATTTATTTATTTATTTTTCATCCTCTCTCTGTCTCCCTAATGCCTGTTCAGCTTACTGTTGATTAGTACACTGTCTCTCCCTATTTATATCTTTGAAACTTTGTTTGTTTTGTTTTTTCTACTTGTTTGTTTTTCCCTTTTTCTTTAACTTCTTTGCTTTCCATCTCTTCTCACCCTTCCACTCTAATTATCACCACTGTTATTACAACAAGCTAGAAAATAATTGCACACAGTACAGGGACAATAACAACACCAAGGACAATGACGGGAAGACAGAAAAAACAAGGAAACCAGTTTCCCCACGGCAAAAAATTAGTATAGGAACGAGAGGGAAATGAAGAAAACAGATACTCAGCCAGAAACTGAATAACTCATTGCTTAATGAACAATGGGTCATTGATGAAATAAAAGAGGAAATTAAAAAGTTCCTGGAAGTCAATGAAAATGAAAACACAATCTACCAGAACCTATGGGACACAGCAAAGACAGTCCTGAGAGGAAAGTTATAGCCATGAGTGCCTGTATTAAAAAGACAGAAAGATCCCAAATCAACGACCTAATGATACATCCAAAACTCCTAGAAAAACAAGAACAAGCAAATCCCAAAACACCTTGCATACTCCTCTATGGTCACACCCTCTTTGTCCCTTCAGAAGTACCCAAATTTCTAACTTCATTATCATTTCCTTGATTTATAGATTTATTGCCAATGTAAGATCTCTAAAGAGCATAGTTTGGTCTACCTGTTTTGGTGCTTCAAAGAAACATAATCATGCAAGATACATCCTTTTGTACCTGACTTCTTTTGCTCAAAATATTTAAGAGGTTTATCTTTCAATGTTGCTTGTTATCAAATGCTTTTTTCTCGTGAATGTATTAATGTCAAATGATTCCTTTTTTTTTTTTTGATAAGGTTTTAGGTAATATCTTTTTTTCTTTTTTTTTTATTCATATGTGCATATAATGTTTGGGTCATTTCTCCCCACTCCCACCACCCCATCCCTTACCCCCCCCAACCCCTCCTTCTCTCCCTCACCCCCCTTGATACCCGGCAGAAACTATTTTGCCCTTATCTCTAATTTTGTTGAAGAGAGAGTATAAGCAATAATAGGAAGGAACAAGGATTTTTGCTGGTTGAGATAAGGATAGTTATACAGGGAGTTGACTCACATTGATTTCCTGTGCATGTGTGTTACCTTCTAGGTTAATTCTTCTTGATCTAACCTTTTCTCTAGTTCCTGGTCCCCTTCTCCTATTGGCCTCACTTGCTTTAAGTATCTGCTTTAGTTTCTCTGTGTTGAGGGCAACAAATGCTACCTAATTTTTTAGGTGTCTTACCTATCCTATCTCTTGTGTGCTCTCGCTTTTATCATGTGATCAAAGTCCAATCACCTTGTTGTGTTTGCCCTTGACCTAATGTCCACATATGAGGGAGAACATACAATTTTTGGTCTTTTGGGCCAGGCTAACCTCACCCAGAATGATATTCTCCAATTCCATCCATTTACCAGCAAATGATAACATTTCGTTCCTCTTCATGGTTGCATAAAATTCCATTGTGTAAAGATACCACATTTTCTTGATCTACTCGTCAGTAGTGGGGCATCTTGGCTGTTTCCATAACTTGGATATTGTGATATTGTGGAATCTTAGTGTGGTTTTAATTTGCATTTACTTTATTGCTAGAGATGGTGAGCATTTTTTCAGGTGTTTTTTGGCCATATGAATTTCTTATTTTGAGAAAGTTCTGTTTAGTTCACTTGCCCATTTCTTTATTGGTTCATTAGTTTTGGGAGAATTTAGTTTTTTAAGTTCCCTATATATTCTAGTTATCAGTCCTTTGTCTGATGTGTAGCTGGCAAATATTTTCTTCCACTCTGTGGGTGTTCTCTTCAGTTTAGAGACCATTTCTTTTGATGAACAGAGCTTTTTAGTTTTATGAAGTCCCATTTATCTATGCTATCTCTTAGTTGTTTTGCTGCTGAGGTGCCATTGAGAAAGTTCTTACCTATACCTACTAATTCCAGAGTATTTCCTATTCTTTCTTGTATCAACTTTAGAGTTTGGGGTCTGATATTAAGATCCTTGATTCATTTTGAGTTAATATTGGTATAGGGTGATATACATGGATCTACTTTCAGTTTTTTGCAGAGTGCTAACCACTTTTCCCAGTAGTTTTTGTTGAAGAGGCTGCTATTTCTCCATCATATATTTTCAGCACCTCTGTCAAAGACAAGTTGGTTATAGTTGTGTTGCTTTATATCTGAGTCCTCTATTCTGTTCCACTGGTTTTCCTGTCTGTTTTTGTGCCAGTACCATGTTGTTTTTATTGTGATTGCTTTGTAATATAGTTTGAAGTCAGGTATCGTGATACCTCCAGCATTGTTCTTTTGATGGAGTATTGCCTTGGCTATTCGTGGCCTCTTGTGTTTCCATATAAATTTCATGGTAGATTTTTCGATCTCTTTAATGAATGTCATTGGAATTTTGATGTGAATTGCATTAAACATGTAGATTACTTTTGGGAGTATATTCATTTTTACTATGTTGATTCTACCAATCCATAAGCATGGGAGATCTCTCCACTTTCTATAGTCTTCCTCAATCTCTTTCTTCAGAAGTTTATAGTTTTCCTTATAGAGGTCATTCACATCCTTTGTTAGGTATTTGATTTTTTTTGAGGCTACTGTACATGGAATTGTTTTCACATATTCTTTTTCAGTTTGTTCATTATTAGTGTATAGAAATGCTAATGATTTTTCTATGTTGATTTTATATCCTGCTACCTTCCTATAGCTATTGATGGTGTCTAGGAGCTTCTGAGTAGAGTTTTTTGGGTCTTTAAGGTATAGGATCATGTCATGTGCACATAGGGATAGTTTGACCATTTCTTTACCTATTTGTATTCCTTTTAATCCTTCTCTTTGCCTAATTGCTCTGTCAAGGAATTCCAGTACTATGTTGAATAGGTGTGGAGATAGTGGGCATCCTCGTCTGGTTCCTGATTTTAGAGGGAATGGTTTCAGTTTTTCTCCATTAAGTATAATGCTGGCTGTAGGTTTGTCATATATAGCTTTTATAATGTTGAGGTACTTTCCTTCTATTCCTAGTTTCTTAGAGCTTTTATCATGAAATGGTGTTGGATCTTATCAAAGGCTTTTTCTGCATCTATTGAGATGATCAAGTGGATTTTGCCTTTGCTTCTGTTAATGTGGTTTATTACATTTATTGATTTTCATATGTTGAAACACCCCTACATTCCTGGGATGAAGCCTACTTGGTCGTGGCGAATAATCTTTTGATGTGTTGTTGAATTCAGTTTGCCATTATTTTGTTGAGGATTTTTGCATCAATGTTCATTAAGGAGATTGGCCTATAGTTCTCCTTTTTGGAGGTGTCTTTGCCTGGTTTTGGGATAAGTGTAATACTGGCTTCATAAAATGTGTTAGGCAGCTTTCCTTCCCTTTCTATTTCATGGAACAGTTTAAGGACCGTAGGTATCGGTTCTTCTTTAAAGGCCTGATAGAATTCAGCAGAGAATCCATCAGGTCCTGGACTTTTCTTTTTGGGGAGACTCTTGATTGCTGCTTCAATTTCATTTTGTGTTATAGATCTATTCAGGTGTAATTTCCTCTTGGTTCAGTTTTGGATGATTTATGTATCTAGAAATGTATCCATTTCTTTAAGATTTTCAAATTTATTTGAATATAGGATCTCAAAGTAGTCTCTGATGATTTCCTGGACTTCCATGGTGTTTGTTGTTATCTCCCCTTTTGCATTCCTGATTCTACTAATTTGGGGTTTTTCTCTCCTCATTTTAGCTAGGTTTGCCAAGGGTCTGTCGATCTTGTTTATTTTCAAAGAACCAACTTTTTGTTTCATTAATTCTTTGCATGGTTTTTGTGGTTTCTATTTCGTTGATTTCAGCTCTTAGTTTTATTATTTCTCTCATTCTATTTGTTTTGGGATTTGCTTGTTCTTGTTTTTCTAGGATTTTGAGATGTATCATTAGGTCATTGATGTGGGATCTTTCAGTCTTTTTAATATTTGCACTCATGGCTCTAAACTTTCCTCTTGGGACTGCCTTTGCTGTGTCCTATAGGTTCCAGTAGGTTGTGTTTTCATTTTTATTGACTTCCACGAACTTTTTAACTTCCTCTTTTATTTCATCAATGACCTATTGTTCATTAAGCAATGAGTTATTCAGTTTCCAGCTGTTTGCATGTTTTTGTCCTTACTTTTGCTTTTAGGTCTTTCAGGGTATGTTTGATGAAATTGGGTGCATTGACATTGGGTGTATATAGGTTGATAATTATTATTTCCTTTTGGTCTATTTCCCCTTTTATTAGTATGGAATTTCCTTCTTTAGCTCGTTTGATCAATGTAGGTTTGAAGTCTACTTTGTCAGAGATAAGTATTGCTACTTCTGCCTGGTTTTGGGGGCCACTGACTTGGTAAATCTTCAGAAGAGAACATTTTACATGCATTTCCATATACACCCTCCACATCCTGTCATCTCCATAATATCTAACTGGTGTTTAAACAACAGTCATTGTGTGATTCTATGAGACAAGTTGCCACTTACAATTTTATTATACAATTAAAATTAAATTCTTTGTTACATAAGGCACCTTTTGGAACAGTAGAAATCTAAAATGGAACATAAAATGTTTTTAATTCTGAACCATGACTTTTGCTCCTGTCCAGTAGCCTATTTATAGTCATGCAACATTATATTTTAGTTGCAAGAAGAAAATGCTACAAAGGAGAAATCACTTAAATATAAACCAAATAGTAAAAATGTGAAGAATAAAAGTTTTATATCTTGGCCTACTGACTTCCTTGTGAGCATGCTAATGAGTCAAGTTAGGTATAAAATGAGAGGACATCATTAAACTTACAATAATAAAGTGTTTTCTTCATTTTTTCTTCAAATGATGAAGTTTTCTAATCCATTTTCAAATGGAGGTGGAAGAGGCCAGGTACGGTGGTATATACTTGCAATCATAGTTACATGAGAGGCAGGAAATAGGACAATCATGGTTCAAGTCCAGCCCAGGCAAAAAAGTTAGCAAGACCCTATGTGAAATAATAACCTGGACATGATGGTACACACCTGAAATCACAGCTATTTGAGAGGCAGAGGTAGGAGGATACTATCCTAGCCTGGCCCAGGCAAAAATCTGACAGTATCTCAAAAGTAACTAATGCAAAAAGGGCTGGAGGTATAGCAACAGTGGTATAGCACTGGCCTAGCAGTAAGCATGAGGCCCTAAATTCAAACTCCATTATCACCAAAGAGAGAGAGAGAGAGAGAGAGAGAGAGAGAGAGAGAGAGAGAGAGAAAGAGAAAGAGGCTAGTTGGATAAATTTCTTGAAAATCATTACAAATCCACTGAGAGCACACATCTTGAGAAAGAAAAAGAAGAAAATATTGTCTCTCTTCTTTCTCTATCCTTAGAAGTATACTGCAGGCTGGCTCTGACAATTTGGAGACAACATCAATTCACAGATGACTTGTTATCAAAAAAGTTGATACATGGGTCCATCTTTGGTAACTCTGAGTCTATTTTCTGAAATAATATTCAAAACAGGACAGCCCACAGACACGTATGTAAATGCATAGTACATTAGAAATGGTAAAACTTCAAATACAAAAATAGTGACACTTTCACAAAAGTAACAGTATTTCAGCTATTTATGGGAGCATCCCTCTAGGTTCTCTGGAGTCCTGCTTTAGACCAACTGATTATAAGTACAGGCGCTAATAACCCAGGAAGCAGACCCCAGTTCCAAAAATAACCAGAGCAAAATGGGCTGAAGGTGTGGCTCAAGCAGTAGAGCAGCTGCTTTGCAAGTATGAAGCCCTGAGTTCAAAACCCCAGTCCCACAACAACAAAAAACTGTACAGTCAAATTTATTCTTAGTTCTCGCCAACTGAAGTCACATCCCATTTATGAGCCTTAGGGTTCCCAGATGGAAAGGGACTAGTGACTGAAGAAAAGGAGAGAGAGTGAATCTGCAGGTAAAGGAGTAGAACTGTGGAAAGAAATAAGTAGTTGTGAGCCTATTATATACAACTGCTGTAAAATAGGCATCATAATCTCTAGGGTATAGGTACGAATATTGAATATTAGAGACATTATGAATGTTTTCCAAGATCATACTCTTAATGAGTGACAGAGTTGGGTGGGATAGAGCATTACTGTTCTTCAGAACTTTGAAGAGTTCTACTAGCAAAAATGTATGACCTCAAGAACACAAGCGCTTTATTCTACTACTTTTTCAGTGTATGGATAAAGTAGGTATATAAAATACACTATTTAGACCTGCTGAAAGCTATTTCCACAATATAAGTCAGAAATAGAAGAACTGTTCATTTTCTTTTCCTTTCCTGGCTCATTATAATCATGTTTGCTATCTCTCTCTCTCCTTCCCCCTACCTGTGTGTGTGTGTGTGTGTGTGTGTGTGTGTGTGTGTGTGTGTGTGTTGTGTTGTGTTTTGATGGTATGTCAAGATTCTTTCCTTTGAGAGTCTTTTGTATTATAAAGCAAGGGTTCTAGTAACCATGGAAATCTTGGGTATAATTTACCAACTCTATGCTACCGAAGAATATTTCAACTTTCAATAATATGCCATTAAATTCAGGGTTTGTTCTAAATCAATAAGTATCATTCTACCAACCATCTACACAAGAAAATTATGGGGAATAATCATTTAAATCAAAGTAAATAATCTATAAAGACTAAGAACAGAAAAAAAACACTTTGAAAATCTTTTTAAAAATACTTATAGCTTTTGCAAATAAATTTCTGAAACTAGGTCAGTAGATTTCATTTAAAAAATATCTAAACCATATCAAGTAGAAAGCAACTGTGAGAAATTCTAGCTCCATATGCAGTTATATTTTAAGTACAACCTATTATACTAGAGCTTTTGGATTTTAAATTCTGATTAAGATATTAATTACGATGATCTTTTAAAAATCATTACCGAAAAAGGAAGTTAGGCCAAAATTAAGGTTATGAATCTAGCTGCGGACAGATAAGAAGACAAGTATCTATTCATCAGAAATAGTTTTAGTCTGGGAAAATGGAATTTTAACAAATTTTGTGATTAATTAGCTGTGTGACCACAGACTAGCCAATTAACCTCTTGGACTTTAGTTTTTTCATCTGTTAAATAAGTTTCCTTTCAACTACTTTCTTTTTTAAAGGATGGTAATGAACTGTTTACGTAAATTGAAAAATAGTTGTGGGGAAGTACATGCAAAAAAAAGTGAAAAAGTATTTTTATCCTACAATACCAAAAGAACAAAATAAGCTTATTTTTAAAAAGAAGAAATGATACATACACCTTACTCTTTAGAAAAGAAAAAAAAGCTCCACGCTACTTGATACATTTAACAAATTTATTTTACAGAATGATCATATTTCCTTTGGACAATTTAGCTGAATTTTACAAAGAAATGACATTTAAATTTATATTTAACTATAATCTACTCTAACTGCCATCCTGAAAATATCTCATTTGACCTCATCTAGGAAGTAATGAGTGATATCACATAAAATGTTATAATTTATAAAAGAGATGCACTCCCAAGTTGCTCAGTCAACTGCCTGCACCCTGCTTACATGAGGAGCAGGGAGGAGGTTCAATCACAAACCCCTGATGGTTGAGAGTTCTGACCTAACTTTCCAGCAGACACAAATCTTCTCTCTCCAAGAATATTTATGACAGGCTAACACTCAGTCAACAAAAGCAAGCTCAAATCATTCTCATTCTGGTGCTTTCAATACACCTAAATACCAATTTTGGATTAAAAAAAAAAAAAAGGATGGAAGAAAATGTCACTTAAGAACCTTTTCCTAAAAAAAAAAAAAAAAAAAAAAAAAGAACCTTTTCCTAAGGATGGTGGCATGGCTGAAGTGGTAGAACACCTGCCTGGTAAGTGCAAGGCCATGAGCTCAAAACCCCAGTACTGCTACAAAAAGAACCTTGTCCTATGTTTTTGTTTTGCTACATATGAGAATAGTTTACTTCTGATTTACTTTATTGCTGACACTACCAAACTTCAAATATGTTTGTACTCTGATTTGTTTTTAGTTACTAGGGTAGCTGTTAATTATATGACCTCCTTTCTTTTTTTAATGTAAGAACCTACCAAACTATACAGATTTTTCCTTGGACTCCAGAAATAAACTTGAGCTTTAAAAACAAATTATAAGGGATATAGCTATAGCATGATATTTTAAAAATATAATTCCTGTGTTTTCAACAAAGAAAGAAATGAGCAAAGTTTCATTAACAGGCAAGAGAGTTGTGTGAAAGTGTCAATAAACATGCTAGCAGAAAGTCAGATATCAAGGTTTTATTAACAATTCACTGTTTCAACTTAACAAGCTTAACTGTTCTGTACTTCTGTTTCCTCACTTTACAGTGGTACACAGAATTAGAGATACAAAGGATTCTAGAGGTCATCTTGTCCAGTACCTTTCTTTTACAAATAAAAAGCTGAAACTCAGAAGTAAAAAGATTTATCCAAGACTTACTCTGAAAATTCAAGACAATAAAAACATTCCTTGCCTGCTTTACAGAGTTGTTTTTCTTTTAAAAAAAAAAAGAGGAAATGAGCCCAGAAGCAGCGGGTGGTGGGGGGGGAAGGGTAGGATGGGAGGAGAGGGGGCATGACCCAAGCAATATATACACATGTAAATAAAGGTAAAAGTGATAAAATAAGAAAAGAAAAGAAAATGGGATTATTGATTTAAAAAAAAAAGCACTAAACAGGTAGTAGTAGTACAGTGAAAAAAGTTAAAGGAAAGTTTATCCTATCATACAAGTCAAAATTAAAATTTCTCTCAATGAGCATACCATATTTATTCTCACAAACAAATGCTAAGAAAAATTTCTTCACTTGTGAGGTCACCACATTCCAAAATGATCTGAACAAGTAATTTTTAAAATATCTTTTCCATATGCCTAGATGATTTAAGCAGAGTTAAATTCCTTTCTGAAAATTAAAGGGAAAATTCTCCAGAGTAAAACTAAGCATGAAAATATCTGGTTGAAATGTAATATGAAAATATGCAAATAACTAAAAATCAGGGCTAAAAATGAGCAGAAAAGAGGTACATCTGTTGTTTGCACATATTAGCTAAATTTCTACATTTTGGTGACACACATCTTGTCCCCCTGTTAAGTAGACATGACATCTACAAAGCTGAAGAAGAAACAATAAATTTAGTATTGTAAGTGGCATCCTAGTAGGAACTAAATAATGATACAGCATTGAGTTATAACTACTTTTAACACAAAAGATCTGAGAAACAATAAGGAACACAGGTATGAGAATAAAGGTAGAGATAAGACACGAAAGAAAATAGGGTTAAGAATTGGGGAAAAAATAAACACACAAAACAACCTAATTCCCATGTCACCAAAACTACATAATTACCTCAGAACTACCCAAAAGGCATCTAAGAAACCTATGATTGCAAAATGGCAAAGAAATAAGATAATGGATGAATTTTATACATCTCATTAAAAGAACATTAAATGAGCAGCTGTTCCTTCATTGTCATTTAAGTAATTTGATCATTATATCCAAGCTTGCTCACAATAGTTTGTACCTGATGAGCAAGTAAATGTGGCCTCAATAGGTATCTGGTGTCTTCTTATTTTGTAATATAAAAGATCACATGTTAATATGCATGCATAAAGCCAGAGTGTAAAATAACTGGGCATGGAGTATAATCATTATGGAGTTTAACCCTAACTCTGAAATTAATACCAACATTTACATGTGCCAACCACTGTCTAGACACCGTGAATATAGCAATGACTAAGATCTCTGAAGCCCCTACCCTCATGAAGGGAGAATAGGGAGGTAATAAATAACCCAATTAGTTGGTCACTTGTAATCTTGGTGAAACTCATCTCAGTCCTATCAATAAAACTGGAAAACTAATTACTTATTAAATATCAACATATCCGTTCAAACAAAAATTATGACAAAGATCTACAAGTAATAAGTAGGATTTTGTTATGGTTTGCCTAAGGCTGTCCCATGCAGGTTCATGTGTTAAAACCTAGGTCCCCAGCTTGTGGTACTATTTTGGAAGGTTCTGAAAACTTTGAGGGCCCTAAAGGGAGAAAATAGGTGACTGGGGGCTGGTTCTCGGGAGTATCTTGTCCAGGGCCCCTTCCTGCCTCTCTTTCTCTACTTCCCAGCCACCATGGGGTAAACAGTCTCCCCACATGCTCCTGTAGCCATGATATTCTGCTCAAGCCCATGAGGACACGCAATCAAGACAAGCCCTCAAAAAAACATCAGAGTTAATCTTTCCTCCTTTAAGTTGTTCGCTCAGGTTTTTGGTCACAGCAACAAAAAGGTAACTAGTACAGACTTGTACACCAATTTAGCCTAATCTGTCCTCATCTCCAATGGTGCATAACAGAATGCTGGTCAGAGTATGACACATAAACAAACCATGCCACGAAATAGAAGGAAAATTGTTGGATCATAAAGGGCTCTACCACGCCTTTGCTCTGTGTAGAAACTAATTAGTGGGGAAATTTCAAAAGAGACAATACAATCACCTACCAATCACCAGCTTCTCCAGGGAATAGAATAAAAATAGCTGGAGTACAACTACCCTTCCAAATGGTTGACTGTGGGAAGGTGCTCAAATTTAGTTGTGAGAAGACACTTGGAAAAAAAAAACCACACTAACTTTAGAGAATTGAACAAAGGATAAGAAAGAACACCAATGCACTCAACCCACAGTTGTACCACAGAGGTGGGAGGGAGGGAGAGAGGAAAGGAAGGAAGGAAGGAGGGAAGGAGGGAAGGAAGGAAGGAAGAAAGTAGGGAGGGAGGGAAGGAGGGAGGGAAGGAGGGAAGGAGGGAAGGAAGGAGGGAGGGAGGGAAGAAAGGAGGGAAGGAAGGAAGGAGGGAAGGAAGGAAGGAGGGAAGGAAGGAAACAGAAAACACAGCTAGCACAGGTATCAGCACCATGCAGAAGTGCAATTAAAACACAGGAGACCCAGAATCTACACAGCACACTGGCTCTAAGGAACCCCTCCCTTTAGGGAGCCATCTTGAGAGTCAAAGGTCCCTACATTCTCCTGTCTCTTGAAACTATAGCAAGTGCCATACACTCATCCAGGAAGTATTGGCCCAGAGAGCTAGTTCAGCTGTGGGGAAGCCTCTGAAACAAAATTGCTGAGAGCTCTGTTTGGTGAGAAGTGGATAGTTGACACCTAAGGGAAGGAAGGTCACTTTTCAAAAAAATTTTATTTATTTATTTATTTATTTATTTATTTATTTATTTATTTATTTATTATTCATATGTGCACACGATGTTTGGGTCATTTCTTCCCCCTTTACCCACCCCCTCCCTTACCCCCTCACCCCCTCTCTCCCAACCCCCACCCCCTCAATACCCAGCAGAAACTATTTTGCCCTGGTTTCTAATTTTGTTGTAGAGAGAGTATAAGCAATAATAGGAAGGAACAAGGGTTTTTGCTAGTTGAGATAAGGATAGCTATACAGGGAGTGACTCGCATTGATTTCCTGTGCGTGTGTGTTACGGAAGGTCACTTTTCATTTAACACTGTCACCTTGGTAAGGCAACTTGAGAAGCTAGTTATGGGAGCTGAAGGCTGGGAAGTGTTTGCAAATGGTTGAGAATGATTATGCAAAAGGTAATTTTGGAACACCAGAGTGTGTGTGCCAGGGGACAGGGAACAGCAGACATAGAAAGCACTACTGAACCCCAAATCAATGCAGACAGTTGCGATTCCATAGTCTTTCCCCACTCACCTCTAAAGCAGGCATCACAGAAAGCAACAGAGACCTGAATATGTCCTGGCAACCAGTGACAACTCAGCCCTTGAATTACACAGAAAAAATCAAACTAGAGTAAAATGCTGTTGGTGGAAATCTTGCACTTTGCCCTATCCCATGCTGATGATCAGGGCACCTCAGAACTTTTGTAATTGGCTGTCCCACAGACCTCTCTCGCTGGTTGCTGTGTGTGCAACACAAAGCAAGAAGAAAAAGTAAATATAGCGCATATCCTACCCATTCGCCAAAGGGTGTACAGTCAAAGAGATCACAGAAAGATCTGCTTGACAAGATTAAGAGTGTTTACTTTTCACCACAAAATCTCCCTGCTGAAAGGAAATATATTTAAATATTTGTTGTTGTTGTTGTTGTTATTCCTGTTTGGTTATATCTCTTTTCTTCCCCTTGTAACATTACTTTTTAATTTTATTTTCTTCTTTCCTTTCTCCTTCCCTACTTTACTTTAAAAACATTTTTTATTGTTTTATTATTCATATGTGCATACAATGATTGAGTCATATCCCTCCCTGCCCCCACCCCCTCCCTTACCACCCACTCCGACCCCTCCCTCTCCCCCCACAACCTCAATACCCGCCAGAAACTATTTTGCCCTTATCTGTAATTTTGTTGAAGAGAGAGTATAAGCAATAATAGGAAGGAACAAGGGTTTTTGCTGGTTGAGATAAGGACAGCTATACAGGGAGTGACTCACATTAATTTCCTGTGCGTGTGTTACCTTCTAGGTTAATTCTTTTTGATCTCACCTTTTCTCTAATTCCTGGTCCCCTTTTCCTATTGGCTTGAGTTGATTTTAAAGTATCTGCTTTAGTTTCTCTGCGTTAAGGGCAAGAAACGCTAGCTAATTTTTTAGGTGTCTTACCTATCTTCACCCCTCCCTTGTGTGCTCTCACTTTTATCATGTGCTCAAAGTCCAATCCCAGTGTTGTGTTTGCCCTTGATCTAATGTCCACATATGAGGGAGAACATACGATTTTTGGTCTTTTGGGCCAGGCTAACCTCACTCAGAATGATGTTCTCCAATTCCATCCATTTATCAGCAAATGATAACATTTCGTTCTTCTTCATGGCTACATAAAATTCCATTGTGTATAGATACTATATTTTCTTGATCCACTCGTCAGTGGTGGGGAATCTTGGCTGTTTCCATAACTTGGTTATTGTGAATAGTACTGCAATAAACATGGGTGTGCAGGTGCCTCTGGAGTAACCTGTGTCTCAGTCTTTTGGGTATATCCCCAAGAGTGGTATTGTTGGATAAAATGCTAGATCAATGTTTAGCTTTTTAAGTAGCCTCCAAATTTTTTTCCGGAGTGGTTGTACTACTTTACATTCCCACCAACAGTGTAAGAGGGTTCCCCGCATCCTCGCCAACACCTGTTGGTGGTGGAGTTGCTAATGATGGCTATTCTAACAGGGGTGAGGTGAAATCTTAGTGTGATTTTAATTTGCATTTCCTATATTGCTAGAGATGGTGAGCATTTTTTCATGTGTTTTCTTGCCATTTGAATTTCTTCTTTTGAGAAAGTTCTGTTTAGTTCACTTGCCCATTTCTTTATTGGTTCATTAGCTTTGGGAGAATTTAGTTTTTTAAGTTCCCTATATATTCTGGTTATCAGTCCTTTGTCTGATGTGTAGCTGGCAAATCTTTTCTCCCACTGTCTGGGTGGTCTCTTCAGTTTAGAGACCATTTCTTTTGATGAACAGAATATTTTTAGTTTTATGAGGTCCCATTTACCTATGCTATCTCTTAGTTGCTGTGCTGCTGGGGTTCCATTGAGAAAGTTCTTACCTGTACCTACTAACTCCAGAGTATTTCCTACTCTTTCTTGTATCAACTTTAGAGTTTGTGGTCTGATATTTAGATCCTTGATCCATTTTGAGTTAATGTTGGTATAGGGTGATATGCATGGATCTAGTTTCAGTTTTTTGCAGACTGCTAACCAGTTTTCCCAGCAGATTTGTTGAAGAGGCTGCTTTTTCTCCATCGTATATTTTTAGCTCCTTTGTCAAAGACAAGTTGGTTATAGTTTTGCGGCTTCATATCTGAGTCCTCTATTCTGTTCCACTGGTCTTCATGTCTGTTTTAGTGCCAGTACTATGCTGTTTTTATTGCTACTGCTTTGTAATGTAGTTTGAAGACAGGTATTGTGATACCTCTTGCATTGTTCTTTTGATGGGGTATTGCCTTGGCTATTCGTGGCCTCTTGTGTTTCCATATAAATTTAACGGTAGATTTTTCAATGTATTTAATGAATGTCATTGGAATTTTGATGTGAATTGCATTAAACACGTAGATTACTTTTGGGAGTATCGACATTTTTACTATGTTGATTCTACCAATCCATGGGCATGGGAGATCTCTCCACTTTCTATAGTCTTCCTCAATCTCTTTCCTCAGAAGTTTATAGTTTTCCTTGTAGAGGTCTTTCACATCTTTTGTTAGGTTTACACCTAGGTATTTGACTTTTTTTGAGGCTATTGTAAATGGAATTGTTTTCATACATTCATTTTAGTTTGTTCATTATTAGTGTATAGAAATGCTAATGATTTTTCTATGTTGATTTTATATCCTGCTACCTTGCTGTACCTATTGATGCTGTCAAGATGCTTCTGAGTAGAGTTTCTTGGGTCTTAAGGTATAGGATCATGTCATCTGCAAATAGGGATATTTTGACCGTTCTTTACATATTTATATTTCTTTTATTCCTTCTTCTTCCTAATTCCTCTGGCTAGGAATTCCAGTACTATGTTGAATATGAGTGGAGATAGTGGACATACTTGTCTGGCTCCTGAATTTAGAGGGAATTGTTTCAGTTTTTCTCCGTTAAGTATAATGCTGGCTGTAGGTTTGTCATATATAGCTTTTATAATGTTGAGGTACTTTCCTTCTATTCCTAGTTTTCTTAGAACTTTTATCATGAAATGGTGTTGGATCTTATCAAAGGCTTTTTCTGCATCTATGGAGATGATCAAGTAGTTTTCATCTTTGCTTCTGTTAATGTCGTTTACTACGTTTATTGATTTTTGTATGTTGAAACACCCCTGCATTCCTAGGATAAAGCCTACTTGGTTGTGGTGAATAATCTTTTGATGTGTTGTTGAATTCGGTTTGCCATTATTTTGTTGAGGATTTTTGCGTCAATGTTGATTAAGGAGATTGCCTATAGTTCTCCTTTTTGGAGGTGTCTTTGCCTGGTTTTGGGATAAGTGTAATACTGGCTTCATAAAATGTGTTAGGCAGTTTTCTTTCCCTTTCTATTTCGTGGAACAGTTTAAGGAGGGTTGGTATCAGTTCTTCTTTAAAGGTCTGATTGAACTCAGCAGAGAATCCATCAGGTCCTGGACTTTTCTTTGTCGGGAGACTCTTGATTGCTGCTTCAATTTCATTTTGTGTTATAAATCTATTCAAGTGATTAATGTCCTCTTGGTTCAGTTTTGGATGATCATATGTATCTAGAATTCTGTCCATTTCTTTAAGATTTTCAAATCTATTTGTCTATAGGTTCTCAAAGTAGTCTCTGATGATTTCCTGGTCTTCCATGGTGTTGGTTGTTATCTCCCCTTTTGCATTCCTGATTCTACTAATTTGGGTTTTTTCTCTCCTCATTTTAGTCAGGTTTGCCAAGGGTCTGCCGATCTTGTTTATTTTTTCAAAGAACCAACTTTTTGTTTCATTAATTCTTTGTATGGTTTTTTTTGGTTTCTGTTTCATTGATTTCAGCTATTATTTTTATTATTTCTTCCTATTTGTTTTGGGATTTTGTTGTTCTTGTTTTTCTAGGAGTTTGAGATGTATCATTAGGTCATTGACTTGGGATCTTTCAGTCTTTTTAACATATGCACTCATGGCTATAAACTTTCCTCTCAGGACTGCCTTTGCTGTGTCCCATAGGTTCCGGTAGGTTGTGTTTTCATTTTCATTAACTTCCAGGAACTTTTTAATTTCCTCTTTTATTTCATCAATGACCCATTGTTCATTAATTAATGAGTTATTTAGTTTCCAGCTGTTTGCATGTTTTTTGTCTTTATTTTTGTGGTTGAGTTCTAGTTGTATTGCATTGTGATCAGACGGTATGCACGGTATAATTTCTATTTTCTTATATTTGCTGAGGCTTGCTTTGTGCCCTAGGATATGATCTATTTCAGAGAAGGTTCCATGGGCTGCTGAGAAGAATGTATATTGTGTAGAAGTTGGATGAAATGTTCTTTAGACATAAATAGGTACATTTTATCTTTTGTATATTTTAGATCTTGGATTTCTTTATTGATTTTTTTTGTTTGGATGACCTATCTATTTATGATAATGGGGTGTTAAAGTTTCCCACAACCACTGTGTTGGAGTTAATATATGCTTTTAGGTCTTTCAGGGTATGTTTGATGAAATTGGATGTGTTGACATTGGGTGCATATAGATTGATAATTATTATTTCCTTTTGGTATTTCCCGTTGTATTTGCATGGAATGTCCTTCTTTATCTGGTTTGATAATGTAGGTGTGAAGTCTACTTTGTCACAGAGAAGTATTGCTACTCCTGCCTCTTTTTGGGAGCCATTGGCTTGGTAAATCTTCTTCCAGCCTTTCATCCTAAGCCTATGCTTATTTCTGTCGGTGAGATGGGTGTCCTGTAAGCAACAAATTGTTGGATCTTCCTTTTTAATCCATTTCGTCAAGCGGTGCCTTTTGATGGGTGAATTAAGTCCATTAACATTAAGTGTTAGTACTGTTAGGTATGTGGTGATTCCTGTCATTTAGTTGTCTTAGTTGTTTGAAGGTTTGATTGTGTGTATCTAAGTTGAGGTTACTGTCTACTTTCTTGCTTTTTCTTTTCCTGTGGTTTGGTGCTGCCTATCCTTTCATGGGTACGTTGGGTTTCACTTTCTGTGTGCAGAATCCCTTGAAGAATCTTTTGTAGTGGTGGCTTTGTGGTCACATATTGTTTTAGTTTAGGCTTATCATGGAAGACTTTTATTGCTCCATCTATTTTGAATGATAGTTTTGCTGGGTAGAGTATCCCTGGGTTGAAGTTATTTTCATTCAGTGCCCGGAAGATCTCACCCCACGCTCTTTTCCTTTTAATGTTTCTGTTGAGACGTCTGTTGTGATTTTGATGGGTTTACCTTTGTATGTTATTTTTTTTCTCTCTTACAGCCTTCAATATTCTTTCCCTAGTTTCTGAACTTATTGTTTTAATGTTGATATGTTGTGGGGTAGTTCTATTGTGATCTGGTCTCTTTGGTAACCTGGAGGCCTCTTGCATTTGTATGGGAATATCTTTCTCTAGATTTGGGAAATTTTCCATTATTATTTTGTGGAATATATTAGACATTCCCTTTGCTTGCACCTCTTCTCCTTTGATGAAGATGATTCTCAAGTCTGGTCTTTTTATGGAGTCAGTGAGTTCTTGCATTTTCTCTTCACAGGTCTTGACTTGTTTAATTTATAGTTCTTCAGATTTTCCTTTAATTACCATTTCATCTTCCAGTTCTGAGATTCTGTCTTCTGTTTGTTCTATTCTGTTGGATTGGCCTTCTGTTTTGTTCTGCAATTCTGTTTTGTTCTTTTTTCTGAAGTTTTCCATATCCTGGGTCCTTTCCTCTTTAATGTTGTCTATTTTTGTCCTCAGTTCATTTATCTGTTTATTCATCATGTTCTCCGTTTCCTTTTGATGTTTATACAGTGCTTCTATGGTTTCCTTTATTTCTTCTTTTGCTTTTTCAAATTCTCTAATTCTGTTGTCTTGGAATTTTTTGAGTGTCTCCTGTACATTTTGGTTGACCATATCCAGTATCATCGCTATAAAATTGTCATTGAGTACCTGTAGTATGTCTTCTTTTAAGTTATTCTTGTGGGCTTCATTGGGTTCTTTGGCATAGTTTATCTTCATTTTGTTGGAGTCCGGATCTGAATATCTGTTTTCTTCATTTCCCTCTGGTTCCTGTACTAATTTTTGCTGTGGGGAAACTGGTTTCCCTGTTTTTTTCTGTCTTCCCGTCATTGCCCTTGGTGATGTTATTGTCCCTGTACTCTGTGCCGTTAAGTACTTTCTGTCTTATAATAATAGCACTAGTGATATTGAGAATGGAAGGGTGGGGGGATGGAAAGCAAAGAAGTTAAAGGGAAAGGGGAAACTTAAAATAGAACAAAACTGCACACACACACAAAAAAAAACCCACAAAGTGTCCCAAGTTCAAATGCAATACAGTTTCAGTAAGTTTTTCAGCATGCAGGTGTAGTTCAGTTGTTTTCTCATCAAAGGTAGGGAGAGAGAAAAAAAAGAGTCTGGAGACAGGTCTGTACATGCCTATCTACAGCTGTGGCTTGCCTGCCCGCTGCTGTCAGCCTGCTGTTGCTGGCGGCATTATTTATGCAGATTTCTGGAGTGAGCTTAGCACTCACCTGACCCAGCAGGCTTTGTTTACTCAGAGTTCTCCTGTATGTGATGCCACTGCTACAAGCTTTCCCCTTTCCAAGCACACTGGGGGAGGTGACACTGCACCCGCTTTCTCAGGCCTTTGTGTTTATTTACAGTTCACGTGGGAAGTGGGTCTTCCTCCCCCTCCTGTGGAGTTTCCTCCCTCCGCCACTCTCACAAGCTTTCCCACTCCTGGTTGCTGGGTGCGTGCTGTGGCTCCCACCCTCTCCAGCCAGGCCCAGCTTGTTTATTTACATTTCCAGGAGGGATTCCCCTCACCCCCTCTTTGGCACTCAGGGTGCCCCACCCTCTTTGCTACGTTTCTTTATTGTTCTTATTGCTTATTACTCAGTTTCTCTTTTTTTCCCCAGGTGGGGGTTGTTCTGTCCAGAGGGCTATGCTGATCTGGCCCAGGGTTCTCTGTGGAAGTACCATGTACTGCTTAGCTCACCTTGTCCGTGTCTTCCCAAGCTGTCTGGGCACCTGCGTCTGGAAGCCCGGGGGCCCTCCTGGTTTCTCCATTCAATGTGAAGTGGAGATTCTCTGCACAGGCTGGAGGTGTGGAGTGGTCAAAGTTTTGCCTCTTCTCGGTGGCTTTGCCTGCAAGGTGTGTCTCCAGCATCTCTCCAAGATTTCACTATAGGAGGCACGCTTTCTGCTTCCTCCCTCTAGCCGCCATCTTGGAATCTCCTCACTCCTTCCCTACTTTAAAAATCCCTAATTAAATAATTTCTCATTTCCTCTTTTTCATCTTTCTCTTTTTCTAAACCTTGAGGTTTTTGTTTTTGTAAATTTTTAATTGGATCTTCTCTCTTTTCTTTTACTTTCTCATTTTCTTCACCTTTTAAAATACCATTTTAAGCATTACTTATAACTTTTTATTTTTAAATCTTTTTAATTTTTACTTCTTTTATATTAATTAGTATCTTTTTAGTTCATCCTGTGTTATTTGCTTTTTCTTTTCTATTGTTTCTACTGCTATTGCTAATGTTGTGGCTATTACTGCTGTTTGTTTTCTTAGTTGTAAGCAGTGCTGGATCCAACCAATTCCTTCAGCATGTTGGGTGGGTGTTTTGCTACAGAGCTACATCCAGCTGAAGTTAAGAAACTGAACTCAAGCAGTGAATACATCAACTTAAAGAATAAGAAAAATAAAAGCCTCTAGCAAGTAACTCAGTCCCAAGTTGTCGTGGCCAGGGAAGATCTAAGTCCTAATCCTGGTTATTCACTCCTATAGTAATACCAGAGAGAAACAGCATAACTACTATGGACACAACACCTAGAAGTGACCTAACTCAGCACAGGTAGGTTCCATACATTTCAGACCACACATTGCTGGCAATTGTGGGGGAGTAACCATAGTGGGTTCACCCCTTATACATAATATATCTTCCTGAACTGCCTAGAAGGGCCCTCTTCTTGTGAAACCTAGAGAAAGCAGGTCACTTAGGTTCTGACATAGCATGTTTATGTTAAAACACACTAATCATAGTCAAAGAAGCCACAGAGAAACCACACTAAGTAGTCTATCTGGAATTAAACTCAACACTACACACAAACCAATTTCCCTGAGCACACTGTAAAGAGATTACTACTTCCTAAGAAGGCCCTCATTTGAAAGTGATTAAAAGCTCCACTTGAACAGATGTATAACTCAATATAGAAACACACGAAATAGGAAAACACAAGGCAACATGATTCCTTCAAAAATCACTAACTCTAGAATCTTTTTTCTAAACATTTCAAAGTGGATGTCATGCCAGAAAAATATTTCAAAATAATAAACTTTAAAATGATCAGTAAATTTGAAGAAGCTAAAAATAAGCAGCTGAATGAATTAAGGAAGTTAATACAGGATAATATAAATGAGCAATTCAGCAAAGAAGTAGCAAGTCTAAAAAATAACCAACAGAAATCTTGAAAATGAAAAGCACAATAAGTTTTAAGAAAAAATCAGTACAGGGCTGAGGATGTAGCTCTTTGGTACATGCCTAGCATGCATAAGATCCTGAGTTTAATCCCTAGCACTTGAAAAAAAAAAAAGTCAGTAGAAAGCATCACCAGTACACTAGATCAACCAGAAGAAAGAATATCAGGGCTTAAGGAAAGCTGATGAATTATACATTCAGACTGTAATTTTAAAAAAGTAGGAAAGAATGAACAAATCATACAAAATCAGTAGGACACTATTAAAGACCAAGTTATATGTAAGATTAATAGATGGCACAGAAAAATCTATTTAAGGGAAATAACAGATCTTGGGAAAGGTATGGACATCGAAGTACAGGTCACATTTAGAACTCCAAATAAACTTAATCAGCACAGAATATTTCCTTGTCAGATTATAGTTAAGTTACTAAAAGTACAGAACAAAGAAAGCCTATTAAAAGCTTCAAGAAATAAGTGCCAAGTCATGAAGAAAGCCAAAGCTATCAGAAAAAAACAGACTTCACAGCATAAAACATAAAGGCCAGGAGATCAAGGGATGACATATTTCATGCCCTGAAAGAAAATAACTACCAAACTAGATCAGTATACGAGCAAAGTTATGAAGACTTTCTAAGATAAATTAAAAACTAAAGGAATTTATGATCATCAAACAAGCATTATAGAAAATAGTTAAAGGAAACCAATATTCAGAAAAGGAAGCAAAATAAACATAATCATGAGAGCATGGGAAAGAATAAATTTCACTAGAAGAACAGATAAGTAAAAAAGAAACTAAGAAAGAATCAAACAATATTAATTCAGTAATTTTTCAAGCCCTAAGATGAATAAGAGAAAGAAACAAACAGATTCTTTAAACTACCAGAAAAAAATGATCGTCAATAGTACATACCTTCCAATAATAACTCAAAGTGTAAATGGTCTTAATTCTCCAATTAAAAGATGCAGGATGGCTGAAACTGTATCAAAACAAAACAAGGCCCAAAAACCTGCTGCCAGCAAGAAACTTACCAGGCTTGCAAAGATAAACACTGACTGAAAGTGAAAGGATGGAAAATGATATTCTAGGAAAAAGGAATCTGTAAGCAAGCAGGAGCATCTATATAATATCCAACATAATACACTTCAAGACAAAATCAGTCAGAAGAAACAAGGAAGGTCCTTACAAATTGGTAGAGGGAACAATTCATCAAGAAGATACAATCATGGTATATATATATATATATATATACATTGACTATTAGAGCATTCAATTTTATAGAACAAACACTACTGGATATAAAGGTAGAGATAGGCCCCCATACAATTGTAATGAGTGAATTCAACACCCCTGTCCCACAAACAGATAGAACACCTAGATTAAATTTAAAAATCAGAGTGATGCTACACTATCAATCAAATGGACAGCAGACATCTACAGAGTATTCCATCCTACACCAGATAATATACATTCTTCTCATTGGCTCATGGAAAATACATTGTATTTTAAGTCATAAAGCAACCCTAAACAAATGCTTAAAAACTAAAATAATTTTTTGCATCTTATCAGACCACAATGGAATAAAACTAGAAATCAGCAGCAAGGAAAACTATAGAAACAATGCAAATACATGAAGTCTAAACATTACACTTTTGAACAAGAGTGGTCACTGAAAAAAGAGGTGTGAGAAGAGAGTTAAACATTTCTAAAATCAGTGGAAATGGAAACAACATATCAGAATCTGTGGAATACAGTGAAAACAGTCAGAAAAGTTTATAGCTATGAGTACCTACATCAAAAATTAGAGTAGTCTCAAATAACAAAATAGATGATGTACCTCAAGGTCACAGAAAAAAAAAAAACAGCCCAACTCAAAATCAGCAAAAACAAAGAATTAAGTCAGAGCAGAAATAAATGAATTAGAGATCAAATGATGAATACAAAGGATTGATGAAACAAAAAGTTGGTTTTTTGAAAAGATAAGCAAGATTGACAAATCCCCATCAGTAATACATGAAATATAAAGGAAAAATGACTTACATTGAGAAAAATAAGGCCAAAACTGAAAGAAGTTTATACTAACAATAGCACAATATCACTATCTTCCTATTAAGACAGTGAACTCACTCTCTGATAAGGACAACAAAATTTTTATTCACTTTCTTATGTTCATCACAAGAATAGAAGCTAGGCATATGTGATCCCAGTAAATGACTTTTTTTGAAAACATACTGGCAGATTCCTTGTCTAGCAGCAACCCAGAGGCTCCTTGCTAAACTCCATCAGGTGGCTTTTCTTCTGCTGCAGGTCTGCTTCCTTCAGTTGTCCCTCCAGCCCCAGATGAGGATTAAGTCCTTGGCTGTACTCTGAGAACACCCATAAAACTTCTTGGCTGCTTTAAGAACCAGCTCAAATTAGGGCTTTTTCCAAGATGGCAACTAGAGGGAGGAAGCAGATAGCATGTGTTCCTTAAATTAAAAATTTTGCTGAGATGCTGGAGACACACCAGACAGGAAAAACCACCAAGAAGAGACAAAACTCTGACACCTCTGCACACCCAGCCTGCACAAAGCTTTCCTCACGCCACGGTATATGGAGAAACCAGGAGGGCTCGCATGCCACCAGGCACCAGCTCCTAACCCGCTTGGGACATGCTGAACAACAGAACTACTACTCAAACACCAACAGCAGGACTGCATGCTGAAGAAGTAAAACCAGAAACAGAAATATTAAGGCTGAAATTTTATTGCATTTGAACCCGGGTTTCCTTTATTTTTCCTTCTTTCCCTGTCTCTCTAATGCCTGTTTAACTCACTGCTGATTAGTATACTGTCTCTCCCTGTTTATTTCTTTGGCTCTGTGTTTTTTTCCTTCTCCTTTCTTTTTTCTTTACCTTCTTTGCTTTCTTTCTCCTCTTACCCTTCTACTCCAGATACCATCATTTTTATTATTAATGGCTAGACAATACTAAGTTACACACAGTACAAGGACAGTAACAATATCAAGTGGAATGATGGGAAGATGGAAAAAAGATGGAAACCATATTCCCCCCAATAATAAATAAGTACAGGAACCAGAGGAAAATGAAGAAAACAGAAGCCCATGTCCAGACTCCAACAAAACAAAGATAAATGATGACAAAGAACCCAACGAAGCCCACAAGAACAATCTGAAAGAAGAAATCCTACAGGTAATCAATGAGAACTTTATAGAGATGATACTGGATATGGTCAACCAAAATGTACAAGAGACACTCAAGAAATACCAGGACAACAAAAATAGAGAATTTGAGAAAGCACAAGAACAAATAAAAGAAACTACAGAAGCACTCTATAAACACCAAAGTGAAACAAACAATACCATAAATAGGGAGATAAATGAACTCAGGACAAAAACAGACAATATTAAAGAGGAAGTGACTCAAGAAATGGAAAACCTCAGGAAAAAAAAAAAGAGAAATGCAAAACAAAATGGAAAGCCAAGCCAGCAGATTAGAACAAGCAGAAGACAGAATATCAGAACTCAAAGATGAAATGGTAATTAAGTGAAAAACTGAAGAACTACTAGTTAGATAATTCAAGACCTGTGAAGGGAACATGCAAGAATTCAACAAAACCATCAAAAGACCAAACCTGAGAGCCATGGGCATTGAAGAAGGAGAAGAGGTGCAAGCAAAGGGAATGAGTAATATATTCAATAAAATAATAACAGAAAATTTCCCAAATCTAGAGAAATCTATTCCCATACAGATGCAAGAGGTGTCCAGAACACCAAACAGACCAGACCAAAATAGATCTACCCCATGGCATATTATCATTTAAACAACAAGCACAGAGTATAGAGAAAGAATATTGAAGGCTGGAAGAGAGAAAAAACAAGTAACTTACAAAGTAAACCCATCAAAATCACAGAAGATTTCTCAACAGAAACATTAAAAGCAAGAAGAGCATGGGGTGAAGTCTACTGGGCACTGAATGAAAATACCTTCAACCCAAGGATACTCTACCCAGCAAAGCTATCATTCCAAATTGATGGCGCAATAAAACTCTTCCACAATAAGCAGAAACTAAAACAATATGTGACCACAAAGCCACCACTACAAAAGATTCTTCAAGGGATTCTACACACAGAAAGTGAAACCCAACATAACCATGAAAGGGCAGGCAGTACCAAACCACAGGAGAAGAAAAAGCAAGAAAGTAGAGAGTAACATCAATTTAGCTACACACAATAAAACCCACAAACAACTAAGACAACTAAATGATAGGAATCACCATATACCTATCAATACTAACACTTAATGTTAACGGACTTAATTCCCCCATCAAAAGGCACCGTTTGACAAAATGGATTAAAAGGGAAGCTCCAACAATTTATTGCTTACAGGAGACCTATCTCATCAATAGAAATAAGCATAGGCTTAGGATGAAAGGCTGGAAGAAAATTTACCAAGCCAATGGCCCCCCAAAACAGGCAGGAGTAGCAATACTTATCCGGACAAAGTAAATGTCAAACCTACATTGATCAAATGAGATAAAGAAGGACATTCCATACTAATAAAAGGGGAAATAGACCAAAAGGAAATAACAATTATCAACCTATATGCATCCAATGTCAACTTACCCATTTCATCAAACACACCCTGAAGGACCTAAAAGCATATATTAATTCCAATACAGTGGTAGAGGGAGACTTTAATACTCCCCCTATCACCAATAGATAGATCATCCAAACAAAAAATCAATAAAGAAATCCTAGACCTAAAACACACCATAGAGCAAATGGACCGAGTTCATGTCTACAGAACATTTCATCCAACTTCTACACAATATACATTTTTCTCAGCAGCCCACAAAACCTTCTCCAAAATTGATCATATCCTAGGGCAAAAAGCAAGCTCAGCAAATATAAGAAAACAGAAATTATACCATGCATACTATCTGATCACAATGCATTAAAACTAGAACTCAACAACAAAAATAATAACAAAAATATGTAAGCAGCTGGAAACTGAAAAACACATTGCTTAATGACCAATGGGTCATCGATGAAATAAAAGAGGAAATTAAAAGGGTCCTGGAAGTTAATGAAAATGAAAACACAATCTACTGGAACCTATGGGACACAGCAAAGGCAGTCCTGAGAGGAAAGATTGTAGCCATGAGTGCATATATTAAAAAGACTGAAAGATCTCAAATCAATGATCTAATGATACATCTCAACTCCTAGAAAAACAAGAACAAGCAAATCCCAAAACAAATAGAAGGAGAGAAATAATAAAAATGAGAGCTGAAATCAATGAAATAGAAATCAAAAAAACTATACAAAGAATTAATGAAACAAAAAGTTGGTTCTTTGAAAAAATAAACAAGATCGACAGACCCTTGGCAAACCTGACTAAAATGAGGAGAGAAAAAACCCAAATTAGTAGAATCAGGAATGAAAAAGGGGAGATAACAACAAACACCATGGAAGTCTAGGAAATCACCAGAGATAACTTTGAGACCCTATATTCTAATAAATATGAAAATCTTAAAGAAATGGATAGATTTCTAGATTCTTATGATCATCCAAAACTGAACCAAGAGTAAATTAATCACCTGAATAGATCTATAACACAAAATAAAATTGAAGCAGCAATAGAGTCTCCCAAAAAAGAAAAGTCCAGGACCTGAAGGATTCTCTGCTGAATTCTATCAGACATTTAAAGAAGAACTAATACCAACCCTCCTTAAACTGTTCCACAAAATAGAAAGAGAAGAAAAACTGCCTAACACATTTTATGAAGCCATTATTACACTCAACCCAAAACCAGGCAAAGACACCTCCAAAAGGGAGAGTTATAGGCCACTCTCTTTAATGTACATTGATGCAAAAGTACTCAATAAAATAACATCAAGCCAAATTCAACAACACATCAAAAAGATCATTCACCATGACCAAGTAGGCTTCATCCGAGGAATGCAGAGTGGTTCAACATACGAAAATCAATAAATGTAATACAGCACATTAACAGAAGCAAAGACAAAAACCACTTGACCTTCTCAATAGATGCAGAAAAAGCCTTTGATATGATCCAACACCATTTCATGATAAAAGCTCTAAGAAACCAGGACTAGAAGGAAAGTACCTCAACATTATAAAAACTATGTATGACAAACCTACAGCCATCATTATACTTACTGGGGAAAAACTGAATCCATTCCCTCTAAAATCAGGAACAAGACGAGGATGCCCACTATCTCCACACCTATTCAACATAATACTGGAATTCATTGACAGAGCAATTAGGCAAGGAGAAGGATTAAAAGGAATACAAATAGGTAAAGAGATGGTCAAACTATCCCTATGTGCACATGACATGATCCTATACCTTAAAGACCCAAAAAACTCTACTCAGAAACTCCTAGACACCATCAATAGCTATAGGAAGGTAGCAGGATATAAAATCAACATAGAAAAATCATTAGCATTTCTATACACTAATAATGAACAAACTGAAAAAAGAATATGTGAAAACAATTCCATGTACAGTAGCTTCAAATAAAATCAAATACCTAGGAATAAACTTAACAAAAGATGTGAATGACCTCTATAAGGAAAACTATAAACCCATAAAGAAAGATTGAGGAAGACTATAGAAGGTGTAGAGATCTCCCATGTTCATGGATAGGTAGAATCAACATAGTAAAAATGGCTATACTACCAAAAGCAATCTACATGTTTAATGCAATTCCCATCAAAATCCCAATGAAGAAGAATGAAATCTTATCATTCTCAAGTAAACGGATGGAACTGGAGAACATCATGCTGAGCGAGGTTAGCCAGACCCAGAAGACCTAAAATCGTATGTTTTCCCTCATATGCAGACTTTAGATCAAGGGCAAACACAACAAGGGGATAGGACTTTGATTACATGATAAGGCGAGTGCAAACAAGGGAGGTATGAAGATAGGTAGGTAACCTCCCCCCCAAAAAAAGATCACATTTATTGTCTTCAATGCAAAGGAACTAATGCAGAAACTTTAAAGCAACAGAGGCCAATAGGAGAAGGGGACTAGGAACTAGAGAAAAGGTTAGCTCAAGAAGAATCAGTTTAGAAAGCAACACATATATACATGGAAGCAAAACTAGGAATCTCCCTATATAGCTATCCTCACCTCAACTAGCAAAAATCCCTGGTTCTCCTAATTAATGTTTATACTCTTTCTTCAACAAAATTAGAGATAAGGGCAAAATAGTTTCTGCTTGGAAGTGAGTGGGTTGGGGGGAGAGGGAGTGGGTGGAGGGGTAAGGGAGGGAGCGGGGGAAGGGAGAAGTAATGACCGAATCACTGAATGCACATATGAATAAACGAAAAAAAGAAAATACACTGGCAATTAAAAGAGACCTTTCACATTATCCAACCACCGAACAGCTGACTCTCTGGCACCAAAGCCCACATTCTTCTCATATAATGTACTGTATTTCAATAAGTTACCTCTCTCCCCAGTACTCTGCTCCCATTATCCTTCAAAAGAAGTGTAGACATTTCTTACACAGATCCTTTATGAAAGCTCTGAGCATAACTAATACTCTCGTGGTTTTATGAAGAGAATTCAATAAGCTACACAGCAATCTGAAAGATAATGCAGGAATAATAGGCTGGTATTCCTTGGCTAGCTTCTCTCAGTCGGCAATCATCTAAGGCTTGAGATAGAAATTATTTGGCCAAACATTATAAGCTAAGCTCAAAAGCAAATATCTACAAATCAATGTTATCTAAAATCAAATGTGCAAATTCAAAAATTTTTTGTTATAAAAATAAAAGCCTGGCTAGTATTCTTGCTTTCATGAAAGGCTACTCCATATCCATTAGTAGCATCAAACTAAAGGGAAAACCAACTAATCATGAAGTCACAAATAAGCCATCTGGCCCCTTTCAAGAACTACTCATCCGAAGTATTTTTCTAACTAATTTAATGGGTCCTGTCACATCTTAAAAAACTATTCAGAGTTAAGTAAGGACTTCCTGAGATATGAATGATTCAGCAGTACTATCTTTATCTAAAGGATTATGCATAATATTCATGTTCCAATATAGTTAAGAAAGATTTTTTTTTAAAGTGTATTTCACCTTTTAATTTGAAGACACACAGCCTCTGAAGAACCTAAAACAATGTATGGCAACAATTCAGTTTCATCCTGGATAATTACAGAATAACCAATTAAACTTTCTGATTATTTCCTTTAAAAAATATTTAAGAAACTGATCTCCCAAAACCTTAGCATGATGTAATGGCATCTAAGAAAGCTCACAAAGACAAGAATTTGTTTCACATAGCCCATACGTAATACACATTTATAAGCCAGTTTTATCAGGCTCTTCAGTGAACGATGGAGCTGAAAAGGTGGTGTGGCCCAGTGACATTTGAGCTGCCATAATGTAGAAGCACAACATATCACTCATGGATTTGTGGTGATACTGTGTAAAGAAACCTATCACACTGCCAGTCCTATAAAAGTACAACACAGTTACATGCTGTATATAATAACTGACAATAGTAATAAATGACCACATCAATGGTTTATGTATTTATTATAGTATACTTTGTATCACTTTTTAGAGGTACTCCTACTTATAAAAACAAAGTTGACCTTAAAACAATGAGCAAGGATAGCTATACAGAAATATTCCTAGCATTGCTTTCATGTACACGTGTTACAACCCATGTTGATTCATCTCTAACTGATCTTTACACTGGTTACTGATCCCCTTCTCATGATAACCTCTGTTGCTTTAAGGTTTCTGTATTAGCTCCTCTGGAGTGGGGACATCAAATGCTTTCATGTTTTGGATTTTCTACCTATTTCTATATCACCCGTATGTGCTCTCCCCTTGTCATGTGATCCCAGTCCAACAACATTGCTGCATTTGCCCTAGATCTAAAGTCTGCATATGAGGGAGAACATATGATTTTTGGTCTTCTGAGCTTGGTTGACCATTTACCTGCAAATGATAAGATTTCATTTTTCTTCATGGCTGAGTAAAATTCCATTGTGTACAAGTACCACATTTCCTTGATCCATTCATCAATAGTGGGGCATCTTGGTTGTTTCCATAACTTGGCTATTGTGAATAGTGCTGCAATAAACATGGATGTGCAGGTGCCTCTGGAGTAACCTGTGTTGCAGTCCTTTGGCTTTGTCTTCCTTATTATGCTTGTCTCTTTTCTTCAACAAAATTAGTGATAAAGGCAGAACAGGACCTGCCTGGAACTGAGAGGGGAAGGGGGGAAGAGGGTGGCAGAGGGGGGGAGGGGGGAGTAATGACCCAAACAATGTATGCACATGTGAATAAATGAATAATTTTAAGAAAAGAAATTGACTTTATCATGTTGTATCAATTTTTTGATATGTTGTTGAATTTTGTTTGCCAGTATTTTATTGAGAATTTTTGCATCTAAATTCATTAAAAGAGATTGTCCTATGATTCTCAAAAAAAAAAAAAAAAAAACCAACCAACCAAACAAACAAAAAACCAGTGAGCAGCTTTTTGCCAGCAGCAGTCTCATATATCTCATGTTTGCTGTGTCTCTTGATTGATCAGGAGGCCTGTGGAGTAAATGGCTTATATCATCCAGGTTAGTGTAAGTACAGTCCACATTCACACAATGAGGAAATCACCTGATGATGCATTTTTCACAGTGTATCCTGATCATTAAGAATTGTGGGACTGTATAATAAGCCCACCTTATTTGTAGATTTATTGCACATAGTTTTAACTAAGCATTGTAAAAAAATAATTTTTTCAAAATCAAAAGAAATTTCAAATTCTATATGCATATCATGCAGCTCAGTGACATGGAGAAGCTCTCAGTGAGCTCCTTGTTATTGTCAGTTGTGTTTAAACAATTGTGTTTGCTGAATGTTCTCCTGGCCTTAATTTTGTGAGCATATGCCTCCCAGAAAGCAAATGATGTCTAAAAAGCAAGGTAAAAGTTGTGATAATCTTTCTAAGCCAAAAAAATCACATAATATGCTTAATTTAAATGGTAACATGAAATTTTTAGGTTTGTTGAAAGGCAGCATGTCTTTAGTAAAAGTTGGGCAGATATATGGGAAAAATGAATCAAGCATCTACAATATTTGAGATAAAGGATAGGAAGTAAGATCTAGTTTTGGGTGAGCACTATTAATGCGTGTGATGGTAATTTCGTGACAGTAATGTAGCCTACTCCATGTGACTTCAAGTAATGGATAATCAGACTTACTACACATATGATAGAATTGAATTTGATTAATTTTAGAGCACTGAACTCTATGTATGCTACGCACCCATGATTTCTCCTCAACAGCTCTCCTTGCATATATCCTCAGATACCAAGGACCTACTGCATAGTACTTTGTGTGTGTTTTTGTTTTTTAAAGAGGTCTCATAATTTTACAATCTCATCTCCTCTATGCATTTACTATAAAGTATTTCTCAGTTCCTTCTTGATGGAAGATATAACCAACTATATGTTTCATTAATATTCATATGAGCCAAACTGCCAAATTTTCATATTGCACATAAATACATATTTCAAAACTTAACCTCTACTTATCTAGATATGAAAAACAGCTCTTAAACAAGATATGAAATTAATGACCAAAAATACAAATATTTTAAAATAAATGCTAAGAGAACTTTGACATTTGTTAAATGTTCCTGAAGCTTTGCTAGCTGAGTTAATTTTCCCATACATGAGCCTTTGACAACATTAATAATAACAGTGCCATATGATTTTAAACAATTGTGCTAGGCAACAGTAATATATATTATTGATATATTAAATGGTGAGTAATGTTCTTAAGATTTGACAACTTTACAAACTTTTATTGATTCACTCATAAACATTTATTTAGTATCAACTATATTTGCCAACTCTTTGAAGTGTTGGGAATTTAACAGTGAAAAACGAAGTCAAGAAGTCAGCACCCACAGGGAGGTGGTTGCTCACACCTGTAATCCTAGCTGCTTTGGAGGCTGAGATCAGGAGAATCGAGGTTCAAGGCCAGCCTACACAAATAGTTTTTGAGACCCCCATCTCGAAAATAACCAGAGCAAAATGGACTGGAGGTGTGGCTCAAGTGACAGAGTTCTTGCTTTGTAACTCCAAAACCTGAGTTCAAATCCCAGTCCCAACAACAACAAAAGTTAGCACCAAGCTGCGGGTGTGGTAAAGCAACTTCCTAGTACCAGTTCCTGAGTTAAAACCCTGTACTGCCCCCCAACAAAAGTCAGTGCCACCCCTATATACATCAATGGGTAGAATCAATCATCAGCAAATGTAATGAAAATATCAAATCATGAGAAGTGTTCTGATGAAACTAAAACAAGATGATACTGTAGCAGCCAGCATTTCTGAGATGATATTTAAAATGAGAACTGAATGTTATGTGGGGCAGACACTAAAGATCTGGAGAAAGAAGCTTTCAGATGGAGAGAACAGCCCTGCAAGGATCCTAGGATAGAAAAAATGAGTTGGGGCATAATATATTCTGAGCAAGGGTAAGCTTGGTAGAGATGAGGTAAGTAGAAGTAAGTCTTGAAGCTAAGATAAAGATTTAATTATGGTCTAAGTACACATTTTTTGTTTTGTTTTGATATTTAGTTATGTAAAGTTTAAATCCATAGGTAAGAATAGAGCAAAATGAATCCCTATGCATTACTCACCACCTAGTTCCATCAATTACCAATTCATAGCCAGTCTTGTTTAATTTATAACCTTCTCTTCCATAGTCATATTTTTACCATATATCACTAAAACATAAAGACTCTTCTTGTAAACATGGTCACAGACTTTATAAACTATAGGTTATCTTTTCTACTTTTCTTTTTTTGTGTATTACAATTTATTTGTTGAAAAACTGGGCTGTTTGTCCTATAGGATTTTTCATACTCTGGATTTGCTGACTGCATTCTCACAGTGTCATCTAACATGTTTTTTTTTTTTTGCTTCATGCATTTTCTATAAACTGGTAGTTAAAATCTGGAGGTTTAATCAGACTGAAGCTTGAATTTTATCAAGACTACTCCATAGTTTGTTATGGAGTTCCATCAGGAGACAGATAATATACAATGATTTCTCGAGCTTTTGCTCTCGCTCCCACTCTCTCTGACATTACAAGTGAGCAATATACTCATCCCCAAACCAAACAAAGACATCTCTAAAAAGGAGAGCTACAGGCCAATTTCCTTAATGCACATCAATGCAAAAATCCTCAATAAAATAATGGCAAACCAAATTCAACAACATATCAGAAAGATCATTCACCATGACCAATTCGGCTTCATCTCAGGGATGCAGGGGTGGTTCAACATATGCAAATCTATAAATGTAATACAGCACATTAATAGAAGCAAAAACAAAAACCACTTGATCATCTCAATAGATGCAGAAAAACCCTTCGATAAGATCCAACACCACTTCATGTTAAAAGCTCTAAGAAAACTAGGAATAGAAGGAATGTACCTCAACATTGTAAATGCTATATATGACAAACTTATCATCAACCTGATACTTAATGGTGAAAAACTGAAATCATTTTCCCTAAAATCAGGAATGAGACAAGGGTGCCCACTATCCCCACTCCTATCAACATAGTCCTGGAATTCCTAGCCAGAGCAATTAGGAAAGAAGAAGAAATAAAAGGAATATAAATAGGTAAAGAAACTGTCAAAAACCCCTATTTGCAGATGATATGATCCTATACCTTAAAGACCCAAAAAAACTCTACCCAAAAACTCCTAGACACCATAAACAAGGTGGCAGGATACAAAACCAACTTACAAAAACCATTAGCTTTTCTATACACCAATAACAAACAAACTGAGAAAGAATATAAGGAAACAATTCTATCTGCAATAGCTTCAAAAAAAATCAAATACCTAGGAGTAAACTTAACAAAGGATGTGAATGGCCTCTACAAGGAAAACTACAAACCACTGAAGAAAGAGATTGAGGAAGACTACAGAAGGTGGAGAGAGCTCCGGTGCTCATGGATCGGTAGAATCAACATAGTAAAAATGTCTATACTCTCAAAAGCAATCTACATGTTTAATGCAATTCCCATCAAAATCCCAATAACATTAATCACAGAGTTTGAAAAATCTACCCTAAAGTTCATTTGGAAACACAAGAGACCACAAATAGCCAAGGCAATACTCAGAAAAAGAGCAATGCTGGCGGTATCACAATACTGGACTTCAAACTATATTACAAAGAAATAGCAATGAAAACTGCATGGTACTGGCACAAAAACAGACACGAAGACCAGTGGAACAAAACAGAAGACCCAGATATGAAACCACACAACTATACTCACCTTATTTTTGACAAAGGTGCCAAAAACATACGATGGAGAAAAGACAGCCTCTTCAACAAATGTTGCTGGGAAAAGTGGTTATCCGTCTACAAGAAACTGAAACTAGATCCATGTCTATCACCCTGTACTAGTATCAACTCAAAGTGGATCAAGGACCTAAATATCAGACCTGAAACTCTGAAGTTACTATAGGAAGGAGCAGGAAACACTCTGAAAGTAATAAGTATAGGCAAGGACTTACTCAATAGAACCACAGCATGTCAGCAACTAAGAGAAAGAATGGTCAAATGGGACTTCATAAAACTAAAAAGCTTCTGCTCAACAAAAGAAATGGTCTCTTAATTGAAGAGACTACCCACAGAGTGGGAGAAAATATTTGCCAGCTATACATCAGTCAAGGGACTGATAACCAGAATACACAGGGAACTTAAAAAACTAAACTCTCCCCAAATCAATGAACCAATAAAGAAATGGGCAACTGAACTAAACAGAAGTTTCTCAAAAGAAGAAATTCAAATGCCCAAAAAACACATGAAAAAATGCTCACCATCTCTAGCCATAAAGGAAATGCAAATCAAAACCACACTAAGATTCTACCTCACCCCTGTTAGAATAACCATCATCAAAAACACCACTGACGACAGGTGAACAGGTGTTGGCAAGGATGTGGGGAAAAAGGAGCCTCTTATACACTGCTGCTGGGAAGGTAAACTAGTGCAACCACTCTGGAAAAATATTTGGAGGCTTCTTAAAAATCTAAACATAGATCTGCCATGTGATCCAGCCATCCCACTCCTGGGGATATAACCAAAGGAATGCAACACAGGTTACTCCAGAGGCACCTGCACACCCATGTTTATTGCAGTGCTATTCACAATAGCCAACTTATGGAAACAACCAAGATGCCCCACTATTGATGAATGGATCAAGAAAATGTGGTACTTAAACACAATGGAGTTTTACTCAGTTATGAAGAAGAATGAAATCTTATTATTCTCAAGTAAATGGATGGAACTGGAAAACATCTTTCTGAGCAAAGTTAGCCAGGCTCAGGAGACCAAAAATCGTATGTTCTCCCTCATATGCAGACTTTAGATCTAGGGCAAATACAACAATGTCGTTGGACTTGGGTCACATGCTAAGGGGAGAGCACATACAGGAGAAATAGGGAAAGGTAGGAAACCCAAAACATGAAAGTGTTTGATGTCCCCACTGCAGAGGAACTAATACAGAAACCTTAAAGCAACAGAGGTCAATATGGGAGGGGGATCAGGAACTAGTGAAAAGGTCAGTTAGAGATGAATCAGTTTGGGTTGTAACACACGTGTGCATGGAAGCAATGCTAGGACTCTCTCTGTATAGCTCTCCTTATCTCAACTAGCAAAAACACTGTCTTTCTTATTATTGCTTATGTCTTCTCTTCAACAAAATTAGAGATAAGGGCAGAACAGATTCTACCTGGAAGCGAGGGAGGGGAGAGGGGAGGGGAAAGGGGTGGAGGGCAGGGGGGAGAAATGGCCCAAACAATGTATGCACATGTGAATAAATGAATAAAAATTTTTTTAAAAAGTGAGTAATACTAATACTTAAGGGTCATACAATGCTTGTAGTGAAATTCTATTCCTGTTTCCTTACAGTCTGAAATATTTTTATAGAGAAAAACTTTCCCTCAGCCTTACCAAGTAATTTGGTTAGGAGTTGAAAGTAAATGGTTAGATGAAAAGCAGAATGCTTGATTCTCTTAATGTTCAAGTTTTCTAACAAATGAGTCGCTTACTTGGCACACCGGAGTGTTTAAGCAGGGAAATTTTTAAAGATCATTCTGGATACTGTTTGGAAAACAGAGTGATACTTAAGAAAGCAAGCAAGAATGACTACTTGGGAGGCTTCTGCAGTTTTCTAAATGAGAAATTGTATTAGAATGGTACAGAAGATTAAGAGTAGTAGAAAGATTTTGGATTGAATATATTTAAAAAGTAAAGTCTAGAAAACTTTATATATAATATGATAATTTATATATATACAGGCCTGGGTATATAACTCAGTGGCAGAGTACCTGTCTAGCATGCGTGAGGCCCTGGGTTGGATCCCCAGAACCACATTAGGAAAGGCAAAAAAGAATCCTAGGTATTTGTCCTGAGCAACTTGATTTATGTGAAACACAGGGAGGAACAGATTGAGGGAAAAAAAAAATCACTGATTTTCATTTCATGGATGGAATTCAATCAATGTTTAGAAAATCATTATTACTATCTGTCTGTAATCCTGACAAAGAATAATTACAATTTTCAAAAAGTAAAAATAAAATGCCATTTCATGTTTTTCTATAAATAATATGTTTGGATGAAATGAAAGCAAAGTCAGGATTAATTTCTTTTTTTTTTGCTGCACTGGGGTTTGAACTCAGGGCCTCACACTTGCTAGGCAGGTGCTGTACCACCTGAGCCACCCTGGAAGTTGTGTTTTGTGTTGGATATTTTCAAGACAGGGTCTCTTGAACTATTTGCCTAGGGTTGGCTTCGAACTGTGATCCTCCTGAGTAGCTAGGATTACAGGTAAGAGATACCAGTGCCTGGCTCTAATTTCTCCCTTTTAACCTGAGCTAATTTTCTCACTTTCTGCCCCATTGTATATATATTAACAAAAGACATGCTAGGTAAAAACACTGTAAAAGACAGCAATAAATATTATTTTAACTTGACTGATGATCATTCCCTCACATTAGCTAAAAGAGCAGCATAAATAAGGACGGGAAAAGAAGCTAGAATGTATAATGAAGGAGAAACAAAGATCAAAACCAATAACCAGTTAATTAATATAACCAATTAATCTTGAGAGAAGATGAGAATATCAATTCACTTTTTAGAAACTAATCTTCGAGTTTCCCATTTCTACATGAGGACTAATAATTCAAATTGTCCAGTGGAGTTTCCCTTGCCTTTTCCTAACAAAATAAGAGGAAGAATATAGAAAGTTTAAGAGAGAAGGGAAAGGAAGAGCTCAATCTCAACATATCACCAACATTTAAGAGAGAAGGGAAAGAGAGAGCTCAACCTCAACATATCACCAACAAAAACAATTAATATTATCTTCTAAATGACCATGTTTCTAAAGCTATGTCATTTAAATTTCATACAGAAAAGGAGTATCAGATTTGTCACAAATAATTTCTATATATAAATAATTTAGCTATCATTCCACTTTGATGATATACATTTGTAGAATATTTGACTAACTGGTAAGATTAAAAAGGACAAATGAATTCACTCCTATATAATGAATTATTCATAAATAAATTACATTCTGGTGCTGAAGACATGACTCAAGCAGTATAGTGCCTGCCTAGCAAGCATGAAGCCCTGAGTTCAGCCCAAATACCATCAAAACAATGATATTGTAGATAATAGTTGAACAAATCCTATGGATTTCCATTGGGTCTTAAAATTATATTTGTGTATAAATATGTTATTTATGGCATGGGTTTTGCTGTTGTTGGTTGGTTGGTTGGTTGTATTTTGGTAGGACAGGGTTTGAACTCAGGGCTTGTGTTTGCAGAGCAGACACTCTACCACTTGAGCCACACCTCCAAGTCCATTTTGCTCTGGATATTTTTGGAGATGGGGGAGTCTCGCAAATTATTTGCCTAGGCTGGCCTTCAACTGTGATCCTCCCAATATCAGCCTCCCAAGTAGCTAGGATTACAGGAGTAAACCGTAGCACCCAGCAAAAAGGTTGGTTTTTTGTTTGTTTGTTTTGCTTTTTTGGGTATACTGGGATCTGAACTCAGGGTCTCACACTTGCTAGGCAGGTGCTCTACCACTTGAAGCTATAAGCTCTGATTATATTTCCCAATATCAAAATTGCCCCTGATAATTGGACCTACTGACTTATTCTTCAGGAGTAAAAGAAATAGCTGTGCCAATTGCAAACAAAACTACAAAGTGAGAAAACAGGATAAGCACAAATAAAATTTCAAACACCAAAAATGTAGATCAAATATTTCAGTAACTGGAGAGAGAGTTCTTACACCTAGGAGACCTGCTAAAAGAAAGGAGGCTGCGTTTATTTACAAAGACTTAATTAAAAGTGAGCATATTTAAGCTATGTCTGAAGAAAGAAAAGATTTTACATGATCTTTCAAATGTATTGTGTACGTGAAAATATATATAGTATAATATATATATTATACTATGTAGAGCAAAAAATATTGTGAATTCTGAGTACTACATTTTACACATAATTAAGTGCTTTGTGCTTCTGTGTATTTTTCTTACTCAGAATCATCATGAATATTTAAATGCAAATTAGTTCCATCAAATATCTTCATAGATGACAAATTATATTGTGAATATCAATTATTCAAAAATGCATAGTCACATTTCCAAACTGTTTGTTTAAACTAAAAATGTACAAACACAGACGATATATCTATTAAGATTATTTAAAATACAATATAGGCTCTTTATGTATATGACCTAAGGCCTCAAAGATCTTTTTTCTTCTCCTCGTCCCCCTCCTCCTCCACTTCTTCCTCCTCATTCTCTATTTAAATGCTAAGTCTTCTCCCAAATAAATAAGTGATAATTTCTTCAACATCTATCTACTATATTATATTTAATCTGGATAAGGTAAGAAATGGAATTATGATTTAGCCTAACAATAGCTAGGCACCTATTTTCATTCTTTGGTTTTTTTTTTGTTTTTTTTTTTTTTTTTTTTGGTTTCTGTAGTGTTTTTTTTTTTTTTTGAGACAGGGTCTTCCCAGGTAGCCCAGGATAGCCTTGAACTCATGATGCTCCAGCCTCAATCTCCTGCATGCTGGAGTTACAGGCCTGCACTACCAAGCCTCAATATCATTCCCTTCATCTTAATCCTCTCCTTCCCCCTCCTCCTCATACTGGGGATTGAATCTAGAACCTTGCACATACTAGGCAAGGGTTCTACCACTTAAGCCATCCCCAACCCTTTTGTTTTGTATTTTTGAGCTAGGATCTCACTAACTTTGCCCAGGCTGGCCTCAAACTTGAGATCTTCTGCCTACACCTCCTAAGTAGTGTGGATGACAAGCATGACCTACCATGCCTAGCTTCCCTCAATCTAATTGGTATTCCTTTGACCTCCTCTCAAAAATACTCAGTGCTACTCTCAGCTATGAGAATCAGTGTAATGTAGTTGCTAAAAGTCGATAGAATGTAACCCTAATTGCTTTAAATGAGTAGAGACATACAGTCCCAGAATTTTAAGAATTATCTGATCCTGGAGAAACTTCTCCCACTGCTTAAAGTATACAGTATCCAACCTGGCCAAGGTTCCCATATTCACACACAAGAAATATTTAAGAATCTTAAAATGTATAGTAAATTCAAAATTAAAACAAAAGAACTGCCCGAAAGAGGATATCATCACAACCTGCAGTAAGGAACATTCACACATACCTGCTTACCAGAGTTGTGTAAAACATCAAGTTATTACTCAGACCCAGACACCACTAAAGGACCACTGAGAATGTGAGTCTCCAAATCTTTTACCAAGGCATTCATTCCCTTTGCTTTTACTTTATTCAATAGATCTTTACACTAGCTTATGATCTTTAAATGGACACCTGAAATTATATCACTTACACCTTAAAATAATAATTTCTTAATAAGATATGTGAATACAGTAATCTGCAAAATACATGCAAATTAAATTTTAAGATGAGAAGGCATTCTGCATGCAGTGATTCTCCATCAAAATAGGGTCTTATTAAACTTAAGACATTTACTTTTCTTATTTTTGCTTCTCATACTCAACTCCCTTTCATAATGTCAAAGCAACGAAGGGAGGTTATTACCATGACAAGATCTTGGAGAAGTCAAGAAGAAATGCATGCATGAAACAAATAAACAATAGAAGAAAAGGAAAAAGAATAAGGAACTGAAGTATATAGACATGTATTGACGTAGATGTGGAAAACATCTGCCATTCTAACTCCTGAGATGCTGAGCAGCTTGAGGAATGGTATCATATAGGCACACAAGGCATTTAGGTTTGCTTCTTTGTGTACTATGGCACACGCTAAACATTTTCTGTTTTTAAGAATACTTCATCTTTATTTTTACATGGTCGTTCACATAAAAAACCTCTCCCAATTCCTCAAAAGTATTTTCTCTCTAGTGGTTAACTTTCCATACCCTTTCAAAAGAATGACTTTGTCATCCAAGAAATCTTTGGGTCAGAAAACATTAACACCCAGTTGAGAATGTCTATCATAAACTCACAACAGCACCAATCTGAAGAGTATGAGATTTCTGCCAGGATTGTTCAGCAACAAGGCTGTGAAAATGAAGAAACTGAAAAACAATTCTGATACAGGGATAGGTAACTGAAAAATAAAGAAGACAATGCTGAGAAATCTCTAAAGGGTAGAGATGAACTTCAGGTTTGGCAAAGAAGGATGCACTGTAAGTAGGAGACTGTTAGGAACAGAGAAAGTAAATATCGGGATCTGGAGTCCCACTGAGGTTAAATGGAGAACCAGCTGCATAAAGTGAGAGAGAGAAAGCTAGAAGGTTCAAGTCAGTGCAGGACTCAGAAAGAGAAGACTTAGAAATAAGAGAATACTGATGCAACAAAATCTAATGGATTACTGGAAGAGACTAGAGTTTAAAAAATTATAGATGTTAAGATGGAAGAATTAAGCAATGACACAGGATGATGACACAAGTCAGACTATAAGCTAGCTGCCAAAGCTACTGATAAATACTAAAGACTGGTCTAGAGCCTTAATGGTACTTACAACATAGTCCAGTGGCTTAGCCTAGAAGCCTGTTAACAATTTACAAGCTAAGGCTACATCCAAGGCCCAGTGAATCAGAATCTGCATTTCAACAACTCTAAGTGATTCCCACACAGAATCAAGTTTAAGAGCCACTGGTATATACGCCTTAATTAAAAATACAAAAGATAAGGATAAGCATTATCCTTGAAGGAGGAGGGGTTTTTTGTTTAGTTTTGTAGAACAGTTAAAGAAAACCTGTTTCATAGTGCCAGCAGAGAAACAGGAAAATATTAACATCTCTGTTTTAAAATTTTTGACATGATTTTATTACCCCTTTCCTCTACATTTCTTCAGGTTTCTCTTCTCTGTCTTAAGCTTTACTGGGGAGGACAGGCTTTATGTTTTTGTGTTAACTTCCCTTCAATTTCTTTTATAAACATATAGGATACTTCTAGTTTCTAGTCTGCCACTCAGTCCTAACAAATAAAAAGCTGAACAAACTGAAAAATCAACAACTCTTCTTATGCTCATAAAAGAAGTGAGATAACAGAGAAGAACACTTCCCCCAAAATTAGAGAGGTAAACAGACAGAGAATCACAATTGATCAGCGTAGAAACTTTAGAGCAGAAACCTTGCTGGGAACAAATGCAGGAGTGGGACAACCTAAATTGCAATTGACAAATTGTTGTGGACAAGTATTATGGTGAAAAACTCCAGGAGAATTCACACACTTTTAGAATTTTACATCCAGGAGATCACAGGTTTTTACATTATCTGTGGGGGAAAAAAATCTCCTAGGGAAAAGTAGCCATTTTGAAATGTACCAGAGCACTCTGTTCTAAAGAAGGTTCACCCTCAGAAGAAACTATTTTATGAGAACCTAACCTGCTGAGTTTGCATCACAGCCTAACACGCCAAATGGACTAGAAATACACAACTACAGTCCCCTTTAGACACTCTGTCCCACCTCTGAGCAGGGTAGCAAGCAGGGACCTGAGAAACACTGTGAGCTTCATATTCCAAAGGTGCAGACTCATTAACTGACTGACACCTACTCATAGGACTATAGAATGCTTCCCCTCCCCCCATATCACACCAACTGCATAAAGGGCTTTTCTCACATAGTTCCTATTACACAGTATATCATGTCTGGCTATTAAAAAGAAAAGCACAATGTACATTAAGAGGCAAAAATCACAGTTTGAAAGTGGTGAGCAAACATCAGAACCAGACTTAGACATGGCAAGGATGTAGGATTACCAGACCAGGAATTTTAAAAACCTTTGATTAATATGCTAAGGGCTGTAATGAATGAAGTAGAACACATTTTGCAAAGAAAATGTGCAGAACAAATAGCAATATAAGGAGATGGAAATTCTAAGAAAGAATCAAAAAGAGGGGCTAGAGATCAAAAACAGTGTAATAGAAGTAGAGAATGGTCTCGGTGGGCATATTCACAGACTAGAAACAGCTAAGAAAAGGATCTCCGAGTTTAAGAATATCTCAATAGTAACTTACAAAGCTGAAAAGAAAAAAAAATACTGGGGGAAAAGCACTAGAACAGAATATCCAAAAAATGTGAGACAACTACAAAAGGTATAACATATATGTAATAAGAATATCAGAAGTAAGAGAGACAGAAAAAGGAAAAGAAGAAATACATGAAATAATAAATAAAATTTTCACCAAATTAATACCAGACAGCAAATCAAAGAAGCTCACTGAATACCAAGAAGGATAAAAGGGAAACAACAACAAAATATCCTACACCTAGGTATGTCATGTTCAAAATGCAGAAAGATCAAAGATTAAAAAATCCTTTAAAAGAAAGAGGAAAAAACAACTTAGCTATAGGGAATAAACATATCAATAAAGACTAGCTTTGATACACGGATGACACGCGCAGGAATTTCAGATGCTCAGGGTTCTTGAGCCTGCTCTGAGAATGAAAGCACAGGCAGACTCCAACAGCAGAGGTCGGAAAAAGATTTTATTTGTAGAGAATTTAGTTGGAGAAAAGAGAAGAGAAAGACTGCATATTGGAGAATAGAGGGGGACCCGAAACCGGTGATCCCGTGGGCCAGGGTGGAGAGTGGGGTTTTATAGCCTATTTGCATTGCCTGAGGGTGGAGATGCCTTTCAGATGCAAACAGGCATTTCTAAGGGAGGAGAAGTGTCTCCTTGACCACTTATTGCCCTTTTGGGACTTCCCGCAGTCTGTCCTTCAGTCCTTCATTCCCCCCTCTCAATGGTCACCCTAACTACTGTTAGGGATAGGGATGACGAAGTCTGTTCAGTAACTGCTTCCTGCTGACATTGGGCGATGAAGGGGCCCGCAGCGTCAGGGCTGCCCATGAGAGGGGTTGTCAAGGGGACCGCGGTAGTTGGTCCTTTTCATCTCCACCAGAGGCATTTGTAGTTTGATGGATTCTAGGTGAGAAGAAACAAACTTGACAAGTAAGTTTAAAATGCAAGGCCCAAACACAAGCAAGAGGATAAGGGCAACTATAGGCCCCAGAAAGTGTAGGAACCAAGTCTTGGAGGGGAGCCAGGATTTTATTTGTTCCCATACCTGAGTAGAAACCTGAGTTTTAAGAGATTGCTCCTGAAGCCATTTAGCCTGTTGGAGAATGTAATCTGCACATTCCTCTACAATGTCTGAAGTGTTTATATATGTGCAACAAGAGGTATTGGCGATGGCATATACCCTCCCTTGCTTGGCCAAAAGAAAATTTAGGGCCAGGCATTGGTCCATACAGGCAAGAGACGACAAAGACCTTTGCATGTCCTTAATGGCAAGGCCTACCTGGTCTGAGGTGTCCTCTACCACTTTGGTTAGGGTTTTTTGCAGTTACATGATTGGCAATCACCCCATAGCTGATTCCAGCAAGGGCTGCAACTAATGCTGTTATCCCTAAAACTATTAAAGTAACCTCCCTTTTATCCCTATTGGAAGCTGTTCCTGTTGTAGTTAGCATTTCTTTTTTCTTCTAGATGGCTGCATGAGCATGCAGGATCAGGAAGGCATACTTAGAATCTGTATAGATGTTTACTCTCTGTTCTTTTGACAGTCTTAGGGCTTCTGTTAGGGCCACTAATTCTGCCAGTTGAGCACTTGTATTAGGAGGAAGAGGATCTGATTTGAGGATGCCAAATTCTGTCACAACTGCAAACCCTGCATGTCTGACACCATTCTTGACAAAGGAACTGCCATCAGTGTATAATTCTAGATCTGGGTTTTTTAAGGGCTGATCAGTTAAGTCAGGTCGGGCAGCATAATTTTCCATAAGTACCTCCTCACACGAGTGCTCAGGATTTCCCTCTGCCTCTGGTAGAAGGGATGCAGGATTTAGGCTCTGACAGGTTCTTAAAGTTATTTCTGTTCCTCCCAGAAGCTGGGCCTGATATTTAAGTAGATGGCTGTCAGATAGCCAAAGTTCTCCTTTTGAGTTTAAAATTCCCCCTAGGTCGTGTGGGGTATAAACTGTTAGAGGGCGGTTTAGGATAAGTTTCTGAGCTTCAAGCACTAGAAGGCTTACTGCGGCCATTGCTCTGAGGCATCCTGGCCATCCCTTGGCTACCTGATCTAACTCTTTGCTTAAGTAATCTACTGGCTGGGGAGTGATGCCCTGGAGCTGAGTCACCACACCCAAGGCCAGTCCTCCCTTCTCATAGACATATAATTGAAACTTGTCTCGTACTGGGAGACCCAGGGCAGGAGCTGTCATAAGAGCCTTCTTTAACTTGTGGAATGCATTTTCTGACTTGTCATCCCATTCAATAAAGGGCTGGGTATCCTTCTGTGCTTCCTTAAGGATTTGATATAGTGGCCTGGCTAGATCTGCATATCCCAGGATCCAAATTCTATAGTATCGTGTGACCCCCAAAAAGGCCCTCAATTGTTTTAGAGTTTTAGGTAGAGGAAACATCAGGATTGGACGGATTCTGTCTTCTCCTAGAGATCTCATTTCTTTCTCCAGGACAAGACCTAAATATGTAACCCTAGACTGACACAATTGGGCTTTTTCTTTAGAGATCTTATAACCTCTATCTGTTCAGAAGTTTAGTAAGGACTCAGTGGCTCGTGAAATGACAGGCTCATTTGGTCCACAGAGCAGGAGGTCATCTACATATTGTAGCAGAGTAGCTTGTGGGTATTGCCATTCTGCCAAGTCTTGGGTTAGTGTTATCCCAAAGAGGTGGGGGCTGTCTCTGAATCCCTGGGGGAGGACAGTCCAAGTGACCTGTCCAGACTTCCTTGTGGGGTCCTCAAAGGCAAAGATAGGTTGACTTTTAGGGTGTAAGGGAATGCAAAAGAAGGCATCTTTTAAATCCAGGACAGAGTAGTAAGTAGTACCTGGAGGTATTTGGGCTAAAAGCGTATAGGGATTTGGAACTACAGGATGGAGAGGCACTACTGCTTCATTGATCAAGTGGAGATCCTGGACTAGCCTCCATTTGTTAGGTCCCTTCCTAACACCAAGAATAGGAGTATTATATGGGCTGGAACATTCTATTAGCAGTCCCTGTCTCTTTAAGTCTTTGATTATGGGAATTAGCCCCTCCTTAACTTCTGGCTTTAAAGGATATTGCTTTTGATGGGGAAACCTGGAGAGGTCCTTGAGATGAATTAGGACTGGGGCAGCTGTTCGTGCCCGTCCCACAGTGTGTTCATCCATCCACACCGTGGGGTCTACTTGTTCCTCTATTAGGGTCAAGCAAAAGTATTCTCCTGGGGGTAAAAGTAGCTGTACCCCCAATTTAGATAGGTCTCGCCCTAGCAGAGGAGTAGGGGTTTCTGGGACAATTAAAAAGGAGTGACAGAAATGGAAATCTCCCCAGGAGCAGGCTAAAGGCTGAGTGAAATAACGTTCTAGAGGCTGGCCTGATGTGCCTCGAACAGTAATTTTCTTGGAGGACCTGGGTCCGGGAGAGAAAGGAATAGCTGAGATGCTGGCTCCAGTATCGATAAGGAGGCTGATCTTGTGTTTAATTTGGGGCTCTTCTGCTTTTACAGTGGTTACAGAAGCCTGTATGGGAGGCCCCGGGACCCATCATTGGGTGGGAGGCTCTGACCTCGGTTCCCAGGGGAACCGGAGACAGTGTACCTTCCAATGTTTTCCCCGACAAATGGGGCAGGGTCCCGGAGGTAGCTTTCTCCGGGGGCACTCCCTCCTAAAATGGCCTGCCTGTCCACATTGAAAGCATGTCCTCGGGTTTGGACTTTGCCCTGGGGGAGCCTCTCGGAGCACTGCGATCAGAGCCTCCTGCCACTTATCCTTTCTCTTTTCCCATTCCAGGTCCTTCCTTTCTTTCTCTAAGTCCCTGTTATAGTATACAGATGTGGCTACACGGACCAATTAGTCCAGATCTCTGCTCCCTTCAGCCACCAATTTCTGAAGCTTTTTACGGATATCTGGTGCTGACTGTGTTAGGAATTTATCTTTTAGGACGATTTCCTCTTCCTGTGACTCTGGTATAATGTTGGTATGCTTTTGTAAAGCATCCTTAAGTCTCTGTAGGAAAGCTACTGGAGTTTCTAAGGGTCCTTGCTGTACAGCTGTGACTTGGAAGTAATTAAGAGGTTTTACCTTGGCTCTCCTTAGTCCCTCAAGAATGCAGTGGATGAAATGGTTACGACTCCATTCATCCTTGTCATTTTCAGGGTCCCACCCACATAGGGTCATACCTAGGCACTGCCTGATCTCCTGTTGGAATTGGGAATTGAGGCTCCCTTTTAGGTATCCAATGTCTTTGTCTTTCTTCTCCCTCCCCCTCCTCCTCCTGTGAGGGTGAAGTAGGAGACAGGCCTGTAGGGCCACTTTTATCTAGGTCATAATTGTCTCCAGCTGTCACTGCCTGATCTAGAACCCGCTGTTTCTCCAGAGAAGTGAGGGTCTGAGATAGCAATAGCATTACATCTTTCCAGCTCAGTTCAAAGTTTTGGCTGACTTCTCTAAATGCCTGGATGTACTGATCTGGATTTTCTGTGTAATTTCCTAAATCCTTTTTTATTTCTTTAAGTTCACTCACTCTAAAAGGAACATGAGCTCTGTCCCCTCCAGCAATTAACTGGAAGGGGTAGAGTCCTGTGGGACAGTGTCTAGTGTGTGAGGTAGCTGGGTAAAGGGGAAGAAGGGGGGGGGGTGATGGAGCATTAGAAGGGTTTTTTTGCTCAAGGGAGTTTGGAGGCTTTTTGCAAAGGGTTACCATGGTCTGGGTATCTAGCCTGCATTTGTTTAGCCATTCTGAGTGGTCTCTTAGAAAAAAAAACGATTAAACATATGGAACTTCAGTCCACTTTTCCTCCTTTTTACAGAACATATCTAATTGAAGAATGGTATTATAATTAATGCTCCCTCCTTCTGGCCATCTTTCCTCATCTCCCAGAGGATACTGTGGTCAAGCCTGGGTGTAGTAAAATTTGAGTCGCTTTTGCTGAAGACTTTCTGGATCAAGATCTTTCCAATGTTTTAATAAGCAGGCAAGGGGGGATCCTTCCTGGATCCTTGAGGCTTGATTTCCCATCTAAAAAGGGAAACAAGGGAAAATTGGTCACCTTAACAGAGGTTTCTCCTTTTATCTAAGCGTCCCCAGATGAGGAGAAACTCTAGTGGGAGAGGGTGTCCCGCTCTCCCTTGCTCCTTCCACTGCCACTTGTGGGTAGAGTCGTGGAGGATTTACAGATATTTCAGTTGCACCCACCCCCCTGAGATGATCTTTGACCAACCTCTCATCTATTTTGACTTGCCTGTTTGCCCTGTGACCCAGGTAGGCCTAGTTCTCCTCTACCAGAGCTTGTAATTAAAATTAACTCTATCAAAGTAACCAAGAGGGCTTGCATGGCCAGAAGGAGGACCCCTTTAGAGGCATGGATGGGGACTCTTGATTAAGTTGACTTTTATTCCCCTATATATCCTGTGAGACATATATGCTTTCTATGAAAGGAGAGAGAGCATCTGGAGGCTTTTGCTCTGGTAAGGGGCAAAAAACGGAGACCTGAGGTTTTTGCCTTTTAACTGTTTTTTTTCTTTTTCTTTCCCTGAGGGCAGGCTGCGGAACCTGTTTAACCAGTTAATCTGATGCTTGACAAAGACAGTTAAGCCTAAATTGGAGACTAGCACTTTCTGATGCCTGTAGGGATTTTTCCCAAACTCCCTGAAGAAGCTCACTGCTATTTACAGCAAAGGCGGGGAGGGGGACACTCATCCTGAACTGCCTGGGAAAGGGGAAAGAGAGGCTGAGGGTTGGGGAAAAAGAGAGTTTCCAGGCTCAATGCATGAGGGATTATTGATCATCCCTGCTGTCCAGGTCGATCCTGCCCAAAGGCAGTACTGGAGCACTGGAAGCAAGAGGTGACCTCCACTCTCAGGCCACGGAAACCATGAAAAAAGCATGAGAGATCTGATTGTTTGTTTGCCGCGGACATGGCTGGAGAGGTCCAAGACTTAGCCGCCTTTGAGGCCTCAGGGCGGGTCAGGAAGTTGCGTCTCTAAACTTTGGGTGACACCGGGGAGTGCCCCGGCCAGAACACCTTGTGGCTTGAAGACAAACTTTCCTTCCACCGGCTGTTTTTTGGACCTCCCCTTAAGCTGGACAGATCTTGAAAGAGAGTGTTAGCGTTTAAGGAGAAGAAAAAAAGAAAAAGCCTTGGTGCACTGAAGTCAAGTTCTGCCCACGTAGCATTGGCAGTGCAGTATAAACCCCTGCCCGGCCTCTGAGTTTCCTCAGATTGCCTGCCATACAGCTGTAGTGGGCTCAGACCTTTTCCTCAGTTTCCCAAGGAAGAAACCCTCCTTAACAAGACAGAGAGAGAGGGAGAAAAGGTCGACCTGAGAGTTCCACTGTAGCTAGGCCATGGTGGGGGGTCTCTCCTGGAAAACAGACTCCACCAGAGTGCCGGATGCTCACGGTCACATTCCTAGGCAGTCTTTCCCAGTTTGGCACAACCTATACCAACCTCAGGTGAAGGCTGGTCCCTTCGTGGTCGCCAAATATGATACACGGATGACACGCGCAGGAATTTGAGATGCTCAGGGTTCTTGAGCCTGCTCTGAGAATGAAAGCACAGGCAGACTCCAACAGCAGAGGTCGGAAAGATTTTATTTGTAGAGAATTTAGTTGGAGAAAAGAGAAGAGAAAGACTGCATATTGGAGAATGGAGGGGGACCCGGAAACCAGTGATCCCGTGGGCCAGGGTGGGGAGTGGGGTTTTATAGCCTATTTGCATTGCCTGAGGGTGGAGATGCCTTTCAGATGCAAACAGGCATTTCTCAGGGAGGAGAAGTGTCTCCTTGACCACTTATTGCCCTTTTGGGACTTCCCACAGTCTGTCCTTCAGTCCTTCAGCTTCTCCTCAGAAATCTTACAAGCAAGAAAATAATCTGTGATGAATTAGGGAATGCAGCTTAATGGTAGAATGGTTGCCTAGCAGGCACAAGGCCCTGGGTTCTAGTCCCAGGATGAAAAAAAAAAAAAAGAAGGAAATATTTAGAGTGTTGAAAGAAAAAGCCCCCACCAATCTAACAAAAGTTATTCTTACAAAATTACCCTTCAAAAATGGAGAAATAAAGACTTTCTCAGGCAAATAAAAATTGAGAGAATGTGCTGTCACTAAACCTTGTCCTGCAACAAATATTAAGTTCTTTAGAGAGAAGGAAAAAATATAGGTTAGAAATATGATTTACATAGAGGAAGAACATCAGAAATGAGCAAGTGAAGGCAAAATAAAAGCTTTAATTTTTCTTATCATTGATTGATGTAACACATAACAATATTCAAAATAAAATAGCAAGAAAGTATGCTTTCATATATATTCACGTATTTAAATATATGCTCTAATGTGAAAGTGAAATAACTGACAATAATGACATAATTGATGGGAGGAGTTAGGACTATTCTGTTATTACCAATTGAGCATGCTTAATCCACAAAACAAAATTTGAAATGCTCAAAATCTGAAACTTTTTTTCTTTCTTTTGCATTGCTAGGGATTAAATCCAGGGCCCTATGCAGGCTAGGCAAGGCTCTTCCTCTGAGGTACAACTGTAGCCTCTAAAGCTTTTTGAGCATTGGCACAAAAAAAAAAAAAAAAAAAAGGGATTAGGATGTGGGGATTAGGAATGTTCAACCAGTAAATGTATGCAAACATTCCAAAATCCGAAAAACTCCGAAGTTCGAAACACTTCTGGTTGCAAGTATTTCAGATAAGAACATTCTATCTGTACAGGTTATTTTAAGAGACCATTAAACACCCATTAGGATGGCAAAAATCCAAAACAATGACAACATCAAATGCTGGCAAGGGTGCTTTGAGCAATAGGAACTCTTTCATTCCTTGCCGATGGGAATGCAAATGGCACAGACACTTTGGAAGACAGTGTGGCAGTTTCTCACAAGGCTAAATACATTCCTACCAAATGATAAGCAGCTGTGCCCCCCCTTACTTATGTTCAGAAACTTATGTCCACACATAAACCTGCACATAGATGTTTATAGCAGCTCTATTTATAAAAGCCAAATGTAGAAGTAGCCAAGATGTCCTGTAGAGGTGAATGGATAAACTGCAGTACATCCAAAAAATACAATATTATTCAGCACTAACAAGAAATAAACTATCAAGTCATAAAAAAGACATAGAGGAAACTTAAATGCCTATGACCAAATAAAAGCCAATCTGAAAAAGCTACATACTATATGATTTCAACTACGATACTGTGAAAAACAGAAACTATATTTTGGAGACAGTAAAAAGATCAGTGGTTGCCAGGGCCCAGGAGGGAGAAAAGGGTGTGCAGGCAGTCCCCAGAAGATTTTTAGGTCAGTGAAGCTATTACTTGTGATAATATAATGGTAGATACATGTTATTATATATTTGCCCAGTCCTACAGAATGCACAACATTAAGAGTTAACTCTAAATGGACTTTTGTAATAATGCTGTGTCAATGTAGGTTCAACTGTAGTAAGTGCCTCACTTTGGTTGGAGATATTGATAGGGGAGAAGCTATGCATGTGTGGGAACTCCATAGCTTTTGCTCAACCTTTTTGTGAATATAACTGCTCTAAAGAAATAAAATCAATGTAAAAATAATTCATGTTTACACATACACACATATACCCACACTCACATATATCCCATTTGCTAGCCTAATGTACTGAACAACTAATTTTCCAAAACTGTGCCAACATCTATCTATTATTGTTAACAAGTCGGTTCCATATGTAATAAAAATATTCTTTGCCAAAAGCCTCTAAAATTTTAAACTGACTATAAATGATCACATACTCTGAGCTGGTTTCCCCTCATTTTCTTCATGAAACCTTACTGTATAAGACAGAAAACTGATATACCTATTCAACAAAAATGTAATTTTAAAGAGTATCTGTATAAATCACTACTACAAATATTCTAATGAAACAGAAAAATCAGAAAACATCTTTCACTTTAAAAGTATTTCTTCATATATAGAAAAAAAATCCTCATTCCTAACCAACTAAGAAATGCTGTAAGTGCTAGCAGAGGTGTCAAAAGCTTTGTTTTATATTGGAATCTGAAGTTAATTCCTCCCCTCAGATATCAAGTGACACATTCCTGCCTTGGGCTGTACAGATTACCACTGTCTTTTGAATATAAGAAAAGATACAGAGGGATAATACTTAAGAACAAATACCCGGAAATATAGCAAATAATAGAGGGTAAAATGAAAACAGCAGGAAGGAGAAGAAACTGTCAAGGGTCCCCCAGTCAACTGTATCTGAGATTCAGGCTGACAAAGTTTAGTCTGTAAGAAGGCAAAACTCATATCACAAAAATCTCTGATCACAACTTTGTGAGGTTACAACCTCTGGTGAAGAGAATTCTAATTAAACCAGGTAACTATCACTGCTTATCGCTGCCCTCCAAATAGATTGACTTTCCATTATTTTCTTTCTTGAGTAATTGCCAGAACCCCCACTGCATTTGTAATATGGTCTGAAGGTAAAACAAGTCAAAGTAATTCAGTAGAAGTAAACACATTAAATATTTTATGCAGAATGTGAGTCACGACTTGAACAGTGAAAACAGCTATTTTAAAAGCTGGTAATGAAAACCTTAAAGCTCCCCAACTCTCAAATATCATATTTAAATATAAAGGCAATCATGCAAAAATTATGCAAATCCATCATTGAGCTATTACTTTTATTTATTAACTAAGAAGTAGTCTTTCAAATGAAAATGCAGAGCATTCCAAAAACAAATAAAACATCAGAAGAGTCAGATTGAGGAGGGCAATGGGTTCAAGCCTTCTATGTCCTTCTATAAGGAAAGGAAGGAGAGATTTGACTGTTAAGTACAACAAGCATGAGAAACTGCTGCTGTGGTGCAAAGGTGTTTAAGATGTCCGTGGAAATGGCTGCCACAGGGCAGGGTCATGATCACACGCGGCCACGAGATTTGCAACCAAGATGCCACTATAATTAAGAGTTGGCACAACTAGACATCCTCATGGAAAATACAATTAACCTTGGTCTTTATCTCACCCTCATCAAAAAATTAACTTGAAAGTAATCATAGACCTAAATATAAAAGCTGAAATAATTCTCTAGAAGGAAACATAGCAAGCTGGTAAAAGAAAGATTTGTTAAATAATACTCAGACATCTGGAAGAAAAATTTGATATGGTAGCTTAATTAAAAGAATTTTTACAAAGAAAAACACCATGAAAGTAGTGAAGATACAAGCTGCAAATTGAGAGAAGACATTTGCAATATATATGAGAGAGGACATATCCATATATATTGACTCATATAAATTAACAAGAAAAAGATAAGCAATGCAACTTAAATGGATTAAAAAAACACAAAAAAGGATACTCAAGTAGCCGAGGAGCATTACTCAACAGGGAAATGCATTTTTAACCACTATGAGATACCAAAATACATACAAAAGAATTCCAAAGAAACAGACACACCAAGAGTTGATAACTAGAACCGTCATATATTAATAACTGAAGATAAAAATAATACAACCACTTTGGAAAAACACTTGGAAACATACACAAAAATCTAGCAATTCCACTCCTAGATATATACCTAGGCATAAAAATGAGTGCATCTGTATACTACCATGCATGTGCAAGAATGTTTGCATTGGTTTCAATCAAAATTGCTGCAAACTACAAACAACTAAAATATCAAAAGGAGAATGGCCATATTATAATAATATAGTAATCACATTACAGTATAATATGATGGGATGTTATATAGCAAGAAAAAAGGATTCATGCAAAAGCATGGTGGGTCTCATAGCATTACATTGAGAGTATTTTCTATTACCATAAGTACAGTCAACACTAAGAAATATTTAAAGAAGTCATATAGTGGCTACTGGGGGAACAGGAATTGAGTAAGGCACAAGAGGGAACTTCCTGTTTATTAAAAATGTTCTAGATCTTGGGCTGCGTAGCATTTATATACGTGTGTATAATATGCTAAGATCGGTGAGTCTTACGTAATTTATTGTTAAGTAATTAGTTTTCAGAAGTTTTTTTTTTTTTACCACAGCATTGCAAAAATGCATTCGTTCAAAACCAGACTAAATGAAGAGATGGCGTGTTATTATTGATCATACAATAAATACCTAATTTTGGTTTTGGCAAAGCAAATGTGTTCAGAAGATGATTCAAGAAAGTTTATGAGAGTTATAATGAAAATTTCTAGTATTCGGCACAGACCATAGCAAAACTTGATAATACTGTGAAAAAAAAAAGTTAAGGTGGTAAAAACAAAGACAAAACAATGTCAAGAAAAATCTGGAAAGAAAAGTAACATCACAGGATGGGTATAGTTCAGCACTTGCCTAGCATGTATAAGGCCCTAGGCTTGATCCCCAGAACAAAAAAGAAAAGATTATAGTTTTTAAAAATTTTATACACAAAAAGAAAACCCACTATATTTCTTAACAATGAGGGAAAGTTAGGAAGGCTGAGATATTCACTATGAAATACATAGCTATTGTAACAAGTTACCATTCTGGAGAATGTCGCATATGTCAGACATTTATCATGCAGTGATAAACAAGTAATGTGCCTTTCTGCCTACCCAAGATTATAAGTATACATCCATCCTGATTTTTACAACCAGGGAAGAAGTTCTACTTCTCAAGTAAAAGAATTATTGGGAGATGTCTAAGCAACAGAAACCGGATAGAAACATGCCATTCTCCAGTACCTTCAAGGTGTTTAATTTTGACTTTGAAATAGGGTCTTCCCTATGTAATCCAGGCTGGCCTCACTGTGTAGCAGTCTGGTCTGGAATTCATGATCCTCCTGCCTTGACCACCAGAGTGCTAGGATTATAGGGATGTGCCACCATGCCCGGCTTTCATCTCTAGTACAGATACCACTCATAATACCAAACAAAGTAAGAGTAAAAATGTCACTCCTAATTTCCTATTGTTGGAAGCAGCTAGCAGCTGATATTGTCATGTTCTTCTTGGTTTCCTATCAATTGCAAAAGCCATTTAATATACATTACATGGAACTCTACTGAGGTATACAGTACTCTTACTGCAAATTTATTATCTTTGATTATAAACAATACACATCTACAGTCATGCAAAGTATACAGTGGTCCCATAAGATTACAATGGAGCTGAAAAATTCCTATCACCTAGTGACAGTGCAATCATCTAAATGTCAGACCACAATGCATTACTCATTTGTTTTAGTGATATAGACCTAAACATGCCTGTTATGTTACCAGTCATATAAAAGCACAGCACACACAATTAAGTGCAATATATAACACTTAATAATAAGTGACTATGTTACTGGCTTATGTATTTACTATGGCATACTTTCAGCTAATGTTTCCTGTAAAATAGTGTACCATGTTATGCCAGCAGCAGCTTTCAAACATCTCTCGTTTGCAGAGTCTCTTGACTGATCATTTTCTCACGTTTGATTTGTCTTTCTCTTGTGTTCTTCATGGCCTAAGATCAACAGGCAACACCATACACATAGCACATAGCTTTGGTATGTAGTAGGCCAAGCCAAATAGGTTTGTGTAAGTACATTTTGTGATGTTTATGGGACAACAAAACCAATTAAAAATGCCTTTCTCAAAACATATCCCAGCAATGAACAACTATATTTAAAATAACGTATCCAAAGCAATACTCAGAGGAACATTTATAGACTTAAGTATATTTATAATTCAAAAGGAGATTCAACTAAGAGATTGTAAGAGAAAACAATTAAAAAACAACATCCCTCCCCTCACAAACAGAGAAACACAGACAACTCTTTAAATGTTAGGAAAAGTAAATAGGCAAGGCAGAGACTGAAATCTCTTTCTCTTTCTCTCTCTCACACACACACATACATACTCAGAATATAAAGGACTCATGAGAATCTACAGGACAAGCAAGTCACATACAGAATAAAAAGAACCCCTACAAATTAACAATTTTTTTAAAATGAGCAAAAGTTCTACTCATCACAAAAGAAGATATTCTAATAACTAATAAGCAAAAAAAAGTTACTCATCTCCACTGGTCATCAGGAAAATGCAAACCTAAAACACAGTAAGATCTGTAATGGATTAAACTTCCATTAGAATGGCTGAAGTCAAAAAGAATAACAACACTAATGTAGATAAGAGCGTGGAGAACGAGAATGATATATGGCTGGTGGGGGTATAAAATGAATAATCACTTTGGAAAGCTCTTCAGTACCTTCTTATAAAGTTAATATCTACTCTGCAACTCCACAATTACATTCCCAGGAATTAACTAAAAAATAAAAGGCATATGTGCACAAAAAGACTTGTACAGAAATGTATGTAGTAGCAGCTATAGTCGTAAAAGCAACAAAAAAGAACAAACAAACACAGAGAACAAGGGTGAATCTCAAAAACTTCGTGCTTAGCAAAGGCAAAACCACTCTGACAAAAATATTTGGAAAGTAGCTGCCTCTGAGAGTGAGTCAAGGAACTGACTACAAGGGGCATAACAGAACCTTCTTTGGTACTGGAAATGTTCCGGAAATGTTCTTTACATTGTTTGGATATTGGTTACATGAGGGTGCACATGCTCTAAAATTCACCAAAATGTTCACTTATCATCCTCACATTTTTTCTATATACCATACTTCAACAGAACAAAAACAGCCTATAAGCTCAATCAATAAAATCAGAAATTTTGTTTAAAAAAAGAATAAAATAACATTTTCACAAGTCTCACTAACAAATTAGAAATAAGAAAAGGAATTTAGTATCTATGTAAGTTTTAATATTGTAAGAGAATACTACACACAGTGTACCAATAAAGTTTTCAAGCCAGATGAAATAGAACACATCCTAAGAAAACAGAAATCAGCAAACAGCCACAGTAAGGGGAAAAAATACCTGAACAAATAACACAAAAAGAGAAATAATCAAGGACTGACACATAGCCTGAAAGTCATTTGGCCCTGACAGTTTCAAGGAAAAGTTCTTCCAATCTGGAGACTCTACGTGAACAAAAAGAGAAAGCTAACATAATCCTAAATTTAAAAAATACTATATTGAATCAGCAGTGATAAACAATAAGCCCTAAAAATGTAAAATCAGTTGAATGCCAAAAAAACTACCAATATAGTTTACTAAATTAAGTAATTAAATTTAAAAATGTTTTCAAATCATTGCCATAATTCTAAAAGAAAGAATTAGTAAAATTCAAGTCTCATCCTGGATTTTCTTTTTTCAGAATTTGGAATGTAGTTTGATTCATATTTTTTAAATACAATGAGAGTATATGAAGAAGTTTTTGTCATTTTTTTCTTTAAGAAGTTTCTGAAATATAGAATAATTAAGTGACTTGCCCAGAGCCTAATTTAACTACTTTCAAAATTGCCAAAGTTGGACTAGGAAAAACTGTGAGTTCAGCGTAAGTAGTAAAGCCACTACTTTCAGTTTTCTTTTCAAAACAAAGAACTGGAAATCTGGAGGGCCTACCCAACCTCATCTCTAGCTTATGTATTTGACCAAGTTGAGGACACATTCACAATATCTTCTGGTGGTACTCTTTCCTAAGGAAAACTACAGGAGGTAGTGTTATTTCTGAGTATAACTCAGAAACATAGACAGTTGTCAAAATGCTGACTCTCTGACTTGGTTTTGGATTACCGGGCATTTCTAGGAATTCAATCTCTGGGCTATGCAGCTACCAGCTGATACTTGACAGTAGTCTTTGAGCTTCCGATGAGCAAACTGTTCTTTGTGTGCAACTGTGTCATTTACCTTTGGATCTAGCAAATATTAGGTACTTCCTAAATATTTTCATTAAATACTTGAATAAAACAATGGAGAAGTTACAGCAGAAAGTGAGCAAACTTTGGGTGGAGCTAAGTGAGTAAAAATTGCATTAATATAACTCTACCCATTTCAGAAGAGATGTTGAAAACACACACAAAAAAAATAAGGTGTCTCAGTCAAATTTATTACATAAGCCAAGGATGGAATGTTCTCTGAATTTCTGGTTCTTTGCATTGGATGTGTATGTCTCTGGTCTTCTGGCTTTCCCACTTTTACTGCTGTGCATTGCCTTGTGGATTGTTTATTCCTATCTATATCCCAGTTCATTCATTTTCTTCATATTTGTATCTGATTCAAAACCTAATTACTAAGTTTTAAAAGATGTATTTTGCAGGTTTTGAATTATGTGGTTCTTTTTCATATCTACTGGGTAAATTTTCCTAGTTTCCAGTTCCACTGAATTTTCATTCTTGGGTTTAATTCTTTAAACATAGTAATAAGCTTAGCTGTTTTATAATCTATATCTAATAATTCCAATATTTCACATTCACTGAGTCACTTTCTAGTGTCTATTCTATCTGCCAGTTATTCAAGGTATCTTTTGTCCTTCTAGACCTGATTACCTTTGCATGTACATTCTGGACAAGTTAGAAAAAAAACCTGAAACCATAAACACTGCATTGGATGAGGACACTGTTCCCAACAGAGAACTTTTATTTGCTTCTGTTAGAATTTGGAAGAGCTACCATCTCAATCCAAGTTTCAGCCTTATCATCTCCAGATCCAGCAGGTGACGGCAAATTGTGCTGTAAGTTATCGCAGGGGTTGAGTTATCATTAACTCACTCCCACTTTGAGGGTTCAGCCTTTTATTGTTCCAGCTCAGAATAAGAGGCCAGAATTCAGATTTTGATTTACATTCTTCAGTCTTGAGAGGCATCAGTAGAACTTGGCTCCAAAGTTGGTAAGCTATGATCAACAACAAACCTTAAACAAAAGTGGTTTTCAGAGAATAGGCTTATTTCAGAAAATTCTCATCTGTTCTCAGATGCTTGCAATAATGTTTTTCATATTTTACCCACTTTCTTTAGTTGTCCTTACCAGAAGCACGCTCCAAATTGCCTGAACTACCACTACATAAACAGAATCTTATTTGTTCTAAATAACTGAATCTCCACAAACTCGCAATAAAAGAAAATATCCTTAACTTGCTAAAATGATTAATATAAACTTATAGCAATTTAATAGTGAAAAAAGAGAAACAATGCCATCAATATCGTATATAAAACAAGGTTGTCTATTCTCAGTTACTATTCAAAATTCAATTGATGATGCCAGACAATGCAATAAGAAAAGTAAAACAATTAAGAAGTATAAACTCTACGAAAGAAAGGGCAATTTACCTGGGAAGCCTCCTGAAAAGCTACTAGAATAAACAATACTGTTAAAGTGGACAAACATGAGAAACATACATAAAAATCAAGTTCCTAGAAAACAACAATTGTTAATATATTTTAGATCATTTGTAAAATGGTAGCCTTGGAATATTATTACTTGATCAAAACAAGTGAGTACCCTTTGGTTCTATGATTGCTTACTTGAACATCATCTAACTATATTATCCAAGGGGATAAGGACTATGCCCATTTTGCTCCTCATTATATATTCTGCTCATCGAGAGTAAGACACACATATCTGTTGAGTTAGTATAAATGAATAAACTCTTTCAATTTATGCTGCTGAAGCTCATTAGTACCTTTTAATTTTATATGAAATTCTACTGTAACAAAAACTTCACTTTCTCTAGAGGTTCATAAGAGGATCCCCAAATTTCAGGTTCAAAATCATACAATAAATAAATAATAACTTTGATTTTCAAGTGGTTTTAAAAAACAAAATTTCAAAATAATAATATAGAAGCACCAGTAAATAGCATCATCTCACAAAAAGGGGGAGGAACAGCAAAAAACTAAGTTAGGGACTAGAAATCAATACCACTCAGGAAGGGACAAAGGGAGCACCGACACTGATCACCAGACAACTACTGACTTCCTCAACCACAGAACTTTCTCCAGAATCTCACTATAGCAGATAATTCTTCAAGTTTCTATGTTCACAGTAAACCTGGATCTAGTTACCTAAGACTTTATACAGACATTATCATGTTGTGGGATGGTTCTAACAAATGAACTAATGCATCTACTTGATAAATAGTTTTCAAATAAGCCCGTTAAAAATTTTAGGGTACACAATAAAGAAATGGGCAGGTGAATTAAACAGAACTTTCTCAAAAGAAGAAATTCAAATGGCCAGAAAACACATGAAAAAATGCTCACCATCTCTAGCAATAAAGGAAATGCAAATTAAAACCACACTAAGATTCCACCTCACCCCTGTTAGAATAGCCATCATCAGCAACACCACCAACAACAGGTGTTGGCGAGGATGCGGGGAAAAAGGAACCCTCTTACACTGTTGGTGGGAATGTAGACTAGTACAACCACTCTGGAAAAAAATTTGGAGGCTGCTTAAAAAGCTGGACATCGATCTACCATTTGATCCAGCAATACCACTCTTGGGGATATACCCAAAAGACTGTTACTCCAGAGGCACCTGCACATCCATGTTTATTGCGGCACTATTCACAATAGCCAAGTTATGGAAACAGCCAAGATGCCCCACCACTGACGAATGGATTAAGAAAATGTGGTATCTATACACAATGGAATTTTATGCAGCCATGAAGAAGAACGAAATGTTATCATTCGCTGGTAAATGGATGGAATTGGAGAACATCATTCTGAGTGAGGTTAGCCTGGCTCAAAAAACCAAAAATCATATGTTCTCCCTCATATGTGGACATTAGATCAAGGGCAAACACAACAAGGGGATTGGACTATGAGCACACGATAAAAGCGAGAGCACGCAAGGGAGGGACGAGGATAGGTAAGACACCTAAAAAACTAGCTAGCATTTGTTGCCCTTAATGCAGAGAAACTAAAGCAGATACCTTAAAGCAACTGAGGCCAATAGGAAAAGGGGACCAGGTACTAGAGAAAAGGTTAGATCAAAAAGAATTAACCTAGAAGGTAACACCCACGCACAGGAAATCAATGTGAGTCAATGCCCTGTATAGCTATCTTTATCTCAACCAGCAAAACCCCTTGTTCCTTCCTATTATTGCTTATACTCTCTCTACAACAAAATTAGAGATAAGGACAAAATAGTTTCTGCTGGGTATTGAGGGGGGGAGCGGGAGGGGGTGGAGTGGGTGGTAAGGGAGGGGGTGGGGGCAGGGGGGAGAAATAAACCAAGCCTTGTATGCACATATGAATAATAAAAGAAAAATGAAAAAAAAAATTTTAGGGTACAACACAGGAAAAAAAAAAGACATTTAAGTAGCTGTCAATTTCCATTTACTCGCTTGGGTTTATGTGAAATAAATAAATATCAAGTTAAAAGCACCTGAATCCACTAAAAATGTGTTTTAAATGGTATAACACAAAGAAGTTAAAAAAATAAGCTTCAATTTTTGCTTCTATAACAAAACTGGGATTTCAGCTGACAATTCTATACTAAGTTTCAGCTGAAAGCAATTTAGAAATAGACAAATCAGAAACTCCTTAAAAATAAATTAGAGTTATAATGGAAATGCTGACAGATGCTTCTTTATAATAATGCCTGGTTAACTACTATATTTTAAAAATGACTTCACCACAATATGTATGAAAGTGATATATATTAAAATGTAAGAATGCCTAGCCTATAATTAAGTCAGGATCATAAATGGTTTAGTATAATGTGTTATAAGGAAAGTATGCTGTGACAAGAAAATATACTGAGTTAAAATATAATACAAGCAGGAATTTGTTAAAGCATGCCATTTTGATCTAAATAAAGGAACTATCTACATAAATACTAGGGTTAGGCGTCCAGTACAAACTCAGTACAGCCTAAAAAATGATGGATTTTCAATACAACTATTATACCATAATTATTTATGAAGCCATACGCATCATAAAATGGTCCAACCCCTAAACCCAGGCCAAAATACAAATTGAAATACTTTTAAAAAGACCTTTGTTCTCCTATATCTAGAATCCTTGGTCAGCTTTCTGTTATTCTGCCTCATGGTATCTTTGATAGGGATAGTTATAAGCCACTATTTCCACCAACCCCTGCTTTTGAACTTTCCACATCTGCATTAAAACTTCTAAAGATTTTCAAAGCGCTTTGGGGCTAAAAACACAGCATAAACAGTTCTACCATCATAAAAGAAAATTGATAAAACTTTCATTTACTGAGAAGCTAAAGCTAGAGAATCAATTTAAATTCATCACATTTCAAAACAAAGTAGAAATCCAGGAGTATTACACAGACTTTTTCATTATAAAGTTATATGCCTGCCTCAACATACAAAGTATACTAGTGTAGAATTCATCTTAAATAGTACCATTGCCTTTAGTTTTACCTAATGAAAATGTTAGCTCTATCTATTTGCATGGGTGTGTTCCACTGAATAGTTTACTAAGTCAGGGGATTCAAAAGGGGCAGTTTACCGCCAATGAGACATCTTTGATGGCAATGTCTGGGGACATTTATTTTTTACTGTCATAACTGGTACGTGGAGGGGGAGTACTACTGGTATGTGGTAAGTATTTAGCAGCTGGAAATGCTGCTGAAAATACAACAATGTATAGGACACTCCCACAAACAAGGCATCAACAGCCTAAAACATCAACAGTGGTAGTGTTGAAAAACTCAGTACTCTGTTACCTTACCAAGCACAAAGTCCTCATAGTTTCCCTTCTTTTTAACCCAAATAAACTCCAAATCATCAATCAAAAATCAGTATTGAAATTTAAGCAAAGAGAAGTAAAATATCCAGATAATTGACAAGAAAATTGACTCATCCATTCATCCTTTTATTAATTCAACAGATATATAGGGCATGCCACTATGCACTGATGATAATGTGATCTCCAAAAAAGACAAGCTCTCTGATTCTAGGCAGCTTAGGTTTTACTGAATCTCTGTTTGAAGAAATTTTCAAACTAAATAAAAACTCTCAATGCCTAACACACTCAAAAAATTGATGTGTCTACATATAAACTGTTCCACTGACATAACATTCATTCTATTTTGTAAATGACTTTATTTTAATGATCTAAAATAACATTCCTAGTCTTGAGTCATAATTCTGTTCTCTGGAGTCATAAAGAGCAAATCCCTATTTCCCCTGACAGTCCTTTAGTATTTAAAGACAGCTCTCATACATATCTGAATTTTGTGTCCTAGAGAATTCATTTCTACCAGTGCTTCAGACAGCACTTTATAAGACATAATCCTTAGGAATGGAAGGAGGGCTGAAGGTATGGCTCACACAGTAGAGCACCTGGTTAGAAAGCATGAAGCCCTGAGTTCAAACCACAGTACCACCAAAAAAAAAAAAAAAAAGAATGGAAGGAAATAAGTAAAAATACAAGAATACTATGGTTCTATAAGAATTTAGTTATTAATTAGTAATTGCTATATAAATATTCATGAATGATCCTTTTCAAACCTACAGTATTGATTTTTTATGAGAAAGACTATAACACTTACCAACCCTTATGTACAAAGCAATATGCTTGACATTTTAGAAGCATATAATAATCACAACAACCTATTAAACAGATATTATCTTCAGTTTAGATGTAAAAATAACAGGCTCAGAAAATTAACAGAATTTTCCCAAGATCATACCCTTTACCTAAGTCCATATTCTCTCCATGATACTATGGTGCTAGCTTTCATGTTTTAGTTCAATTATTCATATTACATTATTGCTATGAACCAATTTTACAATGAAGCTAAATCTCAGTTTGTTCTCCATATAGAAGTACCTTGTTCTGGGTCTACCACTTTGACTCTGTATAAGAAGAGTCAGGTAACACAGGACAGACTATAGTCAGAAGAAAGCATTGGGAACCACAAAACAGGTAGCAGGACAGCAGAAAAGCATGGAGAAATAGAGGCAACAGAGAAAAACAGCAGACAGTTCCAAGCCTGCACCCAGCTCTGGGCAGGGAGAGTAGAGGTGCAGGGGAGTAGGGGGGAAGGAAAGGAAGCCAAAGACACAATTACAAGGCAAAACAAGTAGCCCTGGCAACAGACTGGCAATTTTATTGAGCATAAACCTGTACCTTACACAAGCCTTAAACCAAGTGGGAGAATTTGGTCAGATAGTAACTGCTCTGGCTTGCAAGGCTAGCTTTAATGAAGAAAAATGTTTTGTTGCTCCTCTTATCCCTGAAAGTGAAAGGAAGATGCCATCTTGAGAGAGGGTCTATTGTTAGAGACTAAGATACTCTGTGGGCTTGAAAACAAGGAGTAATCATGGCTTGGGAAGTCTTGGGACACTCTGCCACAGTGTCTGTGTGGGAGATAGCCACAGACATGGTTATGGAGAGGAAGAAGGTCTCATGTGGAACCACAGAGAAATTCAAGCAGAGGGGAGCTCCAGTAGTAAAGGGTGCAGCACTCACAGGCCTCTCCCGCACTGGTGAGGAGCAAGTTCCATCATCTGAGAGTCAGGCAGAAACAGAGTATCTGGCTGACACAGTAACTGGCACTTAGGTCCTACCTCCTAACTACATGTGTTTGTTCCTAATGAAAGCCGTGAAACAAGACCCTCCAAATCATGATATTCACAGTGTCTCCACACCACAGGGAGGTGAACTATTAGGCAGAACCTGAAAGCACTCCAGGTGGGTCTGAGAACCCTGAGCCCAAGACCTCGGAATCATATGATTTTCACAGCTTCCTCCTCCCAGTGGGAAGGTGAACTGTAGGACAGGGCATGAAAGCACTGAGACCTGTCTCTTGGAACTGCATCCCAACATATCTTTACGTCCAGGTGGGGATGGAGACTTCATGTCCAAGCCTTCCAAATCATGTTAGTTCCATATTTTCCTCCCCTACACAAGTAGGGACAAAAACTGCTAGGCAAGGTATGAAAGCACTAAGGCCCACTTCTGGAAACTGCAACCCCGTGGGTATTGGCTGATAAGTGAACCTGAGGAACTCAAGTTCAGGTCTTCCAATCATGTGATACCCATAGTCTCCTCTACCCCACAGGGAAGTGAGCTATGAGGCAGGGCGTCAAGGTACTAAGATTTGCCTCTGGGACTGCATCACAACCTGTGTTTGTTGCCAGCAGAACCAAGATACGCAAGTCTAGACTTGTGAATGACAAGACTTCCACATCCTCCTCTTCTCCACAGAGAGGTGAACTGGTGAAAAGCGTCTGTGAGCATTGAGACCAGGAAGCAGAGTGCCTAAGTCCATTAGTTCTTCATCTACTAGTGCAGAGCTCAGTGCTCTGTTTGCTCTCCCTACTCTGTGGTGCACTTGGAGGTCACCCTTAGGCTTGAATGCTTGCTGCCCCTGGGGACACAAACTGGAGGGCTTATGGAGCAAAGGGATACTGGCCCAGAGAACAGGTTATAAAGCTCTCTTGCAGCCAGTAATAGCTCCAAGAATATAAACAAGAGAAGCTTCTGTAGTAAAAGAAGCGCAGAAGTGGACAACTGACCCTTCACAAGAGACTCCAGCTAAATTCCCTAAATCTGTGAAATGCTAGGTAAAGGCCCAATGCTCTAAACATGTAATCAAATACGTGGCTACTAAACCATACTGCCAGTCCAGTGGTGAGAAACAGCAGCTCAATCCAGTCACTGTCCTGCCTAAACACGAAGACTATTTCAATTAAGGATTAAACTTTGAACCAACAACTTGAATTCAGATACACAAAAATCCCAACACAGAAACATGAAAAAACAAGGCAATATGACTCATCCCAAAACTCAACAATTATCCAGAAACAAACAATAACAATAGTGAAGTAGATTAAATCTCAAAAAATTTAAAAACTCTGATTAAAAGAGTGAACAATGAAATTAAGAAGACACAAATAAATGCATAAATGAATTCCAAGGAAACTCAAATAAAAAGCTGAATGACATAAACATGACATTGTAGGACATTTCATCACAATGTAGGACATGAAAGAGGAATTCTATAAAGATACAGAAATTCTATGATGGTGGGGGTAAATCTAACTAAGATATATTGTAAGCACATATGTAAGTATCACAATTACCCCTTGTACAATTATTATAGATATAGAAATTCTGAAACAAAACAGTTTGAAATTCTAGAAATGAAAAGTTCAATTAAGTTAATTAAAAATTCAGTTGAAAGGCTCTATGTAGACTGGAAAAAAGTGAAGAGAGACTATCAGGTCTTGAAGACCAGGTATCATCATCAGGACATACAGATGTACATAAAGAAAAAAATTAAAAAGTACAAACAAAGCATGAAAGACTGCTGGGAAAACATTAAAAGACTAAATGCATGAATCCTGGACATAGGAGAAGCCAAAGTACTAGCTAAAAGCACAGAAAACATTCAATAAAGTAACAACAGAAAACTTCTTAAACATAGGTCCAGGTTGACGTACCTGAGCCTAGTATTTTGTTGAGAATTTTTGTTCATTAATTCTCTTTGAGACATTAATAAAACAGAATGGATTTGTGACGATAAGAAGCCTGTTGACCTCTCTGTGTCTCTGTCTTCTAATGCAATATGGAGAAAACAATAGAACTTTTCTCAATAAAGTCACTGGAGCTTTGACATAGGACTTTGGTTGATATACTACTTCCATATTTCTCACCCCTTTCTTCTCCCTATATTCAGTTTAATCCTCTCTACACAATCCACCAAAGCAATCCTCATAAAAGAAAAATCTGATCATGTCACTCAATGCTTTAAAACTTACAATGGTTTTATTGCATTTGAAATACAATCCAAAAATCCTTACCATGGCCTGTAAGATTGTAGCTGGTTGAACACTTGGCTTCCCTGATCACTTGGTACCTATGTACTTGTTCCCTCTACTTTAAATGTTCTTCTGTCATTAGTTCAAGAAGAATTAATTTAGAAGGTAACACACATGTATGGGAAAGCAATGCAAGTCAACTCCCTGTATAGCTATCCTTATCTCAACTAGCAAAAACCCTTGGTTCTTCCTATTATTACTTATACTCTCTCTCCAACAAAATTAGAGATAAGGGCAAAATAGTTTCTGCCTGGTAGCAAGGGTGTAGGAGGGGAGAGGAAGGGGGAGGAGGGTAAGGGATGGGGTTGGGGGAAGGGGGAAGAAATGACCCAAACATTGTATGAACATATGTATAAAAGAAAAAATAAAAATAAGTAAATGTTTTTCAGTCAAACACCTGAATGGCTCACTCCCTTTCCTTCCACTGAACTCTATAGTTGACTCAGACATACCTTCCCTGATCATTCTCTGTTGTCTTATATGTTTGTCTCTCCAAACAAACTGTATGAGCCATGAAAATAAAGTCTGTGTTTCATCATATAACTCAAACAGCTGGATGGTATTTAGCATATTGTAGGTATTCAATAGACAATCAACTGACAAGATGGCTGAATAGATGTATCTAGCATTTGCCTTTTCCTTCACAAAGATAAACCAGAACAAACAGCTGCACTTCAAAGTGAGTTGCCAAGGTACAGCACTGAAATCCAACAAGGGAGAGACAGGACCAAGGACCCACATAAGATGTGAAAATCCGGACTAGTGACATAGAGTGGGAAAGGGGACACCTACAACTGCATCCCTGGATATCCAGTCAGATGGACTCTCCATTGCAGGGTAAAGGATGAACAAGTATTTCAGGGGAATCCATCACACAAGCCTCCATGACCATAGTGACCGAAGAGTTCTACAATAATCATGTATTTAGAGTCCAGGTGGAAAACTACCTGGAGTCTGTATCACAGCCTTCCTGAAGAGATGGAATATGCATTGTTTTCTCCCCAAACCTGACAGCAGAAAATGCTACAGTGTAGGAGCCTCTGGAAATGGAGCCATACTGATGGACTGCCATTATCCCTGTGCCACACTGAATCTGAGGGTATGTGATCCATTGCCACTGGTTCCATGGCCTGGTCTACAATGCTACTTGGTTCAAGCACATGCAGCTGCAGAAGTGTCCACCATGTCACACCATTCCCATTGTTGACCTGCCCATGCAGTAGATGTCTCACCTCCAATGTTGTATGCACCACACTCACCTGGGACATTCCTCCATGTGACTCCCAGAGGCAGAAGGGGTCTCTAAGCATACTGCCACACATACCTGAAGAAACTACAGGCAGACTACACTCTGCACACAACTAGAACCAGAGTCAACGAGTCTACCAAATTTATACCCTAAAACACAAAAAGACAATTGACCCAGCAGATGCACAAATTCCAATGTAGGGACACATGAAGTATAAGATAGATAACATCTCCAAAGGAACTCAATACCTCTAACAACTGACCCCACAGAAAAGAATATTGATAAAATGCCTGAAAAAGAAATCAAAAGAATGATTATAAGGAAATTCAATGAGATTAAACATAATACAGATGATTCAAAACTAAGAAGATAATTTGCAATGTAAATGAAAATATAGCAAAGAGACAGAAATCATGAAAGGAATCAAACCAAAAATGTTTAAAATGAAGAACTTAGTAAGACAAAAAAAGAAATAGTTTGGGCTGTGAGTGTAGCTCAGGTGTAGAGCACTCTCAGTATGTGAGTAGCCCTAGGTTCAAACACCAGCACTACCAAAAAACTGAAAGTCTCAGCAACAGAGTAGATCAAGCAGAAGAAAGAATGTCTGAACTTCATGACAAGTCTTTTGAAATATTCCAATCAGAAGTTAATTAATAAAAGAAAAAGAAAAATATAAACCAATTTTAAAAGAATGAGGATAACCTCCAAGGCTTATGGAACTCTATCAAATATTCAAAAAGGGGGGAGGAGGGAAAAGGTATAAAAAGACATATTCAATGAAAATACAAAGGAAAACTTCCCCAATTTTAGGAAAGTATGGACACTCAGGTGTAGGAGACCTGTAAGATCCAAATATACATGACAGAAAACATCCTCTTTGCAGCATATTATAGTCAAACGGTCAAAAGTACAAGAAAAATAAAGAACTCTACAGACAGCAAAGTAAAAGAAGCACCACGTCAGTTTTTAAGATACTCTTATTAGACTAACAGCATATTTTTCAGCAGAAATATTACAAAACATGAGTTATTTCATGTTCTGAAAGAAAAAAAGTTTCAACCAAGAATACATTTCCCACCAAAGCTATCATTCAGAGTCAAAGGGGAAATAATGAGTTTTCAAGACATACAAAACTGAGACCTAATTACCACCTGATAGGCCTTGCAAAAGATCCTTAAGGGGTCCTACATCCAAGTAAAATTAGAAAGATAACTACCATCACAAAAACACATGAAAGCAAAAACCCACTACAAGAGCAGACACAAAGAGAAACAGAAAATGTCCCAATACTGACTACAAAGACAAGAGTAGAGGGGAAAAAAAAAAGACACTCAAAACAAACAGAAGAAAATTAACAAAAAGGGGGGAATAAAACTTTATCAATAATAGCAATAATAATCAATATCAATGTTATCAATAATAACATTGAATGTACATGAACTACATTTCTCAATTAAAAGATACAGAGTGACTGAATGGGTAAAAGAAAACAATAATAAGACTCAACAAGAAACTGCCTACAAGAAACTTACTTTACCAATAAAGAAACATACAGACTGAAAATGAAAGGATGCAAAACGATATTCTTTCCAAACAGAAACCAGAATCAACAAAGAGTAGCTATACTCACATCATAAAGACAAAATTTTAAGAACAAAGTAAAAGAGACATAGTAGGTCAATGATCAAGAGATCAATTCAACAAGATATAATGATTATAAATGCATATGAACCTAATGCTGGAACATACAAATTTATAAAACAAACCTTTTTAAATCTAAAAGGAGAGATAGGCTCCAATACAAAAAACACTCTGTTTTCATCAATGACAGACAGTCCAGACCAAAAAAAAGAATCAGCAAGGAAACATACAAATGGACCTAAAAAACATTTTCAGCTAAAGATTGTACTTTCTTTTCATCAGCACATAGAACACTCTCTGAATAGATCATATTTTAGGCCACAAAACAAGTTTCAGCAAATTCAAAGAAACTGAAATCGTACATCTTTTAGGAACACCATAGTATAAAATTAGGAAATGGGAAAAAAAATGAAACTTCAGAAATGACACAAACACATGAATGCTATTGATCAAATAACAGGCTACTGAATCAAAGGCATATTATTAAACTTCTTGAAATAAATGAAAAATGAAAACACAACATTCCAAAATTACAATATTGCTATTTGCAATTGTCAAGAAATGGAATCAAGCACAGTCGGTAGAAGTAGCACTGACTGACATGGCAACAGACATGCTATCCAATATGATAGCCACTAGCCACACATGGAAATCGACCACTTGAACTGTGTTTATGACTGATGAATTGAAGTATACATTTTATTTTAATAAATTTTAATTTAAACAGCCACATGTGACTAGCAGTTACTATACGGGACAAGAGAGCTCTATAGGACAGGTAATCTTTGAGCTGAAATCTTAAAGAAGAGTAAGAAATTACCAAAGGTGGGAGGTAGTACATTCCAGGCAATGGAAAGGTCACAAACCATACAAAGGACTGTGACGACACCTTCATGTACTCAGGGAAGATTGCCTAGGAAATGTGGAAAGGAGAAGAAAATAAGAAAGCCAAAAAGGGTAGATAAGGCCAAAATAAGAATGCCGTTAAAAACTAAGTTAAGGCTTTATGTTGCAAACAGTAGGAATGTAGCAAAGACTGCAAAGCCAGGAATAATTTTTATCATCAGATGAGTAATATGTTGAAAAAATACCAAGAATCCAGACATAGAAAAATCACTTATATATGAGATCATTGTAGTACTTCAAGGGGGATGATGAAGACTTGAACTATGGTAATCAACAGTAAGAACAGAGATGAAGGGACATATTCAAGAGACATTTAGAAAGAAAATTATTTGGATGAGAGTGCTGGTCCCTCTAGTTCTCTGGTAGACAAGAATAAATCAAAGTAAAGACTACTGAGGTAACCAGTCTGGAAAATCATAAAATCTGGTACTTTCTACATTGACTGACTAAAAGGATTAAAGAAAGTTTATACCTGCTCAATGTTACACTTAACACAAAATAACTTAAATGGCCAATAAGTTCTTAAAAGTTGAAAGTATGGAATCATTCAAGACGGCATATGATACAGCTATCAAAATCATTTTAAGGACTGTTGCAGAATACAATAGTAGGGCAAAATGTTCATGAGATAGTAAATGAAATAAGTAGGCTATAAAGGAACATATACAGCATTATCATGATTTTGTTTTATATATGAAATATTTTAATTGTAGTAATATGACAAAAAGCCAGCAGTGGTTTACTATAATGGTGGGATAATGGGTCATTATAGTTTTTCTCTTAAACATTTTTTGTGATTACTTAATGATTCTACAACTAAAGAATACTTTTTCTTTGTACAAGTAAACTTTTGCTCTAAAACATTGTACTTTAAAGCACAAGGCCCTAAGTTAAATCTACCGAAGCCCACAGTTGTGCAATAGAGGAACTGATGTGACCAAATCCCATCTCCTGCAAGTTCTATATAAGAAGCTAAATTCACAGCAAATTGAATAATGCAAGGTTGTCTTTCCTTTAGGAAAATCTCCCCTGATTACAAGTATAAAATGTATTATTTCCCATTTAATTCATTTCTAATGTCTTAACATTTTACAGCATAAAGGATCAAGCAACAGTTGCCGCATAGGCAGTAGAAGTAGACCCTATAGGTTTCAGACAATGGCCAGAGACAAGAACTTTGAAGCATCTTTCCCAACTAACATCTGGGGCTCTCTGTTTCCCTGCTGTTTCTTTTAAACAGACCACACAGGCATTTGTCCACAAGCTAACCTATCCCCCTCCCACTGTGCTGCCCCACTCAATGGTAGAGGACTGCTCTCCATCTTAAGGATCTGTAGGTAATAAATCTTTGAACTTATTTCCTATTGAGTTTGCACCTTCCATTTGAAGAACCAGGTACAATCCCAGGCCAGGTTTTCGCTGTGATGCTAGACAGAATACAAGGTCTAGGCACCCAGCACCAGAGAGACACTCAAGCAGGCACAAGACAGACATGAGTCAGACAAGAGCCCCTTCAGTGCGCACCAGCACAATCAATCATGTTTCCCATGTTAGGCACGTCCGGGCCACGGATTAGACAACTAAGCATTAGGCTGTTGGCCAGACAACAGAAGTGCTCTGTCAAAGGCACACTGCAAACACCCATGTCCAACTCCCCTTCATTTCCTATTAGGGCAGAACTGCTAGCCCCTCTGGTACTGAAACTGCAATTCAGCTGGGAGCTCTCGGAATACATGTATGGCTTATGTCTGTAAACTTGCAACTACAAATGGGAGTGTGGCAAAACCTATATTTTATTCTGTGTAGGCAGCAAAAAAAGATTTATTCTGTTCATATTCAATTTCAATTACTCAAGTTCATTTGATATACAGCACACACTATATGCTGAAGAAGCAGCTCAGCAAATACTAATCTTTTTTATATGTACATGTCAGTCTCTTCTTGCTCTTAACAAAATCTAGCTTCCCAAGTTCTAAATTTAGACTTACAAAGAACTTCTGACCTGACATAGATAAGCCTATCACAGAGGTATATGGCTATGGAAAATCCTCAGGCAGACTGGATGTGAAGAAAAGACAAATTAGATAAGCGATGTAATAACTCTCTTCATTAAATAGAAAATGCAAAGAATTTTCAACTATAATTTTAGTGGCATACTTTGCTATAAGATAGGGATTATTCTTGCTTCAAGAAACCAAATATACATTAAAAAGATAATGTTAGATGAACATCTGTAGCCACAATGACAAGCCTTATTCTGATCATCTTACAGAAGGAGAAGATAAAAAGGCCAATATTAAAAGCACACTTCCATTTTAGATGTCTAGAAATTTGGTTTGATTTTCTTAACTAAAATTAGTTTTATATCTTATCTACACATTTTCTAGTAAAATGCACTGGCAGGATAGTCTTTTCTCTAGGTCACACATAGATAATCCTCAGAGCTAACTAGCAACAATCAGGTCATTCAATGAATATAAAATTGACAGAGGTCAAACAGTGAGGCAGTGGCAGATCTGGGACTACAGCCAGATCACCTGGCTTGAAATCTAATACCCCTCTCTGACAAGATTATAGCTCTTAAACAAAAATATACTTTCCCAGAGAGATGACATAAGGAATACATTTTAGGACACCCCCTCATTGACATTTAGGAAACATCACCTAACCCTCAAACCCAGAAACTGCTTGAGATGTTTTGGCTAACTATCACACAGTACACAGTGGGCCAGAGTCACTAAAATAATCACTCCAAAACAAAGAGAATTCAGAAATCTGCAACAGCAATTAGCCATCAGAATCTTACTATGTTTCTATGGTCTGATGTCCATCTCCATGGAAACAGGAAAGGAAGTGAGAGTCAGCCAAGAGAAGAGATGTCAGAACTTGTCAGGTTCAGTGACTGGGGCTGAGGGCTAAAAAATGCCTTTAAAAAAAAAAAAACAGCATCAGCTGACTTCTGGCACATAATCAATTCTTGAGTTGGGCAATGTCAACTTGCTTGGAGAAGCATAAAGTTAAAGAACACGCTTGAAATTTTTTTTAAGGTTAAATTAAGGAGGATGGAGACAGTTTTTAAAAACTGTTTAAATTTTTAAAACATAAGAATGCAACAGAATTGTTTCAAATTTCATAAAGTGAAGAGAATAACTTCTTCCATGATAAGGGAAATATGCGTCTACCACAGAGCACTGACTAGAATGCACAGCAACAGGGTGGAGGCACAGAAGAGTCAGTAGTCACAGGAAGCAGCATGTACAAAGGCTCTGGGACAAGAGTATGGAGAGTTCCTTTCGTGGAACTGCAGGCACACAAGAGCACTCAAGGATGGATGTGGGGTTTCCACAGATGCTTTCCAAAGAGAGGTAAATGTAGGCTAAAACAAGAAGGATGGGGATGGAGTTACAGTAGACAAGAATAATTCAGCAAGAGGGAAGACCTAGAGGCAAGAAAGAGCAAAATGAATTCAGGAACAGCAAACTGTTTAGGACAGCTGAAACAGAGTGGGATGAACCATGGTCAGATCAACAATGCCTTATTTCCCAAGTTGGATTTTGAACTTTTATGTCCAGAAAACAACAAGGTGCCACTAAAGAGTCTAAATTAGGAAAGTGACATGATGGAATGTGCACTTTGGAAAGGTGAGTCCTACTAGTACAGATTACACAGGGCTATGGCACAGAGTCTATTTCAGCTTTCCCAGTGAAGCCTACACTGAGGGAGAGACAGCAGCAAAGATGGGGAATATGAACAGGGGAAAGGAAGAAGGATGAGTCAAGGCTAACACTTAAGATTTCGGCCTGAATAGCTAGTTGGATGGTACTTCAACCACTGAGTCTCAGTCACAAAGAAGAATGTTAGATGTGTGAGACAGGGATGAGTTCTCATTTGGACTCTCAATTTTGAGATATTTTGGGACAAAGAAGCTATTCAGTAGGCAGATGTGGTGCATAGTAGTAACCAACCCAGCAGAGACACAGAGGCTGAACAGAGGTGTCTGTACTTCAGGACTAGATAAAATTGCCCAAAGAGAGTACAAAACCAGAAGAGATTCCTATTCCTATAGATGAATTTTATAGGCTTTAGGCTATGTTTAAATGTGGGCTGCATCATTTACTAAGTAAATGATAATAACCTTGGGTTATTTAATCACTAAACTTAGGCTAAGGGCATGGTTTAAATGGTAGAGAGACTGCCTAGCAAGTGTGAGGCTCTGAGTTCAAACCTCAGCACCTCCAAAAACAAAGCAAAACAAAACAAAACCTCTAAGCCTATAGAATTAGAATAGTTATACCTATATGAGGACTGATACCTAAGAAACAAGCAGTGAAATGGAAACTATAAAACAGAATGAGAAAGAAAAGATAAATGACAGACACCACAGGCGAATACAATGCTAGGGAAACTAATGGAAGAGTATTTCATGATAGTGTGCCATGAGAATCAGCAACTGAAGGAGAATGGAAGTAAAGGGCACTTAAGCAGGTAAAGAAATTGAAAGGTTAGCATGTTAAGAGGAACACTGTCTACACAGACACTGACATCATCCAGGATGGTGAACACAGCTAGAGAAAAAAGTACCAACATAGTTAACAAATGAGGAAAGGTACCCAGAGAGGAAAGGGAGAGGATGATTATACATTTAATAGCAATGACTATCATGAAGAAGGGAAGAATATTGGAGTAGAAGGTGTCTAAGGAAACAAGGTATGTGTCAAGCCTCATCCTAAATCTTTATATAGACAGTGAGTGAAGAATGAGTTGTGCCCACTTAAGAAGACTTAATGAAAACCAATGACTGCAGGGAATCACAATTTTTAATCATATTAAAGAGACTTAATATAAAATTGAGGCTATAGAAGCTCAAAACCAAAATCTAGAAAGGAATGTTTAGGTGTGGGAGAAAAGAAGTCCTAAACAGGACTTTTTTTAAATCCCTAGAGAGGCTTATATTTGGGCACTTACCTAGAATGACAAGAACACGACAAGCCAGACCCAAAGTGTTCAGAGTCCTAGAAGTCTCTGTCTGGAAAATACAATAGCCCAGACAAATTGTACATTTAAGAAATTCCCATTCCAAGTTATGTTCCTAGACTCTTTCAGTAATAATGTTTCATGCATATGAGGTTAATATTCATATGTACATTCATTTTAAAACCATTATTATTCATATTACAGTTGAGTATCCCTTATCCCAAAATCTTGGGCATGGTGGGGCATGTCTGCAATCATGGCTACTCAGAAGGTGGAGAGTGGGAGGATCATGGTTGAAAGTCAACAAATGCAAAAAGTTAGTGAGACCCCATATCAACAAGCCAGGTATGATGGTTCATCACTGCAATCCCAGCTATGCAGGAGACGTAAGTAGGAGATTATGGTCTGAGGCTGGCCCAAGCAAAAGGCACAAGACCCTATCTGAAAAAATAATTAAAGTAAAAAGGAACTGGGGGCATGGCTCAAGTGATAGAGTACCTGCTTAGCAAGTTCAAACCACAGTACTTAAAAAAAAAAAGTGTGGGGCCAGAAGTATTTTGGATTTGGAATTTTGTCATGAAATACAATTATGTTTCATGTACACTTTATACACACAGCCTGAGGATAATTTTATGTAATATTTTCAGTGCATCTGCATTTTGACTACAAACTCTGACATGAAGTCAAGTGTGGAATTTTCCATTTGTGCCATCATGTCATCACTCAAAAAGTTTTGAATTTTGGAACATTTTGGAATTTGAAATTAGGGATCTTCAACCTATAATCCTATATATCAAACAACTAAACCTTGACCAAAAAGGTCACAGAATGACTGGTGTTTAAGCACAGTGTGTAGGCAGTAACCACGAAAGTCTCTGCCTGCCTTGAGCGAGTCAACAGTAATGTGATTTATAGTGAGTGCTTTGAGTCATGCATGGAGAAGCAAGAGACTAGAGACAGAGATCAGCCATGTGGGCAATGAATTATGCTCATGTCACAGAGCCCCCAAAAGACTCTGAAGATCGAGGCTCAGTGATCTCCCCTGGCCAGCAATATTGGACCTTGCCATACACTAGTTCCAGGAGACTCACATGCCCCAGCTCTGCTGGCAGATGACTGTGGAATTCTGCACTTGAATTCCCCAGACTCCATCCATAACTGTCTTCCCTTGGCTGATTACCATAAACCATGAACAATGAGCATAATAGCTTTCAGTGAGTTCTATGAGTTCTGCTAGTAAAGTAGTGAACCTCAGGGAAGCCCTAAGTTTGTGATCAGTGTCAGAAGTGAGGGCAGTCTTGTGGGGAATATTCTTGCTAACTTTATTATTTGGCCTAAACCTTTCACAGTATCTGTTCTCAGGGGCACATAAAAGATTCAAAAAGGAACCCAGTTTCTGAGGTTAGCTGAAAAGGGCACTGTATATAGACTGGTCTACTGAACCACTAGTGCCCACCTGCCTCCACAAATTCCTCACAAGTCTCAACAACTAACCACTAAGAAAAGCACTGCTGAGTCTTAAACTGGATAAAATAGATACTACATCACTGAGGCAAAAGTCATCCTCCTTCACTGAACAGCTTGTTCTATGTAGGAAATGCCCCTGCACCTAGGTACTACGTAATCAAGTTCAAATACTGAACACTGCAAAAACAATTTTTGTTCAGTTTTTCAATTTTGTTTTTAATTACTAAGTAAATATCATCTATTTAAATATGGGGTACAATATAATGTTTTGAAATATGTTGACACTATGGAATGATTACATTAAGCTAACAAACATTCCCATCACCTTGTATACTTATTTTTTGTGGCAAAATCATTTTAAATCTAATTTTATATTTACTACATGAGTAGGAGAACTGTATTACTGCAGTTACTGACATCCTAACATAGAAGGGTTTCTCAGTCTCTTTATGGTCAAGCACTGTCAAAGAGACTTTATAACTCATTTCCATATAAAGTTGTCCCCAAATACATATTATCTATATTAATAAAAAATTCAATTGACTTGAAATGAAAAGGGGCATTTAATTAAATAATGAGTGTCAAAGTGGAGATTTATAAAGACATTTTCTCAGAAATGTATTCTAAATTACAGAATATAAAACACAAAATCTGAAGTCAAACAGCAAAGGAAAATTCAATATATTAATAGCAATTAGAATTTCAGGAGTGACATAAAAGAATGTTTTATCTTTTTAAGGGAAAACTTGGAAATTTGAAAATTTCAGTCACACAAATGAGTTGAAAGCTCAGCCTAAAACATCAGCAAGATTACGTCTGGAATACTGCCCAAGTTATTTACCTTCTTTGTGACCCAGTTTCCTTACATGTACAGTAAGAATTAATAGTACCTATTCCAAAATTACATAGATTAATTGAAATAATACCATACGTACGTAGTATTAGGCTTAGTACATAGTAACTACTCAGTAATAGTCCCTTTCAGCAATACTGAATTATATAGTGATAAAATGTTAATTCAACCTACTTAATTTGATGTTTCTATATTCAGGTAACTAATATACTTGACTTAGATGCTATCAAAACAAACTAACAATAAAGATCCAAATTTGTTTTGATGGACAGGCTTGGTGTAAACACACACACATAAAAGAAATAACAATGACCAAAGAAAAAAAAAGATGCCTAAATCATCATTTCTTTTGGCAGATGAATTATCAGCACCAAATTAATATTATGTAAAACAAGTATCAAGCACATAGACTATGAATGTAAATGGTGTAGCATTACTCCCAAACTATGAATAGTCACATAGCATTGACAATTTTTTTTAAAAATCAGTAATTAAAGGTTCACAGTAGCCAAAAGAACCTAATGGGGAAGAGGGAACAGGTTTAATGCCTTTCTTATTTACAATATTCCTAAAATCAACCACTGAAAGAATAAATGAAGCCAGAGGAAAGGAGATATCTCTGAAATAGTCAACATTATGGGGGTTATCCTTTGGGAAGAATAATCTGATAATTTCTAAGTGATAAAGGGGAAAATAAAGTTAGTAATGGGGGACATGAAATGACATGAAAAGGTTACCAAAATGGCCACCAGAAGTTTAAAACAGTCTTTCAACAATTAAAAACAAAACTGGCCATAATTAATGACATGGAGTCAATCTGCAGCAATTATGATAAAAATAGGAATATAAATGTCAGCATTAAATAATCACCAGAAAACTACTGTATCTCATCGTATCTAAAATCCATGGACTATAAGATAGACTGCTATTTTTTTTTACTTTTTTTATTGCTTTTATATTTATTCATATGTGTATACATTTTTTGGGCCACTTCTACTCCCCCATCCTCCCTTACTTCCAGACAGAGCCTGTTCTGCCCTCTTGTTCTTCAATCTTGTTGAACAGAAATCTTAAGAGATAATAAGAAAGACATAGCATTTTTGCTAGATGGAGAAAGAGACAGCTATACAGAGAGATTCCTAGCATTGCTTCCATGCACATGTGTATTACAAACCACACTGGTTCATATCTACCAGACCTCTTCACTACTTCCTGGTGACCTTCCCAAAGCAGCCGCTGCCAGTTTAAGATTGTTATTTTGCTCGCCTACAGTGGGCACATCAGCCACATTCAAGTTTTAGGATTCCTTCCCTTTCCCTATTCCTCATGTACGCATTCTGCCCTTAATGTATGACCCATGTCCAATAATATTACTGCATTTGTTTTAGGTATATAATCTGCATATGAGGGAGAACATACGATTTTTGGCCTTCTGAGTCTGGCTAACTTCGCTTAAGATGTTCTCCAGTTCCATCCATTTACTTGCAAATGACAAAATCTCATTCTTCTTTGTGGCTGAATAAAATTCCATTGTGTATAAATACTACATTTTCTTAATCCATTTGTCAGTGGTAGGGCATCTTGGTTGTTTCCATAACATGGCTATTGTGAATAGTGCTGCAATTAACATGGGTGTGCAGGCGCTTAAGGAGTAACCTGTGTTGCATTCCTTTGGGTATATCTCTAGGAGTGGGATTGCTGGATCATATGGCAGTTCTATGTTTATTTTTTTAAGAAGCCTCCATATTGTTTTCCAAAGTGGTTGTACTAGCTTATATTCCCACCAGCAGTGTACGAGGGTTCCTTTTTCCCCCGCATCTTTGCCAACATTTGGTGGTGGTGGTGTTATTGATGATAGCTATTCTAACAGGAGTGAGGTGGAATCTTAGTGTGGTTTTGATTTGCATTTCCTTTATAGCCAGGGATGGTGAGCATTTTTTTCATGGTTTTTTTGGCCATTTGAACTTCTTCCTTTGAAAAAGTTCTGTTTAGTTCAGTTGCCTATTTCTTTATTGGTTCCTTGATTTTGGGGGAGTTTAGTTTTTTGAGCTCCGTGTACATTATGGCTATCAGTCCTTTGATGTATAGCCAGCAAATATTTTTCTCCCACTCTGTGTGTGGTCTCTTCAGTTTAGAGTCCATTTCTTTTGTTGTGCAGAAGCTTCTTAATTTCATGTAATCCTATTTGTCCTTCCTTTCTCTTAGTTGCTAGGCTGTTGGAGTTCTACTGAGGAAGTCCTTGCCTATACCTTATTGCTTCCAGAGTATTCCCTGTTCTTTCCTGTATTAACTTCAAGATTTCAGGTCTGACATGAAGGTCCTTGATCCACTTTGAGTTGATACTAGTACAGCAGCATGATAGGCAGGTATTTAGTTTCAGTTTTCTGCAGGTAGATAACCACTTTTCCCAACAACACTTGTTGAAGAGACTGTGTATTCTCCATCTTATGTTTTTGGTGCCTTTGTCAAAAATAAGGTGGGCATAGCTGTGTGGATTCATATCCAGGTCTTCAACTCTGTTCCAATGGTCTTCACATCTAAGTGCCAGTACCACGCTGTTTTTATTGGTATGGTTCTATAGTATAGTTCGAAGTTGGGCCTTGTGAAACCTCCAGCACTGCTCTTTTTGCTGAGTATTGCCTTGGCTATTTGCTGTCTCTTGTGTTTCCAAATGAACTTCAGGGTAGATTTTTCAATCTCTGTGATGAAAGTCATTGGGATTTTGATGGGAATTGCATTAAACATGTAGACTGCATTTGGTAGTATAGCCATTTTTACTATGTTGATTCTACCAATCCATGAACACAGGAGAACTTTCCATCTTCTGCAGTCTTCCTCAATCTCTTTCGTCTGGGGCTTATAGTTCTCCTTGTAGAGGACATTCACATGACTCTTTGTTAAGTTTACTCCTAGGTATTTGATTTCTTTGAGGCTGTTATAAATGGAATTGTTTTCCTATATTCTTTCTCAATTTGCTCACTGTTGGTGTATAGAAAGGCCACTGATTTTTGTAAGTTGATTTTGTATCTTGCTACATTGCTGAAGCTGTTTATGGTGTCTAGGAGTTTCTGGGTGGAGTTTTTTGAGTTTTTGAGGTATAGGATCATGTCATCTGCAAATAGGGATACTTGACTATTTCTTTACCTATTTGTATTCCTTTTATTTCTTCTTCTTGCCTTACTGCTCTGGCTAGGAATTCCAGGACTATGTTGAATAGGAGTGGGGAAAGTGTGCACCCTTGTCTCATTCCTGACTTTAGAGGAAATGGTTTCACTTTTTCCCCATTAAGTATGATGTTGGCTATAGGTCGGTCATATATAGCCTTTATAATGTTGAGATACATTCCTTCTATTCCTAGTTTTCTTAAAGCTTTTATCATGAAATGGTGTTGAATTTTATGAAAGGCTTTTTCTGCATCTATTGAGATGATTGAGTGGTTTCTATCTTTGCTTCTATTAATGTGCTGTATTATATTTATTGATTTGCATATGTTGAACCATCCCTGCATTCCTGGGATGAAGCCTGTTTGGTCATGGTGAATGATCTTTCTGATATGTTGTTGGATTCGGTTTGCCATTATTTTATTGAGGATTTTTGCATCGATGTTCATTAAAGAGATTGGCCTATAGTTCTTCTTTTTGGATGTGTCCTTGTCCAGTTTTGGGATGAGTGTAATACTGGCTTCATAGAATGAGTTAGGCAATGTTCCTTCCCTTTCTATTTCGTGGAAAAGTTTAAGGAGAGTTGGTCAAGTTTAAACCACAATGGTGGCTTCCTTTTCCTAGTACCTTTATGTCCTTTCTCTTATTACCTCCTTTCCTGTTCTTTATCTCAGATTCAGGCCTGGAATTAGACCAGATGCTCTATTTTTCTCTAACTTTTCCTATTTCTTATTTAGATTCCAGAAAAATCTATAAATGAAATTCATTGCTATGCTTTTTATCTTTAGATTTAAGGGACAAACTGTACAATTCTGCACTCTGAAACTAAGGATTCTGCATTTCTATATTGGACTGGAGATGTAGCTGAAGTGGCAGAGTGCCTGCCCTGCAAGGACAAAGCCCTGAGTTCCAACCCCAGTACCACCAAAAAAAAAAAGTTGACTGGCTGTCTACATTCACTTGCTAAAGATGAAAAATCTGAAGGGATACAATCAAAGCAAAGTCTACCACTCCTTAGGAAGCACTTCAGTCAATGACAGGGAAATGACAGGAAAGTAAAACTAATAACCTAAGCCCACAGTCTCCATCCTTCCTAGAGCTTGAATTCCCCTACAAATGGCTCAGAACATATAAGGCAAAAAGATATATACAAAGTAAGGAAAGGTTTTGAGGTCAGAAGAACAAAATCAGGAATAAGAAACTTAATTCCATGCTGATAATTTCCAAGGAAGAAGGCTACGTTAACTACGTAAGTAAATAAACACAGAGAAAGTCAGCATGAAGAAGCAGCTAGTGATATACCAAATGGCAGAAAAAGAGATGACATGTTAGTTTTTGTATCCAAGACAGTGCAAGATGTGTCTTGAAATGCCTAAAACCTAAGAGGGAAAAAATTATCACCTAAGAATAGTAGGGTGTCTTCATTTCCCAAAGTGCCAGAACTAGGACTGATCCACAAAGGCTACTCACTGATAAGAACAGCAAAGAATCTAGCTCAGCTATATATAATTATAGGGCTATAATAAGAGGCCTTGCCTGGATGCTGAACTAGGAAAAAGCTCCCAGAGCTGGAGCACTCCCAGTCTTACAAATTGCTCCAATTCAATGCTACACAAAATAAGAGGTGTACATATCAATGACTGGCACTGTAAAACAATAGTTCATTTTTTTACACTTTGGTTGCATTATTTCTGTTGCTTTCTTGATAAAATCAGCCATTTAAAGCTTCAGATCACTAAGTAGTTTTAGTGGGTGAAAAGTGACTCTTACCTGCATTAATAAGGACCAGAAGACAAAAGTAAATCAGTGAAGGAATGACAAATGTACTCTAGTGCTTGAGCAATTTGCCATAAACGACTTAAGTGGGAAACTGAGAACAGTTGATTCCAGTTTAAAACACAACAATTGCTTTTGGTCTTAGATATCTATAAAGCAACATGTAAAAAAGAACATTACACTATAATATTCAAAACTGCATATATAAGTACTGTCAACACAGTGAGAAGAAAGTACTCATGTAAGTCATCCCTAATAACAAAGGACATGTAAGTAGGAGGAAATAACCAGCAATTAATATTCACAGGCTGTTTCTAACCCCTTCTGACAACTTGTTCTCTTTGAATGCTGTCCACAGGGTTTCTTCTAGGACATGGAGCCTAACTGAGACTACAGAATCTGATATCCTGATATACCATCAAACTGAATGGTATAAAACACTCAGCCTTGTTCTCTACATTCCAACTTTGATTGTCTTAAATAACACATTGTACAACAATATGTGAAAATCATCAAAATTTTCTGCACATCTAAATGTCATGCTTCTAAGTAAAAAAATAAGTCCATAACTAAAAGCTTTATTTTTGTAATTTCAAAGTGTGGAACTTATGTCTTACATATTCTTGCATCCTCAGCATCTAACCAATATCCCAAACATAGTAAGTAGATAACAAATGTCTACTGCTGAAGTAGACAAAAAGTCCAATGACATTTTAAAAGTACAGTAATAATTCTTTGATGTCATTGTAATAAGTAATTATTAAATGAATGAGTAAATGCATGATGTTTAAAAGGAACTTTCACTTTATTAATCAAACTAAAACACTTATTAAATAATACTGCCTTACAAAAATATTTCAAAGAGATGGGCTTTAATTATAATATATACTTTTAAAGGGAAAGCAAAACTTAAAACTAGACTTAATAAGAAGAGGACTAAGGAAGAAAGAAGAAAAATGGAGGGGATAAAACAATTCAAGATACAATACATACATTCATGGACATGTTATAATGAAACTCACTGTATAGATATCGTAAACAAGCAAAAATATTTTTTTTTTCAAAAACAGATGACAATAAGGTAAAACAGGTCCTGTCTGGGGGGTTGGTACCAGTGGGAGGGGAAGGATATAAAGAAAGGGTGTAGAAGGGTGAATATAGTAGAATTAGGATGTACTCAAGTTTGAAAATTGAAAAATGAGAACTGTTGAAACTATTCTAAGAAGGGCAAAAGGGTATAAAGGAGAATGATAGAGGGGATAAATGTCACAATGTAGAACAATAATAGGATAATAAAAATATATAATTTTTTAAAAATATTTTTAAAAATCCTAAGCGTAGCATAATTCACTTTATATCCTCAGATTAAGCTTCCAAAGAGCAATATATGAGTTACATAGAAACTCTGCTTCACTTTTAAAGGTTTTATTTTTTTAAGTGTAAGTCTATTCTCAGACTATTCTCTGTCCAATTGAATTAATGTTCTCCATTCCTAATGTTTCATGGGAACCCAATAAAATATTTTTAAATATGAAAACTGCTAGACAACCTAATGATGCCAAAAGCATAAAGAGGAATGAATAAGGTCAGATACCCAAAACTAGCAATGACATCCCTATAAATTAATGCATAATCTGTGAACCTATTCCCTGCAAGATAATACATTTCTACATTATATTTAGATATAGCTAACTTAATTATCTTAGAACATCATTTAATATTTTGTCTCTTTGCCTAAGTACCTGAAACCTTTGAAACTTAATATATCAGACTATAAATCTGGATGAGGAAGATACTTTTATTAGTTATATAATGTCAAAAAAAGAAAAACAGATTAATTTCCTTAGAAACTGTTTAAGCTATGAATGGCTGACTACAAAGAAGGTCGTCTACAGTAATGTTCTCATGCCTCCATATATCTTAACAGTCACAAGATTTCCATATCAATTACCACTGTCAAATAAGAAGGATTTAAAAACATGATTCAGTTTAGTGCAGGTGCCTTACAACTACTAACATTTAAAGAAACACATTGAATTGTTTAACAATTTGCCTTTAGGTGAACTATAAGAGCCTATTAAAAGTCTATGGGTATAATAATAATTTTTCATATAGAATACTGCTTGAAATCAAATGGATTATATATTAGAACATGTTTTTGTTATATAGACTTTATACTGAAATAGTACTGCTAATAAAACTTTTATTTCCACAACATATTAACCATTACCATAAACCTCTATTTCTACAAGCACTAAATACAAAAAAGAATTTAGTTGTTAATTATCCTACTAAACACTGGGGGAAATATGCCTATTATAGCTTCTTTTATAATCACTTGCCATTTTAACAACTATGTATCAAACTCCTTTGGCTCTTCCCATGAGAGGTCCTTAGGCGGTTCAAACTTTTTCCTCACCCATTTTATACAGGATTAAGCAGAGCTAAGCCCAATTCAAAAGCAAATTCTTTAAGAAACTAAAGGCCAAGAATATTCCTTATTCAAAAGTGAAATTCCATTGTCAGGGAAATCACTAATACCATCTATCAAGGGAAAATGTCTCATTCCTGTCGCAAGATCAGCTAAAGTGAAACTGCTTCTCTAGTTGCTAGGAAACAACCAACTCATTTTATGCCATTATCAGAACCCTGGAGAAGAAAACTGGCATCTACTTCACATTTGGGGATACTGGAGATGGAACAAAAAGAAGGGAGACAGCTGCCAAAATCCCTGGGCTCCAGGGCTTACACTGTGATCACAGCAGGTACTTGCATCACACTGGACTTTGAGGTTTTCCTTTCTGCAGTTACTCTGTAATAACCAAAATTATTTTTCCAATATCCCACATTTCCAAACTCAAAGATTCTAAGAAAAGACTTCCTTATTTTAGTTAAACCAATTATATCTATGTTGCACACAATGTAGAAAAAAAATGCTTCTTGGGAATCTTAACAAATAACAGAAAAAAAAACCTATTACTCATGGAGTAAAATACACTAGATGGTTATGTCTTTAATTATTAAAGTCAAATTAGAAAATAAAGAGAAACTGTTTCACATATTAGAATAATAAAAAAGAAACCCATACAGATAAATCCAGTATGCAAAATGCCATTCTAGTATTTATTGCCTAACTAGATTAAAATCTATTAGTGTTCCCAATAGGTTCTAAAGTTTAATGTTCATTTTTATGTCCTGGCAAGCAAAATGTATCACAAAATACATTCATATACCATATCTATTTACCAATCTTTTCTCTTTCAACAGGTCAGGCTAGAAGAAGGTAGAATGAAATTATACAGAAAAATTACTAGAAATGAGTGAATTGAAACCAAGACATTTCCTGTACTTCTGTATTCTGAAAAATAAGTTATCCTTCAGTGGCTGCAGATGTTGGTAAAAGCAGTTGACTGACCTTATTCCTTCACTAAATCACAATTCTCTGGAAGGGTTTCCATTTCTGTTGCAGTTCTAATGCTTGCCTCATTCCAATTCCCCAGGCCTGCATTTGGGGCTCTGTAACCTGCCCTTGGTATGACTTTAAACTCTTATTCTCAAGCAAACCTGCCCCCACTCCACTAGTATGTCTACCTTCCTTCTGCCTAAGTCTCACTCTCTTCTTTGCCTTATTCTCATCGCTTCTAACTCAGGATTGCCAGATTTAGCAAATGAAATACAGGAATAAGTTTGAGTATCAGATACCATGAATAACTTTTTAGTATGGGTATGCTCCAAATTATTCCTTGTACATCTGATACTCACACTTAGCTGAGCATCCTACATTTTATCTAGCAATCCTGCTCCCACTCCACTGTGAGATACCTAGATTCTTGACATTTTTCTCACTTTACTAGAGACCTTACTTTCTTTACATAAGCTCACTCTAAATTCTATTTAAAAAAAAATAAAAGCCTAACTTTTCTATTGTCCTTCCTTCTCTGAAGACAGCCAATTTATTGTCACTTCTCACAGCTGTTCCTCAGCTACAAATCACTTCTTTCCCATCACAGGATATTCTCAATTATTGGTCCCTTCAATTTACGCAATTTCCTGATCCTAACTGATTATATGTCTTCTGGAAACTAGAACTTGACTTCAATGTTTCCTTCACCAATTCCCTGAATATTTCTCCCTCTGGACTTTCTAACATGCCACTTTGAATTGTAGGTCTCACATAGGTTTGCCCATGTGTCATGTAAGCTTTACAGAGTTACTGAAGACAATCACAAAAACTTGTCAAAACTAAAAGTTTTGATACTTAGCATCTAATGGTCCTTCACCAGTACACAGCGGTCCTATCATTCATACCTTCATCTTCATTTACTCCTCTGAAAGCAGTTAGAATTTTAAGCATTCCTCTGCACTGCTGACTACTCAAACCTGACTTCAGAACCTGGTTATAGTTACCTGGGATACTGTAATTAAAAATGCAAATTCCTTGCCCCTATTGTGGAACAACTGAATGAAAATCTTCAAGTGAGAGAGTTAAACTGGGATTATAAATCCGAACTTTCTACCAGCTCCCCAGGTAATTTTTATGAACACTGAAATTTATGAGCCATTGTTTATTTAGTAAACTCACCATTCTTTCCCCTTTCTACTGAGAAGAGCAAGGCAAGAATACCTTGTGTTAACCTGTTTTTAGTGCCAGATATGATGAGGTTACCTCATATGTCCTTTTTCCCATTAAAAGTTTGAACCTGGAACTCAGACTTCTCAAAAAATAATTTATTTATCTGACTTCTAATCCAATTCTGTTTTGCCTCTTTCATAATATTCGTTTTTCAATAATACTATCTTTTTTTTTTTTTAACAAACTTCAGTTCCTCCTCAATGAATTCTATTATCTTGGAAAAGGTATGAATGTCACCTTGAGGCAGGCCAAAGTAAAGGCTTTTATTTGACACGGTTTCTCCTCAAGTTCCCAACTGTTAGGGCAAACATAAAGACCACAGTGTTAGAACCATACCCCTCCCCCTTGCAGGCAGGTTACTGGACACACCCCACCACTTATTGGAAAAATCACTCCTGGCCCCAAAGAGTAAAAACCCACCTTATGCCATTGTTGGGGGGTAGGGGGAGTTGGTTGAGCAACCAACTGACCTAATCACCATTTATCTCCCTTAGCTAGCCTGGGAACAAGCGAATCACAAAAATTTTCCCAGCACTTTCCCACTAACCTACTCTAGCTTCTACTGGAAACCCCCTCCACAAGTTTCCTTTCCTGAATAAAACTTGTACTGACTTTCAGCCAACTTCCATCTGTTCTTCCATGCCTTTTTCTAGTCCAACACCAACCACTTCACAATTCCCCCTCTGTGGACTATCTTATTTAATAAACAGAATATACCTCAACCTTCACTGTGTTGTTTTAAATTTATTCTTAAACCATATAGCCTAACATTTTCATTCCCTATTCTACCAAAGGATTAAAAGTGTTCACATAGTACTACTATCTCCTGACCTACCTCAATCCTCATTCTCACTGCACTAGCATTCTTAAAACTCCCACAAACTAAAGATTCCCAAACTTATCTACAGACTAGAATCAGAAAGAGAGCTTCAAAAAGATGATGCCTGGTTCACACTCTTGGAGTATGTGATTTAATTGGACTGAACTCACTAGATAAAGCTCACTAGATAATTCTTTTATACATGTGTGTTGGAGAACCACTGCTCCATTTGATCTAATACTCCACTGACTTTAAGATGCTTCATTAGTTTATGCAGGAGCATAAGAGGAAAAAACACCTCCATAAAGCTGGGATCCAAAAGGACTGTACCCTCTGAAACCTAAGACAAAAGAAATTAGGAGAACACACACATCTATGAATTTTGGCCTTGGCAGAAAGGGGTGGGGGAAGGTACCTCCTTAAGAATATGAACCCCAAGTTGATACTCATGAAGCTTTCCGACCTAAATTCATAGTATCAGAGTGGTCTCAAACACCTCTAACAGAATTTAGGTGAAAGTGTCCTCAGGTAGCTGGAGAAACAACACAAAACCTCTCTGAATGAACCTCACTTCATTCCAGGAATAAAACAATCCTAAAAGCCACCAATTACAAGACACAAACCAATTAGAGAAATGCTAAAATTTATTAAAGGGAAAATTATATACAGTGAAAATACATGGGGAAAAATAAAGATATTACCAATACATCAAAGTTGAGAAAACTTAAGACCAGTAGACCAACACCACAAAAAAATACTAAAGGAAGTTCTTAGGATAAAGAAAAATGGCATTAGATAAAACTCAGATCCAAGTAAGAAATGCGAAGCACTGAAATAGCAAATGTGTGGGTAAATACAAAAGACTGGTTTCTAAATGAGTTTTTAAAACAACTAAATAAATTTTATAGCACAGAATTGTGAAGTTTATAATGTGATATAGTTAAAATATATCACAATAATATATAAAGTATAAGTGGTGGTAAATGGAACTATATTGTTGCAAAGTTCTTCATTTTACATAAAGCAGTATAATATCAACTTGAAGAAGACAGTGATAAATTGTAAGAAGCATTACAATCCCTGAAGCAGCCACAGAATAATACCAAGAGGTATAGCTGAAGAGTTAATAGCAGAATTGAAGTGGAATTTGAAAGACATTTCCTTAATCCAAAAGAATATAAGAAAATCAAATATCTTTTAAAAAATAACAAAAAGAAAAAAACTAGATGGAACAAACGAGGGAAAACTCAAAATGGTAGACTTAAACCCACCAACTATATCAATAATACACCAAATATATATGAACTAAGTAATCCAATTAAAATGCAAAAATTATTGAGCTGGAAAAATAAGAAGATACAACTAAATGTACACGAGACCCATTTTAATACAATAAAATTAAAGGTTTAAAGTAAAAGAACAAAAGGAGATACTGCATGGGAACTGTATGCATGCATAAAGTACTTCTGAATTAACACCAGACAGACCCCAATATGAAGTTACCAGAAATTCAGAGGAGCATTTCATATTATGTCATGAAGACATAATAATTGTAAATGTGTACAGAGTTTCAAAATATATGGAGCAAAACCACAACTTCTCTTTCAGTAAATTATAGAATAAACAGACAAAAACCAATAAAGATATAAAAGATTTGAACACTATCAATCAACCTCACCTAAGTGATACTTACAGAACATTAGCCCTTTAAAATACACATTCTTTCCAAAGCATATGGAATACTCACAAAGATGGATCATACGTTGATACACAAAAGGTCTCAGAATTTTCTTACACTGAAATATTACAAAATAAGTTCTCTAACCAAAACAAAATTACACTAGAAATCAATGTCATTAAGTTATAAGATCCTCAAATGTTTAGAAATTGAACACACTAGTCATAGATAAAAGAAAAGGAAATTAGTGGCCCTGAGTTCAATCTCCAGTATAGCCAGAAAAGAAAGAAAAAGAAATTAGAAATCATGTTGAACTGAATGACAATGAACACCACCTTACATATCAACTATGTGGAAGTCTATGCAAATAGGAGAGTGCCTACTTAGCAAGTCCAAAGCCCTGAGTTCAAACAGCAGTAACACCAAAAAAAAAATCCAGGTCACAGAATTCAAAGTTAACATTCAGAAAATTATTAATATATTTCTGTGTGGCAGGCAGCAAAAATTTGAAACTGAATACAAAAATATCAATTCTATTTACAATATCAAAGAACATAAAAGATAAAATCTTAGAAAGCACAATATCTATTAACTAATAACTATAAAACATTACTCCAAGAAATGGAGTACTTAATATTACTCCAAGGAAAATAGGAACAAATGTGGAAATGCACTATAGTCATGGGTTAGAAGACTCAATGTTGCCAGGATTTATATCTTGAACACAATTCTGATAAAAAAGAGTGACATGCTTTTCTGCACAAATTGACAAGTTGAATATAGAACTTAGATAATAAACTTATTTATAAACTTACAGAGAAATTTAAAAGAACCTAGAATAGCCAAAACAATCCTTGAAAAAGAACAAAGTTGGAAGACATATTTTCTGATTTTAAGCTTTCCATAAAGGCATAATTAACAAGACTATGACTTTACTCTAAAGATTAGGCAGATTAACAGAATACAGTTGAGTATGCCCATATAGTCCATACATATATAGTAAACTTACTTTCATCTAATGTATTAAATCAATTCAATGAGGAAAATTAAGTCTAACAAATGGTGTGAGAGTAATTGGAAAAACTATGGAAAATTATAATCCTCGATCCTTACCTCATTTCACAGATAAAAAATCTAATACAATATATACAAGTCCAAACTATAAACATTTGACATTAAAAAATGAGAATATCTTTACCACATAATAATAAGTAAGCAAATATTTATTAAAGAGGATACAAAAAAACTAAGCATGGCTGGAGGTGTAGTTCATTGGTAGAATGCTTATCTAACATGAGTGAGGCTCTGAGTTTCTGGTGAGTCCCATTACCAGAAAACAAATAAACCAAAATCACTAAGCATTAGGAAAAATTAAATTGCATTTCATTAAAATTTAAAACTTCATCAAAAGATAAGTCAGCCATAGACAGGGACAAATACATATATCTGAAAATGGACTGCTAAGCAGGGTGTTTGTGGCTCATGGCTGTAATCCTAGCTATTTAGGAGGCAGAGATCAGAAGGATTGTGGCTCGAAGCCAGCCCTGTGCAAAAATTCATGAGGCCCTAACTCAAAAATACCCAACACAAAAATATAGGGCTGACAGAGTGGCTCAAGTGGTAGAGTGTTTGTATAGGAAGCATGAAGCCCCAAGTTCAAACCCCAATCCCACCAAAAAGAAAAAGAAAAAAGGGATCCAACTCCAAAGGAAACGAATTTCAAAATTTTTAGGCTAACTGAAAGAAACCAGATAGTTTTCCCAACATCATTTGTTGGACAGACTGTCTTTTCTCCAACATACATTTTCAGCACCTTTGTCCAGAGTCAGGTGGCTGTAGCTGTGTGGGCTTATTTCTGGGTCTTCTATCTATTGCAGTCCATTGGTCTGTATGTGTGTGTTTGTACCAATAACATGTGCTATTTTTGTTGGTATTGCTCCATAGTATAATTTGAAGTCAGGTATGGTGAAACCTCCAGTATTACTCTTTTTGCTAAGGATTCCATTGACTAGTTGAGGTTTTATGCTTTCATGCGAATTTTAGGATTTTTTTTGTTTCTGTGAAACATGACATTGAAATTTTGATGTCAGGATTTCACTGAATCTATAGATTGTTTTCAGTAGTAGAGCCATTAGCTCAATATTAATTCTGCCAATCTATGAACATGGAAGGTCTTTCCATCTCCACGTATCTTCTTTAAGTTTCTTTCTTCAGAATTTTAGTTTTCTTCATTGTAGAAGTATTTTGCCTTCTTGATTAGGTTTAGTCTTGGGTTTTTGTTTTGTTTTGTTTTGTTTTTTTGAGGCCATTGCGAATGGGATTGTTTCCCTAATTTGTTTCTCAGCATATCTGTCATTTGAAAACTCTATTTTTCTTTTTTTTTCTGTATTTCCCCTTTTTGGCAGTATTGAGGGTTGAACTTGTCTTCCTGCTCACTAGGCAGCCCAACGTGAGCCATGCCCAACCTGCTACTGATTTTTGCATGATAAATTTGTTCCCTGTTCCATTTCTGAAGTAAAAACAGGATATCCACATGCAGAAGACTGAAACTAGATCCCTGTCTCTCAACCAGTACAAAAATAAATTCAAAATGTATCAAAGTCCTTTATGTAAGACCTGAAACTTTTAAACCACTTCAGGAAAACACTTGAAGACATAGGAATAGAAAATGATTTTCTGAACAAGACTCAAAACTTAAAAAATAAGAGCAAGAATAGATGAATGACACTGCATCAAATTTAAAAGCTTCTGCACAGTAAAAGAAACAACCACCAGAGTAAACAGATAGCCTACAGAATGGGAGAAAGTCCTTACCAACTATACATCTGACAAGGCACTGTATATCCAGAAGCTATAAAGCACTCAGAAACTTAGAACTGAGTAGTGCAAAATAGTGGAATAGAAGCTTTCTCCATTTGACTCCATGAAAGATAAGAGGATAACAAAGGAGAGAATATATTATGAAGAAAAAATGAGAGGACTAGCACCAAGAACCAAAGAGGGAAAGGAAGCTGAAAAGCTCAGAGAAACAGAAAAGTAATACAATTAACTAGAAAACAGTCTGCAGCAACAGCCCTGGCTTACCACAGGGAAGGGAAAGCCAAAGCTTCTGCCACAAAGTAAGCTAGGAGGGCGTGGCCACAAACTGGCAAACCTAGTTGCAGAACAGGTTTAAACTTCCCCAAGCCTTAAAAGCAGTCTGGGTATTTGATGACTCCTCCAGCATGACAGGCTTACCATTGAAAAAGAAAGACATTTTTCACTCCCTTTATCACAGAGAGCTAGAGTGAAGCTCCCTCTCTTTTGAGAGAGAGTCTTTTGTTCGAAACTGAGACGCTTTGGGGACTTAAATCAAGGAAAAGTTGTAGCTCAAGCATCTTGAGGCACCCTGCCACAGTGTCTGGGTGGAAGAGGTCCAGGAGAGGTGGTCATGGAGATAGAGAAGATCTAACAGGGACCCAACTGAAAAGTTCAAACAGCAGTAAGCTCAGGCAGTAAAGGGTACATAGTCGGCAGTTCTGCCTTCCCTGATGAGGAGCAAGTTCCATCACCTGAGGATCACTGCAGAAACAGAGCCCTGACCCCAAGACTGCCAGACTGCTTGGCCTGCTGGGAATTGCCTTCTAGCTTCCGATGTTTGCTGCAAGTGTACTGACAGCCCTAAGTACAAGTACTGAGAACCATGCATCTTCCCAGACACCTTCCTCTCCACAGTAGAAGGAACTATAAGATAGTGTCCAAAAACACTGAGACTGGCTTCTGGGAGCTGCCTACTCACTGTGGTTGTTTGCTGCCAGGCCATACTGAAAGCTCTGAGCACAGGTCCTGCAAACCATTTGATTTCCCCATCTTCCTCCTACCAACAGAGTGATAATCTGTTGAAAAGAGTATGGAAGCACTGAGACCAACAGGCAGAGCACCTAAGCCCCTCAGTTCTCCACCACCAGTGAAGAACTCAGGGCTGTTTTTGCTTCCCCCACTATCAGATGCATTCAGGTGAGACCAATAGGCTTGGCTGCTTGCTGTCCAAACTGGGGTGCTACTGAAGTAAGTGGAAACCTGCCTGGTCCACAGGGTACAAAGTTCCTTGTAGCCATCAGTGGCTCCCAGTACATAAAGAAGAGAAGCTTCTAAAGTGAAAGCAGCACAGAAGTGGACAACTGGCCTTTGACCAGTCTCACCCTCATATAACACAAACATATACAATAGGAACTACAAGAGATCCAAGATAACTTTCAGTATCTGATGCTGGGAATCAGGTCTGGTGCCCTGAGCATGTGCATGAATGTGTGGCTACTGAGCTATAACCCCAGGCCAGTAATGAAAAAAACGGACCTCAACCTTGCAACCACACAGTCCCATGTGAAAACTGAGTACTTGAATTGTAAGAACTCCAAGAGATTAAAACTCCCAACAAATCAGCCTCAGATGCACAAGTTCTAATGCAGAAAACAAGAAATACAAAAAAAAAAACCTAGTATGACTCCTCCAAAAGACCGCTATAAGAATGGAAAGAATGGACTCTAACAAAAGTGAAAGAGATGAAAGCTCAGAAAAAAGAACCCAAAAAAGTGATTATAATGATTAATGAGCTGGGCACCAGTGGCTCACACCTATAATCATGGCTTCTTGGGAGGCTGAGACTGGATCATGGTTTTTGTCCATTAAGTATAATGCTGGCTGTAGGTATGTCATATATAGCTTTTATAATGTTGAGGTACTTTCCTTCTATGCCTAGTTTGCTAAAAGCTTTTATCATGAAATGGTGTTGGATCTTATCAAAGGCTTTTTCTGCATCTATTGAGATGATCAAGTGGTTTTTGTCTTTGCTTCTGTTAATGTGGTTTATTATGTTTATTGATTTTCGTATGTTGAACCACCACTGCATTCCTGGGATGAAGCCTACTTGGTAGTGGTGAGAGATCTTTTTGATGTGTTGTTGAATTCGGTTTGCCATTATTTTACTGAGGATTTTTACATCAATGTTCATTAAGGAGATTGGCCTATAGTTCTCCTTTTTGGAGGTGTCTTTGCCTGGTTTTGGGATAAGTGTAATACTGGCTTCATAAAATGTGTTAGGCAGTTTTCCTTCCCTTTCTATTTCGTGGAACAGTTTAAGGAGGGTTGGTATCTGTTCTTCTTTAAAGGTCTGATAGAATTCAGCAGAGAATCCATCGGCTCCTGTACTTTTTTGGGAGACTCTTGATTGCTGCTTCAATTTCATTTTGTGTTATAGATCTATTCAGGTGACTAATGTCCTCTTGGTTCAGTTTTGGATGATCGTAAGTATCTAGAAATCTGTCCATTTCTTCAAGATTTTCAAATTTATTTGAATATAGGTTCTCAAAGTAGTCTCTGATGATTTCCTGGACTTCCATGGAGTTTGTTATTATCTCCCCTTTTGCATTCCTGATTTTACTGATTTGGGTTTTTTCTCTCCTCATTTTAGTCAGGTTTGCCAGGGGTCTGTCGATCTTGTTTATTTTTCCAAAGAACCAACTTTTTGTTTCACTAATTCTTTGTATGGTTTTTTTTGGTTTCTATTTTGTTGATTTCAGCTCTTATTTTTATTATTTCTCCTTCTATTTGTCTTGGGATTTGCTTGTTTTTGTTTTTCTAGGAGTTGAGATGTATCATTAGATCATTGATTTGAGATCTTTCAGTCTTTTTAATATATGCACTCATGGCTATAAACTTTCCTCTCAGGACTGCCTTTGCTGTGTCCCATAGGATCCAGTAGGATGTGTTTTCATTTTCATTGACTTTCCAGGAACCTTTTGATTTCTTCTTTTATTTCATCAATGACCCATTGTTCATTAAGCAATGAGTTATTCAGTTTCCATCTGTTTGCATGGTTTTTGTCTTTATTTTTGTTGTTGAGTTCTAGGTTCATTACTTGATCAGACAGAATGCATGGTATAATTTCTATTTTCTTATATTTGCTGTGGCTTCCTTTGTGCCCTAGGATATGATCTATCTTAGTGAAGGTTCCATGGGCTGCTGAGAAGAATGTAGATTGTGTAGAAGTTGGATAAAATGTTCTATAGACATCAACTAGGTCCATTTGATCTACTGTATGTTTTAGATCTAGGATTTCTTTATTGATTTTTTGTTTGGATGACCTATCTATTGATAATATGGGAGTGTTAAAGTCTCCCACAAGCATTGACACTGGGTGCACATAGGTTGATAATTGTTATTTCCTTTTGGTCTATTTCCCCTTTTATTAGTATGGAATGTCCTTCTTTACCTCATTTGATCAATGTGAGCTTGAAGTCTACTTTATCCGAGATAAGTATTGCTACTCCTGCTTGTTTTTGTGGGGCCATTGGCTAGGTAAATCTTCTTCCAGCCTTTCATCCTAAGCCTAAGCTTATTTCTATCAATGAGATGGGTCTCCTGTAAGCAACAAATTGTTGGATTTTCCAGTTCATCAGATGGTGCCTTTCGATGGGGAATTAAGTCCGCAAACATTAAGTGTTAATATTGATAGTATGTGGTGATTTCCGTCATTTAGTTGTTTTAGTTGTTGGGGGGTTTGATTGTGTTTAGCTAAATCAATGTTACTCTGTACTTTCTTGCCTTTTCTTCTCCAGTGGTTTGGTACTGCCTGCCCTTTCATGGTTATGTTGGGTTTCACTTTCTGTGTGCAGAATCCCTTGAAGAGTCTTTTGTAGCAGTGGCTTGTGGTCATACATTGTTTTAGTTTCTGTTTATCATGGAACACTTTTATTGCTCCATCTATTTTGAATGATAGTTTTGCTGGATAGAATATCCTAGGGTTGAAGTTATTTTCATTCAGTGCCTGGAAGACCTCACCCCAAGCTCTTCTTGCTTTTAATGTTTCTGTTGAGAAGTCTGCTGTGATTTTGATGGGTTTACCTTTGTATGTTATTTGTTTTTTCTCTCTTACAGCCTTCAATATTCTTTCTCAAGTCTCTTTGTTGTTTTAATGATAACATGCCATGGGTATTTCTATTTTGGTCACTTCTGTTGGGTGTTCTGGATGCCTTTTGTACCTATATGGGCAAAGGTTTCTCTAGATTTGGGAAATTTTCTGTAATTATTTTGCTGAATATATTATGCATTCCCTTTGCTTGCACGTCTTTTGCTTTTTCAATCCCTTTGATTCTCAGGTTTGGTCTTTTGATGGAGTCAGTGAGTTCCTGCATTTTCTTTTCACAGGTCTTGAGTTGTTGAACTAATAATTCTTCGGTTTTTCCTTTAATTACCATTTCATCTTTGAGTTCTGAGATTCTGTCTTCTGCTTGTTCCATTCTGCTGGATTGGCCTTCCATTTTGTTTTGCATTTTGTTTCGTTCTTTTTTTTCTGAGGTTTTCCATATCCTGAGTCAGTTCCTCTTTAATATTGTCTATTTTCATCCTGAGTTCATTTATCTCTTTATTTATCTTGTTCTTTGTTTCACTTTGGTGTTTATCCAGTGCTTCTATAGTTCCTTTTATTTGTTCTTGTGCTTTCTCAAATTCTCTATTTTTGCTGTCTTGGAATTTCTCCTGTACATTTTGGTTGACCATATCCAGCATCATCTCTATAAAACTCTCATTGATTACTTGCAAGAATTCTTCTATCAGAGTGTTCTTGTTGGCTTCATTGGGTTCTTTTGCATAGTTTATCTTTGTTTTGTTGGAGTCTGGATCTGAGTATCTGTTTTCTTCATTTCCCTCTGGTTCCTGTACTAATTTATTACTCAAGGGAAACTGGTTTCCTTCTTTTTTCTGTCTTCCCATCATTGCCCTTGCTACTGTTACTGTCCCTGTACTGTTGTGCAATTCAGTATTTTCTAGCTTGTAATAATAACAATGGTGATATCTAGAATGGAAGGTTGAGAGGAGAGGGAAAGTAAAGAAGGTAAAGAAAAAGGGAAAAACAAACAAACAACAATCAAAAAAAAAAAAAAACAGTGCCAAAGAAATAAACAGGGAGAGATAGTGTACTAATCAACGGTAAGCTAAACAGGCATTAGCGAGACAGAGAGAGTATAAAAAAAAATCTCCAAGTTCAAATTCAATAAAGTTTCAGTCTTAATAATTCTGGAGTTTGTCCTTCAGCCTCCAGTCATGGTGTTGGTGCATGTGAAGTAGTTCTGTCATTGTCTCATCAAAGGGGGAAAAAAAACAAAAACAAACAAACAAAAATATCCCAAGTTCAAATGCAATACAGTTTCAGTTAGCCCTTCAGCATTCAGTCCTAGTTCTGTCATTGTCTCATCAAAGGAAGAGAAAACAAGAAAAAAAAGAGTCTGGAGACAGCTTTGTGAATGTCTACCTAAGGCTGCAGCTCACCTGCCCACTGCTGTCATCCACCTGTTGCTGTAGGCTTTATTGAATGCAGATCTCAGGGATGAGCTTAACACTCACCTGGCCCCGAAGTCTTTGTTTATTTAGAGTTCTCCTGGGTGCTACGGCCACTGTCACAAGCCTTCCCTTCTGCAAGCACACTGGGGGAGGTGGCGCTAAACCCTCCTTCTCGGCTGGCATGTTTATTTACAGATTGCATGGGTAGTGCCCCTTCCCCGCTCTCCAGTGGAACCCTCCTCACAACAGCCACTGTTACAAGCTTTTCCACTCCAAGGTTGCTGGATGGGTGCTGCCACTCCTGCCTTCTCTGGCCTCCTTGTTTATTTACAGTTCACGTGAGGAAGTATCCCTCCCCCCTACTCTGGTGATGCTTTCCATACGACAGCAGCTGTTACAAGCCTTTCCCTCTCCAAGGTTGCTGGGCGGGGGCCTCCCCTCCTGTCTTCTCCGGCTGGTTTATTTATAGTTCAAGTGGGGAGTGCCCTCCCCAGTCTCCAGAGCTCAGGGTGTGCCGCCCTCTTTGCTACCTGTCTTTTTTTTTTCAGCTGCTTATTATTCAGGTTTTTTTTCTCTTTTTTCCCTGGGTAGGGGTCAGTCTGTCCAGGGGGCTATACTGATCTGGCCCAGAGTTGTTTGTGGGAGTACCATGTGCTGCTTAGCTCACGTGGTGGTCTGCTTCTCCCAAGCAGGACAGGAGCTGGCATCTGGCGATGCAGGAGCCCTCCTGGTTTCCCCATTTAACATAGAGTGGGATGCTGTGCAGGGGCTGGGGGTGTGGAGGTGTCAGAGTTTTGCCTCTTCTTGGTGGTTTTTCCTGCAAGGCATATCTACAGCGTGTCTCCAAGATTTTACTTTAGGAAGCATGCTTTCTGCTTCCTCCCTCTAGTCGCCATCTTGGAATCCTCTTGAGTTCTAGTTTCATTGCATAGTGATTAGATAGTTTATTTCAATTTTCTTATATTTATTGAAACTTGTTTTGTGCCCTATGAAATGACCTATTTTGGAGAAAGTTCTATGGGCTTCTGAGAAGACTATGTATTGTGCAGTTGCAGGATGGAATATTCTGTAGACAACTGTCAGTTCCATTTGATCTATGGTGCCATTTAGTTCTAGGATTTCTTTGTTGATTTTTTGCCTAGATGACCTATATATTATTGATAGAGGGGTATTAACGTCTCCCACTACAACTGTGTTGGGGTCTATATGTGGTTTTAATCCTTTAGTATATGTTTAATGAAGTTGGGTGCACTGACATTGGGTGCATGTAAGTTGATAATTGTTATTTCCTAAAACCATTCTAAAAAGTTTAAAAAGAAAGATCAAAAGGGGGGGAGGAGAAGAGAGGGAATCAAAAAGAGTAATACAGGGCATGAATGTTATCAAAGCATATTATATGCATGTACAGAAATATCAAATGTCACACACTACACAATTAATATGCACTAATAAGTGGAAAAAAGAACTAAATATTAAACACCAAAAGAATAAATATCTCAAAAATAAATGTGCCTATGTACTGAAGAGTTCTTAAAAGAAGAAATACAATAAGTCAACTACCATATGATCCTGCGTACCATTCCTGGACACATATCCAAAGGAATGTAAGTCAGCATACAATAGAAATACCTATACATTCAAGTTCTTGCAGTACAATTCACAATAGTCAAGTTATGGAATCATCATAATTGCCCATCAATGAATTAAAAAAATATGGTAAATACACACAATGGTATATTATTTAGTGGTAAAGAAGAATGGAAGGAAAATGGATAGAAAGTAGAGACCATCATGTTAAATAAATAAGCCAGAATCAGAAAGAAAAATATTGTATTTTTTCCTTATATGTAGAATCTGGATTAAAAAAAATACATGAAAGCAGAAGGGAGTCGATTGTAGGGAAAAGAGAGACCAACTGAAGGGGAAAGATGCAAAAGTACATGATGGGGGAATATGATCAAAATAATAATATACAAGAATGAAAACATCACAATGAAGTTCATTGTTCTGAAAATTAATAATGATAAGTAAAAATAAAACCAGATATGAAAGGCTACCTTTCTTATGATTTCATGGATTTGGACTAGAACCAGCCAGTCATAGTGGCACAGGCTTATAATTTCCCAGGCTTACTTGAGAGACACAGGTAGGAGGATCTTGGTCCAAGACTGGCCTGTTTAAAAACTCAAGACCTTATCTTGAAAACCACATTAAAAGCAAAAGGATTGGGGTCATGGTTCAAGTAGTAGAATGCTTGCTTAGCAATCACAAGGCCCTGAGTTCGATTCCTACTACCACCAAAAACAAACAAATAAATAAATGTACCCTAGGTGTGGTGTGCAGTACACACCTATAATCCCAGCTCCACGGAGGTGGAAACAGGAAGATTGCGAATTTTAGGTCAGCCTGAGCTACACAGCACCTTCTAGACAGTGTAGGCTACATAGCAACAACCTGTCTTTAAAAAAAAAGAACATTTAAAATTCATAAAATGGTCATAAGAAATCACAATAGGAATTGCATATGGGTATTGCACTGAATAGGAACAGGTCAAAGAAAATTCTCTAGGGGAATGGAAATTTCCTCTATTTTGGCTGAGGTATGGTATGTATATTTATATGAATGTACTTGTTTATATATTTATCAAAATTCATTGAACTATATGCTTAATATCTGTCATACCATTAAAAGTTTGATAGGGGAGAAACTAAACAATATTGGTTCCAACTCCTAGTTTGAGATAGCAGGCTGACCACAGTATTTATCTTCTCCAAAAATAAATAAATAGTTACTAAAAGGGACATTAGAGAAGCTTCTAGGCTACCATTTATCCTGCCCTAAATGAAATGTTTCCACTTTAGGTAATATACCTCTATGTGCATTTATGATTTGTATACCGTATATGTTATAGTCATTTTTTAGATTAGGCACTGAATCAGCTATCCCTTGCAATTCACTGTGGTGTGAGTTTTATTCACCTGTTTTAACTTAAAAAAAAAAACACTCATTGGACTAAACTTTGACTCTCATAACAATTTATTTGTCAGAGGGCATGTTTTCACCAAATCTCTACTTGGTCTTTAGCCAGATTCCCAAATTCTCTAAAATATTTTTTTAGGCTAAGCTTTTGATAAATGTTTGGAAGAACAATGAGTAAAATCAAATGATTGAAATATCTGAGAGTATAGCTAAATTTGAATATAAAAATGTATAATACAATTAACAGGATTATTCTATGTTCTCTGACAGTACTCAGCTGAAAAGAAAAGAAGGTCTAGGTTAATTCACACAAATACAGGTCAGAATCACAAAGAAACTGGTGATGAAAGGGGTATTTTGGAGAGTATAACTGAAAAAACCGACAGGGTCTGAGTATGAAGAGGAGGAAATGCAGACAAGAGACTTAAATAACTGGGAGAAAAGGAGTCTGGGTCTAAAAATCAAACTTTAGCAGCAGAAGTATTAAAAAGGCAGGATATTATAGCTTAAAAAAAAAGAAAACAGGAGTTTCAAACCAGGTGTGATGGCACATATCTATAATCAATCCCAGAACTCTCCAATCCCAGGCATTGGGTTCAAGATTTGAAGCCAACCTGAGATACAACCAAGTTTGTGCTAGTCTGGGCTACACAATGAAGAAAAAAAGAATCTCAGAATTCATAACATAGTTTACCTGTTACATATGCATCTCAAAATTAATATAGGAATATGCACCATTAGAAATGTCAACCTGAGGGGCTGGGGATGTAGTTAAGTGGTTGAGTGCTTGCTTAACATGCAAAAGGCTCTGAGTTCGCAAAAAAAAAAAAAAAGTCAAGCTATAGCATGGCTCCAGACCCTAAGAAGAATCTCAACAAAGAAGGGGCAATTATAAATTGATGGAGTAAACACAAATTTCCCTCAATACTTAATTTTTACCTGAAACATAATTACAAATTCATATCTCTGAAAAAAGTAAAATTTACTCTAAGCAAACTATAAATAAAATATAGTCCAACTGATACATAAATTAATCAAATGTTCTCTTCCTTTCTTAAGGATAAGTTTGATTTAACAGACATTACACATGCAACTATATAACTTGAAGTAAAACAAAATTATACTTTTTTCTGTCAATATTGACTACAATGAGATTAATCAAATCTAAAGAAGGTACCTTTGCTCTTACTAGGTTCAACAAGCAACAAAACAAGATAAAATGAAAGAGTTTTTAGAACTCTTAAGCAATGGAAAGAAGGAAATCATGAGATGGTGAAACTTGGTCGTGGCACCACATAACTCACTAGGTGCCACATTACCCATGATTCCCCCACTCATCAGCTGCATTTCTTCATGAAGCATCTCGAACCTGACTACGTTCAATGACCATAGCCTTGCCAAAATAAAATGGCAATTAATGCAATTTTCTTACCTGCCTCAACAGTCTCTCAATGGCAGACATTACCATAAGGCCTCTCCAAACCACTGGTGCAGTCTCCTCAACCAGAAATCCCATAGACATACTGCAACGGCAACCCGAAAACAATGCATTTGTAGAAGTTAGTGGATATTAGTTTGAAAAATAATGCAAAATTAAAAGAACATACTCACCAAGCAATACCATAATTCAAAAGAGGCCTCATTAGGTTGTCTGAAAAAGAAAATCTTTCTTTTAGAAAAGTAAAGCATTGTACATAAAAATACTGACATTTTTACACTTTAAAAAAATTATTATTCTTTATTGACAAAATTATATACACATGTTTACACTGTGGAATGGTTAAATGAAGCTAATTAGCATACCATTACCTCATATACTTACCCTTTATGTGAGGTAAGAACATTTAAATGTATTTTTAGCAATTTTGAAATACACAATAATGAATTATTAACAATAGCCACCATGCTGGGCAATAGATCATTGTAACTTATCCATCCTGTCTAAATAAGCCCTTTGGTTAGTATCTCCACTTTTCCACTTTTCTTGTTCAACTACAACCTCTTCTTCAAACAGTGTCAAATCAGAAACATACTAGGCTGTTCAAAATGCTGTAATTTAATTTCTGACTAATTTACCTCAATTTGCCACCATTTAAGCACCATATCAAGCACACTGTTAATATTCTCAACAGAAGGCTGGAGTGGTAGTATATTCTTGTAATCTCAGAAATTAGGAAGCTGAGGCAGAAGAATTCAAGGCCAGTCTGGGCTACATAGCAAGACCCAGTCACAAAAAAAATGAAAAATTAAAACCTCTCTATAGATAGATTTTTAAAACATTCATCTATAATTTCAGAGTATGTTTCCAAAAATATATCCTCAATAAATAATTTTTTCCACTAATTTTACTCATATGGATATATAAATATATAACACGGACCATATGCTTTTCTGATATTTGCATGTGTACATGTATATTTGACACACACATCTAATCAGTTCTCCCTACACTAGAGTGTCACTAATTCTATTTATATTTATTTATTTCTGACAGTACTGGGTTTAAACTCAGGTCCTCTGGCATGTTAGACAGGCATTCTATCACTTGAGCCATGTATGCCTCCAGTCCTTTGTTGGCTTTAGTTATTTTTTGGATAGGGTCTTGCATTGGTTGGGGAGAGAAAAGGAGGGTTTGCCCATCTTACCTTCACCTCTCGCCTAGCTGGGACTACAGACATGCATCACCACACCCAGCTTATTTCGCTGAAATGGTATTTCACTAACTTGTTATTGGTTTTGCCGGGCTGGCCTCCAATGGTAATCTACTGGATCTCTACTTCCTGAGCACCTCAGATAACAGCATCAGCTACCACACCTGGCTCATTGTTCTTTACTTAAAGATTGGAAACTATGAAAATCCAAAAAGCTGAAAACTCTATTTTGAAATCTAAGACAAGAAATTGCACTTAATTTCAAGACAAAAACAATCTACTCCTCATGGTCAAGTACAAAAAAGAGAAAAAGAAAATATACTTTATAGAGCCAACAAATGGTTACTGTAAATAAAGTTTCTTTTATGATACTGCTCATGCAAACACATGACTGTTCACTCTTGTTTCTATATCCTACTTCTCTACAGCAGGAGACTTCTTAATTTATGTGATATGGACTAGTACTGAGCAGCAAGTTCAGGTCAAAATTATAAAAAGCTAACAGTACTCTTAAATTCAGATTTCACTTCATAGTCTTCAGATTTTTTTCTCCTGTACAAAGAGAGTGAAACTGAAGGCAGCAGGGGCGGTTGAGAAGTGAAGTCTTGGCCAGAGTTTCTTTCTTGCCAGGAAATCTGCGGAGGCGGCTAGTCCCGGCCAAGCAGACCCCAGCTAGCTCCCGGCTTTCCCTTAGCGGACCGCGGAGAGCGGGAGTGGAAGCTGGCACAGCTCTGCTGTGCCGGAATCCGTGCATGCTCCAGGAAGCCGCAATTTCCCTTAAATACTGAGGATTCCAAGATGGCGGCTAGAGGGAGGAAGCAGAGAGCGAGCCTCCTAGAGTGAAATCTTGGAGAGACGATGGAGACACACTTTGCAGGCATAATCATTGAGAAGAGGCATAACTTTGACCCCTCCACACTTCCTGCAGGTGCAGAGAATCTCCACATCACATTAAATGGAGAAACCAGGAGGGCCCCCAGGCCGCCACTCGCCCGCACCCAGAAGGCTTGGGAAGACACGGACCAGGCCTGACAACGCAGGTGCAGTGTTACCTTTCCCAGTGCTTGGAAAGGGGAAAGCTTGTAGCAGAGGCTCCCACACAGGAGAACTCCGAGTAATCAAAGCCTGCAGGGCCAGGTGAGTGCTAAGCTCACCCCAGAGATCTGCATAAATAATGCCGCCAGCAACAGCAGGCTGACAGCAGCAGGCAGGCAAGCCACAACTGAAGATACCATTCTCAGAACTGTTTCGAGACTTTTTTTTCTTTTTGTCCCTACCATTCATGACAGAACAACCAAATTACACCTGCATGCTGAAAAACTTACTGAAACTGTATTGCATTGGAACTTGGGACACTTCGTGGGTTTTTTTTTTTTCATGTGTGTAGTTTTGTTCTACTTTATGCATACCCTTTGATGAGACAACTACAGAACAACATCTGAGGCACCATCTCCAGGACTGGAGACTGAGACGGACACCCAAATTATAAAGACTGAAACTTCATTGCATTTGAACTTGGAAGTTTTTTGGTTTTTCGGGTTTCTTTTTTTTTTAATTTTCTATTTTCCATTTTATTTTAATTCATTTTTATATATAGATATTTCTTTCATTTACTTATTTTTTATTTTTATTCTTATCTTTATTTTTTTTATTTTTGATTTTCAATCCTCTCTCTGTCTCTCTAATGTCTGTTCAGCTTACTATCAATCGGTACAATAACGCTACCTGTTTATACCTTTGAAACTTTCTTGTCTGAAACCTTGTTCTGTTTTCTCCCTCTTGTCTGTGTATTTGTTTTCCCCTTTTCTTTAACTTCTTGCTTTCCATCTCAGCTCACCCTTCCATTCTAAATATTACCATTGTTATTATTACAAGCTAGAAAATACTTAATTGCACACAGTTCAGGGACAGTAACAACACCAAAGACAACGATGGGAAGACAGAAAAAACAGGGAAACCAGTTTCCCCACAGCAAAAAATTAGTACAGGAACAAGAGGGGAATGAAGAAAACAGAAACTCAGATCCAGACTGCAACAAAATGAAAATAAACTATACCAAAGGACCAATGAAGCCCACAAGAATAATTTAAAAGAAGACATACTACAAGTACTCAATGAGAATTTTATAGAGATGATACTGGATAGGGTCAACCAAAATGTACAGGAGACACTCAAGAAATTCCAAGACAACAAAAATAGAGAATTTGAAAAAGCAAAAGAAGAAATAAAGGAAACCATAGAAGCACTGTATAAACACCAAAGTGAAACAGAGAACTTGATCAATAAATGGATAAATGAACTCAGGACAAAAATAGACAACATTAAAGAGGAAACAACCCAAGACATGGAAAACCTCAGAAAAAAGAACTAAACAGAACTGCAAAACAAAATGGAAGGCCAATCCAACAGAATAGAACAAACAGAAGACAGAATCTCAGAACTTGAAGATGAAATGGTAATTAAAGGAAAAACTGAAGAACAATTAATTAAACAACTCAAGACCTGTGAAAAGAAAATACAAGAACTCACTGATTCCATCAAAAAACTTGTCTTTGACAAAGGAGCTAAAAATATATGATGGAGAAATAGCAGCCTCTTCAACAAAAACTGCTGGGAAAACTGGTTAGCACTCTGCAAAAAACTGAAACTAGATCCATGTATATCACCCTATACCAAGATTAACCCAAAATGGATCAAGGATCTTAATATCAGACCCCAAACTCTAAAGTTGATACAGGAAAGAGTAGGAAATACTCTGGAGTTAGTAGGTATAGGTAAGAACTTTCTCAACGAAACCCCAGCAGCATAGCAACTAAGAGATAGCATAGATAAATGGGACTTCATAAAACTAAAAAGCTTCTGTTCATCAAAAGAAATGGTCTCTAATCTGAAGGTGTTGGAGAGGATGTGGGGAAAAAGGAACCCTCTTACACTGTTGGTGGGAATGTAAACTAGTACAACCACTCTGGAAAAAAATTTGGAGGCTACTTAAAAAGTTAAACATTGATCTACCATTTGATCCAGCAATACCACTCTTGGGGATATACCCAAAAGACTGGGACACAGGTTACTCCAGAGGCACCTGCACACCCATGTTTATTGCGGCACTATTCACAATAGCCAAGTTATGGAAACAGCCAAGATGCCCCACCACTGACGAATGGATTAAGAAAATGTGGTATCTATACACAATGGAATTTTATGCAGCCATGAAGAAGAACGAAATGTTATCATTCACTGGTAAATGGATGGAATTGGAGAACATCATTCTGAGTGAGGTTAGCCTGGCCCAAAAGACCAAAAATCGTATGTTCTCCCTCATATGTGGACATTAGATCAAGGGCAAACACAACAATGGCATTGGACTTTGAGCACATGATAAAAGCGAGAGCACACAAGGGAGGGGTGAGGATAGGTAAGACACCTAAAAAAATTAGCTAGCAGTTGTTGCCCTTATCACAGAGAAACTAAAGCAGATACCTTAAAAGCAACTGAGGCCAATAGGAGAAGGGGACCAGGAACTAGACAAAAGGTTAGATCAAAAAGAATTAACCTAGAAGGTAACACACACGCACAGGAAATTAATGTGAGTCAACTCCCTGTATAGCTATCCTTATCTCAACCAGCAAAAACTCTTGTTCCTTCCTATTATGGTTTATACTCTCTCTACAACAAAATTAGAAATAAGGGCAAAATAGTTTCTGTTGGGTATTGAGGGGGTGTGGGGGAGAGGGAGGGGGAGGAGTGGGTGGTAAGGGAGGGGGTAGGGGTGGGGGGAGAAATGACCCAAGCCTTGTATGCACATATGAATAATAAAAGAAAAAAAAAAAACAAAGAGAGTGAAATTGAAAATGGCAGATAAAGCACATAGGTGTGCTTTATACAAGAATCTGTAGCTGAACTCCATTCACTGAATCCCTACTCAACAAAAAGGTCATGGTATATTTCATTACAAGATTAGTGACTAAGTATACATTGTCATGGTTTCTTTAAGTTTTGACTCTAACTAGTTCAATCTTCCCCTACCCAGTTTGATAGTGATACTTTTCTCCCAAATAACTTCGTTGATTCTTTCCAAAACATCCATCTTACATCTTTTTACATTTGATTTCTTACATTTAATTAAAAATTAAAGCATCTGAATTAGCAAATCTTTATAACCTTTGATCTACTAAAATGGGAGTTCCATTAACAGATTTTTTTTTCCAAGCATTGCTTGCTTTACTGGATTAAACCCAATTTTATCATAACAGTTGCTTTATAAAATGCTGAATTTCATTTGCTAATATTTGCTTAAGTTTTTTTTTTACATATGTTAAGTAAGCAGACTATATATAATTCCCTCTTTTCATTCTATCTTTCTAAGGAGGATAAATAAACATAAACTAAGTGAGTTTGTGTAAGATCAAAATTATTAGTTTCTTAAGTTGGCCTGTTACTTTTGTGGTAGGAAGATTTTACCTACTGGTTTCGTTTCTTTAATAGCCATGAAATAATCTAGATTCTCTACTTCTTCCTAAATCTCCTTTTGGAGATTTATTTTGGATACATGTTTTTCTAGGAAGTGCCTGTTTCAATAAAATTTTGAAATGTATTACATAGAGTTATCAAATAATTTCTTATGTTGGGAAGTTATTTCCAATATATTTATCTATGCATTATCTTCCCTTACCCCACTCCTTTAAAAAAAAAATCAACCTTGGCAGGCATTGGTATAAATCTTTTAAAAAAAAAATAGCTTTGCTTCTGTTTGTTTCTCTATTATATCTTTTTTTTCAAGTTCATTAATACCTGTTCTTAATCACTTCCTTCCTTCTATTTTCTTTGGGTTTATGATATTGTTCCAAGTTTTTAAATAAAATGGATAGCTCATTCATTCTTCTTTAATATAAACACTTAACCTTTAACCATTATTTTAGTCCAAGGCCATACCAGAACACACTCCATTCTCATCTAAACATTACTTTTGTATACACATAAGATTTCACTTTCAGTACTAGTACTAGTTCTTCTTTTAACCATGTGTTGTTTAGAAACTGTTTTAAAGGGTTGTGGATATGATTAAATGGTAGAGCAGTAGCCTAGCATGTCAGGCCCTCAGTTCAATCCTCAGCACGACCAAAAAAAAAACAAAAAAAAACCACTTTCCAAACATGTAGTCGTTTTTAGTTATTGTTTTGTTATAAACTCCTAAATTAATTTTGTGATGGCTAGTTCATATGGTCTAAATTATACCGATCTCTGAAATGCATTAAAACTTGCTTAATTGCCTAGTACATGCTCAACTTTTATAAATATTTGACGTAGTCTTAAAAAGTATATTCTTTATATGAAGTGATTCTTTACCTTCAATATTTGCTTTAAAATCTAAAGCTTTGTCCAATATTAAGATAACTAACACTCACTTTCATCTTGCCTGATTTATCTCTTCCACTTTTAACCTTTCTGTATATTTATGTTTTAGGTCTACCTACTGTAAAACAGTTTTTACCTACTTGGATTCTGTTTATGTTTTCTCCTGTTTTACAATCTTGGTCTTTTAACTGGAGAGTTGTATACATCTGTATTTATATTGCTGATATATTTGGATACATTTTTAACCATCCTACTTTGTATTTTTTTCCCTTGCCTCACTTTTTCTTTTTGTGGCTTCTTTTCTGATTGAGATTTTCCCCCTAAACACATTATTCTCCTTTTATCAAGGAAATTAAGACAGTGCATTTACAATGATTCATAATTTTAAAAACATAATTATGAACTTCAAATGTAAAATTCATCAAAGCTCTATCTTCTTCCCCACAGCACATTTCAAATCCTTTCTCCTTCACAAGTCAACCTGTATACTATTGTCCAGAATTTCAATTCTATCTTAGAAATATGAACCATTATCTCTTTAAATATTGCCTTCATCATGTCTTTCCTATAATCTCCTTCTAGAACTCTAATTAGACCTCTGTTAGACCTCATACTGTCCTCTCTGCTCCACAAACATTCATTTTCCCCCAAACTCTATCTACATACTACTTTGAGTATTTTCTTTTCATCTACTTTCCATTTATTTCTTACTCAGCTGAGTTTAAATGGCTTTTTTTTCTTCTCAGAGTTTCTAATTTCAATTATCATACCTTTTTTTAGAAGTTATATTAGCTTCTCTTTCAATCCTACCAAATACATTCTGATAGTCTTTTGTTCCTTAACATATTCCCAGCTCCATTTCTTTAATGTATTTTTTCATATTCAATATTTGAGAATTGCAGAATGTACACTCTTTGGAAGTGTGATGTGGTAGTTGGTTTTCAACTATTCTCATTCATAACTGCTTGTTTTATCATGTGTCTGATGACTTGATTCATTCATTTAAATTAGCATTTGGCAACTATTACCCTCTCACTTGATTTTATAAATTACGTCCTACTGAAACACAGCTTATAGTTTTAATCTTTTTTATATTTTTTCATTCCCCTCTGACCCAACTCTACACAGAGCTATGGCAAGTCCAGCACATATCCCCAGTAACCATGAGTATAAGATTTCTTCAACAGATCACTTCCTAAGGGTATTATCCTCTGGTGTCCCCAACTTTTATGTGATCATTCTCCACTCAACCTTCCTCAATCCTTAGGTACCAAGTGTCTCCATTCCTTCAAACATGGACCTACAACATTTAGACCCTATGCCACTGTAATAATTTGGATCTGGAACGTCCCCTAATGGCCCGTATGTTAAAGGTTTAGTCCCCAGCTTGGTGATAGTGAGAGGTGGTAGAAACCTTTAAGAGATGGAGCCCATTGGGAAGTCTAGGGTCACTGGGGCATACCCTTAAAGCATCTGTGAGGCCCCAGTCTCTTTCTCTTCCACCATGTGCTCCCTACTATGGAGTGCTGCCTCACCGCAGGCCCAAAGCAACAGAGCCAACTGACCAGGAACTGAGAGCTCTGAAATCATGAACCAAAATAGACCTTTCCTCTTTTTAAGTTGATTATCTTGGGTAGTTGTTACAGTGACAGAAAGTCAACTAATAGCCACAAAGAATCTGCAAGTGACATCAAGCAGACATCAAACCCAGTATTTCTGAGTTCTCAGAAATTCACTTCCTTTCCTACTATTTTGCTCATGCATTGGAAGAGTAATTTTTAAAGTACACTAATGCAGAAGGAATTTCTCTGAACACCTAGCCTGGCACATTGCCACACCTAGAATTGGAAAGCTGTATATTTTTATGCAGAGAGCTCATTTATCACTTGTAGCCTACAAGATACCTTTTAGAACTCTATCAATTTTTAAAATAGTTTTTTATTGTTTTCTCTTCTAGGTAGACAAATATATCAAATGGCATTTATGGTAATTGTGGCTTTTATCTTTTCACTATTAATGCCCCTTACTTTTCTTATTGTGGTACATTAGCTACAAATTATAGCAGCAATGGCAACTACATCTTGTTCTTAATGCAACATAATAAAACATACCAAAATAAAAATAGGAGAATATAGATGTCATCTATTCAATTAGCTCTCTATTTAACATGAGTCATATAAGTAGGTTGACCTTGTTCAAAGCATGACTTGAAGTTCAAATTGGGATTGGGGACTGAAACTAGGAGTCAAAAGTCTCACAAAATTGAAAAATCTCTGGCACTACATAATTCATTTCATAAACCAGAGAAAAAGTGTACTTTAAACATTTCCTGTAGTTAATGAATATTAAGTTTTGAACTGAAAGTCCATCAATGCCAACAGATCACCACCATGGTAAACGTGTGGACTGAAACTTTAACCATGTTAAGCATGTGTTGCTAACACTAGGGTACATGGTGAGAACTGTGCCGTGCATTATGTGGTGTCACTGTTGTGTGCACATCATAAAGTGTGTTTACACAAACCTAGATGGCATACCCACTGCACACCTAGAATATATGAGGTGTGTATATATGCCTGCACACATGTATGATGTAGCCTAATGCACCTAGGGCCACGATGAACAAAAAAGAACAAGATAAAATCAGGCACAAGAGAAAATAATGCAATCAACAAACACAATAAACATTGAGATGTATGAGACTGCTGCTAGCAATCACATGGCCCACTGTTTTACAGTAAACCTTTTATAAATAGCAGGAGAATACTTAAAACAACAATAAAGTACAGAAATAATAAAGTATATAAGCCAGTAATACAGTCAGGTATTGCATTCTCTACATAGTTGGATACAACTGGCAGTGAGTAGGCTTGTTTATACCAGTATCACCAAAAACATGCTGTGCTACAAGGACATTAAAGTAGCTATGATACCACAAGGTGATCGGAATTTCTCAGTTCTATTATAATTTTATGCAACCATTATTATATATTCATGATACCCTCAAATGAAATACCAGATTTTATGTGTGCATATGTATGTGTGTATGTATTATGTGGTGTGTATGCATTTATATGATATATGTAATATATGTATGTATCCATGTATCAGTGTAGGTAAAAGAGAAAAAGTAGCAAAGATGTAAGATAAAAAGCTAAAGAATTTGTGTACAAAATGAGAACTATACTTAATACTGCATTATATTCAGGATGCTTTGTTAAATGAGTAGATTACAGCTGCTCTTGCAATGGTGGGGTAACTGTGTGAGGTGAAGGCTACGTTAGTCTGTTTCGCTATAGTAACCATTTGTATATACATATACATATATACTTATAAATATATATATATACTTATACATATACATATATACTTATATATATATATATACTTATACATATACATATATACTTATATATATATATATATACTTATATATATATATAAGTATCTTATAAAATCACGTTGTATACCTTAAATAGAAAAAGATTAGCATGGCCCCTACAGAAGGATGATATGCTAAATTTAACAGGGAGAAATGTACACCAAGCTCCTAAAAAAGTACAGTATAGACATGTAGAAAAAATAACAGTCACATTCTTCATTGTCTTTTCCATGTGTCAGTAAACAAAATAAATACTGCCTAAAAGCATTTTACTGTCATTCAATAATAAAATTACTAGGCATGAAATGTTGGCCTAGACCGAAGTCATATTTTTTAATAAATAGAGAAAGACTGAACAATTCATGATTACAAGTACAAATTAGTTTCATTGTTTTAGAATTTTATTTAGTAAAAATGTATATTCTAATTTCTCCACATAAGCTTAAGGGAAAAACTTACAGAGTATGACGAGTTGAAATATTACACAGAATCTTTAGAATCTATATTTTATAGCCTTTTGAAAAGGGCATAATTAGTGAGATTACTATGAAACAGATCATGTCTTCATGATGGCTCAGCATTGAAGCACAAAAGACTCCTAAGGTAAGTCAAGCTATTTCATTTGTCACAATGCCACTCACTAAACGAAGGTCAGTCTGTGGCATTCCCTCACTCTATTACAACACAGGTCTCTCATTACTAACAAGTGTGAATTTAATCCACTGTATGTCACCAGTGCATTTTAAACACATTTAGGGAATACTTTTATCTTATAAATTGTCAAGACAGAATGAATGGCACTGCAGTCTCCTCAAACTGAAGAGCTGAGGAAAAAGGAAACAAACATAAGAAAAACTGCTTAATCCTTTCTATTAAAGTTGACATGTTAAATGTTCCAGAGAGAATGCTGCTCTAGAATCAGATCTTTATTCCATAGACATTCCATAGTTTATGAGTCAACTAAGGGATAAGTGTTACTATTTGGTTGTAGCTTCCATTCTGTTGCCTGGCTCCCAAAACAATGGAAGTGTTTTAAACATATTTGAACACCAAGGTTCAGGACTACATGTCTTTTAAAAAAAACACTGAAAGCATATAACTCAAGGCTTTTTTTTTTTTTTTTTTTTGAGAAAGTCTTACTATGTAACCGGGCTGATCTCAAAGTTAAGACTTAAGCTCCTCCTGCCTCAGCAGGAGTGCTGGGATCACAGGTGTACTACACCATGTCAAGCTTTCAAGCCATGTTTAAAAAAGAAGACAGAGAATAAAACCAAGAATATACAGCGTCATTTCATGAATTTTTGAAGAATAAACAAAGTTTAAAAATTATAAAAACTGATTCATAAAAACAAGCCTTTGTTCATAGGTTAAAGAGAACATGCAAAAGTATATGAATGTTCAAAGAGGACATGGCCATCTATTTCTTCTTCCTTTCTTCCTTTTCTCCTTCCATTTTTCCTTTCAGAAACCAGGTGTAAGAAAGGAATTGCATCCATTACCATTTTTTAAGGAGAATTTCAAGTGGCTGGGTTAGACAAAGTAGTTTTACCAATAAATAATGGTAAACAGGAGAGGTTTATGATATCCTACACTTGTTAACCTAGTGGAAAAAAAACAATAATGAGGAGAAAGAGAGAAGGATGGAGGAAGTAAGGAAAGATGACATAATGGACTGGGTCAAAACTCAAAACCTGAGTGGCAACCTGGATGGCCAAAAGGCAATATAGTACTACATATCTGAAAGTAGAAAGCAGAAAATTAGGGAAGGAAGACAGACAATAAAAAAAATTTTCAGCTCTCATATCCCTTCCCACCTGCCATTTGTGACTTAACTTCACACCTAGAGAGATATCAAGATAATTTAATTACATTACACCTGAAGTTTTAAAACTTGTCTTAAGGGAAATCTCTTTGGGAGATGTTAACAGCTACAAAGAAGACAACCTTTCTCTGAGAAAACAAGGTTTTATTTTTCTTTTTCCTTTTTTTTCATTAAAAAGACAATAGAGGAGGCTCCAAAATGATGACTGAGACACAGACGCAGACTGTGTGAGCTCCAGGAATCAGGGGCCTTGCTGACACACTAGAGACGTGCTTGGCTAATGTAAAGCAGCAGGGAGAGCTGAAACACTGGCACCCTGAACCCCTAACGGGTAGAAGCCTTCTCCACACCACAATACACTGAAAGAACAGGTGGGTCACTGCCCGCCCACAGGCCTGCCAGGCCCCTACCCCGCAGGCTCCGCAGGACCACTGGGACACTGCCTGCCCACAAGCACAACGGCATACCAGCCAACACCTGGCACAGGAGGGCTCCATCACCACCAGTCACTGAATCCAAACCTGCCAAGGAGAAACAGACAAACAGGACTGGATGCTAAAGGGGTAACACCAGAACTACTAAGACTGAAATTCTACTGTTCCTGAACCAGGGATTTCTTTTTTTTCTTTTTCTTTTTTCCTTTTTCTCCTTTTTCTCTTTTTTCTTTCTTTTCTTTAAATGTTTGTTTGTCTTGTTCACTGTTTGATTGTCAACCATCTCTCCCTGTTGATTTCTTTGGTTCTCCATTTTTTTTCTCTTTCTTGTTCTTCTTCTTTTTGATACTTCTTTCTTTGTTTTGTTAATTTTACTATTGTAAGTTAGCTAATACTAAATTGCACATAGACCAGGGACAGAAACAGTACCAAGTGAAATGATGGGAAGATGAAAAAGGGATGGAAACCATTCTCCCCCCAAAAAAAATTAGTACAGGATTCAGAAGGAAATGAAGAAAACAGATATCCAGATCCAGATTCCAACAAAACGAAGATAAACTATACTGAGGAACCCAACGAAGCCCACAAGAACACCCTGAAAGAAGAAATTCTGCAAGTAATCAATGAGAATTTCATAGAGATGTTACTAGACATGGTCAACCAAAATGTACAGGAGGCACTCTAGAAATTCCAAGATAATTAAAATAAAGAATATGAGAACACACAAAAACAAATAAATGAAATCACTGCAGCCCTACATAAACACCAAAGTGAAACAGAATATACCATAGAGAGAAAAGTGAATTAAGCATGAAAATTGACAATATTAAAGAGGAAGTGACCCATGATATGGAAAACCTCAGAAAAAGAATGAAACAGAAATACAAAACAAAATGGAAGGCCACTCCAGCAGACTAAAACAAGCAGAAGACAGAATCTCAGAACTTAAAGATGAAATCGTAATTAAATAAAAAACTGAAGAACTATTAGTCAGACAACTCAAGTCTTGTGAAAGGAATATGCAAGAACTCACTGACTCCATCAAAGGACCAAACCTGAGAAGCATAGGGATTGAAGAAGAAGAGGTGTAAGGAAAAGGAATTAGTAATATATTCAACAAGATAACAGACAATTTCCCAAATCTAGAGAAAACTATGCCCATTCAGGTACAGGAAGCCTCCAGGACACCAAACAGACTTGACCAAAATAGAACTACCCCAGGACATAGTATCATAAAAAAAAAAAAAAAAAAAAAACAAGCACAGAGAATAGAGAAAGAATATTGAAGGCTATAAGAGAGAAAAAAACAAATAACATACAAACACAAACCCATCAAAATCACAGCAGATTTCTCAACGGAAAACTTAAAAGCAAAAAGAGAATGGAGGGAGGTCTTCTGGGCGCTGAATGAAAATAACTTCAATCCTAGAATACTCTACCCAGCAAAACTATCATTCAAAATAGATGGAGCAATAAAAGTCTTCCATGATAAGCAGAAACTAAAACAATATATGACCACCAAGCCACCACTAATCTTCAAGGAATTCTGCACATAGAAAATGAAAGCAAACAAAACCATGAAAGGGCAGGCATTACCAAACCACAAGAGAAGAAAAAGCAAGAAAGTAGAGAGTAACATTGGTTCAGCTGCACACAATCAAACTCTTAAACAACTAAGACAACTAAATGACAGGAATCACCACATACCTATCAATACTAACACTGAATGTTAATGGACTAAATTCCCCAATCAAAAGACACCAATTGGCAAACTGGATTATAAAAGGAAAACACAACAATCTGCTGCCTACAGGAGACCCATCTCATCCACAGAAACAAGCACTGGCTAAGAGTGAAAGGCTGGAAGAAGATTTACCAAGCCAATGGCCCCTGAAAACAGACAGGGGTAGCAATACTTATCTCTGACAAAATAGACTTCAAACTTACATTGATCAAATGAAATAAAGAAGGACACTCCATAACAATAAAAGGGGAAATACCAAAAGGAAATAACAATTATCAACCTATATGCACCCAACATCAATGCAACCAATTTCATCAAACATACGCTGAAGGACCTAAAAACATATACTGACTACAACACAGTGGCAGTGGGAGACTTTAATACCCCCCTATCACCAATAGATAGGACATCCAAACAAAAAATCAATAAAGAAATCCTAGAACTAAATCACACCATAGATCAAATGGACCTAGCTGATGTCTACAGAATTTCATCCAACTTCTGCACAATATGCATTCTTCTCAGCAGCTCATGGAACATTCTCCAAAACTGACCATTTCCTAGGGCACAAAGCAAGCCTCAGCAAGTATAAGAAAATAGAAATAATACCATGCATTCTATCTGATCATAATGCATTAAAACTAGAAATCAACAACAAAAGCAATAATAAAAAACATGTAAAAAATTAGAAGCTGAACAACACACTGCTCAATGATCAATGGGTCATTGATGAAATAAAAAAGGAAATTAAAAGGTTCCTGGAAGATAATGAAAAAGAAAACACGACACCTGAAACTAGGAGACATAGCAAAGGCAATCCTAAGAGGAAAGTTTATAGCCATGAGTGCATATATAAAAACGTCAGAAAAATCTCACATCAATGACCTAATGCTACATTTCAAACTCCTAGAAAAACAAGAACAAGCAAATCCCAAAACAAGCAGAAAGAGAGAAAAAATTAAAATAAGGGCTGAAATCAATGAAATAAAAATGAAAAAAAAAATACAAAGAATCAATGAAACAAAAAGCTGGTTCTTTGAAAAGATAAATAAAATTGACAGACACTCGCAAACCTGACTAAAATGAGGAGACAAAAAACCAAAATCAGTAAAATCAGGAACGCAAAAGATGAAATAACAACAAACACCATGGCAACCCAGAGAATCATCAGGGACTACTTTGAGAACCTTATTCAAATAAATTGAAAAATCTAGAAAAAAATAGACAAATTTCTGGACACATGACCATCCACAAAGGAACCAAAAGGATATTAATCACCTAAACAGATCTATAACATGCCATGAAATTGAAACAGCAACAGTCTCCCACAAAAGAAAAGTCCAGGACCTAATGGATTCTCTGCTGAATTCTATCAGACCTTTAAAAGAAGAACTAACACCAACCCTCCTTAAACTGTTCCACAAAATAGAAAGGGAAGGAACACTACCTAACTCATTTTATGAAGCCAATATTACTCTCATCCCAAAACCAAGGACATCTCCAAAAATGAGAACTATAAGCCAATTTCTGTAATGAACATTGATGCAAAAATCCTCAATAAAATAATGGCAAACTGAATCCAACAACACATCAGAAAGATCATTCACCAGAAAAAAGTCAGCTTCAACCCAGGGATGCAGGGGTGGTTCAACATAGGCAATACAGCATATTAATAGAAGCAAAGATAAAAACAACTTGATTATCTCAATAGATGCAGAAAAAGCCTTAGACAATATCTAACACTACTTCATGATAAGAACTCTAAGAAAACTAGGAATAGAAGGAATGAACCTCAACATTGTAAAGGCTATATATGACAAACCTACAGCCAACATCATACTTAACGGTGAAAAACCGCAACCATTTCCCCTAAAATCAGGAACGAGACAAGGGTGTCCACTATTCCCACTTCTATTAAACATAGTACTGGAATTCCAAGCCAGAGCAATTAGGCAAGAAGAAGGAATAAAAGGAATACAAATAGGTAAAGAAATAGGGGTCAAAATACCCCTATTTGCAGATGATATGATCCTATACCTGAAGACCCAAAAAACTCTACCCAAAAACTCCTAGACACCATAAACAGCTATAGCAAGGTGACAAGATAAAAATCAACTTATAGAAATCATTAGCTTTTCTATACACCAACAATGAACAAACTAAGAATAAATACATGGAAAAAAATTCCATTCACAATAGCCTCAAAAAAAAATCAAATACCTAGGAGTAAACTTAACAAAGGATGTGAATGACCTCTACAAGGAGAACTACAAACCACTGAAGAAAGAGATCAAGAAAGACTACAGAAGATGGCAAGTTCTCTCATGTTCATGGATTGGTAGAATCAACATAGTAAAAATGGCTATACTACCAAAAGCAATCTACATGTTTAATGCAATTCCCATCAAAATCCCAATGACTTTCATCACAGAGATGGAAAAAATCTACCCTAAAGTTCATTTGGAAACAAAAGAAACCACAAATAGCCAAGGCAATGCTCAGCAAAAAGATCAATGCTGGAGGTATCACAATACCCAACTTCAAACTATATTACAAAGCAGTAGAAATAAAAACCACATGGTACTGGCACAAAAACAGACATAAAGACCAGTGGAACAGAATAGAGGACCCGTCTATGAAACCACACAATTATACTCACCTTATTTTTGACAAAGGTGCCAAAAATATATGATGGAGAAAAGAAAGCCTCTTCAACAAATGTTGCTGGGAAAAGTGGTTATCCATTTGCAAAAAATTGAAACTAGATCCATGTTTATCACCCTATACTAGTATCAACTCAAAGTGGATCAAGGACCTTAATATCAGACCCGAAACTCTGAAGTTAATATGGGAAGGAGCAGGAAACACTCTGGAACTAATATGTATAGGCAAGGACTTCCTCAATAGAACACCAGCAGCCCAGCAATGAAGAGAAAGGATGGACAAATGGGACTTCATAAAATTAAAAAGCTTCTGCACAACAAAAGAAATGGTCTCTAAACTGAAGAGACCACCCACAGAGGGGGAGAAAATATTTGCCAGCTATACATTAGACAAAGGACTGATAACCAGAATATACAGGAGCTTAAGAAACTAAACTCTCCCAAAATCAATGAACCAATAAAGAAATGGGCAACTGAACTAAACAGAACTTTCTCAAAAGAAGAAATTCAACTGCTTTGTGAGTGGCTCAAGTGGTAGAGCGCCTGTCTAGCAAAGCTGAGGCCATGAGTTCAAACCCCAGTACTTCCAAAAAAAAAAAAAGAAGAAATTCAAATAGGCAAAAAAACACATGAAAAAATGATCACCATCTCTAGCCATAAAGGATTCCACTTCACCCCTGTTAGAATAGCCATCATCAAAAACACCACCAACAACAGGTGTTTTTGAGGATATGAAGAAAAAGGAACCCTCGTACACTGCTGGTGGGAATGCAGGCTGGTGCAAACACTCTAGAAAAAAACTTGGAGGCTTCTTAAAAATGTAAACATAGATCTGCCATATTATCCATTAATATCACTCCTGGAGATATACCCAAAGGAATGCAACCTAGGTTACTCCAAACGCACCTACATTCCCATGTTTATTGCAGCACTATTCACAATAGCCAAGTTATGGAAACAACCATGATGCCCCACTACTGACAAATGGATCAAGAAAATGTGGTATTTTTACACAATGGAATTTTACTCAGCCATGAAGAAGAATGAAGTCTTATCATTTGCAAGTAAATGGATGGAAATGGAGAACATCATTCTGAGCGAGGTTAGTTAGACTCAGAATACCAAAAATCATATGTTCTCTCTTATATGTGGACTTTTAGATCTAGGGCAAATACAGAAATGTTGTTGGACTTGGGTCATATGACCCAAGTCATATGGGAACTAATACAGAAACCTTAAAGCGACAGAGGTCAACACCAGAAGGGGATCAGGAACCAGTGAATAGGTCAGTTAGAGATGAATCAACTTGGGTTGTAACACATTTGTACTGAAAGCAATGCTAGGAATCTCTCTCTATAGCTATCCTTAACTCAACTAGCAAAAAACACTTTGTCTTCCTTTATTATGCTTATGTCTTCTCATCAACAAAATTAGAGATAAAGGCAAAACAGGTTCTGCCTGGAAGCGAAGGGGAGGGGTGAAAGAGGGTGGGGACAGGGGACAGGCGGGAGAAATGACCCAAACAATGTATGCACATGTGAATAAATGAATTAAAAACTTTTTTCAAATGTTTTTGTAACTTTCTCTTCAATATACTTTCCCTTTTTATACCACCTTGCAACCCTACTATCCCATACCAGGCTCCCTAACATCTAAAAGCTGAAAGTCATTCTGGCAACCAATCTCTTTCCCGATTAAAAAAAAAAACACCCTACCTTTTTCTTCCAACACTTTTTCCTCAACCAAAACTCTCATGTTCTGGACAGGTTTCATTAAGAAAACAATCTGACTCGTGTTGAGACGTAATAGCTCGTGCCTATAATCCCAGCTATGTGGGAGGCGGAGATCACAATTCAAGGCTAGCCTGGGCAAACAGTTAGTGAGACCCCATCTCAAGAAATAAACCAGGCATAGTAACACACCTGTGATCCCAGCTACATGGGAGGCCATAGGTAGGAGGCTCCTAGTCCAGGCTGGCCCCAGATAAAAATGCAAGACCCTACTTGAAAGATAACTAAAAGCAAAAAGGGCTGGGGATGTGGCTCAAGTGGTACAGCATCTGCCTAGCAAGAGCAAGGTCTTCAGTTCAAACCCCAGTACCTCAAAAAACAAAACAAAACAAAAAAAAACCCTGACTCACATAAATCTCATTAAGAACTTAAGTTTGCAGAAGATTTCAGTATTTTTTTATAAATAAGCTGATAGCTCACTTGAATATAAATGGGAGACTGCATAAAGGATGTGTTTAACTATAAGTACAGATATAAACTTAGAAGCCCACTTCTAACCTACCAATTTTATACCACAGAGCTTAACAGGAAGAAGTAAATGGAAAGCTAGAAATACACAGGTGATAATAGGACTTAAAGCAAGCATGCTAAATACTTGGTTTACATAGTTACTCCAACAGCTCACACACCATCATCCTGTCTCCAGCCTCGGCATCACTAATTGATCACAGCATTCTTCCCTGCTGAACCCATGTGCCACGTAACCAGTTGATATTTAAGATGAAAACTAATATATCATCTCCAAGTTAAACGATCAATCAGGGATTAAGGAAGGGAAATTAAGATGATGAAGGAAATTCTTATATTCAGTCTAGAAGAATAACAATAATAGGAGTCACACATGTGTCACAAAACTTCACAGATACTTTAGATACTTTGGATTAAATCCCTACAATAACCCTACAAAGATGTAGCATCTCTGTTCTGTAGCTGAGAAACTAGAAGACCATCCCAGCCTCCCTTCTATTATCTAAATCCCTTTCTTCCATGGCAGCCTCCAAACCAGCTCTGCATGGTACCCCTTCTCCTCACCTCCAGCATCTTACACTGAACAAAATATTCTCCTGCATGATTATGTTCTTATTCCTGTGTCCTGCTCATCAACTAAATACCATGAGCCCCTTGCTTACTAACAGGTGCTCATAAATATACATTTATATAAAGGCAAAAACAATTTTGTAGACAGATAGTCAAAAGTAAATAGGGAAACCTCTATACCCTATAGCTGATTATTAAGCATTTTTAGTGCAGTAAATTATCATTTCTTGTAAGAAATTAACCACTTACTAACTGTGATACTGGACAACTTGTCTTCATGTGATACATTTAGTCTTCATATACAGAGTAGTTGAAAATTGGAAAATTAAACTAATATACCCAAAGTCAAACAGCTAGCAACAGAAGCAGTAAGGATTTGAAATGGGGCTCATTTTTCTCTTAAGGCCCATATTCTTTGCACACACATATCCAAAGAAGCAGGTCTGTAACAATTCTAACATTATCACAGGATAACATTCAGCTAGAAGGTTAGCTAATATACGAACAGGCTTCCTCCCATTGCTTATTGATGCCCAGGCAAGCCCCCCAAATTAATTAATTAATATAAATCATTTTTTTTAAGATGGGGTCTTTCTATGTTGCCCAAGCTGGTCTCAAATTCCCAAGTTCAAGTGACTGTCCCATCTCAGACTCCCTAGTAGCTGGAACTACAGTACATACTACCACTATGGGCAGAACCATCTTTTAAGTCAATAAAAAGGTCTTAGCTAGGGTTACCTTGTAAAAACTGCACTTGATTTTTTAAAATTTATCTTGGCATATTTTTAACTAGATTTCTGTTATGATGACATTTCCAGTCTTCTTACCAAATTTATATGGCATAAAACTGGTTTTCTTCTATTAATGCACTTGGCTTCTAAATTCTAAAACTCATTTTAAGCAGGGATAGTGAAGTACTAGTACAGGGATTCAAAAGCTGAAATTTGGAACTCTAACAATACCTACCCACAGGTAGTGATAAAAGAAGAAAATTTAGAAAGAGGAGCAAAATAGGAAGAACATACTAGGATGAAAAAGATATCTAAGACCAATGAAAAGAACTTACCACAAAATTATAGCTCTTATAGAAAGGAAAATGCCTGTTAATATGAAACAGCAAAAAATTCAAACATTAAAAAAATTAAGACAAGACTGCCAGCATAAAAAGAATCAATTATGAACATAAACAGGATATAACAGAAAATAACAGATATACAGCCAAAGATAAGATACTTGCTCTAGTATGGCCTTTATAACAGTGTGGTTGCTAGAATTACATAAACCCCACTTGTTTTGAGAGGAAAGGAAAAGATACAAAGCATTAAAACGAAAATCACTTTAAAAGGACTCTGAAAAATTACCTAACACAAAAATAATATAATAAAAATACATGGCTATAGAATGTAAATGAACTTCAATTACAATAAAAATTAAAGCAATAAAAGGTAATACATTTATAAATACTAAGAGGCCAACTCCTTCCCATAAATGTTTTGTATAGATGGTAAAAGCCTTACCATCCTACCCAGTAAGTTAAGCTAGTGGTTTGAGAGTGTATGCTTGGCCTATATATCAGAGTGCATAGCTAAGAAATCAGAGTAAAGAAGGAGTGGGAAACGTGGTCACCAGTGTCTGTAACACCACAGCAAACAGAGGGTCTCAGGAGGAAGGTGATGGAATGTTGGTGGGCTGGGAATTTCAGTTACAGAGCTATCATGAAGCATTTCTAGGAGTTAACTGTGTGAAAGATTGTATTCTATCTCACTGGAAGTTGTCAGCCATTAACAATTTATTTAATAACTATACTTGTACCAAAAGACTACATGTAAATTATATTTCTAAAAAAAGGAATTTTATTTTAAAGGCTCAGTGAACACTCACCACATAAGAGAATTCTTTCCACATGGAGTGAATGCCTACTACATACCAAGCAGGAGGTTTGGTGCTGGGAATAAAATGGCAAAGATATAACACAGTATCTTTCTTCATGAAATATAAAGTCTGCAGGGGTTTGGAGACAGATAATAGCCACACCATCACTACATTAAAATAAACTTACAACCCAAACCAGTCCTACAAAAGAAAGTACAGGACTTGGTCTAGTCCCATGTATCATTGGAAAGGAAAGTATCATATTTCAAAAGCACACCCAATAAAATTCATAGACCTATTTTTTTTTATTTTTATATATTGATAGCCTTAAAATCAGGGTACAGATATTGGAAATATTACTGAAGAGAAAAAAATTCATCATTTTTCTAAAGAAAAGACAATTTTATTGTTATAATTTGTTTTTACTAATTGACAAAAATGTACTATAGTACACAAAGTGATGTTTTAATCTATATAGACATTGAGATGATTTAACCAAGCTAACTAACAAATCTGCTACCTCATATACTCATTGTTTATGATGAGAACATTTAAATCTACTCTAAGTAGTTTTCAGGGTACATTATTATTAATTATTGTCACTATGCTGTATAAAAGATCTCCTGAACTTATTATTCCTATCAAATTGAAACTTTATACCCTGTAACTAATAACATCTCCCCATTCTACTCCCCTCCCCTAACGCTTGGTAACTACCATTCTACTCTCTGACTCTGAATGCCACTCTTTTAAATTCCACATATCAGTGAGACCATACAGTTTTTGTCCTTCTGTGCCTGGCTTATTTCACTTAGCATAATATCCTCCCAGTGCACACAGGTGGTTGAAAAATAGGAAGTTATCCTTTGTTGTGTCTGAGTTGTATTTCACGGTAAATATATAACGCACTTTCTTTATCCATTCATCTGCTGATAGACAGTTTGATTTTGTGAATAATGCTATAATGAAGATAGAAGGACAGATATCTCTTCAGCACTGATTTCATTTCCTTCAGATGCCCAGAAGTGGGGTTGCTAAAGCATATGGTAGCTTTATTTTCAATTTGTTGAAGAATCTCCATACTGTTTTCCATAATGATTGTACAATTTACATGCCTACCAATACCCTCACTATAGATTATCATTTTCTCTTATTGATAATAATCATAACAGCTATGAAGTGATACCACATTGTGGTTTCAATCTGTATTTCCCTAATGATCAGTGATGTTGTAAATTTTGTCATATCCTTATGGGTCATTAAATTGTATGGGTTTTTTTTTTTTTTTGAGAAATGTCTGTTATAATCCTTTGCCCATTTTCAATCAGGTTGTTTCTTGCTATTGAGTTGCTTGAGTTCCTTAAATATTTTGGATATTAACCCCTTATCATATATATGGTTTGCAAATATCTCCTCCCATTCCATCAGTTACAAAAGAAGAAAAATATAAATGCCTACTACTCAGTACCTGAGATAGACCTTCCTCAAAAAATATTTTTTTAAAAATCCCAGGTTAAACTATGAGAAATAACATAGCTTTTTAAACAAATATCCAAAGATCTAGAATAATATTGATATTTCAAAACAGTTTTCAAACATAGGCTACAAGAAGTAACTAATGGACCACAGCCTGCAGCAAGAATCTTAAAACTTGGGTAGTTAAAAATCGACTTAGCCTATTTTATTCTGTCATAAATAAACTCTGGGATTTAATTCTCTCTTATAATACATGGGTCTATTAACAAATGGGCTTTCTATAAACTGTTTTTATACAAAAAATAATTTTAAGGTTGCTTTCTTTCTGGTTTTGTTCACACAAACATAAGACTCTAAGTTAAAATGTTTTATGAGTTATTTTCAACAAGTAACAAATATATATATTTATATATATTTATATTTAGAATATATATTTATTATAATATATATTTATGTTTATTATATATATATATTTTATATGCATATATATATACATAAAAGATATTAAGAATATGGGTTTTAAAAATAAAAAGTTAAAAAATACTTTTAAATTTTAAAAAAAAAGGATAAAGACAAGCTCCCCCAGGGGATACAAAATAAGCTGTCATAAAGATACAGAGTAAGTTATCATAAAAAGATGGAGCTTATAAATGTCTATGTAAGTGATTAAGTTGACTAAAATCCAGTTACATTAAAAGTTTTGTAAGTTCAAATTTTAATGTACTATTATTAAACTTAATTCTCTAAGCTCATAATAACAAGACTATCTTGAAAATATACTGTTCTTAGTAACAGTATATTATTTTTGTCAAGATAACAGTATATTATGTTTTGTCAAGATAACTGTCAGAAATTTTTGGTGCTACAGGTTAATCCACAAATTTGTCAAGACAACAAGAGTTTATTAAAACAGAGAGAGGCCAGAGGCAGCTGAGCACAGGGAGTACTACTGCACTGATACGAGGGTTGAGACAAATTCACGTATGTAAACCAAAGTAAAAAACAAAAACAAAAACAAAGTACACCCTCCAGATAGGATAAAGAAATAACAACTCAAAAAAGAGCACTACATTGGAGGTCAAGACCTCCAGTATTTATTGGAGTCAACGGAGCGGAGATGTTAATCCTACTCCTTCCACATGGCAGGCAGAGGGAATTTTTGGCCAAGGATGGCCATATTGAGCCTGTTATTTTAGTGGGGGCTCCATTAACTACAAGTTGGTGGGATCCTGCTGTATGTCATGAGCCATCTGTTAATGTCAACAATCTGGGATGTGATCCCTTATCAACATCTGAGTCATGATTCTTGGTCACTATGTTTCCTAACTCCACACCTAGTCCACATAAATATTTACCTGTGTTCTCTAATGATTTTTGTCAAGATTTTAACTACTAAGGTAACTAAGTCATGTTCATTTAAGAGTTGGTTTATGTTGGGGTTAACAGTGAGGATAGCCATGTTGGGACCAGACCCACTCCCTCCTTGCAGATGGCCTACTAGAAACTCCCCACCCAAGCCTAAAGACTGACAAAGGAACAATTGTTAACCTTTATCTCCCCAGATGGGTGCCATGGACAGTTGAGCAGACAGTAACCTAACTATAACTTATCTTTCTTGGTTGCCCAGCAATGGTATCCTTTAGTGACCTTCCTGGTACTTTTCCTCCAGCCTCTTATATCTGGTTCAAGCCTGTGTGTGGCAGTGGGCTCTAGCTCTCTTGCTGGGGTCCCCCTCCACGGGGCTCCTGCCTGAACAATAAACCCTGTGCAGGTGTTTGAGCCATCTCCTTGCCTCTTCCATGCCTCTTATTTTCTAACAGTTTATGTAAAATTTTCTAGATGACCTCATGGTTAAACAACTGTTGCTTTGGGTGATTCTAATACAGTCAGTACCCTGTATGTGTCTGTGACTGAGCTATTTGAGTTTACTAAAACTGTTCTCCCCCGACCCCTCAATAAGGTTTTACTTCAAGAACAACAACTAAACTAATATGTATATATAACCTCTATAGAGCTATGATGCTATTGCTGGTTCCTTATACTAAATATGTTTATGTTTTTCAAGTACATTAAGCCTTCTAAAATATAAAATTTAGATAACAAAAATTAGTGGTACTGATGTACTGTTCTGTTAGTTGCCAAATTGTCCATCAAAATTTTAGTCACGGCTCTTTTAAGTTTTCGTCATTACAGTTCTGATCCTTCTGGGACATTTACAACAACTCCATATAAAATGACTCTAACAAGTGCTTACATGTCAACCAGGTTAGCTTTTTAGACATCTGCTTTTGTTGGATTTTGTTATGTATTGTCTTTTTCTAGAAACCCACTCCTTCTAATCCTCTTTGTTGCTTAAATTTGGCCAAAAATGTCAAGTTGATACTGACTTCCATCTGATGTGCTCATTATTGCTCCCCTCCCCCCGTCAACATGGGGCCAAAACCAAACAAACAAACAAACAAAATCCAGGAATGAGCAAATCCTCATGATGAGGAAAGAAAATGACCAATCAAGAAAGATCTTCAGTCTATGGCCATACCACCCTGAATGTGCCCAATCTCATCTGGTCTCGGAAGCTAAGCAGGGTAAGGCCTGATTAATAATTGGATGGGAGACAAATCTTCAGAAGAGACTGCTCAGAGACAAACAGTTTGGAGACAAGTGAGGAATGCTGTCACAGTTCAAATGGAGTCACACGTGTCAGACCTCTCAAAAATAACAGCCAAGAAGATTCAGGAAGTGTTCTTATACACTTGTGGCCATCTGGCATTAAAGCCCTTCCAGACACAAATTCATATTTTCAAGCAGTTTTCTACTTAGAGTCAAAATGACTGTTTTCACTGGCTCTAAACATGGCCTTTGATACTTGAAGATGGTAGTTTTAACTTTTTAAAACAATGAGTTTTCTTGAACATATATATTGATAGTATATTGTTGCCATGGTAATTCTACTCAGTTTAAAAAAAAAAAAGATACTGTCTGGGCAAAAAAATAAAATGTCCAACCATTAAAACCCCATTAGAGAGGCCCTTCTGTTCTTGTCTTGTCTATCCCCACTACAGTTAAAATAACAAAAACTTGCTCCTTGGATCCACCACAGCTGAGTAAAGCCAGTCTCTCCCAAGTGGGAGTGCCTCCCTGACTCAGCCTCACCATACAAAATCATGCTCCGGAACACCTGTGCCCTTTCTCAACAGGACTTCACTTCCCAGGAGACAACAGGGGACCATGAACAACAAGACGATAGCCTTGTTCTAGTCACTCTGAAAGCTGACTAGTCTACATACAGAGGAAGCTCAAACATGGGATGCACCCCTGCTCTCCTCTACACACTTGGACTCTTACCTTCTGGGTTGGCCCTTACAAGGTGTTCCCCATGTACCAAATGTTGTAAGAGAGCCATCATTGGGACCTCCGCACAGCCATACTTTGTATCATGCACCCACCAGCAGGTCAGATGTTAAATCAACTCATATACTCCCAGATTAACAAGGTTGCTAGTAACGATACTAAAAGTCCAAGAGTAAAGAAAACAATACAGACTACATTAGTCATAAAAAACAGGATGATGGGTCTTATCCTAGAAGCATGTTTAATATTACCCTTCCTGGTCCCCCTAGTCTTGTGGTCTATCAGGACCATTATGGAGGCCACTATAAAAAGAAAAATGGCCACACATGTGATGATGCTGTGGAAATACAAACCCCTAGATCAAGATGATGCTCTTTCACCCTAGGTGGGTCTGAGCATCAAAGAGGGGAATGATGTAGCAGGGAGGAGGGCCAGAAGAGAAACAGACAGGCTGTGTTCTGATAATGAGGCAGGGGAAGGGATGGCAAAGCAGAGAGATAAAATTTAAAGAACTGAAACATGAAGAAGGTCACATAGCACTGGGTGAAGGATATAGCCAATGAAGTCACATGAAGTCACGTGTGGGTTGAACTTTGCTTTTTGTTTCTGTAATCTGCTTGCAAGCGTATATAAGGTGAGACCTCTTTGTTCTCGGGGCTCAGCCTTTGGACACGAATCCGCTGAGTCTGTGCTGGTACAATAAAATGTTGCTTCCTGCTAAACAGCCTCAGTGTCCCATATCTCAGCTTGAGATTCCCACAACAATACTGATATCCAATAATTCATGTCTTAGCAATATCCTCTGTATACATGGCTAATATTGTTGACAACACGAACACCCCTAAAAAAGTGAATCTCTGGACTGTGAATGTGGCTCAAGTGGTAAAGCACCTGCACAGCAAATACAAGACCCTGAGTTCAAATCCCAGTACCACCAAAAAACAGGTGATTCTTCTCCTAAAAGCAAAGAGATAAACTTGTCAAAGTCTAATGAAAAATATTATTCAAATGTTAAAAATGCTATTTGTTCCTCCTTAACATAAAATGGACACTTAAAAGTTAACAAAATAATTTCAGTCATGTCAACTGCATGTGCATGATATCTTATTTCCTCATATTTTTACTTTTTGGAATATCAACATAGATGAGCCCTTATAATGCAAAAATGGTTATCCACAGTTACTTACATCTAAAGTTTTTATAAGCCTTTAAGTTCACCATATAAATCTTGTTATCTTATATATAATTCATAATTTTAGCATAAACAAAGAATTACTTCTACGTATTCTTTTATCCACATTCAATCAATTCATTCCATATTAAATTTGCCTAAGTAATTATCTTCAATTACAAAATTAGTTAAATGAAGCTGCCTAAAACACTTTACATTTAAAAATCAAATAAATCTGATTTTATGAAGCTTCCAAAATTGTGTGACAGGACAGCCTTTTAACAACCATAATCATTCTAAATAAATAAGCAAGTAACTCATGTAAATTTAGTAAGCGAAATTTTATGTAGAATAAATCCAGTTATCTTAAATATTCTAACACTGTTTAGAAATATGACGAAGTTATTTTACATCTTTCATATTAAAATCCTCTTAGGTATGATAAAGTAGTGGCTGTGAGGGCTTTGAGGAATACAATGTTCTGTCAGCACTGAATGGATTGCTAACAATCTCATATATGGAAGAGAAATGAATTATCTTGTGTCAGATTTTCCTTTCCGTACAACCAAACATAATCCTAGTTAATATATTTTTAATTTAAATTAAACATTTCAAATTAAAATCACAAAGCTAATGTCAAATTCACTAATATGCTTCTCTTAAAGGTTTCAAACATTTTAATAAGAAATATATGTATATTACCATAACAATAATAAGTTTAGTAGGAAAATGTTAATGCTAGCAGATTTCACTGATTTCATAGCTAAAGGTAGTATGCTCACCACAATATTGTGTAGAGATATGGAGGTATATGGATTATTAGTTCGAGTCAAAACAGGGTCAGATGGCCGAGATGCTTCTTTCACAATAGTTTGGCCTGAGTAGGGTGTAAGGTTGCTTCCTATGGCATTAGGAATTTTCAAGTCCATGTCTTTTGAGCTACCTGAAATATCATATATTCTTTCCATTTTTTTTTTAGCAGCACTAGGATTTGAACTCAGGGTGTTGTACTTGCTAGGCAGGCACTCTACCACTTCAGCCATTCCACCAGCCCCTTCTTTCCATTTTTTAAATGACCTCTTAACGCAACTTTTAATTACTGACTTTGAATTAGTGACATCAAAAAGAGTATCCCATAGTCAGATCCAACTAATTTCTTTACTGACTGAGTTCTGCTTTCTTTTCTCATTTTTTCATCTGGATCAATGCCACAATGCTAGTTATTTTGCTGACAGTGAAGATACAACAGAAAAATCAGTTTCTAGTTTATTGTTGTTACTTTCAGAAAATGATACCCAACAATTAGATATGATATAAATCATGGCTGTAAAACAGAGTCTTACATGTCCACCCATACTTATTACCTGGCTTTCAAAGATGACTACTTGTAAAGCCTTATTAATCTTAAAAAGTGAAAGGTAATCTTTTTCAAAGGGTAACCAGGTATCTTAGTTAGACTGAGAAACAATCCACATTTTTCAATGGGTAACACTAAGCTAAACAGCAAAAGTGAAGATAAACATCACAATACTCAAGTTGCCAGAATTATGAGTTTTTTAAATGAATGTCTAAATGAGTTGCGGTGCATAAACTTAAGTATCTCACAAGTGACTAGCAAGTTGACTATTTCCTGGAACTGAGATACTTAGATTTTAGCGGAAAAAAAACAGATAAGTAATAGAGTAACAAAAGATTAGGGAATCTGATTAGCACAACTCATGTTTCCTTACTTATATAACTGTGGGAGCTGGGTAAGTGTAAGCATACATATAATGCTGCTTCTCCTACACTGAAAACCTGCACTGTTGTTCAATATAGCCCCTCTTCAATGCCTCAGCTACATCTTGATACCTTGCTACAGCTTCTACATCAGCACTTGCTGCTTCACCTGCACTTTATGTTCTAGAGGTGGCTTTTCTCATCAAGCTTCATGAACCAACCTCTGTTGGCTTCAAACTTTTCTTCTTAAACTTCCCCACCTCACCTTCCCAGAATTCGGGGAGGCTTAAAGCCATGCTCTGGATTAGGCTTTCACTTAAGTGAATGCTGTGGCTGTTTAATCTTCTGTGCAGTCCACTAAAACTATTTCAATATCAGCAATAAAGGTGTTTCAACTTCTTATCATTCATGTGTTCACTGGCATAGCACTTTCCTTCCAAACACTGGAGCAGTAATTTCCTTCCAAAACCAGAGTAGCAATTCCCTTCCAAAACTTTTCCTTTAATCACTACTTCTTGGCCTTCTGGCTAAGGTCAAGTGCAAAACTCTTTTTTTGCATTTACAACTTGGCTGTTGAGCAAAAGAGGCCCAGCTTTCTGCCTATCTTGGCTTTTGACGTGTCTCTTCACTGAGCTTCATCACTTCTAGCTTTGGATGTAAAGTGAGACAGCACTTACAGGCCTCTGCAGGGTTGTTAACTGGCCTATTTCAATATTATTATATCTCAAGGCATAGGAAGGCCCGAAGAGAAAGATGGAAGAACACATTCATTTCTCAATTATGTTGGCCATCTTATATGGATGCTGTTCAGGACACCCCAAAATAATTACAATATAGTACTACTAAAGATTACTGATCACAGTTTACTGTAAGAGATGTAATAATGATAAAGAAATTTGAAATATTGCTAGGATGACCAAAATGTGACAAGGAGACACACAGTGAGCACATGCTGTTGAAAAAATGGCACCCACAGACTTGCTTGAGGCAAGCAATTAAAGACAGCACAACCGTCAATTGGTAAAAAACACTGTAACTGAGCACAATAAAGTGAAGCACAATCACATGAGGTGTGTGTAAGCATGCACACATGTACTTTTCTCTATTGGTTGTACTTCTCTGGAGAACCAAAACTAATATAAGTGGTTATGGCATTTAATTACTATGAAAACAAAACTGATTATAAAGATGATGGATTCAGCTGACTTTTTAGTGTCCTAAAGAAGTTGAAAGCCAGCCCAGGGAAAAAGTTAGTGAGACCCATCTCAACCAACAAGCCAGAGGTGGTGACACAATACCACACATGCTCTGTGGCCAACTCTGGCAAAAAAATAACTAAAAAATAATTATCTAAAAAATAACTAAAGCAAGAAAGGCCTGGGAGTGTGGCTGCCTAGCATGCACAAGGCCGTGTATTCAAATAAAACAAAACTTCCACAAAACAAAAAAGAAAGGAAAAGTGAAAGCTATAAACAGAACTTTGCTTCTGGAGTTAACTGGAATGAGATTTACACACACACATACAAAGGTGCTTTAAAATACAAGAAAAATGGACAAAACATATAGAATTACATGTTCAGACACCAGACAGTAAGCAGGGAAGACTATAGCCCTGAAAACACAGAAACAAGTGAGCTGAGTCTTATGACAGCTCCAGTTCCCTGCCCTGCATGCAGTTTCCAGGTTGCTGCAAGGGCTGATGAATGCAAACAGCCCAGTAACCTCACTGAGCTAAGGACAGAGAATCAGAGTTAGGGGAAGCCAAGGCAGCTGCAACTTATAGGCTAGAATATGGGAAAGGAAGGAGCTACACAGAGAAAATGCCCCAGAACTCCAGGGGAGACCTGTAATTACAGGGGAGTCTTTCACATGAGTGAGAAGAAATTACCTGAGACTGGAAAAAGAATCACCGGAGAGTACAAACTGAACAATTCCCAGATATTTACACAGAGCTGGGAATAATTTATGTTCCCATCAGCAAAGAGGAGAAGTCTCACAATACATGGCGAGATGCAATTAGCCCTCAATGAAAGGCCACTCTTTAAATGTGTTTTCTAAATGAGCTGTCAGAATTGAGGGCTGGTTCAGTCTGACTCTAAAGGCCATGATCTTCCTACCACAGCACGCTGTCACGGTAACAGGATAAATCACAGGCGTTAGAGGCCCAAAGAAAAGAAGTACAAGAAAACTATGCTCTAAACCACAGGCCAACAGGAAGAGAGAAACTAGGAATGCATATTTCTCTGGAAAGGAGAAAAATTAATTGAGAAGTATGACATGTTCTCTTCCACCATTGGCAAATATCATTTTGCTGTTATTAAAGTCTAATTGATTCTATCATCTTCCTGGAACCACTCTGTATCTCCCCTCTTCTCTACCTCTATCTTCCCAGAGCTCTTCCCATCCTCTGATCTCTTATATATTATTTAAAGCAATTTTGTGATAGCACAAAACACATTATACTGCTATAACTGTGCTTATATTCATCAGGTTACAAGTAACTTAAAGACAACTTTTATCTTATAGTCTATTCCAGCATGATTTACAGGGTCATTGTTGATTATAATCATATTCAAGTGTAGTATTTTTGGAAAGGTATTTAGAGGTTTTTCAAAAATAGTTCATCAACTGCAGTCATTTCCTACAGTACTAGTATAGCTTATATAATATAATAAATAAAATAAACAGGAAAGACCTGGTTCTAATATCTACAGGACTTTTCTGCAATGTGTCACACATTAGGAATTCCAGACTTCACACACAAACTATTCACTTGTAAAGCTCACTTCCACATCACTTTAAAAAAAAAAAAATGAGCTCAACAATTCCCTGAAATCCAAAATAAGCATTACTAAACTAGAGACCAAGACTTCTGACTTTTGGCTGAAGAACTTTCCATTGAACCAGCTGTTAGACAAGAATTGGCTCTCTGGAAATTACCAAGAACCTTTTAGATGATCCAAAAAGGTAAAACTGTTTTCATAATAATACCAAGATATTATTGGGGGAAAAAAGATAGCATTTGTTGTTTTGCTGGGTGGACAGATAACCAAAAGCAATGGTAGGTAAAACTGGCAGCTCCTCAGCACAAATCAAGACAGTGGCACCACAACCCATTGTCACAGTCTTCTCTACCATGTACCCACAGCAAAAATAAACACCAGGCTCACTGCAGAACATCCTGAATTAAGTAGCAAAAACTATTCAACTAGTTAAGTTTGAACTCTCTTCTTTTTTAAAATCTCAACTCTTGAGTACAAGTCTTTTTAACACTCTGTATGAAAACCTGGGAAGTACACATAAAGCACCTTTGCTGCATGCCGAATTCCAATGACTGAGACAAAGGCCTAGTGCACAGTGGTTTGAATTCCAAGCTGAACCAGAGCCATCTCTCATGGAATACAATTTTTACCTGAAAGACAAACTGACAGACAGATAATGGCTGTTGAGACTTGGGTATTTGGCATATAAAATGATCTATTATTTCAAAAACAACTGACAAGGGCTGAAGGTGTGGCTCATTTGGTAGAGTGCCTTCCTAGCAAGTGCAAGGCCTTGAGCTCAAACCCCCTATACCTCAAAAAAACCAAAACCATATGCACACAATTGACAATATTCATTGTCCATAACAAAATGAAAGCTTTCAAATAAAATTAGAAGGTTTAAGAAAAACTCTTCGGGTCACCATGAGTTTCATAGCTTCCCAACACTTAAACCGTTATCTGATGAGGACAGCTGTAATAGAGTATTAACAATTATGGTTTTTAAAATATTACTATATAATGAAATATGGAAACATCTGGAAGATAAGCATAAATCAATGAACTAGTATTTTCAAACTAATGACTGCATGACGTTATAAAATCATCCATAAGTATATGATCCAATCCAAAGTCTAAGATATACCAAGAGATAGCTTGGGTCATTTCTCCCCCCTGCCCCCACCCCCTCCCTTACCACCCACTCCGCCCCCTCCCTCTCCCCCCCACCTCCTCGATACCCGGCAGAAACTATTTTGCCCCTATCTCTAATTTTATTGAAGAGAGAGTATACACAATAATAGGAAGGAACAAGGGTTTTTGCTGGTTGAGATAAGGATAGCTATACAGGGCATTGACTCACATTGATTTCCTGTGCGTGGGTGTTACCTTCTAGGTTAATTCTTTTTGATCTCACCTTTTCTCTACTTCCTGGTCCCCTTCTCCTATTGGTCTCAGTTGCTTTAAGGTATCTGCTTTAGTTTCTCTGCGTTAAGGGCAACAAATGCTAGCTAGTTTTTTAGGTGTCTTACCTATCCTCACCCCTCCCTTGTGTGCTCTCGCTTTTAACATGTGCTCATAGTCCAGTCCCATTGTTGTGTTTGCCCTTGATCTAATGTCCACATATGCGGGAGAACATACGATTTTTGGTCTTTTGGGCCAGGCTAACCTCACTCAGAATGATGTTCTCCAATTCCATCCATTTACCAGCGAATGATAACATTTCGTTCTTCTTCATGGCTGCATAAAATTCCATTGTTATACCAAGAGATTTTAATGTAACCAGCTGAAAAGTTCATGGATATGGCTTCAGATTCCATACTGCAACTAACTTTTAAAAGCCAGTACTTGTCAAATTTTGGCACAGTATCAAAGAAGAAAATCGCACTTACTCGAAAAGACTATTAAAATATTCTTCCCTCTTTCCCACTACATGTCTTTGTGAAGCCAGACTTTCTTCATGTACTTCAGCCAAAAGAAAATACTACAATGAATTAAAAGGAAACAAAGGTATGAGAATCTAGCAGTTTCCTATAAAGACAGAAAGAATCTTTTTGGTGGTAATGAACTCAGGGCCTTGCACTTGCCAGGCAGGCACTGTACCACTTGAGCTACACTCCCAGCCCTTTCTGCTTTAGCTTTATTTTTCAAATAGGGTCTTATATTTTTGCCCAGGGTCAATGCTGAATCCTCCTGCCTCCACCTCCCTTCCACATTGCTGGGATTTCAGGTGTGCACCCCTATGCATGGCCTAAGAAATGGAGAGTTTTGCTTGTTTATTTTTCTGATACTGGAATCCGAACTCTGGGCCTTTACCACTTGAGCTACACTCCCAGCCCCTAAGTGAGAGATTTAAATGATTCACAAAAATGTAAAATAATGCCACTCTTCTCATTAATTTACTTCAGAAAACTAATTTTTCATCAAATGTTATTCATGTTAACAAGATTATGGATTTGTCTTTAATGAATTAGTATAATAATTTATTAGTTTCTCAGTTTTAATTTCTAGTACAGTAATGTAAATAAATCTAACCTACATTAACAAAAACTATTTAAGATCCTCAGTAATTTTGGCATTGTGGGAGCATAGGTTCCACAGATCAAAAAGTTTGAGAACTACTATATTATATTATACTATAATGGTATACTCCACAGAAGTTCAAAGATAACTAGAGAAAGCAGAAAACCACTATGCTTCTTTGATGACTTTTAATTTCATTTGAATTTTTCCTAAGCAAATAAAAATAATTCTACAACACTCATTACTACATGCTTTCTCTAGAACTTTATTTACTGGTTCTTTTTCCCTACAAGAGAGTGGGAAAAATAGGATGGTAACAGGGAAATTAAGGAGAAAAAAAAAATCACAATTCCATTTTCCACCACACTTCAGACTACAATAATAGTGATAAAATACTGACCACTGTTCTGAGTACTTTGTATATAACTTGATTTTGAATTATCTACTAATCATATAATCACTACCAACAGCTCCTACAAGATTATTCATTCAGGGGGTCTAGAGTAAGTCTGAAACCCGTATTTAACAAGATCTTTGGATGATTCTGCTATAGTTCCTTCACATGTTTGGAAACCAAGTTCCCTGAAAGGTGGTTCCCCAAGAGACACTAGTTCTGGGCTCTCAACTCTGTCATTAACTGTATGTGACTCCAAACAAATCATTCACCTCTGGTAATAATCACATATGGAATAGATGATTTCTCTAAAGGGTTTTCCATCTCTAGCATTTTATGGCACTAAATTCAATTTATATTCTAAAACAGTAATCCTAAAGACACACAAATTCGTGATAAAAACTCTCTCTCCCACTGCTGGGTGAAAACTGGAATTGGGTGGTAGAAAATATAATTTGTTAAGAGAAAAGCCAATTCTTAGACAGACTCCAGATTCTCCAGAACACCCCCAGACCACCATGACCCTCAGGTACTTACTAGCATTTCTAGTCTCTGTCTAGAATCACAAAGAAACAGGAGTGGGTTGAGAGGAAAGAAAAAGGTTATAAAGACACAAGCCTAGGCATATTCTAAAAGTAAAGCGCTACTTAAGGGGAGAAGTAGTAGATAACTTATAAATAAAATACCCTACACATATTTACTCATAAATAGATCACCCATGGTTTTACTGTCAATTTTTGTTTAATATCAAAATTTAAAAGATAAACATGATTTTATTATATTTTTTAAAATATGCCCAAGTCTTTTGCTCCTTTTTATGCACTGTACTATGACAGAGATGCTCAACAAATGATCCCCAAATGACTATTCTCCCAGGAGTCAGACATAATATGTTCCTTCAAGAAGCATAACACAGGCTGCACTCAAACGTAATCAAAATAGTAGTTAGGTAAATTGAAAATATGGACATATTGTCAAGTCTAAAATATAATTTTGGGTTCTATTATTTAGCCATTCTAAAAAGTTTACCACTTCCTCTTCAAACTATCTCCCTTCCTTGACTTCTAGAGTGCAATTATTTCTTTGTTTATTTTCTTCTGTAGTCACTCTCAGGCTTTCTCAGATTCCCTTGGTATTTCCCAAACTTCTGTCCTCAGTCCTAAGCTATTTTGAGTTACACTGCTTAAATCTGAGTTTCTCAAACTGAGTACAACTGATATTTTAAAGCAGGTAACTGATTGTAGGAGGATGTCTTAAGCACTGCAGAATGTTTAGTAGCATCCCTGGCCTCCACCCACTAGATGCTAGTAAATGCCAGTTATGCCAGTCAAAAATGTCTCTAATCATTGCCGAATGTCTCCTGAGGGGCAAAATCATCTGACTGAAGACATGTATGTATTGTGCATATGCATATACATTATTATATGTACATATGTAGAGCACAAGGAGAATCCCCAGCTCATGTATATATGTATAATACATACATTTTATTAAAACATATGTGTGTGTGTATGTACACGCTGTTAACTCTCAAATCTGTATCTTCAACCCAATCCTCTCTTCTGAACTCTAAACACATATCTAACCATTTGTTTACTCTCTGGACATCAAATTCAATATAGCTAAACTTTAACTCATCAATGTTTTCCCTCCATTCTCCTGTCTGCTCTATCTTGATGGATAAAATATCAGCCTACACAGTCATCCAAACCAGAAATCCAAGAGTCATCCTAGTAACCTTTTTCTCGGTCATATTCAATGAATTACCCAGTCTGATTCATTGGATCTCTCCTCCCCTCTTCCTACTCCAGCCTCTCCCTCTGCCCTCTCTCTTTTTGAGACAGGGTCTGGCTATGTAACCCAGGATACCTTGCACTCAAGGTCCTCCTCCCTCAGCCTCCCTGGGATTACAGGTATGCACCACCACTTCTGCTTTTCATTCAATCTCTTTAATACTTCTCAATTAGGTATACTCCTCTCCATTTTTACTACAACAGACTTAAATCAAGCCTCATTACAACTTTCATTGATCATGGCAATAGCTTACTAACTGATCCTATTTCTTATCTGGCCCTGTTATATTTTATCCACCATGCTGCCAAAGGGATCCTCTTAGGATGCCAAACTGATAAGAGTCCCTAACTCACCTAAAACATAGATACCTTCTCATATCCATTGAATCACACTTCAACTCCCAAACAAGCACAATAAGGCATTTGTGACTACCTGCCCAGCCCTCCTTCCACTCTTGCAACTCATCCATAGAGTTTCAACTTTGATCATGCCAAATAACTTGTACTCTGAAACTTTAAACACTCAGGCTGCCATCCTCACTTTTAATCCTCAACACCTTCTTACAAAAGGCTCCTAGCCTACCCACTTTTCAAAGGTTATATCAAGAGTCACCTCCTCCAAGAAGTCTTCTCAAAGCTCCAGTTTGATTTACAGTTACCATCTTTGGGTTTTTAAGTACCATGTCTGTGCTTCTGTTATAGCTTTCACTAATACTTATGATCATTTCTAGTGTATCTTCTATAAGCTCATGAGAGCAAGGACCAAATCTTATTTGATCTGATACTCACAGAACTAGGTATTTTTCATGCCTAGTAACTATTTAGAAAATAAATGCTGCTAAGTAAACAAAAATAATGCCCCCTTCAACATTTCATTTTTGATTCAAATACAAATTTTAAAACTAGGTTTAAAATATTCATACTTGAATTTTTTCAAGGCAACCATTTTTTATTTTAAGCCAGAGCTGGTTATGGTGCAAGTAACAAGATTTTTAAGAGATGGTTTATTTAAATATGACTGTGTGCATGTAGGTGCTTTTGAGCCACAGAGTCTGTGGTAAACATTTATATTTTAAAAAGTCACAAATGTTCTTCCAATGGCTATGGTGCCTACTAATATATCCAAACATAACATGTGAACTCAGCTCTTCCTGATTACTAAAACCACACAGTGCCACAATTTTTAGTTACTAGTCTTGCCCAAATCTGATAGAATACTCTTGCAATTTGAGACTTCTGGGTAATGTACAATACCTAATCATCTCTCTGATACAAGGAAAAAATAAGGATGAAATGACTATCATTCAAAACTTAGCTCTTGTGAAGGAAGTAAAGGGGTAAGGGAGAGTAATGGAAGGAGTAGAACGAACCAAAATAAAGTATACCCACAGCAGGGATACATAGAGAAACCCCTTTGAACATCAACTTAAATACTAATAAGAAAAGACAGAATGGTAAAATAGGTACAGTGGGGGGGGGGACTAGTGTGAAGGGGAGGGGAATGAAGGAGATTAAGGTGAGGGTAAATGGTTGATGGACTTCATATACTTATATGAATCAGCGCAAAGAAACCTCTTGCAATTGCTTTAAGTGGAGAGAGGAGGGGATTGGAGAGAGGAGAGACAATGGGGGCAATTTAACCAATGTACAATGTAAGCCTAATCGGAATTGTCACTATTAATCCTGCCCCCCCACCCCCATATAATGCATATATACTATTAAAAATTTATAATAAAAAAAAACTTAGCTCTTACATTAGAGTCCCAATCCCCATAATACTTCTATTCTTCAAACTGACCAATTTGGGTATGGCAGAGTGGCTCAAGCAGTAAGAGCGTCAGCATAGCAAGTATAAGGCCCTGAGTTCAAACCCCAGTGCTGCCAAAAAAAAAAACCCTTATTATTCCCCATAAGCCCCATTCTTAAAGAAGTCAAGTGTTCACTTCTAGACTTCGATATTACCAAATATTATGTTTTAAAAATAAAAATTACCAAACTGAAATCAATATAAACATATATAAAGCAACTGATTTTCTATGTATGTTATTGAAGGCAGCTTTGAAACTAGATTTCTAAATATTGTTCAAATATCCAATTGAGATATGTAAACCTTTGAGAAAAAAAATTTCAAAGAACTGTTGGTTTAACAAATTGGGGGAAGATTCCAAGATGGCGGCTAGAGGAAGGAAGCAGAAAGCGAGCCTCCTATAGTGAAATCTTGGAGAGACACTGGAGACACACTTTGCAGGCATAATCACTGAGAAGAGGCATAACTTTGACCCCTCCACACCTCCAGTCGGTGCAGAGAATCTCCGCTTCACATTTAACGGAGAAACCAAAAAACTGAAACTAGATCCATGTATATCACCCTATACCAATATTAACTCAAAATGGATCTCAAAATGGAGCTGCTGGGGTTCCATTGAGAAAGTTCTTGCCTATACCTATTAATTCCAGACTATTTCCTACTGTTTCCTGTATCAACTTTAGAGTTTGTGGTCTGATATTAAGATCCTTGATCCATTTTGAGTTAATATGGGTTAGGGTTATATACATGGATCTAGTTTCAGTTTTTTGCAGACTGCTAACCAGTTTTCCCAGCAGTTTTTGTTGGAGGCTGTCTTTTCTCCATCGTATATTTTTAGCGCCTTTGCCAAAGACAAGTTGATTATAGTTGTGTGGCTTCATATCTGGGTCCTCTATTCTGTTCCACCGGTCTTCATGTCTGCTTTTGTGCCACTACCATGCTGTTTTTATTGATATTGCTTTCTAACATAGTTTGAAGTCAGAACAACCTCCAGCGTTGTTCTTTCTACTGAGTATTGTCTTGACTATTCATGGCCTCTTGTGTTTCCATATAAATTTCATGGTAGATTTTTCAATCTCTTTAATGAATGTCATTGGGATTTTGACAATGGGTGCATATAGGTTGATAACTGTTATTTCCTTTTGGTCTATTTCCTGTTTTGTTAGTATGGAATGTCCTTATCTCGTTTGATCAATGTAGGTTTGAAGTCTACTTTGTCAGAGATAAGTATTGCTACTCCTGCCTGTTTTGGGGGGCCACTGGCTTGGTAAACCTTCCAGCCTTTCATTCTAAGCCTATGCTTATTTCTGTCTTGAGATGGGTCTCCTGTAAGCAACAACAGGTATGTGGTGATTCCTGTCATTTAGTTGTCTTAGTTGTTTGAAGGTTTGATTGTGTGTACCTAGATCGAGGTCACTCTCTACTTTCTTGCTTTTTCTTTTCCTGTAGTTTGGTGCTTCCTGCCCTTTCATGGTTATGTTGGGTTTCACATTCTGTGTGCAGAATTGCTTGAAGAATCTTTTCTAGTGGTGACTTTGTGGTCACATATTGTTTTAGTTTCTGCTTATCATGGAAGACTTTTATTGCTCCATCTATTTTGAATGATAGTTTTGCTGGGTAGAGTATCCTGGGGTTGAAGTTATTTTCATTCAGTGCCCGGAAGATCTCACCCCATGCTCTTCTTGCTTTTAATGTTTCTGTTGAGAAGTCTGCTGTGATTTTGATGGGTTTACCTTTGTATGTTACTTGTTTTTTCTCTCTTACAGCCTTCAATATTCTTTCTCTAGTCTCTGTACTTGTTGTTTTAATGATAATATGCCATGGCATAGTTCTATTTTGGTCTGGTCTGTTTGGTGTTCTGGAGGCCTCTCACATCTGTATGGGAATATCTTTCTCTAGATTTGGGAAATTTTCTGTAATTATTTTGTTGAATATATTACGCATTCCCTTTGTTTGCACCTCTTCTTCTTCTTCAATGCCCATGATTCTCAGGTTTGGTCTTTTGATGGAGTCGGTGAGTTCTTGCATTTTCTTTTCACAAGTCTTGAGTTGTTAAACTAATACTTCTTCAGTTTTTCCTTTAATTACTATTTCATCTTCAAGTTCTGAGATTCTGTCTTCTGTTTGTTCTATTCTGCTGGATTAGCCTTCCATTTTGTTTTGCATTTCTGTTTCATTCTTTTTCTGAGGTTTTCCATATCCTGAGTCACTTCCTCTTTAATGTCTGTTTTCACTCTGAGTTCATTTATCTCTTTATTAATCATGTTCTTTGTTTCACTTTGGTGTTTATACAGTGCTTCTATGGTTTCTTTTATTTCTTCTTGTGCTTTCTCAAATTCTCTATTTTTGTTGTCTTGGAATTTCTTGAGTGTCTCCTGTACATTTTGGTTGACCACATCCAGTATCATCTCTATAAAATTATTATTGATTACTTGGAGGATTTCTTCTTTCAAATTATTCTTGCAGGCTTCATTGGGTTCTTTGGCATAGTTTATCTTTGTTTTGTTGGAGTCTGGATCTGAGTATCTGTTTTCTTCATTTCCCTCTGGTTCCTGCACTAATTTTTTGCTGTGGGGAAACTGGTTTCCCTGTTTTTACTGTCTTCCCGTTATTACCCTTGGTATTGTTACTGTCCCTGTACTGTGTGCAATTAAGTATTTTCTAGCTTGTAATAATAACAATGGTGATATACAATGGAAGGGTGAGAGGAGAAGGAAAGCAAAGAAGGTAAAGAAAAAGGGAAAAACAAACAAGTAAAAAAAAACAGTGTCAAAGATATAAACAGTGAGAGATAGTGTACTAATCAACAGTAAGTAAGCTAAACAGGCATTAGAGAGACAGAGAGAGGATTAATATAAAAATAAATCTCCAAGTTCAAATCTAGTAAAGTTTCAGTCTTAATAATTTTGGTGTTAGTCACTCAGCCTCCAATCCTGGAGATGATGACTCAGAAGTAGTTCTGTCATCATCTCTTCAAAGGGAAAAAAAAACCAAAAACACCACAAGGTGTCCCTAGTTCAAATGAAATAGAGTTTCAGTAAGTTTTTCAGCATGCAGGTGTAGTTTGGTTGTTGTCTCATCAAAGGAAGAAAAAAAAAAAAAGAGTCTGGAGACAGCTTTGTGAATGTGTATCTGAGTGTGAGGCTCACCTACCTTCTGCTGTCAGCCTGCTGTTGCTGGAGGCTTTATTTATGCTGATCTCAGGAGTGAGCTTAACACTCACCTGGCCCCTTAGGCTTTGTTTACTTAGAGTTCTCCTGGGTGCAACCTCCACTGTTACAAGCTTTCCCCTTTCCAAGCACACTGGGGTAGGTGGCGCTACACACGCCTTCTCTGGCTGTGTACAGTTCTCATGGGAAGTGGCCCTTCCCCCCTTTCCAGTGGAGTTTTCCTCTCACTGCCACTTTTACAAGCTTTCCTGCTCCAAGGTTGCTGGGTGGGTGCCACCACTCCTGCCTTCTCCGGCCCGCTTGTTTATTTACAGTTCCATGAGGGATTCCCCCCTTCTTCGGCACTCAGGGCTCCCCGCCCTCTTTGCTACATATCATTTTTGTTGTTGTTTATTATTCAGTTTGGGGTTTTTTTCTCTTTTTTCCCTGAGTGGGGGTCAGTCTGTCCAGGGGGCTGTGCTGATCTGGCTCAGGGTTGTCTGTGGGAGTACCGTGTGCCACTTTAGCTCACCTTGTGGTGTGTGTCTTCCCAAGCGGTCTGGGAGCTGGCGTCTGGTGGCACGGGAGCCCTCCTGGTTTCTCTGTTTTAACATGTACTGGGGATGCTATGTGCAGGCTAGGGATATGGAGGAATCAAAGTTTTGCCTCTTCTGGAGGGTTTTTCCTGTAAGGTGTATCTCTAGCGTCTCCCCTAGATTTTATTTTAGGAAGCACACTTTCTGCTTCCTCCCTCTAGTTGCCATCTTCCATCCTATATTCTCTTAAGAATTCAAGGACATCAAAATTGGGAAAGAATTCTGTATCCTGTGGTCCCTGCCACTGCATCACAGCATCAGCCAATAAGGGAAGAGTCTCTGAACTAGCTGTCTGCAGCTCACTGCAGGCCTACACATGTGTCTTTCTCCTCCCACCCAGAAGCTTCCATGTTAACACCAAAGTACAGAATACCATCAGACACCACAGGCCCCTGCTGGGTACACATGGTGCACACACACACAACTTGGAAATGCAGGCAAGTTAGTAATTCCTAAGGTGAGCCTTTGGTCAATGGGAGGGGGATACAATTACATAAATTCTTATTACTTTCCTATAGGACATGGAGATTATATAGTCCCATGCAGTCAAGCAACAGCCAGTTTGGTAACACATTTTCCTATTGGTTCTCTCTCCTTTCCTTCTTCACTCCAGTTTTGCACCCTCTAATAAATCAGCAGTGCATAGGGCTCTGCTTTCTGGAGAAGCTAGCTTAAAACATTCTATCATCTCAAAAAAAGTTTGTGCTTTGTATACCACAAGGGAGATCCCTATTTCTGCTTTCTTTTCCTTGATTGAAAGACTGCAGGGAGAGCAGAATAAAATTAAAAATCTTACTGTCACTGCTTACTCACTCACTATTTCTAACCTGAGGTCTTTGCACTAGTGTCCATGTGCTGATTTAAGCCAGTGTTGGTTAAGTTGCAAGCAACAAGATTAAAAAAAAAAAAGATGCTGTACTTAAATGTATGTTTTAGCTTGGCAGTGAGGATGGGCTAAGGAAAGAATGATGGGTATGCTGGTATACTAGGTTCTTCATGGTTCCAGCACCAAGATTCTGAATGCTATTGTTTTTATCATAGCTCAAATTCAAGCCTCAAAGGACTCTATCTCTAATAAGTAGGCAGAGAAATGCTAAACAGTTCAAAGTTAAGATATGAGACATGACTGGCATTATCTTACCTTATGGAAACAACATAAGAAACTATTACACTCCATATAACATAATGCCCAAAAGCCAAATTACAAACTGCATAGATTTTTCCTTTTTTTAAGAATGGGGGGGAAGGATAAAACAAAATATCCACTCAGATTTATCACAAAGATTAATGGCCAAGATAATGTCTTAAAACTATCTTTATTATTCAGGGGAAAATTTTGCAAATTAAGTTATCTAATACACAAAGTACAAAACTAATTAGGCAGCTAGCATATATGAAATCTAGCAGGAGTAACTATGGTGCACATTTATTCAAGTAAGACTTATTTTCCTTACATCATATAGCATGCAGTAGAGAAACCAAGCAAAAAAGTTTCTATATTATGGACACTGTATTCTTTCATCAAGGAGATTTAAAAATATATATTAAAGCAATTAATATCACGAAAACTCTACACTTACAATTGAGACAAGGAGGCTGAGAAGTCAGAGAAGATCTTGTGGAAGAAATGCTAAAACTGAAACCTGGTGAATAGGAATTATTGGAGGAGTGAACTGAGGAGGTGGAAGGCATTCCAGACAGAGAGCACAGAGTTTGGAATGTTAGAAAAGCAGAGGGCTGGTCACTATCGCTCACTGAGGAACAAGGTAAGCTTGTTGGATGGAGGCTTTAGTAATAAGTAGTAGGTGGGACCAGAACATGAGGGATTTTGTAATACTACTAATGTTGAGAACAACATATTAATAATATTGGTAATGATACTATTAAGGATTTTGAATTCTTTCACTTTTCATGAGATGAAAATGATAATATGATTTCAGTCTGTAATTTGTAACAACCAATAGGTTAGTGGAGTTTCCAAACTGAAAATCAGAGAAGGTTAAAAGTTAAACTAAGTCTCCCAATGAAGCATCACTATTCTATTTTCTCCTCATTCAGTAACAGTTGCTCCTTTAAAGAACAGAATGACTCACTGTGCCAATACCACAGACACTATTAAAGAAATCCTGTACTGTTATGCCTAGTACTGGTTGTATTGCCAGAGCAAATGTGTCCAATTTTCATGAACAAGGTCCCATTTCAAATCACTACTGTGTGAATGCATACCACATACATAAAATCAAGAGGAGTTCAAAGGAAAGTAAAAATGATGCCCCAGTGCATCGATTATGCTTTTGGTTTTTGTAATATGTATAATTTCTATTCTCTACTTAGCCTTGCCAAATCTAGACTGTGAAAAGTTTTCATGCCTCTTAATATATTAGAATAGTGTCATTATTTATGCCCTCCTGCCTTCTCCCATGGAGTTCACAATTCATGGATGAATTCCTACATTTCCCTACATACTCCCTTCATCTTCTACTTTCAAAGCTTATTTTACATCCTGCTTTCCTTCTTAAACACTTTACCTTCTATTATAAATAAAGCATTTTTTTAAGAAATAGTAAATGTCTTCTAAAGTACCCAGGGAATTATTAAAGTAACTGTGTATTAGGAATAATGGGGTCTATATTTAAAAACAAAAGTATCACAAGGTACATAAACAGAAATAGAGTATTATAAATAAAACTGTAAGCCAATCCTCCCTCTACATAAAAATACTATATTCTTTTTAAATTTTTATCTAATACACTAAAAATTTAGTGGTAATTTTACGATTTTGAGAAACATTTAGAATGAGCCAAAGGTTTCAAAATAAGAAGAAAAGATGTTTTGTTTTGTTTTGTTTTTAATCTGGAACTAGACTAGAAAAGAGAAATGTCAACTACAATTAGCCTTAACAAATAGGCCACACTACAAATGTATTGTACTACTACTGTTTATATTTTTACATAGCTGTGACAAAATGCCTGAGAGAACAACATAAAGGAGGAAACATTTATTCTGGTTCACAGTTTCAGAGGGTGGCTTGGCCCCATGTGCTTGGGCATCATAACAACGGAAGCATGTGGCGAAGGAGCTTATTCCCCTTGTGCAGACAGGAAGCAGAAAGAGGAGGTGGAGGAAGTCAGGACAATACCCCCACGACCTACTTCTTCCAATAATGCCCACCTCCTGCCTTTTACCACTTCCCAATAATACCTTCATATTATGAGTCCATCAAGGGATTAATCCATTCATTAGGTAGAGCACTCATGATCTAATCATGTCTGGAAATGCCATCACAGATACATCAAGAGGTGTGGTTTACTAATTCCCTAGGTATCTCTGACCCAGTCAAGTTGACAATGAGAACTGCCTATCACAAATACTAATCTATGAATCTCAAGGATAGCTCTCAGTTTTTTCTGATGGCAAGTGTTAATCATAAACACAGAGATGTATGGCCTATTTGATAAATATATAGATACATCTGATAAACCCTATTTGATGCTAACCTACAAAAGAACAGCAAAATTAACAGGTGAACAGGGAGTTGTTAGTAAACTACAAGGCATTCTATGGTGAAACAAGCAATCTTCCACTGACTACACTTCCTACAGTCCCCAGCTAAGACAGTTTGCAGCACAGCAACAGAAATCCAGAAAGTCACCGACTATTGTTCAGCTCAAGAATATCCAAGGAAGGGCTGTGGGTATAGTTCAAGCAGTAGAGCACTTGGTAGGTGGCTATACAAGTAGAAAAGCAGATGAACTTTTGTTTTGATAAACTAGAATGAGGAGACTATTCAAAGAAAAATATAGACCTCATCTCTCAGACATTTCAGAAGAAAAGTGCCTAAAGCCTAAGCAAAACAACTTCTTAAGATTCTTTTAACCCTTGATTATGTTCAGAAAAATCAACATATTTTAATATTCCAAATATAACAGAGGATAAAAACAGAATCCAGAAAATCAAGGAAAAAGTCATTTCTATAACATTATGATTGTGGAATACATCCCAGAATCCTTCCCAAAGAAGAAAATCATAATTCAGAAGCTTTAGGAGCTCCATCTAATGGATCAGAATGTGACTATACATATCAGCAACTTCACCAACACCCCTAAAATCTCTTCCCTAGCAGGTTAACTAAAGTTGATTCTCATTATTTAAGCACTTAAATTACCTGTAAAAAATCTTAGTATCTTTTTCACAGTTTTTACCTGAGAATGCTATTGTAAAAGGTCATTCACCCAAATTCTCAAAGGCCTACATACACATCCATTCCTAAACTTGGAAAAAGGAAGAAAAAAAGCTTAATACCTTATGACAGATAAAGCAGAAAACTGTAATATGAGTACAAAATTACTATCCCACAACAAAGGACAAGTGGATCCTACTCAAAAAGTCTCACATTTAGTCATTAATAAGCACTATATCATCCTCAATAAAATTACTTGACATTTCCATTTTACTAACCTCTCTGCAGGTCTTAAACTTTTCCTACTTTATTAGCTCAGTACATTAAAAGCCATTCTTCAGTAAAACTAAATAATAACTCACAATATTCTGAAAGTGATTTATCATCACAAAACTGTGAAAGAATACAGAGATTTCTACCAATAAGAGTCACTTTAGAACACTTAATGAAAATCCTGAACCTGGTCACAAAGAGAATTTTACATTTAGAGCTGGCAATGTAGTTCAAGAGATAGAGTGCCTGCCTAGTAAACAGAAGGATGTAAGTTCAAACCTCAATACTGACAAAAATAAAGGCAGGGGGGGAGGACAGGGAAGGGGAGGAGGGGGGAGGAGGAAAAGAATTACATTGGTGAAATGCAGCAACACACCCTTTTTTAAAATTTTTTTTTATTATATTCATATGTGCATAAAATGTTTGGGTCATTTCTCCCCCCTTCCCCCTGCCCCCTCCCTCACCCTCCACCACCCCGCTGTCTCCCTTATCCCCCCAACCCATCAATACCAGGCAGAAACTATTCTGCCCTTATCTCTAGTTTTGTTGAAGAGACAGTATAAACAATAATAGGAAGGACCAAGGGTTTTTGCCAGTTGAGAGAAGGATAGCTATATAGGGAGTTGACTCGCATTGCTTTCCTGTACATGTGTGTTACCTTCTAAGTTACTTCTTCTTGAACTAACCTTTTCTCTAGGTCCTGTTCCCCTTCTCCTATTGGCCTCACTTGCTTTAAAGTATCTGCTTTAGTTTCTCTGCATTGAGAGTACCAAAAGCTATCTAGTTTTTTGGGTGTTTTACCTATCCTTATACCTTCCTTGTGTGTTCTCGCTTTATCATGTGACCAAAGTCCAATCCCCTTGTTGTGTTTGCTCTTGATCTAATGTTCACATATGAGGGAGAACATATGATTTTTGGTCTTTTGGGTCAGGCTAACCTCACTCAGAATGATGTTCTCCAGTTCCATCCATTTACCTGCTAATGATAACATTTCGTTCTTCTTCATGGGTACATAAAATTCCATTGTGTATAAATACCACATTTTTTTAATCCATTCGTCAGTAGTGGGGCATCTTGGCTGTTTCCATAGCTTGGCTATTGTGAATAGTGCTGCAATAAACATGGGTATGCAGGTACCTCTGGAGTAACCTGTGTCACATTCTTTTGGGTATATCCCCAGGAGTGGTATTGCTGGATCATATGGTAGATCTATGTTTAGATTTTTAAGAAGCCTCCAAATTTTTTTCCAGAGTGGTTGTACTAGTTTACATTCCCACCAGCAGTGTAAGAGGGTTCCTTTTTCCCCACATCCTCGCCAACACCTGTTGTTAGTGGTGTTGTAGCAACATATCCTTAAGTGCAATTACCATTTAATATTCATTTGCCATTTCAATTGAAAATCATCCAGTCAATAATTTCTAGGACTATAATTTGAGAATACTGTGATAGGAATTTTGATTATGTTATTTGAAATTTTTGAATGCAGAAAAATAACTGGCATTTGTTCTTTTTAAAAACAAGGTTATGTTCATGGTGATATACTTTCTATATAAGAATGAATATATAATAAAATTTTTTTAAATAAAAAACTTTGAAAAATTTTTAAAGAATGACTATAGAATTTTTATACCTGTTGAAATCACCATAAGAAGGAGACTAAGGAAGAAAGGAGAAAAATAGAGGACATGAACCACTTCAAGTTGTAACACATATACACATGGAAAAGTCACAAGGAAACTCCCTATAGAGCTATCTTAAACAAACAAAAATAGCTTTTTTCAAAAAAGGAGAACAGGAAGGTAAAACAGGTCCTGGCTGGGGAATGGTACCAGTGGGAGAAGGGAGGATATAAGGAAAGGGTGAAGGAGGCTAAATGTAGTAGAAATATTATGTAGTCATGTATGAAAATAGAAAAATAAGACCTGTTGAAACTATTCCAGGAATGGGGGGAGGAGGGATAAAGGAGAATGATGGAGGGATGAATTCAACTATGATATATTTTAAGAACTTTTGTAAATACCACAATGTACTCCCAGTACAATAATAATATAATTTTTAAAAGACAAAGCAGAAAAACAAGGTTATATTCAGACTTAGATGCTAGTTTCTCCAATACATATAAGATTTCATTCTAAATTCCCAAAGCAACTGGTCAATGGTAGTCAATACTATGTCAACTTGATGATGCTTTTGTATAATATGCTTTCTACAAACTGGGTAGACTTCTCATTACCAAATTTTGCATGGTACCAGAAAAATCACTATTGTTATTTTAAGCCAACAGAAACATTCTCAGCCTAAGAAACCAAAAACTACTACAAAGTTAAAATTTTTCTTAATTACTGAATTCACTTTTCTAAAATCAAATGCAAAATTTCTCTTGGTAATCAAGGCTAAAATATTGTAATTGCACAAGGTGTGATTTTTCTACAATTCCCTCAAAAAGAAAAAAGACATTAAGAGAATGTGGATAAATATATGATCTGACAAACCTTTCGTGGAGATTGAACAAACTGATAAAAACTACATCACCACATGTCTATTTAAATAACGAGAAGAAAGAGGCAATGCTGAAGTCTCCTTGCCTCTAAGAGTGTCCAGCTTAGTTCAGGAAGAAGGATGTCTACAAAGCTGGGATTCAGTTCATAGGTTTAGCTCCCTAAAACCTGAACTGCTGAAAACAGGTCTTTCATAATTTTTCTTTATTGTGAATTACATAATTGTATGTTTCAATGTGTTTCTAATAACAGAGCAAATTAACATGATAAAATGTAGAAATGTCAAAATGATGCCAATTAATATAATGTTAGCAGATCTTTCTAAGATTCAAAAAATAATTTTTAAGTTAAGTTTTTAAGAATCCACATTCTTTTATTTCCTGAGGAACTTCAGATCAGTCTGTCAACACAAAGAGAGATTTTGTTTCTGGGTTTTTTTTTTTTTTTTCAAGCTTTCCAAGATTTCCAGTATCTCATCTTTACCAGAAAGTGTACTTAATAGCAGCTAATTTGCAAACATCAAATTTAAGATTACAGCTTCAGTAAAACAAGAAGAATCAAAGTTTGCTTCAAATATTTAATTGGCATAGAATGAACAGACTAATTGAGAAAAGACTGACATGGGGGCTCCACTTTGAATTAAAGTTTGCTTCAAATACTTAATTGGCATAGAATGAACAGACTAATTGAGAAAAGACTGACACGGGGGCTCCACTTTGCCATCCCTTGTGTGCTGCATGAACCAATTTTCATGTTACTTTAATAAAGACTATCATCTATAGTATACAAATTCATTACTCCTTGCTGAAAGTTTCACATCTTAACTCTTAACGCACATGTGCAAACTAAGTACATGTTACACTAAAAGGATAAGAACAAGAAACTAGAATACCAGTTTTTAAATTTATGGGGGGGTTGTTTTTGGTTTTGGTTTTGTTCTTGTTTATCAATCCAACCATGGAAATGATTGCTGGCAATATAAGACACCTAGAGCCAATTTTAACATTACTAGATCTTCAAGTTTTCTTCAAAATGTTATGGAGAATATTATTTTCTCATAAAGAATTAACCAGATCTTAACGTTATAACTGACTCCAAAGAATAAACCACAAACAAAAGTGCCTTAAATATCAAATGCCTAATTTTTTAATAATAAGAGATAATCCAATAAGTATCCATCAGTAAATATATTTTGTCCTAGACCTATAGAAAATAAAAATCCCAAAAAAGTCAAAAAGAAATTATTAAATTTTATACTTTTATTATAATTAGAAATCAATTTTACTTAACCAATTTCAGGTAAAACCATTTTTTAAGAAATACCAGTTTTTTTCCAATAAGTCATTTTCTGATCATAGAACTTCCTTGTACTTAAAGCTTTATATTTGGTAACTTTACAACAAAATGCAATAAAGGCAGTAAATGCTAAATATTTGCTCAAAAATTACTTCTTTCTTTTGATGGTAGTAAAGAGTCTGAGAAAGAAATTCATGTTTTGGGGAGGTTTTTTTTTTTTAATACTTTTTGAAAATCTCACAAAAATCTGTTTAAGAGAAAATAGTGTTCATTTCTTCTAACACAGATATACTTCCTATTCAAATATTCCCATACATGCACATGTTTAATGTAATAGACAATGATTAGTACCTAACATACATGATCAACTGAGCTGAATTCTGTACTTGGGTCAATCCTTACAGCAACGGTAACCCTAGTTTATGTGTAGGGGACCAAGACACAAGGAAGTTCAACAGTTTACTCAGAGCCACACAGTCAGTAACATGGCTGAGATTCAAACCCAGATAACCTGGTGCCACATGTGATTTCTGTCTGGATCATTGTACTACACAGTACATAAACTACACATGGTATCTGGCACAATGACTGCCGCCTAATAGATAACAAATAAAAAAGCAACTATTATTGTAATATTTATCTCTTCTTTACTTACTTTGTGCTAACTCTGGATTTCCTTTCAGATTCATCATCTTTGGAATTGAAGGACCATACACATCTGCATCCAACAAACCAATGGCCTTTGACTGTAAGAAAACAGAATTTACCATAAGATTATTCACATTCTTCATCAAAGATAAAGCTATACTTAGCAATAGTAAGTGTGACTACTGAAAAGACAATCTGTAAAATATTCCAAAATCATAACCTAAACTTTCAAAGCAACAGTAAGTAAAAGCATAAATTGCTTAGGTAAATCCTTTTGATTTATTATTATCTTCTAAACAGCTAACTAGATAAAGCCATCCCATATGCTTTACACATTGCAGTTCAGGTCTCTCATATAGTCTCAAAAAGATTAAGACCTTTTTTTTAATCTAAGCATGATTTTTTTTTAAATGGTACTAGGTGAGGGGGTATGGGTTTTGTTGTTGTTTGGTTGGTTGGTTTTGTTTTTCCTAACTCAGGGCAGGCACACTACCACTTGAGTCACACCCCCAGTCCTTTTTGCTTTATTTATTTTTCAGATAGGGTCTTGCTAACTTTTTGTGTAGGCCAGCTTCAAACCACAATCCTCCAGATCTCCACTCTGGAACAGCCTACATTACAAGTATGATCCACTATGCCCCACCCTAAGAATGATTTTGAGAATAATATGTAAATAAAGTTAAAATAATGATTTATTATGGCAAACAAAACCCCAAGGTGGACCACTAACTTTTGGGAAGTCTGTCTAACATACGAAATACAAAATATAAAAAGATTCATGAAAACAAGACACATATAAAGCAAATGAGAAATTCTGATGTAGATAAAAAAAGATGGAAGTGCTAACAAGGATACTGATAGACATAATGCAGAGACAACCTCTTACAATCAAGTCACCATTAAATATCCAATGTCTTTGGAAGATTCATAAACAACTAAGACTGTTTTCTCTGATGACCTGTTCAGCTGCCAAAAGGCAGAAGATCCCAGTGGTGACTGGTCTCAGCCTGCTGCCAGGTAATCAGCGCTTAGTCAAGAGATGGAAACAAAATCCACTATTCTAAAATGTCTCCTTTTCCCCTCCCCCAAATCAATCTGCTATTCGTTTTTCTCATCTGCCAATAAACTAATACTATGCTTCACCAAGTCTTAGCGTTCTCCTCCCACTCTCCCCATATGCTGACAAAATAAAGCTCTTTTCTCTGTCAGCAAGAAAGGTTTTAAAACTGAAACAATCCCTCATCTTTCTTGTTATCTACCTATTTCCAGACACAAAATTACTTTTTAAACCTGTTGTCTGGTTCATATAAGTACACAAAATAAGGTAAATTCAACATTTATGTTCCTAATTTTACAATGACTCAATTTGCAGTTCTAAGAAAAACACTTAATATTCCCATGTGACTCAGTCTCTCAAAGGTAAAAAAAAATCACAGTTTACTGCAAAATACATGAAGAGACAGGAAATTTTCTTTGCTTTTTATAGGATCGGTGCTATATAAAATTTAAGACTAATGCACTGCATAAAGTACTAGCTTTAAAAATGAAGGTACATTCCATGAGAAATTTTGACACACTTAACTAACAAGAAAATTTAGTTGGATTAAAATGGAATTAAACTTACTCTGAATAACAAATGAGGGAACCAACTGTTAACACTGTTGTCTAAGGGTCTTCTAATTCTGTAAGTATCATTCTAGAATTTCACCTCTTGTCAGTATCTTTTTGTGGACTAAAAACTACCACAAAATAATAATAAATACTAATTTCAAAAATTAAGATTCTTTTTCCTTCTCTTATTTATATCAATTTTGGGTTAACAGGAAAAGATTAAGTCTCATGTTTCAAACTGATCTTCTAATAATACCTGTCAAGCAAAATAATTTAGCCTTTTGAAGTTTATGTTTTCATGAAACATGAACATAGCCATGTGTTCCAACTAATAACACTGCTACAGTCAATCTCATATTCACTAAATCTTCAAGTTTCCCTCAAAATCTGAGATCTGTCATCTATCCTGTGTACTAGATGAAAACCAGGCCTGCATAAAGATGAATCTTTGGCACCATGAGCCAAGAAAAAACTAAAGGTCGGCCCTAACATTTCTGCGCCAAGAGTGAACTTTATTTAAACTACCCAGATAGCTCCCAATATACATTATTATACAAAAATAAAGGAGGAAGGGGAAGTTCAAAGATTTTAGAATTCCTCTGCTTCCTAGAGAATGGCACTAATGAAAACTGAGAAACTAATATGTACCAGGTTCTTGGTATACTCTAATAGTTAATCAAATTTAATTCTGATGCTTGTTTACATCAAAAAGAAAACAGAGGGAAGCAAAGTAAGAAGGCGGAGAGAAGAGTGAAGGAAAAAGAAAGAGGGAAAGAGGCAAAGCAAAGGAAGGAGGGAAGATGTAAAGGATGAAGGGAAATTAATCAGCAATGTTATATTAACACCATGGAAAAACTAGGCTTTTGCAGATAGCTCTATGGACAAATCAGAATCTAACAACATAACCACTTTAAATCACTCAGACACAGACTTTTCCTGATTATATCTTCCCACTGCTTAAATTCCTTCTGAGTGCTGGGGGTGTGACTCAAGGGGTACAGCACTTGCCTAGCAAGCACAAGGCCCCGAGTTCAAACCCAAGTATAGTTAAGGAAAAAAAAATTCTTCTGATACCAGAAACTAAGCATTTAATTATACTTGTCATTGACTCCTTACATTAAAACAACAAGGTGGTATAATCTCTACTTACGGATAAGAAAACTAAAAACTAACACTCAAAATAACCATGTTTTCTCTCTTACATATTCTTTCTTAGAATGAAGCGGAATGGAAAATTTAACACAAAATTACAAACCTCCACCAAAACTTTAACACAATCTGACTACAAAAAATTTAAATATAGAATACATCTTTCATAAAGGTCCAACTAATAAGTGCTTTAAACTTTCTGGATTATATGATCTCTATGGCAACTACTCAACACTACCATTGGAGCATTAAAGCAGCCATAAACAACACTGAAATTAATGAGCATGGCTGTGTTCCAATAAAACTTTACAAAAACAAGCAAGATTTGGTCCATAGGTTAATTTAGAGAATAAACTTCTCATGACTAAGTTATTCAATCAGCCAACATAAGAGTCAAATTACCTCTTTAGTGTCAAAGGAGCTGTCTCAGTAGAGATCTACTTCATCCTTAATTGGTTAAATTTTTTTAAATAATAAAGAACATACTTTTCAGACTATTTCCCTAGAATTAAGTTACCATTGTCTTGCTTAGATTTTATATACATGAATAAAATCACTGTCGATTAACAGAAACACTAAAGCCTATATTAATTAAATACTGTCATATTTAGAATTGGCATAGCTATTGGAAAGTACAATTGACCCAGGGTTCCATGCTTGCTAGGCAGGTACTCTACCATTTGAGCTACAGCCCCTACCCTACATTTACCATTTCCATAAAACTAAGCTTAAATAGGTTTTCAAGTCCAGAATTGAATCATGTTCAAAAGGTACCACATACACTTTATTTGTTCTCATAATTTATTTCATTATTTTTAAATAGGTTTCTATTTAAAATATGTAAATAGTCTTTCAATTTAATTTTCCAACCAGATAGTTCTATGCTATAAGAAAATAAATGAGGAAGATAGATGGCTATAAATAAATGTATGTAGCTGGGTATTTACCTAGGCTAAGTTTTATGAACACTTTCTGCCTCATTCTTCCCATAAAAATTACATTTAGTAAAAAAGCTCCAACTAGGATTTGCTTTGCCTTTAATTTCAGCCAGGCTCAAAAGAATAATTACAACTAAGCCTTACACAACAGATAAAAGAAAATTATTATTGGCAAAAATAACTATAAACTTACTATTGTAAAATGTGATTTTCATCTTTAATGTGACCATAAACATAGTCAAACATGTTGTTATTTAACATATACTCTTTTTCTGACTCTTGGCAAATACTCAAAACCTAGCAGATAAGCCAAGACAGATCAAACCCCAAGATTCCATTTAGATTTTTGAATTTGTTTCTTTATAATTTATAACACTCTATGAGAGCTGCAAAAGGTAGCAGAATTATTCAGAGTGATTATACTGTTTCATTACTACTTCATGAAAGCTGCAATTTAAGAGCCTACAAGTCCTCTTTTTTTGTGTGAAGGATTTCAAAGGCATCAACATTTTTGATATTGCTCTGTTCTTCCAACAGAATTTACCTTTAAAAAGATTGTAAGGCTTCATGACATGTTCCTTTTATCCCTCTCATCTGCTAATAGAACCCATCAAAACAGTATCTTAGAGCACTCCCACCCAATTATTTCTAAACAAATATTCCATTAAGACCTACTTAAGGTTGTTCTTTCCACAGAAGGACCCCGTCAAGACTTTATCCACAATGCCCTACACATTAAAGTCAATTTAATCTTACACTGGCAATTGATATTTATTCAATTTAGAGATGATTTGGGGCTCTTCTTTCTTCTCTTTCTGCCTATCTTTAAATCAAGCTGTCATTCATAAGATTTACAGTTTGTAATAGAGAAAACACGTTTCCGAATTCTGTTACCCAGGATTAAATAAGAATCTGATTGTCAGAAGTACTAATGGTTGAACAAAGTAATAAGAGAACAATTTCCTACTGCTTATCAAAGGATTGTCTACATTTTCAAGTTCAGTCAGGCAAGAAAGAGGAGCAAGGACAGCATAAAGGGAAAAGTTCACCCAGCCTTCTAGAGCACAACGAGAACGGAGTTCCTGAAAAGTACAGAAGAATCCCAAATAATAAGTAACTGCTTGCAAAAGGGCTGAAAAGTGGAAATGAAAGAAAATTAATATATTTTGAATTAAAGACTATTTTAGAGTAGAAAAAAAAACAAGTGGTCATCTTAGTCCTCAGTCCACTTTTTAGTGATAAAGAAACTAAAGCCTAGAGATAAAGTTACAGCTAAACCCAGTCCTCCAATTGTTTCCAGCTTATGATGAAGGCTAAATGCAATCACCAGCCACTCATCTTTCTTTTTCTTTAATTATCTCCTGCCCTCCCCTTTTCACTCCAATCCAGACACACCGCCTCTGCAGTTTCGGAAAAACATAAGGCATGCTCTGGCCTTCAGGCATTTTCATTTGCTATTCGTTTGACCTGAAATCTAGTGAACATCCGCCTCATGGTAGAGACACCATTCTTTCCCTTCTGTCTATTGCTCAGTTCCTTCAAATATTAAACAGAATCATGTGGTAAGGTTTCACTGCCACTCTAAAATTGATATCCACTCACCACCACATTAGACATTTCCTGTTCTCTTCTCTGGTTTTCTTTCATCTTAGTATCTACATCATTATCCAATATACTATTATACATTCACTTATTTGTTTGTTGTATCTCTTCCAATAGGGTGAGAATTTTTATAGATTTTGTTCACTATTGTATATAAAGAACCTAGAACAACAGTCAGTCATGGAGATTCCCTATTCCATCCCAGAATAGGAAACTATGATTTATTAGGTCTGGGCCGAAGGCCAACAAACCACAAGTATAAAGCCCTAGGGTATAAAATGTCCAGAATATGAAAAACACAATATAGAAAATACAGGAAAGAGAGAAATAAAAATTTTCTGTAAGAGTCTAGGTCTTGAGACCAACAGGACCATGATAATAATAATGTACAATAATCTAAAGTACCTTGGAAGAGGTTCTTTTTAAAAATGGTTTTTACAAAAGTAGTGAACCTTCTGCAATGAGTATATAGTCAATAAACATTCCACAGAACATATGTACACAAAAAAATTATTCATTATTTATCTATAATTCAAATTTAAATGGGTATCCTATTTAAGTCCTTTACATTTTTGTTTGGTAATTCTGACAATGCTTCACCAGTATTTCTTCTCAACAGATTTGGTTAAAATGTTAAGTCAGATCATGTTACCTTACTCAACACTTTTCAATCCCACCACTCACCCAGTTTCATTCATATAAAAGCCAAAGCCCTCACAATCATACACCAGATCCCATATAACCCAGCAAGTTCCCCACATACCTCCTACCTCCTAACCCTATTAATTTTTCATCATCTATTACTCCATTCTACTTCCTCCTCTAGAAGCCACATTGGCCTTGTTACTATCCCTGGAAGTAAGCTAGGCATGTTCCTACCTGTTGGCCTTTGCAATGGTGTTCCTTCCCTCTGACACACTCTTTCCCAAAACAGCCACTCAGCATACTCTCTTACTTCTTTCATATCTCTTCTCAAATGTCATCTTTTCAATGGAGCTTACCCTATTTCAAATTGCAAGCCCACACTCACTCTCAAGCTCTTCCCCTCCCGAATCCCAGACTACTTATGATTTAATTATGATATGTATTATCTGTTTCACAATTCAAAAAGGCAGGGATATTCCCCCAAGTGCCTAGAATAGTAAGAAGCAAATACTTACTGAATAAATGGATGAATAAATGAACAAACCTCCATTTGTTCCTCTGTAAAATAACAAGATTGGCTACTATATGATCCCTAAGATCCCTCTTAAGTTTTAATATTCTATGATTTCATGTAATCCCCTCTCCTAATAACTTCTATGTTAACATGTTAAGGTAGAGGTCTCAAAATTAGGTAATGTAGAGAAGCTTAAAAACATTTCGATATTAAAGATGAGGTTAGTGGACTGGAGGTATGGCTCAAGCAGCAGAGCACCTGCTTTGAAAGCACCAACCCTGAGTTCAAACCCCAGTACCACCAAAAAAGGAAAAAAAGAAAGAAGGAAGAGAGGGAAGGAGGGAGGGAGGGAGAGAGGAAGGAAGGAAGGAAGGAAGGAAGGAAGGAAGGTAGGTAGGTAGATGAGGTTAGCTAGACATGGTGGCACATGCCCAGAATCTCACCAGCGGAAGCTGAGACAGAAGGAGCATGAGTCTGAGGCCAGTCTTGGCTACACAGAAAGATCCTGTCTCAAAAACAACAACAAAAAAGTTAAATTAATAAAGAAGGGGTCATAGATTTCTTTGTAATCTATTCGTAACTACCACATTTCACCAAGATCTATGTAGTCATTTCTCTATTGATCTCAATGAAACTTCATAGAAGAAAATCTAGTGTAAACAATGGTATGGTGGTCTGATATTTAAAATATGATAGTGTGTAAAACCTTTGAAAACTAAAGGTATGTAACATGGTATGAAAAAGCTAATCAAAAAAGAGACTAATTTTTAAAACTATGTTAATTTTGCTAGTTAGACACAATAGGATTTCAAATATAAAAGGACTGCAAAGGAGTTTTATTTTGTTTTGTTTTTTCCTCTTCAAAGCAGGACAAGCAACATCAATAAGAAGAAATTGCCGTCAGTCCCCCATTTTCACTTAGTAAGTAACAGAGAAAAATAAATTAGTAGTAAAACCCCAAGATTAAGAAAAACCCCAAGATTAAGAAAAACAAAAGCAAAACCTTCAATCCTTGTCCTACATAAATTAAAAAAAAAAAAAAGTACTAATGCCCTTCTAATGCCCTTAGAAGGTAAAGTCTTCAAATACAGAGAAAATTAGAAAGCCTTTTATCAACATGGTAATGCATGCAAAAATGCAAAAAAATGATGCTTACAGACAATAAGCCCCAAAAAAGAACAGTCATCTTATTTGTGACATCAACTAGTCTTTTTGTTGTCAGAACCTAAGCCTGAGAATCTAGAAACCTAACTAGAGAACCTTTGCTGTAGTACAGCAAAAGTTCTAAAAACCAACTTCAACTCCTTAAGAATGTCCTTAACTAGACTGCAATGCAAAGAATAGCATTTACAATTCTGATAGCAGATTTTGCAAAGAAGACAGGAATCAGGGATTAACAGAATATTTGATCCACCCTCCACACTCAAAATTCACAGCAGCCAAGCAGCTGGGTTGTTTTTTTAGTTGTTTTTTTTTTTTAAACATTTTTATTAGTTGTACGGAGAGCTATTACTGTGACACTTCCATATATGTTTACAATGTACCATGGTTAAGTTCACCTCCTCCATCATTCTCCCTCATTACACTCCCCTCACCCCCACTTAAAACAATTTCAGGGCTGGTGGAGTGGCTCAAGTGGTACAGCACCTGCCTAGCATGCATGAGGCCCTGAGCGCAAACCCCAGTACCGCAAAAAAATAATAATAATTTCAAAAGGCTTCATTGTTCTATTTTCATACAAGTATATAGAGTACAACAATTATATTCACCCTCCTTCACCCCATCTACTCACCCTTCCCACTCCCACCAATACCCATCCCCGCAAAGGACCTATTTTACATTCCTGGCCTTCATTTTTTTAAAGTGTATATTCATTGTTCAAAGGAGTTTCACCCATAAATATATTATACTTTAATCAGATTAACCCCCCTCTCCCTTATCCATTACCCCCAACCAGAGGGAAAGAAAAAGAGAATGATAGAGAGTGAATAATATTGGAATACATCGCATCTGTGTAGGAAGATGGCATAACCAAACGCACTGAAAGCAGCTGGTTTTGAAACCCCATGGTTCCTATGCTCTGCTCTCTCAGTGACCTTTCCAACATTGCCCTGCTGAGGATTAAGGAAAATAATTTACTGAGCACCATGTTAGGGAGAAAGGAGAATTACTTTTAAAAGAGAAATTGTGTCATGAAAAAGTTCTGGATAAATTCTTATTAGAAACAGATAATAAAATTCAAAAACTATTTAATACCTTTGCTATCTTGTAACTAATGAAAAGAAACTAAGACATAACACATTAAATGCAAAATTAGGTTAACTGTTCTCTAACTCAGAAGCAAATTCAGCAACTTCCTTGAACAAAGTGAGAGAATGAATTACTGGCAGCAAGCTGCACTTTACCAAAAGAAATTTAAAAGCTCTGCACCCCTCCAAGGTTCCTTTCCTACAGACCCTATCTCAGCCCAGGTCCCTGCTGAGTTATTCTCAGAACCCCCAAAATAAATATATAGAGAAAAAAGATTGGCTTTAGGATCTAGTTTAACACTTTTTCATTCCTCTATTACACATTTAATTTTTAATTTTAAAAAATCATTTAATATTTGATGTTGTCTCTAAAAAAAAATTAGAGGTAGATATACAAGTATCAACTCAATACTATCAATAAGTTAATGGTTTTCAATTAGTAAACATAGTTGCTCTTATTTTTTGTAAAATGTATAAATCTTGAGGATTTTGATAATCTACTTAATCACAGATTGCATCTACATAATGGGGAAATGAACATTTGTACTGTATCCACATATGTACAGCTGTATGTAACTATACATCTATACTGAATTAAAAATAAAGTTCACAGAGGCATGGCTCAAGCAGTAGAGTGTCTGCTTAGCAAGCATGAAGCCTTGAGTTCAAACCCAAGTCCTAACAAATAAAGTTCAAAAACTATGCAAAACTCCAAAGCACCATTATACTTACAAAATGATGCTATAAAAACATCAGTACCTAAAGCCAGGTAAATTATAATTATGTAATTAATTGCAATTAAATTGCTACTGCAATATTCAGTACATGTTTAAATATTAATACAATATTTTAAATAAAGGGAAAATAATACATCTTTTTAAAAATATTAACACCTTACTCAAAGATCATAAACACTTAATCTATTAAGTATCTTGCCAAGTGGGAAAAATTTTTTTATGAAAATCAATGCTACTTAACACAATGTGAATCTTTTTTTAAATAACACATTAAAGGCATAATAGACCTGTGAAGAAGCAAGCTAGTATTTTTATCACTTCACAGATGGGTGATCATGGATAAGTTACTAATCTTATCAAGTCTCAGTTTTATTACTTGTAAAATGAAGATTAAGAACATATCCCACTTTAAAAACAATAATGACAGTGGCAGGGTGCTGGTGGCCTGTTATCCTAGATACTCAAAAGACAGAAATCAGGAGATCACTGTTCTAAACCAGCCAAACAGTTCATGAGAACCTATCTTGAAAACACCCAACACAGCTGGGTGCCAGTGGATCACACCTATAATCCTAGCTATTCTGGAGGCAGAAATCAGGAGGATCATGGTTCAATCCCAGCCCTGGGCAAATAGTTTGGAGTCCCTATCTTGAAAAGAACAATCACAAAAAAGGAATAGTGGAATGGCTCAAGTGGTAGAACACCTGCCTAGCAAGTATGAGTCCCTAAGTTCAAGCCCACAGTGCTGCCACAAAAAAAAAAAAAAAAAACCCAACATATAAAATGGCTGGCGGAGTGGCCCAGGTGGTAAAGCACCTGTCTAACAAGTGTGAGGCCCTGAGTTCAAATCCCAGTATCACCAAATAATAATAATAATGACACTTTGAAGCCAAAAAAGAAGGGCTGGGAGTGTGGCTCAAGTGGTGGAGTGCCTGCCTAGCAAGTGCAAGCCTGAGTTCAAACACACATACCACCAAAAGTGAGAGAGAAATGAACATGGTTCTTTTGTGAACATTATGAGGCCATGTGAATGTGTAAAATTCAAAGAACAACTAACAGTCATGCAGCACTATGTGCTAGGCAATTCCTAAACACTTTGTGTATGTTAATTTGTTTAATACAAATCACAAACCTCCAATGAAGAAAAGGAGACTCACAAAGGCTAGTCATATCCCAAGGCCAGGCAGGTGTGGGAATGGGAAATGAGAGAGGAACCGTGGCAGGTGTCTTCAAGGTCTGCAAGTAACCACTACAACATGCTGCTTCTCTCCAAAGAAACAAATTAAGTCAAATTTCTAGCACAAAGTAAGTACTCGGGGTTAGTGTCTTTCTCCATCCACAAAGACCTCTTCACACACTGAAAAAGGAAAAATAAGCAGCCATTCTCAGCAAGTGGTCATTTACCACACAAAACTGCCATCTAAAATAATATCCTATTATTAATTCAGGCAACTACCTAATATAAACTTTGAGAATAACAAAATGATCCTTACTATGCACTTATTATTTTTATCTGATTACGATTATCTGGCATTTTGTTTGTTTTAAGAGCAAGAACTACGTGCAGTTTTAAGGTTTTATATGAGGTCACTGTGAAAAATAGTCTCCATTAAATAATAAGTAACATATTTCACAGAAATTGGATTTAAGGGTTTTAGTTTTCAGGTTATATACTTACATAGATTACACAGAACAAATACAACCTAAAATGCAGTTAAGAAAATAAAGAATCATATGCTAAAGCGTAGAAGATAATTTGGCTGGGCCAAAAGGAAATCAGCCTCTGATTACAACAGACACTAAACAACAAGAGGAGCAATTTTCTGTATACTGCTTCTTATTTTGTTTTGTTGTAGCTGTACAGACATCTGTGTTTCTATGCTACATCAAATGCACAATACTTACTATGGGCTAACACATATACTAATAGCAAGTTACTGAAGTCCTACTACATGGGGCAGGCATTATGCCCATGCTATTACATATATAATAGTTCTGGATTTCACAAAAGCTCTGTAAAGTCGTCATTATTTTTATTATTACACATTACCACAGATAAGGAATCTGAGCTCTCTGAGAGACAAGTGCCTTGTCCAAGTTTATACAGTTAATAAGTGAAGAGCTGAGATACAAAATTCAGGTTTGCCTGAATACAAAGCCCATGTTTATCGAACCAAAAGTACCCAAACTTAGCTAGTAACTATGTGCATCAGAATCACCTGGGGAGCTTGTTAGCAAAATTGAAGGTCAAACCCCAGACCTAAAAATATCAATTCTCAGAGACTATGATTCATTTAAAAAGCTCTCAGGTGATTCTTCTGCAGCAAGCTGGCATGGTCCTAGGAATAGCACTTAATTTAAACACCACTGTCCTACCTCCAACTGCCTCCTCCATTTTCCATTAGGTTTAGTGATTTGAAAGTGGGATTATAAGGTCCCACACATCAAGCTTCAAGTTCGAGTGAGTAAGTGGCTCAAGTAAGAGAGTAAGGATATAATTCAGTTTCACGTTGGAAGATTCATTTTGGTAAATGCCATCACCACCTTTTCATTCACCTACCAAACTTAAGAGTCATCTTCTATACCTCTCTTCTTTCTGATCTGTCTCTTGACCTTTTTACCTCTAGCCAGAGGACAGTATCACCTGTGATCACTGCTGGGTCTACAGTTACACATGGCTGCCATCCAACATTAACCCGACCCCACTCCCTCCTCTTCACACACGTTAGAAAATGTCAGATTCAACACTTGCCTCACCACTCCTGCAGCTAAAACATGATCATGAGGTCAATCCTAGTCAGTAAAGCTAGGGAGAGCCTGTGCAAGTTTTCTTCCCTAACAAAAAGGAAAACAACAACAAAGGAAACACATCGTTTTTCTTCCTTCTTGCAACTGAGTGAGGCAGTCATCTCAAAGCTATAATGAAAAAGTCAAGAGATATGCCACCCCAGAGCCCTGAGAAGGCTGAACTGCTTTTTAATCAACTCTGTAACTTGCAGACTTGTTAATAAAGGAAATAATAAACCCTTATTGTTAAACCAATTTACTTAATGAAATTCAATTCTCATTCTGGCTGTAACAACAGGCTCCTGTGCCTATATTCTGTCTAATTTGTTCGTTCATGTCACTGTAAATCTTACTTTTGAAAAACACAAGGTTTTTAATAAAAGAAAAATGAAAAAAAAAAAAAAAAGAAAAAAAGAAAAACACAAGGTTTTATCATGAACTGTACACTGGTGGAAAACTTCCTAAAGTATCCCACTGATAACAGGGTAAAAATCCAAACTCCTTTATGGCACATACCAATTTATCTTCAGATGGATTCTCTGCTAGCCCTCATGTCCCAATATATCACATACTAAACACATACGAGTCATTTCTCATCCCAAACACCTTGTAATTTCCTGCTATTATAACTTTGCTCACACAGCTTTCAAACTTACAGAATTCTATTTTTTTCTGTTATTTTCCTACTAGCCAAAATTCTGCCTGGCCTTCAAAGGACTGGGTTTAATTTCTCTCTGTTCTGCTTTTAACGTGCTTTGTTTTTATTCACCAACAGCTGCAATTTTCACATTCTATTTTATATATAAATAAATTCATATATCTGTTTTCCCCACACAGGTGGAGGTTTTGTGAAGGTAGCATACACAGGTAAACACTATCTCTAATATAACATGGTCCTTGGATTGTTAAACTGAATTTGTCCTTAGTCGCTCAGACATTCTCAACCATGTTGTTTAGTGGCCAAAGGGATTACGACAGCATTTTAAAGGGAAGGAAAACTGTAACAAAAAAATTTAGGGGCTTGGGAAAATTACATTTGAGGTACCCCAAACTCACTGAACTTAAAATGTTTTGATCATTAGTTGCTAAACAAAAATCATAAAGACAATGTAAGATATTCCAAGATGGCGGCTAGAGGGAGGAAGCAGAAAGCGAGCCTCCTATAGTGAAATCTTGGAGAGACGCCGGAGACACACTTTGCAGGCATAATCACTGAGAAAAGGCGTAACTTTGACCCCTCCACACCTCCAGCCAGCGCAGAGAATTTCCACTCCACATTAAACAGAGAAACAAGGAGGGCCCCTGGGCTGCCAGTTGCCGGACCCAGACGGCTTGGGAAGACGCGGACCAGGTGAGCTTCGCGGTACCTCGGTTCCCCCACAGACAAGCCTGGGCCAGAGCAGCATAGCCCCCTAGACAGACTGACCTCCACCAGGGAAAAAAGAGAAACTGAGTAATAAGCAATAAGAGCAATAAAGACACGCTGGAAAGAGGGTGGGGCGCCCTGAGCACTGAAGATTGGGGTAAGGGAACCCTTCCCAGGACTGTAAATAAACAAGCCAGGCGGGTGGGAGAGCCTCTGGCGGGAGCGGGGGCGAGGCGCGCGCCCAGCAACCAGGAGCGGGGAAGCAGGTGAGAGTGGGGAGGGAGGAAAACTCCACAGGAGAGGAGGGAAGACCCACTTCCCACGTGAACTGTAAACAAACACGGCAGCTGGCAGGAGCAGCAGCACCGCCCAGTAATCAGGAGCAGGAAAGCTTGTGAAAGTGGCAGTGGGAGGAAAACTTCACAGGAAATGGGGAAGACCCACTTCCCACATGAACTGTAAATAAACACACAGGCCTGACAACGTGGGTGCAGTGTCACCTTTCCCAGTGCTTGGAAAGGGGAAAGCCTGTAGCAGAGGCTCCCGCACAGGAGAAATCTGAACAAACAAAGCCTGCAGGACGAGGTGAGTGCTAAGCTCACCCCAGAGATCTGCATAAACAACGCCTCCAGCAACAGCAGACTGACAGCAGTGGGCAGGCAAGCCACAGCTGCAGATACATTTCTCAGTACTGTCTCCAGACTCTTTTTTTCTTCTTCTCCCTACCTTTGATGAGAGAACAACGGAATCACACCTGCAAGCAGAAAAACTTTCTGAAACTGTACTACATTTGAACTTGGGACACTAGGTGGGGTTCTTTTTTTATTCCTTTTTTTGTCTCTGTGTGTGTGGTTTTCTTCTACTTTATGTGTCCCCTTTGATGAGACAACTACAGAACAACATCTGAGGCACCATCTCCAGGACTGGAGAATGAGACTGATACCCAAATCATTAAGACGGACACCTCATTGCATTTCAACTTGGAGGGTTTTTTGGTTTTTTTTTTTTATTTTCTATTTTCCATTTTATTTTAACTCATTTTTAATATAGAGATATTTCTTTCACTTACTTATTTTATTTACTTATTTTTATTCCTATCTTAATTTTTTTTTATTTTTGATTTTCAATCCTATCTCTGTCCCTCTAATGTCTGTTCAGCTTACTGTCAATTAGTACACTAACACTTCCTGTTTATACCTTTGAAACTTTCTTGTCTGAAACCTTCCTCTACTATCTCCCTCTTGTCTGTGTATTTGTTTTCCTTTTCTTTAATTTCTTGCTTTCCATCTAAGCTCACCCTTCCATTCTAAATATTACCGTTGTTATTATTACAAGCTAGAAAATACTTAATTGCACACAGTACAGGGACAGTAACAACACCGAAGACAATGAAGGGAAGACAGAAAAAACAGGGAAATCAGTTTCCCCACAGCAAAAAATTAGTACAGGAACAAGAGGGGAATGAAGAAAACAGAAACTCAGATCCAGACTCCAACAAAATGAAGATAAACTATGCCAAAGGACCCAATGAAGCCCACAAGAATAATTTAAAAGAACACATACTACAGGTACTCAATGAGAATTTTATACAGATGATACTGGATAGGGTCAACCAAAATGTACAGGAGACACTCACGAAATTCCAAGAAAACAAAAATAGACAATTTGAAAAAGCAAAAGAAGAAATAAAGGAAACCATAGAGGCACTGTATAAACACCAAAGTGAAAGAGAGAACACGATGAATAAACGGATAAATGAACTCAGGACAAAAATAGACAACATTAAAGAGGAAAACAGCCAGGATATGGAAAACCTCAGAAAAAAGAATGAAACAGAACTGCAAAACAAAACGGAAGGCCAAGCCACCAGAATAGAACAAACAGAAGACAGAATCAAAGAACTTGAAGACGAAATGGTAATTAAAGGAAAAACCAAAGAACTATTAATTAAACAACTCAAGACCTGTGAAAAGAAAATGCAACAACTCAATGACTCCATCAAAAGATCAAACTTGAGAATCATGGGCATCAAAGAAGGAGAAGAGGTGCAAGCGAAGGGAATGCGTCATCTATTCAACAAAATAATAACGGAAAATTTCCCAAATCAAGAGAAAGATATTCCCATACAGATGCAAGAGGCCTCCAGGACACGAAACAGACCAGATCAAAATAGAACTACTCCACAACATATCATAATTAAAACAACAAGTTCAGAAACTAAGGAAAGGATATTGAAGGCTGTAAGAGAGAAAAAACAACTAACATACAAAGGTAAACCCATTAATCACAGTAGACTTCTCAACAGAAACATTAAAAGCAAGAAGAGCGTGGGGTGAGATCTTTCGAGCACTGAATGAAAATAACTTCAACCCCAGGATACTCTACCCAGCAAAACTATCATTCAAAATGGATGGAGCAATAAAAATCTTCCATGATAAGCAGAAACTAAAACATTATGTGACCACAAAGCCACCACTACAAAAGATTCTGCAAGGGATTCTGCACACAGAAAGTGACACCCAACTTAACCATGAAAAGACAGGCAGCACCAAACCACAGGAAAAGAAAAAGCAAGACAGTGGAGGGTAACCTCAACTTAGGTACACACAATCAAACCTTCAAACAACTAATACAACTAAATGACAGGAATCACCACATACCTATCAGTACTAACGCTTAATGTTAACAGACTTAATTCACCCATCAAAAGGCACCGATTGACAAAATGGATTAAAAAGGAAGATCCAACAATTTGTTGCTTACAGGAGACCCATCTCACTGACAGAAATAAGCATAGGCTTAGGATGAAAGGCTGGAACAAGATTTACCAAGCCAATGGCCCCCGAAACAGGCAAGAGTACCAATACTTATCTCTGACAAAGTAGACTTCAAATCTATATTGATAAAACGAGATAAAGAAGGACATTCCATACTAATAAAAGGGGAAATACACCAAAAGGAAATAATAATCATCAATCTGTATGCACCCAATGTCAACACACCCAATTTCATCAAACATACCCTGAAAGACCTAAAAGCATATATAAACGCCAACACAGTGGTTGTGGGAGAATTTAACACCCCATTATCATCAATAGATAGGTCATCCAAACAAAAACTCAATAAAGAAATCCAAAATCTAAAATATACAATAGATCAAATGGGCCTAGTAGATGTCCACAGAACATTTCATCCAACCTCTATACAATATACATTCTTCTCAGGAGCCCATGGACCTTCTCCAAAATAGATCATATCCTAGGGCACAAAGCAAGTCTCAGCAAATATAAGAAAACAGAAATTATACTGTGCATACTATCTGATCACAATGCAGTAAATGTGCAACTCAACAACAAAAGTAAAGACAAAAAACATGCAAACAGCTGGAAACTAAGTAACTGATTACTTAATGAAGAATGGATCATCGATGAAATAAAAGAGGAAATTAAAAAATTCCTGGAAGTCAATGAAAATGAAAACACAACCTACTGGTACCTGTAGGACACAGCAAAGGCAGTCCTGAGAGGAAAGTTTATAGCCATGAGTGCATATATTAAAAACACTGAAAGATCCCAAATCAATGACCTAATGATACATCTCAAACTCCTAGAAAAACAAGAACAAGCAAATCCCAAAACAAATAGAAGGAGAGAAATAATAAAAATAAGACCTGAAATCAACGAAAACCATACAAAGAATTAATGAAACAAAAAGTTGGTTCTTTGAAAAGATAAACAAGATCGACAGACCCCTGGCAAACCTGACTAAAATGAGGAGAGAAAAAACCCAAAGAATTGGGAATGCAAAAGGGAAGATAACCACAAACACCATGAAAGTCGAGGAAATCATCAGAGACTACTTTGAGAACCTATATTCAAATAAATCTGAAAATTTTAAAGAAATGGACAGATTTCTAGATACATATGATCATCCAAAACTGAACCAAGAGGAAATTAATCACCTGAATAGACCTATAACACAAAATGAAATTGAAACAGCAATCAAGTCTCCCAAAAAAGAAAAGTCCAGGACCTGATGGATTCTCTGCTGAATTCTATCAGACCTTTAAAGAAGAACTGATGCCAACCATCCTTAAACTGTTCCACGAAATACAAAGGGAAGGAAAACTGCTTAACACATTTTATGAAGCCAGTATTACACTTATCCCAAAACCAGGCAAAGACATCTCCAAAAGGAGAACTATAGGCCAATCTCCTTAATGAACATTGACGCAAAAATCCTCAACAAAATAATGGCAAACTAAATTCAACAACATATCAAAAACATTAATCACCACGACAAAGTAGGCTTCATCCCAGGGATGCAGGCGTGGTTCAACATACGAAAATCAATAAATGTAATAAACTACATTAACAGAAGCAAAGACAAAAACCACTTGATCATCTCAATAGATGCAGAAAAAGCCCTTGATAAGATCCAACACCATTTCATGATAAAAGCTCTAAGAATACTAGGAATAGAAGAAAAGTACCTCAACATTATAAAAGCTATATATGACAAACCTACAACCAGCATTATACTTAACGGAGAAAAACTGAAACCATTCCCTCTAAAATCAGGAACCAGACAAGGATGCCCGCTATCTCCACCCCTATTCAACATAGTACTGGAATTCCTAGCCAGAGCAATTAGGCAAGAAGAAGGAATAAAAGGAATATAAATAGGTAAAGAAACTGTCAAAATATCCCTATTTGCAGACGACATGATCCTATACCTTAAAGACCCAAAAAACTCTACTCAGAAGCTTCTAGACATCATCAATAGCTATAGCAAGGTAGCAGGATATAAAATCAACATAGAAAAATCATTAGCATTTCTATACACTAACAATGAGCAAACTGAAAAAGAATGTATGAAAACAATTCCATTTACAATAGCCTCAAACAAAATAAAATACCTAGGTGTAAACCTAACAAAAGATGTGAAAGACCTCTACAAGGAAAACTATACACTTCTGAAGAAAGAGATTGAGGAAGACTATAGAAAGTGGAGAGATCTCCCATGCTCATGGACTGGTAGAATCAACATAGTAAAAATGTCGATACTCCCAAAAGTAATCTACATGTTTAATGCAATTCCCATCAAAATTCCAATGACATTCATTAAAGAGATCGAAAAATCGACCGTTAAATTTATATGGAAACACAAGAGGCCACAAATAGCCAAGGCAATAACCAGTCAAAAGAACAATGCAGGAGGTATCACAATACCTGACTTCAAACTATATTACAAAGCAATAATAATAAAAACAGCATGCTACTGGCACAAAAACAGACATGAACACCAGTGGAACAGAATAGAGGACCCAGATATGAAGCCACACAACTATAACCAACTTGTCTTTGACAAAGGAGCTAAAAGTATACGATGGAGAAAAAGCAGCCTCCTCAACAAAAACTGCTGGGAAAACTGGTTAGCAGTCTGCAAAAAACTAAAACTAGATCCATGTATATCACCCTATACCAACATTAACTCAAAATGGATCAAGGATCTTAATAGCAGACCACAAACTCTAAAGTTGATACAGGAAAGAGTAGGAAATACTCTGGAGTTAGTAGATATAGGTAAGAACTTTCTCAACGAAACCCCAGCAGCACAGCAACTAAGAGATAGCATAGATAAATGGGACCTCAAAAAGCTAAAAAGCTTCTGCTCACCAAAACAAATGGTCTCTAAACTGAAGAGAACACCCACAGAGTGGGAGAAAATATTTGCCAACTATACATCAGACAAAGGACTGATAACCAGAATATATAGGGAACTTAAAAAACTAAATTCTCCCAAAACTAATGAACCAAAAGAAGAAATTCAAATGGCCAAAAAACACATGAAAAAATGCTCACCATCTCTAGCAATAAAGGAAATGCAAATTAAAACCACACTAAGATTCCACCTCACCCCTGTTAGAATAGCCATCATCAGCAACACCACCAACGACAGGTGTTGGCGAGGATGCGGGGAGAAAGGAACCCTCTTACACTGTTGGTGGGAATGTAGACTAGTACAACCACTCTGGAAAAAAATTTGGAGGCTACTTAAAAAGCTGGACATTGATCTACCATTTAATCCAGCAATACCACTCTTGGGGATATACCCAAAAGACTGTGACACAGGTTACTCCAGAGGCACCTGCACACCCATGTTTATTGTGGCACTATTCACAATAGCCAAGCTATGGAAACAGCCAAGATGCCCCACCACTGATGAATGGATTAAGAAAATGTGGTATCTATACACAATGGAATTTTATGCAGCCATGAAGAAGAACGAAATGTTATCATTCGCTGGTAAATGGATGGAATTGGAGAACATCATTCTGAGTGAGGTTAGCCTGGCCCAAAAGACCAAAAAGCGTATGTTCTCCCTCATATGTGGACATTAGATGAAGGGCAAACACACAATGGGATTGGACTTTGAGCACATGATAAAAGCGAGAACACACAAGGGAAATATGAGGATAGGTAAGACACCTAAAAAATCAGCTAGCATTTGTTGCCCTTATCGCAGAGAAACTAAAGCAGATACCTTAAAAGCAACTGAGGCCAATAGGAAAAGGGGACCAGGAACTAGAGAAAAGGTGAGATCAAAAAGAATTAACCTAGAAGGTAACACACACGCACAGGAAATCAATGTGAGTCAATGCCCTGTATAGTTATCCTTATCTCAACCAGCAACAACCCTTATTCCTTCCTATTATTGCTTACACTCTCTCTACAACCAAATTAGAAATAAGGGCAAAATAGTTTCTGCTGGGTATTGAGGGGGTGGGGGGGAGAGGGAGGGGTCGGAGTGGGTGGTAAGGGAGGGGGAGGGGGCAGGGGGGAGAAATGACCCAAGCCTTGTATGCACATATGAATAAAAAAAAAAGACAATGTAAAGCCCTACAAAATGTTTGAAATACATGTATATGCCAATTCATCTCTACTCTCAGACTTCTTATAATGCCAGCCAGTAAATTTTACACCTTCAATCACATTTAATTTTAGTCCAATATGAACACTATTGGGAACTGCAAATCAAAATCACAAGTTGCCAGTTCATATCCACAAGGATGACTATAATCAAAAGGACAGAAATGCAGAAATTGGAATCCTCATCCTATAAAATGGCACACCCATGTTGGAAAACAGTTTGGCAATTTCTAAACAGGCCAACATAATTTTCATAGAAGTAAACAGTTACACTGGTAGGTATATATCCAAGAGCACTGAAATATATATCCACACAAAAACGTGTACACAAATGTTAATAGTAGTATTATTCATAGTAACCAAAAAGCAAAAACTGCAAATGTCCATTAACTGATAAAATGGACAGTGTGTGATATATCCATATAAAGGAATATTATTCAGCCATAAAAACAAATGAGGTGGTAGAGCACCTGCCAGCAACCACAAGGCCCTGAGTACTCCAAAAAAATTAAGTACTGAAATACACAATAGTCCCTCCTTGTCCGTGGCTTCACTTTCCAGTTTCAGTTACTCATGGTCTGCTGCATTCTGAAAATGTTAAATGGAAAATTCCAAAAATAAGTAATTTCATAAGTTTTAAATTGTACACAATCTGAATAGCATGATAAAATCTCATACTGTCTGGCTCCACTAGGAGCCATCTCCTTGTCCAGCATATCTTTGTGACCCCCCCCCCCACCATTAGTCACTTAGCAGCCTTCTTGGTTATCAGATAGACTACAGGAGCACTGCAGTGCTTGTGCTCAAATAACCCTTATTTTACTTAATTACAGCCCCAAAGGACGAGAGTAGTGATGCTGGCAATTCAAATATGTCAAAGAAAACCTGTAAAGTGGTTCCTTTAGGTGAAAAGGTGAAAGTTTTTGACCTAAAGAAAGAAAAAAAATCATATGCTGAAGTTGCTAAGAGCTATAGCAAGAATGAGCCCCCATTTATCCTTGAAATTGTGAAGAAAGAAAAAGAAATTCATGCTAGTTTTGCTCTCACACCTCAAACTATACAAGTTAGGTCACAATGTATGGTAAGTGCTTAGTAAAGATGGAAAAGCCATTAAATTACAGGATTCGGTACTATCCAGGTTCAGACCACTGAGGGTCTTAGAATACCTTAGACCCCCCATGATGGACAGAAAATACATTCGTGGTTGCCTAGGGCAGGGGCACATGGGAAATTGTGAGGTGACAGCAAAGGGATGTGGGGCTTCTTTGTGGGTAATGAAAATGCTCTAAGATGGATGCAGTAGACACAAAACTTCAAAAATATACTAAAAGTCACTGAATTATATGGAAGAAAATGTATGACATATGAAGTATATCTCAACAAAACTGTTTTTTGAATGTCTAGGATTCTAATCAATTTTGACAATTAACAAACCTTGGGCAAAAATACAGATTACTTATTAGGAGATAAACCAGTACAAGCTGAAAAGTATCTTGCTTTTTCACCCTGACCAAAAGAATGGAAAAATTCAACATATTTGTGAATCTTCATAAGCAGGAGCTATTCTGTATACTAAACTTGATGCATATGAGGAAATGCATTTTCAAATGTATTGGGGAAAAATATCTTAAGAGGCTTGGTTGTACTCAGTTGTACAGTCAAGAAACCTGGAATAGAGGTCATCCTTGACTCCTTCCTCTCCTCTTTCATATCCAATCTGTAACCAAGTCCTACCAGTGTCACCTCCTTCTCAATCTCTAGTGCCAACACTGCAGTCCAAGACACCGCCATGCTCTCCTGCTTATGTAATTGTAGTAGCCTAAACTGGTCTCCTGTATCCACGGTAGTATTCCCCCTCAGTCCTCCATGAAAGTAAGTTTTAAGCAATCTGATTCCACTGTCCTTAGGATGAACTCCAAATTCCAAAATCCTTGACACAGCCTCCAAGGTGACTACTCTCTTTCTCACACTGATTGCCATTCCATTGGTCTTTTTGTACCTCTACTGCCCCAAACTTCTTTACATTCAGGGCTTTCCAGCATAAATATCCTAGCTCTCCAACAATTTTCATTCATGGAAGAAGATGAATACTAAATAAATAAATAAAAATAGAGCCAACAGTAATTATTAAAGAAAGCATGATGTGATAGAGAGTAATGGTAGTTGTAGGAAGGCTGGTGTAATTAATATTATTCCCTGGGGAAAGAGTTCTTTCAACCCTCAGATTAGGATTAGTATCTTGTTATATGTTCTCCTAACACCAGAACATCTCCTTTTCAGCATTTATCACAGATATAAATAAATAACTCGGACTGTCTTCTTTACCAATCTATCTAAAATTCCCACCACAGTGTCTGACATATTGAAGATAGTTAATAAATAGGCTTTAAAGGAATGCCTTGGATTTTTCAATTCCACAAACTAAATCAGAAAACCACAGGCTGTGTGATATAATTGGTAAACCTACCTATTCCTGCCAGAGCCAAAACTAATAGTCACCAAGAGAAACAAGAGATTATCTGCCTCCACTCTATGAGCCTCAACAACATCCTCTCTGCCACCTTTGAATTACTAATGCCCATGTCAATTTTCCTGCAGTGCTGCACAAGACATGCACTTAACAGCTGGTTTCTATCATCTCTATATAATCATGTACAAAAATAAAAAAAATCATTTATATTATCACAATCATTTCCATAGCAAATATGAATATGTCAGAGCCCTAACTCAAGGACTACAAGGAAAATTAGCAGTCTTCCAGGGGATTTTGTCACAGGCAGATGTTAGCTACTCAAGTTCCATTTATTTATAGGACTTGTTTCCAAGCAAGTCTATTATTTCCTGATTTCAATTTCCTCCTTTAAAATGACTTTTAGTACACTCTATAGATCCTCAAATTTTCCTTTTTCCTTGATTAATTATAACATCCTTTAGCAACATGAAACCATATGCCTTTTTCTCTATTTAATTTTAAAAAAACTTGTACTACCAGACTACTTTTGAGAAGATTTGATACTCAAAACATGTAAGTATTACTTATAATGGGGAAAGTTCTTTTAAAACCACCATGAGTGACTACTTGTAAAGACAAAATTGGGAGCAAGTCGAGCCAAACAATTCTCATTAAGGAGAAAAAAAAACAAGTAATACTAAGATTTGCCTGTCAAGTACTTGGTCAAATGCCTACAAACCAATGTCTAGAGGAAGTTCTATAACAGTATTTCTGCAAATAACCGTTTTTCTCCAAACATTTACTCCACCCTCACCTCACCCTACCAAAGTGGTCTGATCCTTCTTTTGAAACTTAATCCTTTGGAAAAGAGTAGTCTAACTAAAAAGTCTTTCTCTTGTTAATGAAAAAAACTAAGTACAAATTTCCCCAAACATCCTTCCCTGGACAGGTGCCACCTTCAGTCATGCACAGCTGGTTTGCTCACTAAAACAGTCCATTCATAAACAAGCCACTTTTATCCTATTATCACTGGCACTTATTAATTTTTAAATTGTCCCTACCATGATAAAGTTTCTAGTCTATGTAGCTTTTGGAAATAACCATTCTAGTCAATACTCAATTCATCCTGGCACAATTTTTTTTTTAATTCTTCCTTGGAGCTCTAAGAGAACAAAACTTACCACTATTTTAAGCTGAAGAAAGTTAACCACATTGCCCAATAAAATAACAAGCAAACAACTGCTGAAAACCAATGTGCTATATCAAATAGAACATTTAAAACTGATATCATTTGTTTAAACTTTCTATTGATTAAGCATCTTAAGATAAGTCTTAGAGTATGTGCTCCTTTACCACAACCTTAAAAAGTACAAATAGTTAACAGACCATTTACTCAAATCTATTCTTCTTCTAAAGTGATCATATTCAGTTCTATGGCCTTAAATACCATGTACATATTAATGACACCCAAATTTAAATCCCCAGCCCCAGCCTCTCTGGACTTACACAATATATTCACTCAGGTGTCTACTAGACACTTAAAACTTAACATGAATAAAAGAGAACTGACTTTAACTCCTATGACTCTCTCCTTCAGAAGTCTTCTTCATCTCAGGAACTATTATTACCAGTTGCTCAAACCAAAACCAAAGAACCAAAGAAAGAAACTAAATTCAATGTGGAAGAACCTTGAAAATATTTTGTAACTGAAATAAGACAGACACAAAATATTGTATGATTTCACTTATACATGATACCTAGAATAGTCAAATTCATAAAGAAAGAAAACAGATTGGTGGTTACCAGGAGCTGAAGGGTAAGGAGAGAAATAGGGAGTTATTATGTAATGAATGCAGATTTCAGTTTGGGATGATGAAAAAGTTCTAGGGACACACAGGGGTGATGGTTGCACAACAATGTGAATGTACTTAATGCCAATGAACTGCATATTTAAAAATGGCTAAAATAAACTTTATATTACATATATTACTAAAAATATAAAAAAGAAAACACAACTATCTCTTTCTTTCCTTTAGCATCAATACCCAATCTATCAGAAAGTTCTATCTTTAAAGTATTTTTAGAACCTAAGAATTTATTCCTACCTCTACCACTAAAGTCCAAGCTATCATCTTTAGCCCTGATTCTTACATGGGCTACTAGCTAGAATCTCTGTTCTCATACTCTCTCTTATTCCCCTACTGTCTATTCTTTACATCACAGACAGATCCTTTTTAAGGAGTAAATTAGACCACGTCACCATGCTGGGTAAAATTCCGCTACATTACACTAGAGAAAAAAGATTCAAATTTCCACTATGGCTTATAAGGTCACTATAGTCACAGTGACCTTGCTCCTGTTCTTCAAATAATCCAAGTAGATTCCATCTTAGAGCTTTTGGTCTTCCTATAGCCCAATTTCTCACAAGTCACATCTACAGATACGCCATCTTGGATAACCCTACTGGAAAGAGCATCTCCCATTACTTTCTGTTTCCTTACACTGCCTTATTATTTTTCATACTGTTATTACTACCTAAAAGTGTGTGTTTGTTATGCTTCTCCCACTAGACTATAAATTCAGAAACTTTGACTTTTCACTTTACATCTGTAGGATCCGTGGTAAATACCCAGTAAAGTCTTGAATGAACACAATTAACCTTACTTGTAGGTACACTGCATATTGTTCTCTTGATTTCCATTTCATAAAACAGACTTTGGATTTTAAACAAAAACATGTTTTTGGAAACAACCAAGAAGAAACCTCAATTATCCAGGTTCTCATTTTGCCCTTTCAATCAAGGTCAGACCTTGAAAGCAGAACAAATCTTTCATAATGCAGTCAGTGTGGCTCACACTTCTGGCACTGTGAACTTCGCCTCAATTTTTTTTTAATTCACTAATCAAAAATATTCTTCTATTAGCACCAGGTAATACCTTATATAGCTTCTACTCAGAGTGTCCTCCTTTGTTCACCAGTTCCCCAGTAAGGAAATGGGAGGAACTATCAAGGTTCAGACTTTCAAAAATAACAGTAAGTATGACGTTTTCCCTACTTTATCTACAGACTGGTCATTTTAAAAGATGTGTTATTGGCTGTCTATACTACCTGAATATTTAATTGCCTTAACTGCTCACAGATGCTTTAAAGTTTGACATCTCTGACACCATCACTTAAACCACATTGTACTTGACAATGGTTTGATAATAATAATAGCCATGCTGGAGAGATTCCAAGATGGCAGCTAGAGGGAGGAAGCAAAAAGCATGCTTCCTAAAGTAAAATCTTGGAGAGACACTGGAGATACACCTTAGAGGAAAAACCACCGAGAACAGGCAAAACTTTGACTCCTCCACACCTCCAGCCTGTGCATAGCATCTCCAATTCACGTTAAATGGAGAAATCAGGAAGGCTCCCGTGCCACCGCCAGACAGCAGTGCCAAAGACAGCTTGGGAAGACTCAGACCACAAGGTGAGCTAAGCAGCACATGGTACTCCCACAGACAACCCTGGGCCAGATCAGCACAGCCCCCTGGACAGACCGACCCCCACCCAGAGAATAAAAGAGAAAAAAGAATTGAATAATAAGCAATAACAACAAAAAAGACACGTAGCAAAGAGGGCGGGGCGCCCTGAGCATCAAAGAGGGAGGGAGGGGAAATCCTTCACAACAAGCCAGCTGGAGAAGAAAGGAGCAGCAGCACAAGCCAAGCAACCAGGAGCAGGAAAGCTTGTAAAAGTGGCAGTGGAAGGAAAACTCCACAGGAGAGAGGGGAAGACCCACTTCCCACATAAGCTATAAATAAACAAGACAGCCAGAGAAGGCAGGAGCGGTGGCAAATGCCCAGCAATCAGGAGCATGAAAGCTTGTAAAAGTGGCGGTGGGAGGAAAACTCCACAGGACAGTGGGGAAGACCCACTTCACACATGAACCGTAAATGAAAATGCAGGCCTGAGAAAGCGGGTGCAGTGTCACCTTCCCCAGCGTGCTTGGAAAGGGGAAAGCTTGTAGCAGTGGTGGTAGCGCCCAGGAGAACCCTAAGTAAACAAAGCTTGAGGGGCTAGGTGAGTGTTAAGCTCACTCTTGATTTCTGCATAAGTAAAGCCTCCAGCAGCAGCAGGCTTATAGCAGTGGGCAAGTGAGCCACAGCATCAGACATTCACAGAACTGTCTCCAGACTCTTTTTTTCTCTCTTCCTTTGATGAGACAACAACCGAACTACACCTGCATGCTGAAAAACCTACTGAAACTGTATTGCATTTGAACTTGGGACACTGTGTGGTGTTCTTTTTGTTTTCTGTTGTTTTGTTTTGTTTTTTCAGTTTTTTTCCCCTTTGATGAGACGACAGAACTACTTCTGAGACACCATCTCCAGGATTGGAGGCTGAGGGACTAACACCAAAATTATTAAGCCTGAAACTTTATTGCAATTGAACTTGGAGATTTTTTTTCATATATTATCAATCCTCTCTCTGTCTCTCTAATGGCTGTTCAGCTTACTGTTAATTAGTACACTATCTCTCCCTGTTTATATCTTTGAAACTTTTTTGTTTGTTTATTTTCTTTTTCCCTTTTTCTTTAACTTCTTTGCTTTCCATCTCCTCTCACCCTTCCATTCTAAATATCAATACTGTTCTTCCTACAAGCTAGAAAATACTTAATTGCACACAGTACAAGGACAATAACAACACCAAGGGCAATGATGGGAAGACACAAAAAACAGGGAAATCAGTTTCCCCACAGTAAAATATTAGTAAAGAAACCAGAGGGAAATGAAGAAAACAGATACTCAGACCCAGACTCCAACAAAATGAAGATAAACTATGCCAAAGAACCCAATGAAGTCCACAAAAATAATTTAAAAGAAGACATACTACCGGTACTCAATGAGAATTTTATAGAGATGATAATGGATATGGTCAACCAAAATATACAGGAGACACTCAAAAAATTCCAAGACAACAAAATTAGAGAATTTGAAAAAGCAAAAGAAGAAATAAAGGAAACCATAGAAGCACTGTATAAACACCAAAGTGAAACAAAGAACACAATTAATAAAGAGATAGATGAAATCAGGATGAAAATAGACAACATTAAAGAGGAAGTGACTCAGGATATGGAAAACCTCAGAAAAAGAACAGAATTGCAAAACAAAATGGAAGGCCAATCCAGGAGAATAGAACAAACAGAAGACAGAATCTCAGAACTCGAAGATGAAAAGGTAATTAAAGGAAAAATCAAAGAACTATTAGTTCAACAACTCAAGACCTGTGAAAAGAAAATGCAAGAACTCACCAACTCCATTAACACACCAAACCTGAGAATCATGGGCATTGAAGAAGGAGAACACGTGCAAGCAAAGGGAATGCGTAATATATTCAACAAAATAATAACAGAAAATTTACCAAATCTAGAGAAATTATTCCCATACAGATGCAGGAGGACTCCAGAACACCAAACAGACCAGACCAAAATAGAACTATCCTAAGACATATTATCATTAAAACAACAAGTACCGAGACTAGAAAAAGAATATTGAAGGCCATGAGAGAAAAAACAAATAACACACAAAGGTAAACCCATCAAAATCACAGCAGACTTCTCAACAGAAACATTAAAAACAAGAAGAGCTTGGAGTGAGACCATCCAGGCACTGAATGAAAATAACTTCAACCCCAGGATACTCTACCCAGCAAAACTATCATTCAAAATAGATGGAGCAATAAAAGTCTTCCATGATAAGCAGACACTAAACAATGTGTGACCACAGCCACCAATATAAATATTCTTCAAGGGATTCTGCAAATAGAAAGTGAAACCCAACATAACCATGAAAAGGCAGGCAGCACCAAACTACAGTTGATACAGGAAAGAGTAGGAAATACTCAGGAGTTAGCAGGTATAGGTAAGAACTTTCTCAATGGAACCCCAGCAGCACAGGCAATGAAGAGATAGCATAGATAAATGGGACTTCATATATAACTAAAAGGCTTCTGCTCATCAAAAGAAATGGTCTCTAAACTGAAGAGAACACCCACAGAGTGGGAGAAAATATTTGCCAGCTACACATCAGACAAAGGACTGATAACCAAAATATATAGGGAACTTAAAAAACTAAATTCTCCCAAAACTAATGAACCAATAAAGAAATGGGCAAGTGAACTAAACAGAACTTTCTCAGAAGAAGAAATACAAATGGCCAAAAAACACATGACAAAATGCTCACCATCTGTAGCAATTAAGTAAATGCAAATTAAAACCACACTAAGATTCCACCTCACCCCTGTTAGAACAGCCATCATTAGCAACACCAGCAACAACAGGTGTTGGCAAGGATGCAGGGAAAAAGGAACCCTCTTACACTGTTTGTGGGAATGTAAACTAGTACATCCACTCTGGAAAAAAATTTGGAGGCTACTTAAAAAGCTAAACATTGATCTACCATTTGATCCAGCAATACCACTCTTGGTGATATACCCAAAAGACTGTGACACAGGTTACTCCAGAGGCACCTGCACACCCATGTTTACTGCAGCACTATTCACAATAGCCAAGTTATGGAAACAGCCAAGATGCCCCACCACTGACAAATGGATCAAGAAAATGTGGTATCTATACACAGTGGAATTTTATGCAGCCATGAAGAAGAACGAAATGGTATCATTCACTGGTAAATGGATGGAATTGGAGAACTCATTCTGAGTGAGGTTAGCCTGGCCCAAAAGACCAAAAAGCGTATGTTCTCCCTCATATGTGGACATTAGATCAAGGGCAAACACAACAAGGGGATTGAACTTTGATCACAAGATAAAAGCGAGAGCACACAAGGGAGATACGAGGATAGGTAAGACACCTAAAAAATTAGCTAGCATTTGTTGCCCTGAATGCAGAGAAACTAAAGCAGATAGCTAAAATGCAACCTAGGCCAATAGGAGAAGGGGACCAGGAACTAGAGAAAAGGTTAGATCAAAAAGAACTAATCTAGAAGGTAACACACATACACAAGAAATTAATGTGAGTCAACTCCATGTATAGCTATCCTTATCTCAACTAGCAAAAACCCGTGTTCCTTCCTATTATTGCTTATACTCTCTCTTCAATAAAATTAGAGATAAGGGCAAAATAGTTTCTGCCCGGTAGCAAGGGGATGGGGAGGAGAGTGAGGGGGTGGGGGGTTTAGGGAGGGGGTGGATGAAGGGGGGAGAAATGACCCAAACATTGCATGCACATATGGATAAAAAATAAATAAATAAATAATAGCCATGCCTTAATTTCCATGACAAGTGATCATTAGTCAGGTAAATGGTAGTTAAGCATTTGTTATTCCATTGCACAGAGACGCTCAAAGGCCAACAAACAAAATCACAAACCAATGGAATTATGCCTCCAAAATGATCACTTTCATTAATGCTTCTGGGGCCAAGATACTCTTCTTCAGCTTCACGGAATGTTTAGACATCCTAATAGAAACATAATACAGATATCCTATTCTCTCTTAAGAAACCTATAGTTTTAAAGAAAATGTGTATATGAAGAAAAAGATTAGACACGTTGGTCATTTTTATTTAAGCCATCCCAAATAATCTAAAGAACAAGACTAACACCTTGATCAGTTTCCATGGTGACTGGCAAAGAGTCCCATCACACTCGAGATAACATTCCAGGACAAATTTGAGGGCAAAGCTGTTCCAGGGTTTATAGAAGCCTTATGTCTCCTGTTCTATTGACAGGAGAAATCAAAACAGAAAGCAACCTTATCTCCAAGCTGGGGATCTAGACTGCCTTCAAAGACAACCTGAGTACTTTCCTTCCTTAATTCAACAATGTTGCATTGTTTAAGAGCCACAGCAGTAGTCCAACTTGTCATTTATTGCTCCTAGAAAATCCTAGCTTGTTATCTGTCCTGACAGTAATGAAATCATCTTTTAAAGCAACAGTAGGATGGAGGTTTTCCTTCAAGCTCAACTAAAAAATAGGTGGTGATACTTTATCATTCACTGAGGTAGACATGTTGCCTGCTGCCTTAAGCAGTCATATGAGATTTTTACAGAAGTACAAAAGAGACTAATGTGCTTTTGGAAGACAAGAGAAGAGAGAGAGACATTCTGAAAAGAAGCTTCTTAAGAATATTTAAAAGAACTATTGAAAACAACAATCTATTTTCTGTAAAATTGGTTGATGTGGTTTTTTTGGCAAAGCATTTGAGAGTTGGAGGAAGCAAGAACATAGTGAGAGGTTCAAGCTGATAATTATTTTGTCTTATTACACCAACAACAAATAAAAGATTTTTTTAAAGTGTTTTCCCTTTCATCTGAGTGCTCCCTGGCCCACTTCTGCATGGCGGCACTGCCCCTAACCCTTTCACACAGTGCAACTGCCAAAAGTGAACTATCACATATTCCCAATCAGAAAGAAACAGACTGGAGCGAAATCTGTCATGGGAAATATTTCATGGCCAAAATTAAAGCTCTAAAATGCCACAAACCAGAAACGATACCGTTCTGATTTCAGTTTTATTCTTCTAGCCTTTAATTTTATCAAAGTTTATTTCAACATAATAGTTGTTCGATTCCCTAAATTTTCTGGCACATAAGAATAACATTTCAAACATAAGTTTTCAGGTTTTGTTGTATATATTTTAACTGAAATAAAAACAGTCAGACACAGTATGTAAACTCCCCCTTTTAAAAGCTTCTCTAGGCATAATTCTCTCATGGCAAAAATGACTCCGTGGTAATTTTATGGACATTTGAGAAAACCCAGTAAACCTTTGGAAAATTCCACCAAATATAATCTGTTTTCAATCACTTAGCAAGAGTTTTCTGAATATGTAACACAATTGCCAAGGAACAGTGGCAGATGATTTAAGATGCAGTCCCTGACTGGAAGGTCTGGTCACTCTAATGACAGGAGATTAACATATGAGCCAAGACGGGAAGAACAGACATTATCTGAAGCCACTGAAAAGGTTTCAGAGAGGAAGTGATGTCTAATATAAGATCCAAAAGATAACAGGAGCTGGCAAAAGAAGGCAAGGAAGACAGTCAATCCAATGCAGCAGTACAAGTAAAGTCAACTAGAGTAGAAAATATGGTGAGCCAGCCTTTAAGAACTAAGCTAAACATTTGGGCATAGACCTGTGCACAATAAGAACATTCCTACACACAATATTGAAAAATAATTATTTACTTCAAGGTAGAACAGATTAAATTTGCCAGTCAAAAGATCAAGAAAAAATGAGAAATGATAAAATTCTTACCAGGTTCATTATAATACAGAAAAGGAGATATTTCTCATACAAAAGGCCAACTTAGTGATTTATATGTAAAAGTGGAATGGAATGGGAGAGATGCAAGATAATGCTACTGTCAGCATTGCAAAAGTTTTGATACTCCTCCCAGCAGAACTGAGATCTAAGTCCCCTTTCCCTTAATCCTCCTACTCCAAGCAAGAATCTCACCTGACTCCAAAGGCTAGGTCACAAAAGGCCATAGATCTTCCTACTTATTTACTGGGACACTAACTCTGGAAGCTCTCAACCACCAATGAAGAAGTCCAACCACAATGAGGCTGCAAGCTACGGGAAGCCCACACAACATGTAACAGCACATAAAAGCATTCCACTCACGAGCCTAGCTGATAAGCCTTCCAGACATCCCTCCCAGTCCAGGTACTGAAACGGGAGATTTGAGACCAGATGCTTGTCTCACAAAGCCAAAAAGTGAACTTCACGGACAATGAGAAAAGTGTAAAGCAGGAGCGTAGAGCCCCCAGAGTTGTGGGGGTGGGGAGGGGATGTCAGGGTCCCACAACAGGGTGTCCGAGAAATGACACAATCTGAGGTTTTTATGCATTCTCTCCAAAGTGTTGCTCAATCTCTATGCTAATTGGCTATGCAAAAAAGCAGCATTTTGGTTGGCTATGCCTGCAACATTCTTATTGGTCAGTCCTGATCCTCTCACTGTCCATCCTGCCCTTCCTTCTTCCCTTTCTCCAAGGTCACAGAGAGGTCATAATGGAGGTTTCCAAGGGCCCTTCTGTCTCAATACCAAGCAGATGAGTGAAGAGCCTCCAGATAATTCCATCTCCTAGCCATCTGAGTCTTCCCAGCTGAAGCAAGCACTCTAGAACAAGACAAACCAGTCCTGCTGCTCTGTACAAACTCCTATCCCACAGAATCTATGAGCATAATAAAATGGTTGGGGCTGATGTGACTAAGTTTAGAGTAGTCTGTTTCACATCAATCAATACCTAAAACAGGTGGTGGTAACATATAAATAAATTATTATGGGATACGTGAACAGGAGGCTTCGTAGAGGAAGAAAATTATACTGGTTCTATTTAGGTCATCTAAATCTGTCATATCTGTAGAATATCAAATGGAGATGTTGAGTAAACCACCAAAAAAAGGGTCTGGATTTTTTAAAAGACATATTGGCTAAAGAATTAGTGTATAAAGACACAAAGGGAGGAAGTATGAGCAAGGAAAATAAGAAGATATAGGAACAGACTAATAAGAAAAGCTAGAGAGGATCTGAAAGGGTCAACGAAGGATCGGGAAAGAATAATTCTAAGAAAGCCAGGCAAACAAAGATTCTCTAATGAGTCAGCACCTGCAGTCAACACTGTCAAATGCAGTCAGAAATCAAGAAGAATCAAGAGAAAGAGAGAGAGAGCGTGCGCAAGTATATTTGTTGGGCTGCTGGTAACTAAAGGAGCAGAGTTTCAACCACATAATGTAAAAAAGTCAAATTACAGAAGTCAAAAAAAATAAGTGAGAATTGGGCAAACTAATACAGCCTATACAGAATACTCACTCAAGTATGGCTGTAAAAGGAAAGAAATGGAGGACAGAAGCTTGAAGGCAAGCAAGGGTTAAAGAAAGTCTGCTGATTCATTCACTCAGCCAACAAATACTGTTTATGTTTCTCAGTGTGTATAAGCAAGATGAGGACGTATACAGACCTTGGGGAAAGAACTATACAGAGAAACTGAAGATAACAAAAATTAATAAGTCAGTCCTACACAAGGCAGGAAATGAAAGATTAAGAGCCCTAGTGGAAATATTAAGACTGATACCTCTTTCTCTGATGCACAAATGAAAGGAGGTAATGATAATTATAAAAAGAAACATACTTGATAGAGACAGAAAATGTTAAAGAAGTTGCCAATGAAAGCCCATTTTTTTGTGTGGAATAGGAAGCAAGACCATTGGATGAGAATGAAGAAACTAAAATGAGACAGACAATTTAAGAAAAGGAGGAAAGATTGAAAAAAAGTATTAGTGGTAAATGAAAAGCAGATGTCAGGTGTGGTGGCGCACACCTGTAATCCCAACATGTGGGAGACAGAGGCAGGAGGATCACACCTTGAGAACAGCCTGGGCTATGTAGTAAGACTGTCTTAAAGAAATTTTTTTTTAAAAGAAAATGAGAAATAGACTGGTAACAGGTCAACAGATCATTGAGTCATACAGACAGTCAGGTACAAACCAGAAACAATAATCTCCCAGTTACTCGGACTATAACTAAACTAAGATGAGGACAGGGGTGGAGTCCTTTCAACTCTGTATTCCTCATCCCAAGCTCAATCCCTTCAAGAAATGAACAAGCCTATACATGAAGGAATAAGAAAACAGGAAGTCATCAGAAACCTATTCATTATGTACGAATGTGTATAGAGATAATTAGTTATCAATTATTTGCAAGAAAATTCATTAATTATGATAAATATTTCCAATTCTTATTCTAAAAGAAATTCTTAGTATCAGTAAAGACTTTTTGCTCTAATCACAAAAATATTTTCTGAGTCTCCCCTCAGTAAATGTAAATATTTGTGAATTTCAGTGCATTTTTAAATATAAACACACTTATTGCCAAGAATCACCTTTGGGACCGGACATGGTGGCAAACACCTGTAATCACAGATACTCAGTAGGGAGAGATCAGGAAGATCATGATTCGAGGCCAGCCAGGCAGGGGATTAGCAAGAATCCATCTCAATCACCAAGCTGGGCATGGTGTTCTATAGCTGAAGTCCAAGCAATGCTGGAGGCATAAGTAGGAGGATCACCACCAGAGGTTGGTCCTGGGCAAAAACATGGAACCTTATCCAAAAAATAACCCAAAGCAAAATGGCCTGGAGGTGTGGCTCAAGTGGTAGAATGCCTGCCTACCAAGTGTGAGGCCCTGAATTCAAAAGCTAGTACTTTCTAAAAAAGAATTACTTTTGAATTGAAAAGCAAAAAGAAAAAAATAATGATTCTGCAAGTGCTGCTACTGGATCTGACCTCTTCCCCCAGGTTCCCTTCTAGCTTTAAGATAATATACTTTAAACACAAATAGTGTATCTTTCCTCCAGAATGGTTAACCATTAATAGGAAAACAGTATGTTTTTTCGTAAGAAAGGCATCTGCTGTATATACTTCCACACTATAATAAAAACATTAAGGTTAAGCGAAGGTAGTGTAATCCCTTTACAATAATGGCATTAAAGAAAAAATGAACCCAATTTTATGAGCTTGAATGAAGTGGTATACACCAGGATTCCCCATATGTACAGGCAGGCAATTGCTGTACTATAACAGCTAGTATGAGCGGCTCTTATTATCAGTATTAGCATTTACTATGTACCAGACACCATGTAAGTACTTCATATGCATTTACTTCCTTTAATACTCACAACTTTATGAGGTGGGTAGAGGAAAAGCCATACAGTTTTCAAGAGTCAAGCCAGAATCCAGACCAGGTCTGCCTGACACCAAAAAGCTAGATTGCTAACTACTATGCACACATACAGTGAAGTAATAATGACAAGAGACGATATATAGTATGTTCTGTTTCAAGACTGCTGAATTTTTCAAAACCCATAATCTTCAACTAAAATTTCCTAGTTGTCTTAATATAATCACAAAACTTCAAAGGCCTAAGATAATCTTAATTATATTTAATCCACTCATAATAACTTGTGAAAAAAAAAGCAGTACATCTGGAAAGAATAAGTGTAAAGACATTATGTGCTCATGGGAGAAAACAAATATTTTGAGATAAACATCATTGGAAAAAAGGTAACCAAAGAAATACAAACTCTTTGAAGATAATACTGCTTCCTTTTCCACCTTCAAATCCAATTAAAATTCTATCTAATGATGCATTCTAGCAGTGGAATGTAAGGATTTAAAATGAGTTTTACTAAAATATCCAAGTAAATAAAATACACATGAACTTTTACTTTGAAATATTAGTTACAAAAAGCTTTACTGGGGTATTAACAGTAAAAATTTATTTAGAACTTACTATTGTCAGCCACCATGCTGAGCACTTCATAGACATTATCCCATTTAGATTTTAATTATTTCATTTGTTGTAGGACCAAATAAGGCAGAATTTATATTAAACACACCATGGACAACTTGCCCAATACGTAGAATTTACTATGTGTATTTGTGTTCTGTATTTGTGCTTGTGTGTGTGCACACTCTTTATTAAGATGTTCCATGGTCATTATCAACATTTATCAAGGTGCCATCACTGTACTAAGTACAGAAGATTTTTTTAAAAAGGAATAATACTAAAATCACTGTCCCTCAAATGTTCATAGATTACCTGAGAAGATAAGTAAACAAACCCTTCATTGATATGGGTATGGAAGATAACTTAATCACTCCAATAGGACAAAGACAGTTACAGGAAATAGGAAGAGCATTCAAGTAGCTATCTACAATAGACAGACAGACAGGTCCAGTAACTAAGAGACATCCAGGCTGGTGATGCATTTAGAGTCAATGGCACATAGTAGTAACTAGGGTCATGAAAAAGGATGAAACTACTGGGTACAGCATAAAAAAAAATGGGATTAAGAAAAATCATAGAAAATATGATCCTTTAAGAAGCAGGGGAAAAAACAGCATGTAAGCCACAAAGTCATCACAAATGCTACCAGTTCAACACTATTCCTCAAAATGCAAAGCAAAACCAAGTAAAACTTCACACTTACATAATGTGAAATTTGTCTATGTTCTCTATTCAGCTATATAACAAAGATTCATTTGCAATTCTTCATTGTCAGTTGCTGAAGGTAGCCATGGATGAAGACAACCAAGCTCTGTTTTTTGGGGGTTTTTTGTTTTTGTTTTGTTTGCAGTACTGGGGCTTGAACTCAGGGTCTTCACCTTAAGCCACGCAGCCAGCCCTTTTTGTAAAGGGTTTTTCGAGATAGGGTCTCGCTAACTATTTGCCCCGGCTGGCTTCAAACCTGATCTCTGCCTCCTGAGTAGCTAGGATTTATAGGCATGAGCCACGGGCCCCCAGCTCCAAATTCCTTTTTTTGAAACAGGCTCTCAGTATGTTGAACAAACTGTCCTCCAACTCCTGGGTTCAAGTGATCCCTCTTGCCTAAGCCTTCCAAGTAGCTGAGACTATAAGCACATGCCATCACACATTGGGTTTGTTTTAAGATGGGGTCTTGCTATGTTGCCCAGGCTATCACCCAGTTCTTAATCACCAGAATCTAGATAAAATAGTAGGTTAAGAGCACAGGATCTATTTCTTCTACTTACTTCCTGAGTGACCTTGCACAAATTACTTAACTTCTTTGTGCTTATACTTCCTCATCTATAATGGGGATCATAATCCTTGCTATGAAGAGGACTAAGAACTATGTTATGAAGATTAAATTAGTCCAGGGAAGACACTTACTGACAACAGTGTTTAATATAATAAATGTTCAATAAATGTTAATTATACTGTTTTTTTTTAATTGCTAGAATGGCTGCATGAGTGCAATAATACATATAAACAATGCTACTGGATTTCACAAAACAGAGAAAGGACCCCACAACTCCAGAGGAATTCAGGAATGTACTGAGCTGCCCCTCAGGGAAAGGCTGGCTCATAAAGTAGCTGGATGAGGAATAGAAACAGTCCACAGGTGTACATCAAGAGGATAGTCTGGATTTCTGTCATCACTCAATCCCCTCCACACACACTCTATGCAGGATCTCACCAGCACAGCCATAGAAGAACCTGGATGACAGACATATGAAGCTGAAGAAAGGTGAAGAATGTTCCAGTAGAAAATGTAGAAGAAAGACTATAAGCGCTCAAAAATCCAGCAAATTCAGCCCACACTGGCTTCATCAAGCAACCCAGATTAACTAAAGCACAGAAATAAGCCAGAAAAATAGTTGAAGATAAACCCAGAAAGGTAGGTTACAGCCAGATGATAAGAGTGCTTTGCTTAAACACCACAAAGGCTTTCAGCTGTTACTCTGAGCAGGGGAATTATGTGATTCCAATAGTATGAGTAATCTAGCATTGTTTACTAGAAGGTTTGAGCACATGCAAGGAAGAAGCAATTGCCAGTCTATGGGTGGTGTGCTAGTCTGTGACTCCTTCAAAGACAAGGTCTGTGTGTCTCATTTGCTTCTGTATCCTCCAGTGTTACACAGGGCTTGGGACAGAGTAGGCATTCAATGATTGTATGAGGTATGAATGAATGAATAAGAACTAACATGATCCTTAATTAAAGTTGGAATTTAAAAAAAAGGTGGAATAGTGGAATTAGAAAGATGAATATTGGAAAAATATTACAATAGAGAGAAGGATATTTGCTAGCTGATGAAATGTGGCAAGGATAGGGCACAATCAATGAAGGCTGTAAAACTGATAGATACTATGTGGAGTGCATCACAGCTTTCTGTGAATATCAAATACAATTACATTCTTGAAAATGCTCTATGGGGAAAAAAAAGAATGTTTCTCTGTAGAATAAAAGCTACTTGTCTTAGGCAGATTTACTTGTATATTTGGCCTTGAATATATCTAATCAATTTAAGACATTTGTCCTCCTTTCATCTTTGTTAAGGGTACATGGTGTATCTACTCTATTATAAAGCAAAACAAAAACCTAATGAAATTTTGATTTAATTAATTCTTTTTCATTCACAGAAGAAACTAACAATTCCAGCTATATACCATCAAAAATAGGGCTCAGGATAAAGCTCAGTGGTAAAGTGCTTGCCTGGCATACATGGGGCTCTGGGTTCAATTTCTAGCACTACAAAAAAAAGTAGAATGATTAGATACATAAATACCGATACACATAGATACATTAAAACTATATAAATATATACTATATATACATTTATATATACAAAACACTTATGAATATACTCTTGAAGGCTATAAGCTTCTACAATGCATGTTTATATTTCTTTATATTCCCAGAGTGTCCGGGAATGAGTGTTCCAAGTGCTCAATAAATATGATGAAGTGAAATGAATTCACTTAAGAATCTCATAGAGTTAATCAATGGCTTCCAGGTGGCCTGTACGATTCCTTCTCAGACTCAGTGCTCTTCCCCACTGTACCTAAACATATGAAAACAAGAATAAGATCCATACTAAAGGTGGTTTAGAAAAAAGGAAGAAATATGAGTGTTAATATTTATCAGTGGGGTACCAACTTGGGATAAGGTGGGTACCTGATTTTCACTGTTTGCCAGTTTCCATGGCTTAAACACTCCCACCATGGCCTATTTCAAGTTAACAACATGGTATAAACTGATTGTAAAACTCTCAAAAATTTACCCATTATCTTTCACAAGCCAGGGTAAGTCAGCTCCACCACACCACTGGATGAAATATTTGCAGCACAACACACATGATCCCTAAATTCTGCTCTGCAATACTACCTATCCATGTCCACAAAAGAAAGTATAAAATGCAAGAGAAAGCTTATACATATATAAACACACATCCCCAATATATGTTAACATATTTTATTTGTTTATAAATTATATTAGAGCTGGTATGCCAACACTGAATAAATTATAAAGCATACACCAAAAAATAAAACTTCTTCCGGGCATTGAATTAAAATAACTTCAACCCCAGGATACTCTACCCAGCAAAGCTATCATTCAAAATAGATGGAGCAATAAAAGTCTTCCATGATAAGCAGAAACTAAAACAATATGTGACCACAAAGCCACCATTACAAAAGATTCTGCAAGGGATTCTGTACACAGAAAGTGAAACCCAACTTAACCATGAAAAGGCAGGCAGCACCAAACCACAGGAAAAGAAAAAGCAAGACAGTAGAGAGTAACCTCAACTTAGGTACACACAATCAAACCTTCAAACAACTAAGACAACTAAATGGCAGGAATCACCACAAACCTATCAGTACTAACGCTTAATGTTAACGGACTTAATTCACCCATCAAAAGACACCGTTTGACAAAATGGATTAAAAAGAAAGATCCAACAATTTGTTGCTTACAGGAGACTCATCTCACCAACAGAAATAAGCATAGGCTTAGGATGAAAGGCTGGAACAAGATTTACCAAGCCAATGGCCCCCGAAAACAGGCAGGAGTAGCAAATACTTATCTCTGACAAAGTAGACTTCAAACCTACATTGATAAAACGAGATAAAGAAGGACATTCCATACTAATAAAAGGGGAAATACACCAAAAGGAAATAATAATCATCAATCTGTATGCACCCAATGTCAACGCACCCAATTTCTTCAAACATACCCTGAAAGACCTAAAAGCATATATAAACGCCAACACAGTGGTTGTGGGAGACTTCAACACCCCATTATCATCAATAGATAGGTCATCCAAACAAAAAATCAATAAAGAAATCCAAGATCTAAAATATGCAATAGATCAAATGGATCTACTTGATGTCTACAGAACATTTCATCCAACCTTTACACAATATACATTCTTCTCAGCAGCCCATGGAACCTTCTCCAAAATAGATCATATCCTAGGGCACAAAGCAAGTCTCAGCAAATATAAGAAAATAGAAATGTACAACTCAACAACAAAAGTAAAGACAAAAAACATGCAAACAGCTGGAAACTAAATAACTCATTACTTAATGAACAATGGATCATTGATGAAATAAAAGAGGAAATTAAAAAGTTCCTGGAAGTCAATGAAAATGAAAACACAACCTACCGAAACCTATGGGACACAGCTAAGGCAGTCTTGAGAGGAAAGTTTATAGCCATGAGTGCATATATTAAAAAGATTGAAAGATCCCAAATCAATGTGAGTCAATGCCCTGTATAGCTATCCTTATCTCAACTAGCAAAAACCCTTGTTCCTTCCTATTATTGCTTATACTCTCTCTTCAACAAAATTAGAAATAAGGGCAAAATAGTTTCTGCTGGGTATTGAGGGGGGGAGCGGGAAGGGGTGGAGTGGGTGGTAAGGGAGGGGGTGGGGCAGGGAGGAGAAATGAACCAAGCCTTGTATGCACATATGAATAATAAAAGAAAAAGGAAAAAAAAAAAAGAAAGAAACTGCAAGAAAGGTTAAAAAGGGGGAGGGGGGAGGAAGGAGGATAAGAGTAACAGAGAGGGTGAATATGATCAAAGTATATTATATGCATTTATGGAAATGTCACAAGGAAACTCCTCACTGTGCAACCAATATGTCCTCATTTAAAAGGTGTGGGGGGGATAACAGAAATTTTAAAGTAAAATAAAATCCTTGCAAAAAAAAAAAACAATATAAAAACGTAAGGAAAAAATACCCCAATTGACTGGTTTACCTGCCTTTCTAGGGTTTACACAAGCTACTTTAGAGATTACTAAAGCCAATGTTAAAAGTAAAATGACCTAGCATAAAAAAGCTTCTGCACAACAAAAGAAATGGTCTCTAAACTGAAGAGACCACCCACAGAGTGGGAGAAAATATTCGCCAGCTATATATCAGGCAAGGGACTGATAACCAGAATATACAGGGAACTTAAGAAATAAACTCTCCTAAAATCAATGAACCAATTAATAAATGGGCAACTGAACTAAACAGAACTTTCTCAAAAGAAGAAATTCAAATGGCAAAAACACATTAAAAAATGCTCACCATCTCTAGCAATAAAGGAAATGCAAATCAAAATCACACTAAGATTCCACCTCACACCTGTTAGAATAGCCATCATCAAAAACACCACCAACAACATGTGTTGGTGAGGATGTGGAGAAAAAGGGACCCTTGTACACTGCTGGTGGGAATGCAAGCTGGTGCAGCCACTCTGGAAAAAAAATTTGGAGACTTCTTAAAAATCTAAACATAGACCTGCCATATGTTCCAGCAATCCCACTCCTGGGGATATACCCAAAGGAATGCAACATAGGTTACTCCAGAGGCACCTGCACACCCATGTTTATTGCAGCGCTATTCACAATAGCCAAGTTATGGAAACAACCAAGATGCCCCAATACTGACGAATGGATCAAGAAAATGTGGTACTTCTACACAATGGAATTTTACTCAGCCATGAAGCAGAATGAAATCTTATCATTTACAGGTAAATGGATGGAACCGGAGAATATCATTTTGAGCGAGGTTGGCCAGGCTCAGAAGACCAAAAATCATATGTTCTCCCTCATATGAGGACTTTAGATCTAGGGCAAATGCAGCATTGTTGTTGGACTTGGATCACATTACAAAGGGAGAACACATACGGGAGATATAGGAATAGGTAGAAAACCCAAAACATGAAAATATTTGATGTCCCCACTCCAGAGGAACTAATACAGAAACCTTAAAGCAACAAAGGTTAACATGAGAAAGGGATCAGGAACCAGTGTAAAGATCAGTTAGAGATGAATCAACATGGGTTGGAACACATGTATACATGAAACCAATGCTACAAATATTTCTGTATAGCTATCCTTAACTCAACTAGCAAAAACACTTTGTCTTCCTTATTATGCTTATGTCTTTTCTTCAACAAAATTAATGATAAGGGCAGAACAGGATCTGTCTGGAACTGAGGGGAAGAGGGGGAAGAGAGTGGGGGAGAGGGGCATAGGGGAGAAATGACCCAAACAATGTATGCACATGTGAATAAATGAATAATTTTTTAAAGTGACCTAGCATATAAGAAGTCCTCGGTTTAATTTCAGATACTAAAAAAAAAAAAAAAAAAAAGAATACCTTCCTAGACCTATTTTCCCTAGGCACACACTTTATCTTACTAGATCTTCCCACTCCAATGCTGAAAAGCAGATAACAAGTCACTGAAAAAGTGAGCAAATAGTTTGCAAGGTCTTGGCAAAGCTGACCTAAGCAGAAGCAGGTCAGAGACCATCTTACACTAGGAGATCCATGAAATAATTAAGACCACATGGTAATGATTCATTAGAGAGGTTCCAAAAGCACCATCTAACTAGAGCTTTTTTGTCTTCAAGCAACACATCACAGCCCCATATCCCAGTAAGTGTCTGTAGACCTAAACCATCTTTATCAGCTCAGCCAAGAGAAGAGCTAGGATGTCCTCTAAATAAGAATAATACTAATAAAACCTTCAGTTGTGAAACAGAGCCAGGACAATGCCAGACACATATGAATCATGTCCAACACCAGCTCTTCTTTTCTATAAGCAATCCTGTGGCAGATCTTACTTCAAAAATTATTTAAGCCAAACATGCTGCTCCCTAATCAAAAATATTGCTAATCAAGTATATAAGCTATATTAAAATTCTTTCTTAACTATACAGGAATTTATGAAAGAGACATGACAACAACTAATCATAAAATGCTACGTAATATTACTTTAGAATTATCACATGATAATTCTAAAAATTTCTTAAATTTCTGCACTGACTGTGCTACAAAGTGTCAAAAAATAAAAACAAACACCACCTTTATCAGTATCACACACAATACCAGGGACCTTCTGAAGGGAAATTTAATAAACATGTTTAAAAACTCTTGAAGACACTAAGTGCTTTCAGAAGTAGCCTAGGGATACTCTTACTGCTTTTCCTTTCTCACTGTCAGTTTCTCTGTTGTACACATAAGCATTAAAGATGAAACTGTCCTCAAATCCCTGATACCTGAAAAAATTTAAAAAAAAAGACAGAAACAGAAAAAAGGAAATTTCCCAAGCTAACATCTCATTAAAACTAGCAACATGCAACATTCAATATGAAGGAAGCAATCCCCTTTTTTAACTATTCTTTTCATCCTTTAGTTCCTTATTACATACTTACATCACATTGTCTAAAACACTTGAGATTTTGACTGAAATAATAACCAAATTAAAAGAACCAAACACCTACAAATTTATCTAACTTCCCACCCATGGAATTTTCTATTTCCCTTCTTGAAGGAAGATGAGATCCCTTCTCTCCCATCTCTCTCCCTTCTCTCCATAGTTAACCAAGTGCCCCAGTATAAAACACATCACCAGCCATGCATGGTGTACATGCCAGTAATTTCAGCAGTTGGGAGACTGAAGTAGAAAGATCATGTGTCCAAAGCAGCCTGGCCTATAAACTAAGACCTTATCTCAAAAAAAAAAAAAAAAAAAAACCACTGGCTCTTACCTCAATAAGACGGCCTAAACATATGTGTTTATGTATCTCCTTTCTCTTCCATATTCCATTAAAATGACAAGGGAAAAACTAGTTTAAAACTAAGCTATCAGTACCCTATAAAGAGAGCTACTAACAAACAAGAAGGGTTTTTTTTGTTTTTTCAGGGGTTTTTTTGTTTTTTAAGAACTCTAGATCCATGGTTCTCAAACATTAACATCAAATCACCTACAGGGACTGTTTAAATAAAAATTGCAAAGGGAGGGGGTGGGGGAAAGGGGGAGAAATGACCCAGACATTGTATGCACATATGAATAAAATAAATAAATAAATACAAATTGCAGAGTTCCATCCCTGGGTTTCTGATTCTGGGTCTGGTGGGCTTGAGATTTTGTATGTCAAACACCTAGGTAGTGCTGATCTGCTGGTCAAAGGACCATATTATGAAAAACACCATCCTAAATAAACAGATCACCAAAAATAAATTTTAATTAACTTTAATTAGCATCTTCAGAGATTCAAGAGAATGGCTGAGCAATTGCTTTTGAGAGACAGAGTGGAAAATAAACAGCTCTGGAAAACTGGAAAAACATAATTTCTAAAAAAATAATTCAGAAGGGCTAACTAATTTAATATGGTAGTGTGTATAAACAGTCTAAAACATCTTTCAAAATACAGAGCAAGGTGGTTAAGAAAGAGTAATATAGACCTTATACCAAGATGGCAGCTAGAGGGAGGAAGCAGAAAGTGTGCCTCCTAAAGTAAAATCTTGGACAGACGCTGGAGACATACCTTGCAGGCAAGGCCACCAAGAAGAGGCAAAACTTTGACACCTCCACACTTCCAGCCAGTGCAGAGAATCTCCACTTCACATTAAACAAAGAAACCAGGAGGGCCCCTGGGCTGCCAGATGGCCGCACCAAGACGGCTTGGGAAGAGGTGGACCACAAGGTGAGCTAAGCGGTATGCGGTACTCGCACAGACAACCCTAGGCCAGATAGCACAGCCCCCTGGACAGACAGACCCCCACCCAGGGAAAAACAGAGAAACTGAGTAATAAGCAATAAGAACAATAAAGAGACATAGCAAAAAGGGTGGGGCGCACTAGGCACTGAAGAGGGGGGACGGGAATCCCTCCCGGAACTGTAAATAAACAAGCCGGACCTGGCCAGAGAGGGCGAAAGCAGGGCCGCGCGCCCAGCAACCAGGAGCAGGAAAGCTTGTGAAAGTGGCAGAGGGAGGAAAATTTCACAGGAGGTGGGGGAAGACCCACTTCCCACATGAGCTGTAAACAAACATGCAGGCCTGAGAAAGCAGGTGCAATGTCACCTCCCCCAGTGTACTTGGAAAGGGGAAAGCTTATAGTAGTGGGTCGCACCCAGGAGAACGCTGAGTAAACAAAGCCAGAGAGGCTAGGTGAGTGTTAAGCTCACTCCTGAGATCTGCATAAATAACCCCTCCAGCAACAGCAGGCTGACAGCAGTGGGCAGGCAAGCCACAGCCGCAAATAGCCATTCAAAAACCTGTCTCCAGACTCTCTTTTTTTCTCTCTCCCTACCTTTGATGAGAAAACAACCGAACTACACCTGCATGCTGAAAAACTTACTGAAACTGTATTGCATTAGAACGTGGGACACTTTGTGGGTTTTTTGTTTGTGTTTTGTGCAGTTTTGTTCTACTTTATGTTTCCCCTTTGATGAGACAACTATAGAACAACATCTGAGGCAACATCTCCAGGATTGGAGGCTGAGGGACGAACACCAAAATTATTAAAACTGAAACTTCATTGCATTTGAACTTGGAGGTTTTTTTTTCATTTTTTTTTTTGTTTTATTTAATTTTTTATATATTTTTTCTTTCCCTTACTTATTTTTTATTTTTATTCTTATCTTTATTCTTTTTATTTTTTATTTTCAATCCTCTCTCTGTTTCTCTAATGCCTTTTCAGCTTACGGTTGATTAGTACACTGTCTATTCCTGTTTATATCTTTGAAACTTTTTTTATTTGTTTCTTTGTTTTGTTTTTTCTACTTGATTATTTGTTTTCCCCTTTTCCTTTAACTTCTTTGCTTTCCAACCCCTCTCACCATTCCATACTAAATATTACTAGTGCTATTATTACAAACTAGAAAATACTTAATTGCACACAATACAGGGACAATAACAGCACCAAGAGCAAAGACAGGAAGACAGAAAATATAGGGAAACCAGTTTCCCCACAGCAAAAAATTAGTACAGGAACCAGAGGGAAATGAAGAAAACAGATACTCAGACCCAGACTCCAACAAAATGAAGATAAACTATGCCAAAGAACCCAATGAAGTCCACAAAAATAATTTAAAAGAAGACATACTACCAGTACTCAATGAGAATTTTATAGAGATGATAATGGATATGGTCAACCAAAATGTACAGGAGACACTCAAAAAATTCCAAGACAACAAAATTAGAGAATTTGAAAAAGCAAAAGAAGAAATAAAGGAAACCATAGAAGCACTGTATAAACACCAAAGTGAAACAAAGAACACAATTAATAAAGAGATAGATGAAATCAGGACAAAAATAGACAACATTAAAGAGGAAGTGACTCAGGATATGGAAAACCTCAGAAAAAGAACAGAATTGCAAAACAAAATGGAAGGCCAATCCAGGAGAATAGAACAAACAGAAGACAGAATCTCAAACTCGAAGATGAAAAGGTAATTAAAGGAAAAACCGAAGAACTATTAATTAAACAATTCAAGAACTGTGAAAAGAAAATAAAAGAACTCAACAACTCCATCAAAAGACCAAACTTGAGAATCATGGGCATCCAAAAAGGAGAAGAGGTGCAAGCAAAGGGAATGAGAAATAACAGAAAATTTCTCAAATCTAGAGAAATGTATTCCCATTCAGATGAATGAGGCTTCCAGGACACCAAACAGACCAGATCAAAATAGAACTACCCCTCGACATATCATCATTAAAACAAGTTCAGAAATTAGGGAAAGAATACTGAAAGCTGAAAGAGAGAAAAAACAAATAACACACAAAGGTAAACCCATCAAAATCACAGTAGACTTCTCAACAGAAACATTAAAAGCAAGAAGAACATGGAGTGAGACCATCCAGGCACTGAATGAAAATAACTTCAACCCCAGGATACTCTACCCAGCAAAACTATCATTCAAAATAGATGGAGCAATAAAAGTCTTCCATGATAAGCTGGAACTAAAATAATATGTGACCACAAAGCCACCAATACAAAAGATTCTTCAATGGATTCTGCAAACAAAAAGTGAAACCCAACATAACCATGAAAGGGCAGGAAGCACCAAACTACAGGAAAAGAAAAAGCAAGAAACTAGAGAGTAACCTCAACTTATGTACACACAATCAAACCATCAAACAACTAAGACAACTAAATGACAGGGATCACCACATACCTATCAGTACTAACACTTAATGTTAACAGACTTAATTCACCCATCAAAAGGCACCGTTTGACGAAATGGATTAAAAAGGAAAATCCAACAATTTGTTGATTACAGGAGCCCAATCTCACTGACAGAAATAAGCATAGGCTCATGATGAAAGGCTGGAAGAAGATTTACCAAGCCAATGGCCCCCGAAAACAGGCAGGAGTAGCAATACTTATCTCTGACAAAGTAGACTTCAAACCTACATTGATAAAATGAGATAAAGAAGGACATTCCATACTAATAAAAGGGGAAATACACCAAAAGGAAATAATAATCATCAATCTGTATGCACCCAATGTCAATGCACCCAATTTCATCAAACATACCCTGAAAGACCTAAAAGCATATATAAACTCCAACATGGTGGTTGTGGGAGACTTTAACACCCCATTATCATCAAAAGATAGATCATTCAAACAAAAAAATCAATAAAGAAATCCTACATCTAAAATATACAATAGATCAAATGGACCTACTTGATGTCTACAGAACATTTCATCCAACTTCTACACAATATACATTCTTCTCAGCAGCCCATGGAACCTTCTCCAAAATAGATCATATCCTGGGGCACAAAGCAAGCCTCAGCAAATATAAGAAAATAGAAATAATACCATGCATACTATCTGATCACAATGCAATAAAACTAGAACTCAATAACAAAAGTAAAGACAAAAAACATACAAAGAGCTGGAAACTAAATACCTTATTACTTAATGAACAATGGGTCACTGATGAAATAAAAGAGGAAATTAAAAAGTTACTGGAAGTCAATGAAAATGAAAACACAACCTACTGGAACCTATGGAACACAGCTAAGGCAGTCCTGAGAGGAAAGTTTACACCCATGAGTACATATATTAAAAAGACTGAAAGATCCCAAATCAATGACCTAATGATACATCTCAAACTCCTAGAAAAACAAGAACAAGCAAAGCCCAAAACAAATAGAAGGAGAGAAATAATAAAAATAAGAGCTGAAATTAACAAAATAGAAACCAAAAAACCATATAAAGAATTAACGAAACAAAAAGTTGGTTCTTTGGAAAAATAAACAAGATCGACAGACCCCTGGCAAGCCTGACTAAAATGAGGAGAGAAAAAACCCAAATCAGTAAAATCAGGAATGCAAAAGGGGAGACAATAACAAACACAATGGAATTCCAGGAAATCGTCAGAGACTACTTCGAGAACCTATATTCAAATAAATTTGAAAATCTTAAAGAAATAGACAGATTTCAAGATACATATGATCATCCAAAACTGAACCAAGAGGAAATTAATCACCTGAATAGACCTATAACACAAAATGAAATTGAAGCAGCAATCAAGAGTCTCCCAAAAAAGAAAAGTCCAGGACCTGATGGATTCTCTGCTGAATTCTATCAGACCTTTAAAGAAGAACTGATACCAACCCTCCTTAAACTGTTCCACGAAATAGAAAGGGAAGGAAAACTGCCAAACACATTTTATGAAGCCAGTATTACACTTATCCCAAAGCCAGGCAAAGACACCTCCAAAAAGGAGAACTATAGGCCAATCTCCTTAATGAACATTGACGCAAAAATCCTCAACAAAATAATGGCAAACCGAATTCAACAATACATCAAAAAGATCATTCACCACGACCAAGTAGGCTTCATCCCAGGGATGCAGGGGTGGTTCAACATACGAAAATCAATAAATATAATAAACCACATTAACAGAAGCAAAGACAAAAACCACTTGATCATCTCAATAGATGCAGAGAAAGCCCTTGATAAGATCCAACATCATTTCATGATAAAAGCTCTAAGAAAACTAGGAATAGAAGGAAAGTTCCTCAACATTATAAAAGCTATATATGACAAACCTACAGCCAGCATTATACATAATGGAGGAAAACTGAAACCATTCCCTCTAAAATCAGGAACCAGACAAGGATGCCCACTATCTCCACTCCTATTCAACATAGTACTGGAATTCCTAGCCTGAGCAATTAGGCAAGAAGAAGGAATAAAAGGAATACAAATAGGTAAAGAAACTCAAAATATCCATATTTGCAGATGACATGATCCTATACCTTAAAGACCCAAAAAACTCTACTCAGAAGCTTCTAGACATCATCAATAGCTATAGCAAGGTAGCAGGATATAAAATCAACATAGAAAAATCATTAGCATTTCTATACACTAATAATGAAAAAACTGAAAAAGAATGTATGAAAACAATTCCATGTACAATAGCCTCAAAAAAATCAAATACCTAGGTGTAAACCTAACAAAAGATGTGAAAGACCTCCTCAAGGAAAATTATAAACTTCTGAAGAAAGAGATTGAGGAAGACTATAGAAAGTGGAGAGATCTCCCATGCTCATGGACTGGTAGAATCAACATAGTAAAAAGGTCGATTCTCCCAAAAGTAATCTACATGTTTAATGCAATTCCCATCAAAATTCCAATGACACGGATGTGAGGGTGATCTGGCTGCGATATCTGTCACCCCATTGATCGCCAGGGTTGATTCGGCTGATCTGGCTGGCTAGGCAGGTGTCCCCTTCCTCCCTCACCGCTCCATGTGCGTCCCTCCCGAAGCTGCGCGCTCGGTCGAAGAGGACAACCATCCCCGATAGAGGAGGACCATTCTTCGGTCAAGGGTATACGAGTAGCTGCGCTCCCCTGCTAGAACCTCCAAACAAGCTCTCAAAATTCCAATGACATTCATTAAATAGATTGAAAAATCTACCGTTAAATTTATATGGAAACACAAGAGGCCACGTATAGCCAAGGCAATACGCAGTCAAAAGAACAACGCTGGAGGTATCACGATACCTGACTTCAAACTATATTACAAAGCAATAAGAGTAAAAACAGCATTGTACTGGCACAAAAATAGACAGGAAGACCAGTGGAACAGAATAGAGGACCCAGATATAAAGCCACACAACTATAATCAACTTGTCTTTGACAAAGGAGCTAAAAATATACGATGGAGAAAAAGCAGCCTCTTCAACAAAAACTGCTGGGAAAACTGGTTAGCAGTCTGCAAAAAACTGAAACTAGATCCATGTATATCACCCTATACCAACATTAACTCAAAATGGATCAAGGATCTTAATAGCAGACCACAAACTCTAAAGTTGATACAGGAAAGAGTAGGAAATACTCTGGAATTAGTAGGTATAGGTAACAACTTTCTCAATGGAACCCCAGCAGCACAGGCAACTAAGAGATAGCATAGATAAAATGGGACTTTAAAACTAAAAAGCTTCTGCTCACCAAAACAAATGGTCTCTAAACTGAAGAGAACACCCACAGAGTGGGAGAAAATATTTGCCAGCTACACATCAGACAAAGGACTGATAACCAGAATATATAGGGAACTTAAAAAACTAAATTCTCCCAAAACTAATGAACCAATAAAGAAATGGGCAAGTGAAATAAACAGAACTTTCTCCAAAGAAGAAATTCAAATGGCCAAAAAACACATGAAAAAATGCTCACCATCTCTAGCAATAAAAGAAATGCAAATTAAAACCACACTAAGATTCCACCTCACCCCTGTTTGAATAGCCATCATTAGCAACACCACCAACAGGTGTTGGCGAAGATCCGTGGAAAAAGGAACCCTCTTACACTGTTGGTGGGAATGTAAACTAGTACAACCACTCTGGAAAAAAATTTGGAGGCTAATTAAACATTGATCTAAACATTGATCTACCATTTGATCCAGCAATACCACTCTTGGTGATATACCCAAAAGACTGTGACACAGGTTACTCCAGAGGCACCTGCACACCCATGTTTATTGCAGAACTATTCACAATAGCCAAGTTATGGATACAGCCAAGATGCCCCACTACTGACGAATGGATTAAGAAAATGTGGGATCTATACACAGTGGAATTTTATGTAGCCATGAAGAACAAAATGTTATCATTCGCTGGTAAATGGATGGAATTGGAGAACATCATTCTGAGTGAGGTTAGCCTGGCCCAAAAGACCAAAAAGCGTATGTTCTCCCTCATATGTGGACATTAGATCAAGGGCAAACACAACAAGGGGATTGGACTTTGAGCACATGATAAAAGTGAAAGCACACAAGGGAGGGGTGAGGATAGGTAAGACACCTAAAAAATTACCTAGCATTTGTTGCCCTCAATGCAGAGAAACTAAAGCAGATACCTTAAAAGTTACAACTGAGGCCAATAGGAGAAGGGGACCAGGAACTAGAGAAAAGATTAGATCAAAAGAATTAACCTTAAGGTAACACACATGCACAGGAAATCAAGTAGAGTCAACTCCCTGTATGGCTATCCTTATCTCAACCAGCAAAAACCCTTGTTCCTTCCTATTATTGCTTATACTCTCTCTTCAACAAAATTAGAAATGAGGGCAAAATAGTTTCTGCTGGGTATTGAGAGGGGGGAGGAGGGGGCGGAGTGCTTCATACGGGAGGGGGTGGGGGCAAGGGGGAGAAATGACCCAAGCATTGTATGCACATATGAATAATAAAAAAATAAAAATTAAAAAAAAGAAAAGAAAGAGTAATATAGATGGGGTAAATTCGATCAAAGTATGTTATATACATGTTATAAATATCATAATGAAACTCACTTGTACAATAAATTTATACTAATAAAAAATTTTCTTAAAAAAACGCAGAACAAAGACAAGAAGTGATACTAGAAAAAAATTATCAATCATAAAGGATTAATAACTACCTAAGAGGGTTCTGGAGAAAGAAAAAGCACATCACAAAAATTCATCAATGAAGAGAAGCAGCTTTCCCTAAGCTGAAAAAGACTCAAACCTTAATATAGCAGGACCAATTTCCAAGCCAGCAAGAACTTAAAACCAACAAGGAGACACATTTTTGTGACAGTTTTAAACTTTAAAAGCCATGAAGAAAACCTTAAAAGCTTTGAAGGAAAAAATACATGTTGTTACAAAGGACTATGAATCAAATGAGCATCAGATATTTCATCAGCATGCCAGAAAAAAATGTGATATTGTTTTCAAAGTTCAGAGAGAAAATCATCTTGGACCTGGAATTCTACATCTAGTTAAGCTATCAAATATGAAGGCAAAATAAAGACGTCTTTGGAAATTAAGGAACTAAGAAATTTGACTTCCTAGGGCTAAGCATGGTGGCTCATTCCTATACTCCCAGCTACTAGGGAGGCAGAAATCTAGAAGATCAAGGCTCCAAGCCAGTCCAGGCAAAAATTTATCTTAATAAATAAGCTGGCCATCGTGGTTCACACCCGTAATCCAAGCTATCTAGGAGGCGCAGGTAGTCCCAGGCTCACCCAGGCAAAAAGTGAGATCCTATCTAAAAAATAATCTAAAGCAAAATAAGGATGGTGGTGTGGCTCAAGTGGTACAGGCCCTGAGTTCAAACTCCAGTACTGCCAAAAACAAAGAAAGAAATTTGACTTCCTACTTCTTTGTAACAAATTATTACACGAGTTCAGATGGGCTTAAAGTTATGGTGCTGGCAGAATTACACACCTTTTGGAGGTTGTAAGAACCCATTTCCCTGCCTTTTCTAGTTCTTAGGGGTGCTAACTAGTGGCCCCTCCATCTTTAAGGCCAGCAATGTGAGTTAAATCCTCTCATGAGATCTCTCTGACTCTCTTCCTCCTCTTTTTCACTTGCAAGGACCCTATAATTACACTGAGCCTACCCAGAGAATCGAGGATAATCTTCCTATCTCAAGGTCTTAAATTTAATTATGGAACAACCCTCTTTTGCCATGAAAGATAATATATTCACAAACTCCAGGAAATAGAATATAGACATCTTTGGTTGGCAATTATTCTGCCAAACCATAGAAGGACTTAAAAATGTCTTTCACAAAAACAAAAATAAATTCAAGAAAGAAGATGAGATATAAGAGAGTAGGTCCCCCATAAAAGGAAGAGCATTGTAAAGAAATTTTAAAAGAAAAAATCTGAACTTGACAGAATTTTCTCACTGTAGAAGAGCAAATTTTAAAAAAATGATTACATTTTCTTCTCTAGAAGTCCAGTTATGCTACTTGGTTCTGTGGTGAAACCAAAATATTATAAATGTTTTCCATGTTCAGAAATAACAAAGGAGCAAATGTCAAAAGACGTAAATATCTCCATGCCAAGGTCTCAAATCGAACAGATTCTGGACTCCCTGCATTATTTTTCTACATGTGCAACCTACTGGGAACTAAAATTGCATAATAATGGTACAAAATATATCAGAAACACAGCCACAGCTAAACGCATTAAATGATTTTTATATGCATCTGATAAATTAAGTTTGAAAGAAATTAAGATCGATTCTGAAATATGTATGTATGTTCTTATTAACTGATAATTTATGGAGTTACTTAATAGGCACGTTGTTCATTTCTATTTTTATTTTAAATATCTAAAAAGATAATACCTAACATTGATGAAAATATTTTTTAAATGGGGTATTCCCATAAACTATAGCTAAAATAAAAAATAAACTTTTAGGGGTATGACAATTTAAAAAATGCTCATTTCTGAACTGGTAGTTCTACTTCTAGGAATCTATCCTACAAAAATATCAATGCATAGTGTGTAAGAATATAATATAAAAATTCCACTGTTGTATCATTAGAATAAGAGAGAAAAAAAGGAACCAACCTGAATATTTCATCAAAAGGGAATTGGTTAAATATGTTCTGGTCAAACATTAAAGCAGCAGCCACTAAGAATAAGGTATAGCACAGAAAATGTATGCACATATTCTACACGCATGTATTTAAATTTTTTATGTAAAGAGGAAGAGCTAAAAAGACATATATAAAACTATTAACCACAGTTAATTCTTTGAGAGGGTGTGAATTTTCAGTCTTATGGTGCACACAGATGCTATTCAAATTTAGTTCCAATGGACTAACATCACTTATATAATATCTTTTACCTTTAAAATAAATGAATAACTGGGCTGGAGGTGCAGTTCAAGTGGTAAAGCACCTGCCTGGCAAATGCAAGACCCTGAGTTCAAATCCCACCACCAGAAAGAAATTTTTTAAAAAGTGAATTACCAACACTAAAAATTGAACCCAGAATAATACTTCTATAGATCAAAATAGTGAAAACTGGTTTACCATATGGCTTCCATCCAAGAACATGAAAGCCTTTTGTGGGACACATGCATACAATATCAGCTGACACTTAAATGCATCATCATTACTAAATGAAAGCACTACCAATGACAGCATTTTTGGTTCCTTAAAGGTATGCAACTGACTGCAAATACACTAAAGAGCTTCTGACAGAGGAACTGAAAAACAACAGTATAGTCTTTATCATTGCCTTAAAAACATTTTAATAAATTGATATTTGTATTAATCAATACTTACTGAATCGTTCACTGCTAGTGCAAGTGCAAGGTTCACTGAAAGAAACAAAAATTAAATTTAGTAACCGTCCTTGTATGAAAATTAATTGTGCCTTTTATATTTTCAGTACAATAACCAAAACACAGAAATTTTTAATGTGTCTCCCTTACTTGTAAGGAACAAGAAATAGAGAAAGCAGAAAATAACAAGACAAAAAAGAAAATAATTTTGCAACTACCAATAGATGCCTACCCCAAAACTAACATTTTAAATAGCCCATTTATAACCTCTTAGAATTTTCTTAAAGTACTCCACTTAGTTTTTTTAAAGAAAAAAATATATTAACAAAAATATGGTTCCATTTTCAAAAGCATTATTTGTAGAAAAATTACCAATCATTTGATATGTAAAAATGGATATAATAGTACTACCTTTTAAAAGTAAATGCTGGCCTTGTATGAGTACCAATTATCTAACTCATAAATACACATGTATACAAAAAGTTGCCACTGTACACAGAGGGAAGGAAAGAAGGTAAAAGGTAAGGGGGTAAAATGTGTTTCCCAAAACTGCTTATGCCAGGGAATCTCAGAAACAAAGGAGGAGAGTAGCAATCCCAAAGGCATCCTTAGCCAAGCAATGGGGACATGCTACATTTGAGAAGAGAGTCCTAAAGTAATATATATTCCAAGCCTGAATGGATCCTCATACTATGAATCACATTTCCTTACAAAACAAGGCTATAAATTATATCAGGTTGTTTCCTTTAAAGTAGTTCAGAACATAAATTTTAAGGCTGACCTAGTTCAAATTCCAGCTCCACTACCTGAAGTAGGTTATTTTACCTATCAATAATCTGTTTCCTCCGCTAAAAGTTATTTTTGCTTCATAACTGTTGCAAGGATTAAATGAAATACTATATGTAAAGTACTTAGCCTTAGGCATGGAATTTGATAAATTCATTCTTATAAATTAAAAAGTAATTCTGAATTTATATGATAGGTAAACATAATCAAACCTGAATCTAATCTACACAGAAACTTCTAGAGAATAGTTCCTTAAAGTTGGGTTCATTGTGACATTAATCAAATGTCACCATTCTAATCCAAACATCTCTGGCATACATATTCAAATAGTAAGCATTTTGAAATAGTTTGGGACAGGAACACATACAAGGCAAAGACATATAATGCCAACAGGTACATAGAAATAAACTATTTCTAAGACTGGGGTATGTTGACAGAGCTGTTATAAAAAATTATAGACTAGCAGTTTAGAACACATGATATAATGTTAACAGAGAAACAGTGAGGAAGGAACATTTACTAAAGCACCTTCCATGTGTCATGCCCTGTACATTTTCTTATACATTTTCCTATTTAACTGCTTTCATATTCCATGGCAACAGATCATCTTCCAACTAAAAACAATGAACAATCTGTTTTAAAGAAGGGCTAGCCTCTAGATCTGACAAAGTACATTGTACAAAACCTACAGGATTTATGGCTATGATCATGAAAATACTTCCAATCTTTATCCAGTCCACATAATCACAAAGCATGCAAAAAGATTCACACCACTGAAAATGGGTAGATGTACCTCAAATTCTCAAAAAAATAGGAAGAAGCATATCTAGAACCAAATACTAAGAGCTTCTAAACTTAGAAACAAAACATCAAACAGACTAATTGCAGGCCCTTAGTTAGCAGCAGATGAAAGTGTATAGGATACAGCATGAATTCATTTAGAACAAATCACTAACCATCTTTAATAATAAGACAATGTCTGTCAAATAGTAATCAATACGGAATATATCACAAATACAATAGTTGACAAATCCTAATTTCTTTAAAACATCTGACAAACTTATCCACAGTTCCCCTCAGGTCATAAAGGGGTAAAATGGAATATAGTAGAATTTGAGGTTGGTAGCACAACTACAAAAACTGTTATACCGGTAGGGTCTCTAACAACAGCCACAGAATTCTGCATCTGGTCTTTCTTATTTCAAAATGTCACTGACTTCAATGGAACTGAAAATTTTTAATGTAAATATATGCTTTACAACTTTAAGCTAATAGTTTGAAAATAAGTCAAAGTTTCAAACATCTTGTTAGTCTAGAACTACTCCAAAATTAACAAAATAAAACATAATAAAAAGAAAATAATTTTTTAAAACATCAACTACAAAAGGATTGCGATATAAGACCTGAATTAGAAGCCATTCTTATTGAAAATTCAGTATGAGGTAATGCTTTATGATTCCAAGTTAATTATACAAGTTCAAGGGTATAATACAAGTCAAAGTACAAACTTGGAGTTATGAGTAAGTTCTGCAGACTTAATGTATAGCAGTGACTATAATTAACAATAATATATTGTATATTTGAAATTCGCTAAGAAAGTAATCTTAAATATTCTCACCACACACATAAAAAGGTAACTGTGTGAGGTAATGGACATGTTAATTAGCTTGATCGTGGAAATCATTTTACAATGTGTACATTTATCAAAATATCAAATTTTACACCTTGAATAGACTTAATATTTGTCAATATAGCCCAATAAAGCTGAAACACAGTTCAAGTTATCTTTAAGGAATAGGACTGGAAGAAGTTTCCTTCTTCTATTATTTCAATAGAATAATCTTTTGAGAAATGAAAGATCTCTTTTGAAAAATTGTGAAAATAATCCTAGTCTTGACTATTAATATATTTTTTTTTTTGTGGTACTGGGGCTTGAACACAGGGCCTACCCCTTGAGCCACTCCACCAGCCCTTTTCTTGTGTGTGATAAGTTTTTTTTCAAGATAGAGTCTCCTGACCTATTTTCTCAAGCTGGCTTTGAACTATGATCCTCTTGATCTCTGCCTCCTGAGAAGCTAGGATTACAGGCGTGAGCCAATGAAGCCTGGCAATTCTTCCACTTCTGATGGCACTTCTTTCATGGGTTCTAAAAGTAGCATTTTAGTGGCAAATCTACAATCAATCAAAATGCCACCAAAAAAAAAATCTCTATTCAAGAGTATACTAATATAAAAGATATACAGGATAAATTACATTTTAAATAATTAAAATAATGCTAAAACCTTTCAAGCATTTTCAATTATTATCTTTTTAACTTTGCACGTGGTGAAAACTACATTATGGTTAAATGAAAACGGTCACAACAACATAAAAAACAATCTCACTGCAAATAATGCAGCTATATGTACATTAATAAAGACTGGAAACGATCAGAAATAATTTAGCATTAAAGTTGCTAGGTGTTTTAAAAAATAACAGCCACCAATTACTGAGCACTTAACCATGGAGGAAACACTGTGCTATGTGGTCAGTTTGGTTAGTTCGTGTAACCATCCTATTAGAGGTTATCTATCATTCCTTATTCAGTTAAGTAAACTAGGTATCAGTTAAGGATGGACAATCTGGTTCCATGTTTTTTGTCTAACTCCATGATCTAAGTTCCTACCCATTATCAACTCTTGATACTGAGAAACCAGCTGTTAGAAACATCACAATACTAAGCTTAAAAAAGAAAATCGGCAATTTAACTGGGTGCATTTGCCAGCTGGCACTTTTTAATCAGGATCATAATATTCTGTACTACCTGCTGTGGTAGACTTTCCAACTCCACCCTTTCCAGAAGCCACAACTATAACTTGTTTGACACCTTCTATCGGTTTCTGCTTTGGAAGTCCTCGGGACATGACTTGTGTTCTTCTTTGTTTTAGAGTCTCACTCTCAGCGCCAGATAACTTTAAAACAAATAAAATAAAACGTTTTAAATAAGCCATCTCAATTATCATGCTGTAAAAGTAAAAACAATTTGGGGTTTGGGGTCAAGAGGGCTTTCTTTTCTAATTCTGTTCATCTCCACTACTTCAGCCTTTACTTGCCGTTCACCTGTCACTGATCATAACTGCAGATACATGGTTTAAACTGCAAATCATCTGACAGGATGTGCTGGTTTTAAAACCTGGCAAGTCAGAAGGTGCCTCTGTAGGGAGTTAGCTCCTCAACGAGTTTTCCTTCTCCGTAACCTACTTACTACAGAACCAAAACCCACTGAGCAACGTGCATCACACACACGCATGCTGCAAAGAAGTCCGGTGCATCGCTGCACCTCGGCCAGTCCACGCGGGAAAGCGAGAAATCCCGCAGCTGAGGTCTCGCGGGGCCTCCAGAGGGCGGACCCCATGAGGAACATTGGGGAACCGGCCCAAGCAACGCGGGGCCCTCCCTCCCACCAGCCTGCTCCGCAGCACCACGGACCTGGCGCCCACAAACCAGCACTCGGCTCCCCCCGAAGGGGACAGCGGCCCCACCACCACGCCACAGCGACACCCCACCAAAGCGCAACAAGCGCCCCCAAAACCCCATGACGCGGCGTGCTTCCTGGAGCCCTGCGGGAAAACTGGCGCGGCGGGCGCGGCGTGATGACGTCACATGGCAACCCGCGGCTTCCTGTCCCTAGCGACCGGCTTCAGGGTTTCTTCAGCCCAGGTGCCGGGTTTGTCTTGGTCCTTGTTGTCGCCAGCTACAAATATTTTGCAACGTTCTATCAAATATTTGCGAAGCATTTTTATATAGAACCTCTCGTTTTGTGCTTACGGAAGTCCCAGAATAGTCAGAGACTTACTGGCATGCGTTTTGTTTTGTTTTGTTTTGTTTTGCGGTACTGGGGACGTAAGCTAGGCAAGCATGCTGCTACTCACATCCCCAGCCCCCCTCTTGTTATTAATAACAAAACTGAAACTTAAAAAGTTTAAAAAGACTTGATCCGAAGTAACAGAAGTTGAAAATGATGGAATTTGAAAATGGCTTCAGGGTTTCTTACCGCATAGTACTGTATATGGTCACTTAAACACTACCACTGTTAAGGATTTTACCTTTTTTTTTTTTAACTGCATGATCTACAATTATACTCCGTTCTCTGTTAGTCACTGCTTGTCCCTGAAAGAGGTTGGGTGCTTTATTAGATTGAAAAAATGTTAGCTAAATCAGAACAAACAGGGCTAATAAAGCAAGATTTGCTCAGGAAGGAATTTAAGGGCTTGGAATGTAGCTTAATAGTAGAGGACTTGCCTAGCATGTGTGAGGCCCTGCGTTCAAACGCCAGCACTATTTAAAAAAAAAAAAAAAAAAGGAATTTAAGTGAGTTTGAGAAAGGAAGTATCCCTGTACACAAGGCAGATGAAAGAAATTGCCTTAAGAAAGAGCTCAAAAGTGATTGAGGAAGCCAGGCCAGGCCCAGCAAAAGGATCTCCTGGGGGCATAGTTTACCCTCACGTAATCTCCATAATCATAAGCGTGATTTTAATTTCTTTCATTTGATTCTTATTTGTAGATAACTTGTATCAAAGATACAAAATTAGTTTCTTTTGCTCTAAACTTATTTTTAATTTTCATGTCTTTAATACAGGAAGAACAACCTCAAAGAATTATTGTAATGATTAAATGAGATATTATCAGCAAAGTACATTCCATTTAGGAAACTTTGAAAAAACATTTAGCTCCTTGCTTTTTCTCTCCCACAAGCTTATTGTTTCATCCTGCATTCTTTATCTTACACTAGGCTTGACACTTTTAGCTTGTTTTATATCACTTATTATATTACTTTGTACCATGTTTTCTCAACTAATCTTAAGATTTTTTCCTGCTCAATTTCTATGAATAGAAAGTGAAAAGCATGGCAATAAGGGAAACAGCCATCAATAAACAAGAAATGCTGAATATCTGTTTCTCTCCAAGTAGCTTTGAGAATTCTAGACATCTTAAGAGTCACTCATTTCACAGATATTTACTTAGTAACTACTACATGCCGAGCACCAGACTAATCTCACAGTATTGAGTATTGGACTACATAATCCCTCTACTCAGATTTTACACTCCAGAGCAAAAGAAAGAATAAGTTAACAGAGAATTACAGTTTGATGTAATAAGTTCAGGAGAAAAGTGCTGGGTGCCACAGGAGTACCACAAAAAGTCACTCAGTTCCATCAGGAAATGATTCTGAATAGGATGACAACTGTGCTAAGTCCTGAGCAGGGTAAAGATGTAGGAGTTAGCTGAGAGAACAGCTCCAAGGTTGCTGTGCAGAGGCAAGAAATGGACTGTTAAGAACCACAAATACGGGGATGGAGGCATGGCTCCAATGGTAGAGCCGTGACCTAGCAAGTTCTAGGCCCCAAGTTCAAACCCAAGAACTGAAAAAAATGCAAATATGTACCCCATAAATATGTGCAATTACTACATACATTAAAAATAAAGGCACAAATCAAAAAACTGCAAATTATCTGTGCAATTTGAGGATCAAGTGACTGAAGGAGATGTGGATAGAAGTTGCCTAAAACAGGGAAGGTTTATAAAGGAATTTGGGCTGAGGGAAGTAGAGAAGTGTTTTAAGCAGGAATGAAACATGATCAGATTTGTGTTTTAGAAATATTATGATTACTGGGCTAAAATGGATGGGAGAGTCAAGATCAGAGACAAAAAGACACAAGGTTATTGTTGGAGTCCAAAGGAGAAGTTGAAGGCTTAACATCTTTAAATTTCACCGTCTATTAATAGAATAGATAATACCTACTTATAGATTTGTAGTGAGGTTGAGTTTAAGATAATGCATGCAGAATGCTCTCACACAGTACACATAGTCAATAAATGTTAACTATTGTGATGATTATGGGTTGATAAAAGTTTATCACATGGACAAATAGATGAAGAACTGACATTCCCTGAGAGAGAACATAGAAGAGGGACAAATGAAACTAATCTTTACAGAATGAATGAATCATTAATTTGGTTTGCCAGTAGGCCTATTAAAATTTCAGAAGAGCAACAGAGACATTCATTGTTTCTTCTCCGGCAACCACTGCCTCTCCCTTAGCTCCTAAGAAGTGTTAAGTCATTTGACCCCATTTTCATAATCAAAATTCAATTAAAGATTGACTCAAAAGAAAAATTAGACCACATTAGACATGTTATTTCATTTTAATGTACCTGAGGCCTGATAAGGCTGAAATGACTATTTTCTGCGGTATGAAAAGGCAAGCAGAAAAAGTCAGTGCCAGTAAGAAGAAAGGAGATCCTAGGAGATCATATGTCCACAGAGGGAAAGGGGTTGTCTGTACTACTTCCCTAGGATGAGCAACCTAGCAGGTACAAATACTTCCCTTCTAGAAAACAATGCAAGACATTCCCCTAGATATACTTAGGAGATAGTCAAAGGAATCTGGTTTGTTCTGACTGGTATTGATTTCTTTGTAAATTTCTGTCAAGATGGTGAAAACTTAATTTCATTCAATATATGTTCCCTTGGGTAGCTAATTTACAGGGAGTCTATGTAGTATCCAGATGTCCACATGGTGTGGTGAACTTAATCCTGAAGGTCTTCGATTCATGCCAGCATCCATAAAGATGCCACCTACCTAACCACACAGATCATTGTCAAGTGTTCCCTCATTCTTAACTTTGAGGTCTTGTCAGGATCAGCTTTCATTCAGCCATTCCTGTGGCTCACTGAGACCTGCTGTCTAAACATAACAACCAGTTTTAGTCTATAGTCCTCCCGCTACACTGAGCTCCACCAGAGGAACGGAAGCATTGATTCTGTTCCCATAGCCAGCCTCCTGATTTGGGATCCTGTTGCGCTCTCTCTCTACTAGAAATTAATATTGGGAAAATAGAGGAAAAGTGGTAATAAGTAATGGGGTTTCTTCTTTGGAACTGAAACAGTCACAGATTATTTTAGCTCAAATCCCAGAAATCCTAATCAACAGAGGCTTATCTCACACAAGAAGTTATCTTACACAATAAAAGGCCTGGCTGGTATAGCAGCTTAACTGTACCACCAAGAGTTGGTGTTCCTGCCATACTTTCACTCTTAAGCTAACTCTATGCAAAGTTAGCATGTGAGACTGGGGAAGTGAACAGATGGATGTCTAGTCTCTGTAGTGAACTATGGCAAGGAAACAGGGATTGAGAGGGCTATCTAAATTCTCACTGTTCTTCCAACTCTCTTTATTCCCCACAATTGAAGGAAATTTTAAATAGTCTTTCTAGGATGGATACTAATTTGGCTAACTCAACACCCACTTCTAGTCACCTTCTCCATTGTTTCCTTGCATGCTATAAAATAGAGACATCTGAATGCTTTATTTACTTCTTAGAGTGGTCATGTGACCTGGTTCTAGCTAATTTGGTGTGTGTGTAGGTGTGTTTTCCCTCACACATCTTCACATGTGGCTTGCTTTCCCAAATAAAAGTAAAAGAACAAGGACCTGAGTTCCAACCCCAAGACTGCCAAAAGTGTGGGTGGGAGGAGTGGAATAAGAGAAATAAAAAGGGGAAAACTCTACTTTTGTTTTTCCCTTCTCTTCCTATATGAAACATAGTCTTGATGCCTGCAGTTGCAGAAGCTATCTTGTGATTGTGAGTGAACACAACTGAGGATACAGGATGATAGAACAAAAAGAATTAACTTGGAATATGGTGACACCGTGGACCCATTGCCTCACTTCTGCAGAGTCTACCTCTGAACTCTTTGTATGAGATGAATATATCCCTATTTAAGACAGTTTTCGACTTTTCTGCTACTTGCAATCAAATGTAATCCTAATTAAAATAAGCAAGAACTCATGCTTTTGTATCATTATTTATGTCTTCCTAACTATTGTCTTTGCCACTGCTGTCATTCTCTTAAAGGACCCTAACTTTCAAAATTCAAAGGAAAGGAAACAATATTTTTTCCTTGACATTTTGCTGTGTAAAAAATTATGCCACAGGCAAGGGATGGTGGCACACACCTCTAATCCCAACTGTATTGGAGGTGGAAATAGGAGGATAGTGGCTCAAGGCCAACCTAGGCAAAAAGTTAGCAAGAGACCAGGTAAAAACAAACTAAAGGCAAAATGACTAGGGGCATGGCTCAATTGGCAGAGCACTGGCCTAGCAAGCACAATGCCCAGAATTCAATCCCTAGTGCCACCAAAAAGAAGGTATATATGTTATTACACCAGATAGACTTCTGAGAATATGCATTAAAATGACCAAAAATCCACCTCCATAATGTGATACAATGAGTTTCTAAATGCCAAAATACAAAGCTGGATAGGTTATTTGACATTTGAATTTATGATTTGTAAGATAAACTGAATCCTTGAACAAAGGTCACAGCCTTGCTTTATAACCAAATATAGTCTTACATATTATGTTAAAAGCTTCCAAGAAGATCCTGTACTGATGCAAAAACCACACAATCAGAACTTGAAAGAAGTATTTGTCACACGGGACCTCAGCATGCCCTGCTCTTGCTCTTTCATTTCATTTTTCTCTAGTACTAAACATGGATCCTCTCAGTCAAGCCCTTCCTACTCTTCATTCTGTCTTAGAGATGAGAGGATGTAAGTTTCTACAAGACTCTGCAAAAACCTTACTTCATTACGTATTCTGGAGACAACTTTCGTGTTTGTATTTTAGAGGACACACCTAGGACAATGACAAAGCAGAGCCCCATCAAGATAACAAACGTTCACTTCAGCAAATGTGCAGTTCCATTTTCTGCAGGGAGGAAGATAATGTAGTTTTTGTCTGTTTTACACTGCTGCCAGAATGTGAGGAGGTCCTGCATAATCATGTGGCTTAGACAGATATCCCGGTCTACTTGGTGTTCTGGTACCAAATCTTGTTGAACCATTTATTAACCTTCCTTCTTAGGACTAACTAACCATACATAAAGACATTCTGCATCATAAGCATAAATACAGCAGATCCTAAATTTACTCAGTCCGTTGATACTGTGAATAATTCTCACAAATTTACTATAATCTTTCAAAATGTATACTATATTTTGATACAGAACAATACTGCAGAAATAGCATCATGAAGGATTATAATATCATTCTAGGATAGACAGGCAAACTTAAAGTATGAAGGTTATAGCTGGAGATGCAGCTCAATGGTACATCTCTTTCATAGCACTCCTGATGCCCTGAGTTCAATCCCCTCCACCACTATATATATATACATATATATATACATATATGAAGTTTATCTTTGTCTTCTGCCTTCCACACAGCTCCGTTGCCATTCCAACTCATGTGAACCACCACTACAGGTAGTATTTTGGTCCACTTCCCACAGCATCTTCTGTAGCTTAACTAAATCACATTTTGAACAGGATTTTCCTGACCACTAATGAAGCAAGCTAATGAACTTACTCTTTTACAGTCCATCCACTAACCATACCCGCAACAATCCAATACTATTGAAGTCATAACTACTAATCTCTCCTGTTCTATGCTTTCTAGTTTTTCTAGTCTTCAAAATAAGTAAAAATGGTTTTGCATAGTAAATGTTCATTGGGGTCTCATAGTGTTAAATATAGTTTAATAGATGGTATTTCGACCTGGTTAGGAATACAAACTACTCTTTTAGATACCCCAAGAAGTTTTGTCAATTAATGAAAGTTAAAGACTTCATTTTATCAAGGGCACATTTAATCTCTTTTGTAAATTTCTAATCATGTTTGAAATTGCTATCTTTTATATTTTTAAGGTGGGACTAGGGTTTGAAGTCAGGGCTTCACACTTGCAAAACAGGCACTCTACTGCTTGAGCAATACTTCTAGTTCATTTTGCTCTGTTATTTTGGAGATGGGATCTCACAAACTATTTGCCTGGCTGGCCTTGGATCGTGACCCTCCTGATCTCAGCCTCCCAAGTAGCTAGGATTACAGGTATACGCCACCAAAATTGCTATTTCATGCTGGAGATGTGTCTCAAGTGGTAGAGTGCATGCCAAGCAAGCTTGTGGCCCTGAGTTCAAACTCCGGTACCCCACCCCCAAAATTACTATCTTATTTAGCTAAGGCTATTTTTGTGGGGGAACATGCAGGCAATGTGCTACTTGGAATTCCATTTCTAACAGATTTTAGTGTCCAGTATAATAAATTCAATAGTATTTCCTGATAAAGTACACTATTCAAATAAATTATTAAAGAATTGTATTTTCTGGGTATTGGGGGGGAGAGAGAGGGGGCAGACTGGGTGGTAAGGGAGGGGGTGGGGACAGGGGGGAGAAATGAACCAAGCCTTGTATGCACATATGAATAATAAAAGAAAAAGGGAAAAAAAAGAATTGTATTTTTCTCTAATGCTTTTCTCAAGTGCAACACTTTTACATTTTTGCAAGGTCTGATGTGAAGCTTTCTCATTTCATAGCTGATACTACTGGAGAAGAGCAAAACAATAAAAGTACCTAAAGGTTTGAGCTTATTAGTCTGCAATACTACATGGCCAACAGGAAATTCTATTATTGATCAAACCAAATGCAGAAACTGCAAAAGTAAAAAAGAGACTTTATTTGGGGTCTTAGGAATTACAATTTGGGGGACAAAGATTTATATTTTTCTGAATCAATGTTCCAAGAAAAAGTAGGAGCTGATATAGGCTATTGAGGACTGGGGAGGAACAGGAGTTATGAGACAGAGATCAATAGAAGATAAAGAAAAGAATGTATAAGAAGAATGGAGATGTTCATAAAACAAGAGTCCTCTAACTTCTTGCTATGCATCTTGAACTTCTGAGCACAATCAAAATTCCAGTTACTTTAATCATTCCAGATGGCAGCCATGACAGGGTGGAAGTAAGCAATGTTCACATTCTTGACAGCTTCCTCATGTCCTCATTTGGAAAAGTCCTTTCAATGTTGTTTTCATCATAATTTTCCTTTTCTTTTTATACTGTGAAACATTCCCATTGATTTCTTATGGATTATATAGAGTTAATTGAATATGATTTATTACTGGACAATTAAATTTTTTTTGCTTTGATTTTGGTTTTGGTGGTATTGTTCCTTAGTTTTTTGAGACAGGGTCGCACTATGTAGCCCAGGCTGGCCTCAAACTCACAATCCTACTGTTGGGGTTTTGTCTTTTTTGTGGTTCAGGGATCAAACATACCCAGTAATGAAGATTTTAATAAGACTATAAAGTCAAAGTAGTTTCTTGTAGGCAATTCTTTTTGACATTTTGTGGGGAAAACAATCTTTTGTGTAGTTTGAACCTTCACTGAGAGTTATTAAATGCTATTATTTGAACACTAATAATTCATATTCTATAATATTAGTTATCAAACCCCATAAAATCATAGTTTAGTATTAGCCACTATACAATAGGGACACGGAGGTAGTGAATTGAAGAATCTCTGTGCCTCTCAAACCAAATTCTCTTTGCTCAATGAAAGAAAAGTCAACACTTTACGGTTCCTATTCTACTCTCTTTTCAATGACCAAATCAGCTTCTCTTCAGTGGTTATATAAGAAACTAGAGTTGTAGCTCCCTTCTCTGGCTCCATCGGCAGTACGTCATCATTCTTCAATAATGCAATTAATGTGGGTGCAAGTATTAAGAGACCAATTTTTAGTGTGAATGCATAAAGAAAAAGTAACACAAATAAGAATTTTCCAATGATACCCTAAATCTAGCAAAATGCATAAGCTTAAATCAGCCTCGTTGATAAAAGACGAGCCAGCGTGATTCATGTGCATGAAGCTTTCAGTGACTCATACTGTAGTTATCACATCCCAAGAAAGATAATGTCATGCCTGTTACAGTCATTGGAGATAACCCAAATCAATGCTGCCGAGAACCCTGAAGGATTTATTCCTACAAATAGCCCCATAGAATCTCCATGGAACAGTAATCTGTACACTTCTTTTTTCCTCTAGCTTTATTTTTATATTCATTTATATATTTGGAGGTGCTGGGTTTTGAACACAAGTCCTCACACTTCCTTGGCAAGTGCTCTACCACTTGAGCCATGCCCCCACTCCTTTTTAGTTTAGTTTGTTTTTTCAGATATGGTTCATGTCTTTGCCCATCTAGAAATAATCTCATTTCTAGAGAAGGAATCAGAGATTTATTTTTGGCCAAATGGCTGAAAGCAAACAGGTCTTAACACCTTAATACCTACATAGGAAAACAACATTCCATTAGAACTAGTTACCAGGGGAGGATAGATAGTAAACACCTGTGCAGAAAAAAAAATCTAGATTCCCACTCCACTGCTTCATTCAGTACACAATATCACATACATCTAAGCTTCTCAGGGAAATGTGGATTTTATTAGCTTTAGTTAAAAGCAATTTATTCCAGAGGCCCATAAACATATTTAATGGCCTTCCTTTGAACTTCACTGAAATCACATTTTAACTCATAAGGTATTTAAATCTTCATTAAAATATGGTTCATGTCCTGGTCATAATAGTTTACAATCTTTTCTGCCCTTCCTAATTCCATCATTTCTTGAAATTCTGACTCAAAATCCCTCTCTTTCTACAAAAACTTCTCTGACAATTATATCAGTTATTAATCTTCAAGTATGAATTTAAGGTATCCTTTAGTTGCTTTTGTTTTATACATTTAAGCTAACAAAGCTAACCTATATCATTTCTCTCTTATACAACATGTTTTCAATCACAATTTACTATTGCCATAACCCAGCCAGGTTTATTTCAAATGAGGCACATAAAGGAGAAAGATGGAGGGGTGAATTTAACCAAGATACACTGTAAGCACTTTTGTAAATGTCACAATGTACCCCAGTACAACAATAACACGATAATAAAAATTTTTTAAATAATAAATAAGCAATAAAATAGAGTACAATATTACTTCTATAATCATCTATACTACTTCATCCTTAATTCTATCCAGTTTTGAACTTGATTACATGTTACTTTTTACTATTCTTTTAATTGTGTCTTCTCTTGTGTAGTACTCTGGAATTTAAGGACCACTGCAAGATCAGAGTGGTAATTCATATCATCTGTACATAACACAGTGCCACACACATTGTATGGGCTCAGGGGTTATTAACCAGTGAGCCATTGTGACGGCACTTCATAGAGGAATTATCAGTGGAGTAAAGAGGTTGGAAAGTGTGGAATAGCATCAGAACCCTGCTGTTAGCTAGCTGGATTATCTTGCACAAATCATATAACTCTCTAAATTTATTTCTTCTACACAACATGAAGGAATTAAATAAAATAATTCGTACATTTATCTTCCAAATTGAATTAAAATAAGAACCAAAGGGAACAAAGTTGCACAACTTGACTTTTCCTAAAATAATTTTGAGAAAATCAAGGCAAATAGGTTAGAGATGCTGCAGACCAGAAAGAGCACAAATTACCTTCCTTCACTAGGACACAAGCCAAATATTTATGTAGGATTCTTCACATTTATCATCATTAGTTCTTGGAAATGATTTCTTTTCTGTCTTTTGAAACTCAGATTCTTGACTTTTCATGGTCCTAGCCATCTGCAACTCTAGGTTCTGTCTAAGAAATTGTTGCTCAAGTGATTCTAAATAAAGATGCTAGAATGCACACTTGAGAAAGGACAGTCCTTTCAATAAGTGGTGCTGGGACCATCAGGTATCCATATCCATAAAGTAGACACCCATCTTACACCAGGTGCAAAAATCAACTCAAATGTGTACAAGACTCAAACGTAAGACCTAAAAGTGATACTACTAGAAGAGAACACAGGGGAAATGATCGCTTCAGGAACTGGAATGGGTTAGGGCTTCTTGGACAAGACCCCCAAAGCAAAGAAAATAAGAGAAAAATAAGACAAATGGGAGTCTATCACAATAAAATTTTGGCACAACAAAGGAAACAATTGTCAGAGACAACCTATAGAATAAAAGAAATACTTGGCGAGGGCTTGATAAGCAGAATATATAAGGAACTCCAACAACTCAATAGCAAAATGTAAACAAATAACCTAATTTTAAAAAATGGGCCTAGACAGACATTTCTCAAGAGAAGATGAACAAATGACAAACAGATATATGGGAAATATTCACCACCACTCACCCACAGGGAATTGAAAATGAAAACCACACATGGAATCACCTCTCTCCAGTAAGAATTGCTACTTATCAAAAATACAAACAATAACAAGTATGGTTGAGGATGTGGGGAAAAGGGAGTCTTTGTTTACTGTTAGCAGGCATGTAAATTAGTAGAGACACTATGGAAAATGGTATGAAGTTCCTCAAAAACTTAATGTAGAAATACCATATGCTCTAGCAATTCCACTTCTAAGCATATACACAAAGGAAATAAATCAATATGTCAATGAGACATCCACACTTCATTCGCAATAGTCAAGAAATGGAAAAAGCTTGACTATCTATCAACAGATGAAGAAAATGTGGCATGCACACAAAATGGACTACTACTCTGCCATTAAAAATGAAATCTTGCCATTTGCAAGTACATGGATGGAACTAGAGATGGTTATGAAAAGTTAAACTAGGCAGGTACAAAAAAGACAACTCTACCACATGAGCTCACTCATATAGAATCTTAAAAAGTTATCTTGATTTGGGGATGTAGCTCAGTGATAGAGGGCTTGTCTAACATTCACAAGACCTGGATTTAATCTCCTATACCACAAAAACAAAAATAAAAAGGTGAGTTCACAGAAGTTGACTTTAGAATGGTGATTACCAAAAGTTGGGGAAAGTAGAGGGAAAAGAAAGGTGGGGAAAGGTGGACCAACAAGTACAGAGCTACAATTAGAAAGGAACAAGAAGTTCCAGTGTGTACAGCAAGGCAACTACAGATAACAATCGTGCTCTGCAAAACCAGAAGAGCCAGGCACCAGTGGCTCACTCCTTAATCCTAGTTTCTTGGGAGGCTAAGACGGGAGGATTGCCATTTGAGGCTAGCCCAGGCAAAAAATTCTCAAGACCCCATCTCCAAAAATAACCAGAGCAATATGGACTGGAGGTGTGGGTCAAGTGGTACAGCACCTGCTTTGCAAGTGCGAAGCCTTGAGTTCAAACCCCAGTCCCATCAAAAGAAAGAAAACCAGAAGAAAAGATTTTCTGTTTCACCATAAAGAAATGATAAATGTTTGAGGATATAAATATGGATAACCTTATTTAAACATTATGCAACATTTACATACAAACATCACATTACACTATTAATATGTATGTATCTACTAAAATAATTTAATTAATTAAAAAAGAAAAATAAACATCAAAAATCCCTTCTAAGTAAGCAACCAAATAATTTCTCTTCTGGCCTTAAACACAGAAGACTACCCACATTTTTTTTCTTCCTTTTTTTTTCTACATTTTTTATTATCATATTATTGTTATACTGGGGGTACATTGTGACATTTACCAAGTTCTTATAATGTTTCATGGTTGAATTCACCCCCTCCATCATTCTCCTTTATCCCTTCCCCCATTCTGGAATAGTTTCAACAGGTCTCACTTTTCCATTTTCATACATGAGTACATAGTATTTCTACCATATTCTCCCTCCTACATCCTTTCCTTATATCCTCCCCTCCCACTGTACCAACCCCAGACAGGACCTGTTTAACTTTCCATTCTCCATTTTTTAACAAAGACATTTTTGTTTGTTTAAGAGTTTAAGAGTTAATGAGGCCAATAGGAAAAGGGGAACAGGAACTAGAGAAAAGGTGAGATCAAAAAGAATTAACCTAGAAGGTAACACCCACGCACAGGAAATCAATGTGAGTCAATGCCCTGTATAGCTATCCTTATCTCAACCAGCAAAAACCCTTGTTCCTTCCTATTACTGCTTATACTCTCTCTACAACAAAATTAGAAATAAGGGCAAAATAGTTTCTGCTGGGTATTGAGGGGGTTGTGGGGAGAGAGAGGGGGTGGAGTGGGTGGTAAGGGAGGGGGTGGGGGCAGTGGGGAGAAATGAACCAAGCCTTGTATGCACATATGAATAATAAAAGAAAAAAAAAGAGTTTAAGAGTTAAGTACAGGGAGTTTTACTGTGACATTTTCATGTATGTATGTATCATAATGTTTTAAAATATATTATTCTACATACACATCTCTTACTAAAATATCTCAAATTAAAAATATAAAAACATTTCCTTTATCATAGCTAAATCCCAATGAACAATTGATGGACCAATTGTAAAATGCGCATGGAAATTCAAAGATAAAGATCCCAGAATACACAAAACAGCAATCTTGAATAAGAACGCGATTAGAAGACGCAATCTTGACTTGAGAGTAATAGAAGATTTTGTAGCTGGGTCATAGATCACAAACATAAAAGAAAAAATTGAAAGATTAGGCTTCATCAGAATTTAAAGCATTTCTTCATCAAAAGATTGTACTGAGAAAATGAATAGGCAAGCCACAGATGGAGAGAAACTATTCACAAAACTGATAAAGATGTGTCTAGAACTGGACTGCCCAATATGGTAGCCGTTAGCCGATGCAGCTATTTTAATGTAAATTAATTACGTTAAATGCAATTAAACACTCAGTTCTGGTGGGCATAGTGGCTCACGCCTGTAGTCTCAGCTACTCAGCTCGCAGAGACTGGAAAGATCGCAATTCAAGGCCAGACTAGGGACAAGTGAGCAAGACCCCATCTCAATGCCAGACATGCTGGCAAGAGCCTGTGATCTGAGGTACCAAGGGAGTTATAGGAAGGAGGACTGAAGTCGGAGACTGGCCAGAGCAAAAATGTGAGACCCTATCTGCAAAATAACTAAAGCAAAAAGGGCTGAGGACTTGGCTCAAGTGTCAGCGCACCTGCCTAGCAAGCGCCAAGTCCCTGAGTTCAAACCCCAATACTGCCAAAAAATTCACTCCTAATTTACCCCAGGCACATTCCATGCTAACCATATTAGACAGTGCAGAAAATTCTATTGGATAGCATTGACCAAGAATATAAAGAAATATCACAATTTTTAAAAATCCAACTAAAAATAAACAAAAGGTTTAAAAAAAAACTTCATAAAAGTGAAATTGGCCAAGAAGTACATGAAAATGTGTTCAACATCACTGATTGGGGAACCACAATACAGCTATAATCTAAATAACTGACAAGCTCTCATCTTGGCTCGTGCCCTTGCCCCCACCCCCTTCCCCCACCGCCCCCTCCTCCATGCCGCCCTCCCGGGTTCTCCACTTGACCCGCCATTGCCTTGGGAGGAGCCCGCCCTGGTCTCCGAGCTTGCGACTCGACTCGCGGACAGGCGGAAGAGATGGCCGCCATCCGCAAGAAACTGGTGATCGTTGGTGATGGAGCCTGTGGCAAGACATGCCTGCTCACAGCTTTCAGTAAGGACCAGTTCCCTAAGGTGTATGTGTCCACGGTGTTTAAGAACTACGTGGCAGGCATCGAAGTGGACGGAACGCCGGTGGAGCTGGCTCTGTGGGACACAGCTGGGCGGGAGCATTATGCCCACCTGAGGCCCCTCTCCTACCCAGACTCCGATGTCATCCTGCTTTGCTTCTCCATCGACTGCCCTGAGAGTTTAGAAAACATCCCAGAGAAATGGATCCCGGAGGTCAAGCACTTCTGTCCCAACGTGCCCATCATCCTGGTTGGGAACAAGAAGGATCTTCGGGACGACGAGCAAACTAGACAGAAGTTATCCAAGAAGAGGCAGAAGCCCATACGACCTGACCAGGGCAGAGATATGGCAAACACGATTGGCGCCTTGGGGTACATGGAGTGTTCAGCAAAGACCAAAGATGGCGTGAGGGAGGTTTTTGAAATGGCCACCAGAGCTGCTCTGCAAACCAGACGTGGGAAGGAAAAATCTGGGTGCTTTATCTTGTGAGATCTTGCTGCCAGCACAGCCCTCCTGGGGCTGATTTTGAAGTGCTGTTTATTAATCTTAGTGTCTGATCACTGGCCTTTTCCATTTGCCTGTAATTTACCTAAGATTAGAAATCACAAGTCATCTTGTTACCAGTACTTAGAAGCCAACTGTGATTATTTGCGATGTCCAGCCCATCTGACTCACTAGGAGCCTCCTAACTCTGTGCTGCCACCTGACACACCAGGCGCTGGTTGAAGGAATTTCTTCACTTCTTGCTCCTTTCTAGAAAGAGAAACAGTTGGTAACTTTTGTGAATTAGGCTGTAACTACCTTATAACTAACATGTCCTGCCTGTCACCTGTCAGCCACAAGGACCTCTGGTGAGTCACCACTTAAGAGTGTTGTTCCTTAACGGGTCTCATGGCTAGCGGTGCATAGCATCTAGGTTTTGGGAAATGTACTCAGCCAGAAAGGCCTGAGTCCATGCAGCTGCGGGAGAGTTACAATTCTGTGGCATGTTACTTACCTAATAGTTACTGTGTAATTAGTGTCACTTAATGTATGTTGCCAAAAATAAATATATCTACCCCAGACTAGATGTAGTATTTTTTTGTATAATTGGATTTCCTAATACTGATATTTGTCATTCCCACAGAAAGTGTATTGGGTTTTTTTTAAGTGTATTTGGAAATAAAGCCAGATGGAAAAATTCATTTTTTAAATTCCCATTTTGTCAATTTCCCTGATCAAATATGTTCCTCTTATCCCCTTTCAGCCACACATATCCCGGTCCCCCTCTCCAGAAATGGACTAAATAAGGAGGAATTTGGTTTCACTCATACCTGAGGCAATTAGACCTGGCAGAACCTTTCTCACCTGGACGCAGAGTCTGGCTCTAATCCACAATGCTTCCTTCTCACTGAGAGAGGTTCCCTCCCAGAGTAGCCACCAATTCTCATGAATAGCACTCTGGTTTTTCTCTTCTCTCCAGCTGACTAAACTTTTTTCTGTACCAGTTAATTTTTAACGACTAACAGAATAAAGGCAGTTTTCTTTAAAAAAAAGTCAAAATTTGACAAGGCAGTGGGGTAACTACAACTTTCATACATATTTGGAGGAACTTTAATATAGAACAACCACTTGGAAAATGATCTGGCATTAAAAGCCTTAAATAGATACCTACTCTGAGACTTAGCAATTCCACTCCTAGGCATTTGCCCAAGAGAAATAGAAACCTCTGTCTCAAGACTTAAATAAAAATGTTCAGAACATCTTTACTTGCAATAGTCCCAAACAGGAAACAGTCCAGATGTCAATCAATGGAAGAATGAATCTTAAAGTTGTAGTGAATTCTTAAGTAAAAAGTGATGAAAAAGAGCAAAGCATGAAACAACACAGATGAACCTCATGAACTTGTGAAAGAACCCTAGCAACTGTATAGATTACATGATCTTATCTGTGTGAAATTTGAGAACAGGCAAAACTAATCCATAGTGAAGAAAAACCGGCCCAGCAATTGCCTCTGAGAAGGTAAGGGCAGGACTTACTTGGAAAGAGCTGGGTACTTTCTGGAGTTGTGGTAATGCTCTGTGTCTTCCCAATGGTTTGGATTAGCCACACAGGTATTTGCCAACTCAGCAAATACATATTTACACATTTCCATATATGCAAATTTGACATGTTAGCCATCTCAAATATATACTATATTGAACCTCAGTCATTGAGACTCATGCTCAAGTATTTAGGGGGAACCCTAAATGCATCAAAAAATAAATGGATTACAGGAACAGCCAACCAAAATGCTGCTTTCTGCACACCTAATTAGCATAGAGATTAAGCAACGTCCTGGAGAGGACAGAAAAAAACCTCAGATCACATCATTTTTTGGGCACCCTCTCTTGAGGACCACACCACCCCCCTAATTCTGGGGGCTCTGCTCTCCCACTTTACACTTTCCTATTTCAATAAAGTCTCCTGCCTTACAAAAAAATTGATTAATAGTTGGATGGACAGAAAACTAGATATTGAGAGAGTAAAATGTTAATGGAAAAATCTAGGTAGTAGGAATAGATTTCACTATAAAATTATTTCCCTCAAATTTTTCAACCTATGTTGATGAGAAACAAAATAACCCATGCCTCCCAGAGATGAAATTCTAACATTAAATCTTTAAAATAAAAACTGGGATAAAAATATCATAAAGTCAAAATCTTATTTTCTCCCGCTGTTTTCCATAGCCTCATCCTACTGCTCCCTGAGTTGTGTTTGTCTATTTCCTATTAGATAATTCCATCCTGTCAGGAATTCTGAGAGTTACCAAAATGGAAACACTCAGGGGTCTTGAAAATGCAATTTTAACTTAAAGCTCTGTTTTTGTCTCCTGTGCAAGAGAAAAGGCAGACTCTGACTTACAGTTCTTATATCTTGGTAATCCTGTCTAAATCAAAATGGGAATGAGCACTGACTAGAAATATTACTTCCCAAAAAAGTTAAAACGTGGAGTCAGGAAGTAAGAAAAAAAAAATCATTTAAAACAATGTGAATAATTCTATTCTCCAGTAAAACAGCTTTCCTTGGAAAAATAACTGATTCTAGAATTGGGGCAGAAATGCAATATTGAGCTTAAATTATCTAAGAAAAAAGAATTACTAAACAAAACAAAAGGAAAACAAAGCACAGTGATGGGCTTATGTCAAAGGAATACAGCATTCAACTGAGTTCCCAAATGCTGACATAACACGAACAGTAAAAAAGTACTATTAGGTTATCACTCAAAGAATAAAACATGCACACATCCATAGTGACGTGACTAAATAAGGAATAAATAGATAAACGGCAAAAAACATAAATCTTCTTTGTCAAATTTTAATGTAGATTCTTCCCCCTTAAGAAGGTTGAGCATAACTTCCCACTCCTAAGGCCACAGAGTTATTTCCTTTCAAAGAGCAGAGTATGAAAAGGGTGGAAGTCGAGAATAACTTCACAGTGGAAAACCTTAATTACCTCAGTTGGGTAATTAAGGTTTGCATCAGTAGTGATGAAGTCATATTGATAGTTCATACCTCTACGAAATAAAGAATTTGATTAACCTTTATCCCTACTTCCTGGGATGGAAGCTGAATCCGTGGAATTTCCCAAGTAATTAGACTATCTTCATTATTCATGAACCCCTCAGCCACCTCTGAGCTGGCTCAGGATGGTAGCTGGTCATGGGAGAAAGATCAACTATGCGATTAGAAGGTTCAGGACTTTGAGCCAAGTGGTATCAGCCCAGCCCATCGTCTTCCAAGGAGGGTTAGGGCACTGGAGATTGAGTTCTATCATATAGATGGTGAGTCAATCAATCATGCCGAAATAATGAAAACTCAGTATGAACTCTGGACACCAAAGCTCAGAAAAGCTCCCTAGCTGATGATGCACGATATGGTGTACAGCTATTTCATCTACAATGATGTACAAAATAAATCAGCAGCTAGGATCCCAATGTCCCCCTCAAGGGTATATCCACAATGACCTAACTGCCAACCACTAGGTCCCACCTCATAAAGGTGCCACTACCTGCCAGTGGTTCCACAGGCTGGTGACCTGGCTTGTCTTTGAGAGACAACGAAGACCCAAACCATAGTAAGTTATTACCAAAAATGTACTTCTTCACTGGGTTCTGTGAGTTGTTCTAGTGAAATATCACTGCAGGCTTAGGGGAACCCCTGAATTTGTAGCCAACTGATGAGAAGTATGGGTGGCCTATGGAACCCCAAATTCATGACTGCCAATTGAAGTAAAGGCAGTCTTTTCGGGACCATGCCCTTAAGCTGGAGTCCATGCTCACTGCAAGTGGTTTGCATGAGAATTATACTGCAGGCTTGCAATACCCTTGCTATAATGTAAAAGTGGTACTTTATCTCTGTGATCTTTCTCCCCAAAACCCATAAAGGTGAGCAAAACATCAAACAAATCCCAGGTAAGGGGCATTCTATACCCAATCAGTTCCCCTCTACAACTGTCAGTCATCAAAAACAAGGAAAGTCTGAAAACTGTCCCAGCCAAAAGTCACCAAAAGAAATTCCATAATGAAATGAAATGTGGGATCCTGGATGGGATTCTGGAAGAGTAGGAGAGAAGGTACACACTAAGAAGACTGGAATGAAGTATGAAGTTCAATTAATAATAATGTATCATTAATTGTTACAAATGTACCTTGCTAATGTAAGATAACAAGGAAAATTGGGCATAGGGTATATGAGAACATTCTGTGTCATCTTTGTAAATTTTCTGTAAATCTAAAACCATTCTAAAATGGTTATTGGCCCCCCAAAAAGGGCTAAAATGATATCTTGTAATAGCATACTTGACCTGTGCAATATAAAGATTAAAATAAAGAGGTTACTTAAGCAATAAAAAGACTATAGAGGAAAAAATCAAAGTGGATATCTAACAGTCCAGGATTCAATAATACACAAAATAAATCAGTAGTTAGTAAGCATCTGTTAATTGACAGTTTAGTAGCTGCTTCAAGCGCTCCAGGAATCTTAAGTCAATTCAACAAAGCTTCAATACAATGCTTACTGAGCTACCCTTCCAGTTAAATAAACCTAACTGACCACACTTCTTTATATGCTGCTACTAAATAGGTAAAGGAAATATAAGAGACCTAATTCTCTTTGTCTTACTCATAAAAACAAAGGCAAGAGTAAGGCATGGGGCTGAAAATACGGGGCTATGCTAAAAACCTGTACAGGAAGCTATAGATCCTAAGTTTACTCACAGCCGTGCACATGGACACCACTTGCTATCCTTCACCACCCCTGCTTCCTGCAGGCTACCACAGTCGTGTTAAACAGAAAACCAGCAATAGCTGGGCACAGTGGCTCAAGCCTGTAATTCTAGCTACTCAGGAGGCAGAGGTCAGGAGGAAGCACAAAGCCCTGAGTTCCAACCCTAGTACTAAAAAAAAAGAGAAAAAGAAAAAAAATCAGCAGTAGAAGCCCATTAGCCAGGAAGGTTGGAGGTAGTTCTAGGCCTGGAAACAGCAGAGGTTCTCTGAAGACAGTTTTATCAGCTCACAAGAACTGAATTGTTAAATTTTCATGAGTTGTTTGTTTTGTTTTTGCTATACTGGGGTTTGAATGCAGGGCCTTGCACTTGCTAGGCAGGCGCTCTATGATTTGAGCCATGCCCCCGTCTCTTTCCACTTTACTTATTTTTCAAATAGGGTCTTGCATTTATGCCTGCACTAGCCTGGACCCGCGATCCTCCTATTTATGCCTTCTGCATACCTGAGATGACAGGCGCACACCCCCAGCCAAGCTTCTTATTGGTTAAGATGAGGCCTTAAGGCTAGCGGAGTGGCTCAAGAGGTAGAGCGCCTGCCTAGCAAGTGCTAGGTCCTGAGGTCAAACTCCAATACTACCAAAAAAAAAAAAAATATATATATATATATATATATGAAGGTTTGTGAACTTTTTTGCCCTAGCTGGCCTTGAATCATGATCCCCCCAATCTCTACCCCCAAGTAGCTAGGATTATAGGTTTGAACCATAGTACTAGACTTAAATTTTCACAAGCTTTTTTCAAGCCAGTTGTTAAACATAGCCATGTTCTAATATTAAATTATATAATCTTGCAACTAAAAATTGTATTAAAAACAGATATAATAGGTACTCTAAACTTATAACTTCCTTATTATTTTTACTACATTTTACACTTTACTACTTATTATCTATTCTCTTGAAGCTATTTACATCTATTATATGTGTATGGTAGAAATACTACACAATGGAGAACTATTGTGTCCCCTACTCCACCTTAAGTGACATCATACTAGCAGTGGGACCCTGGCCATAAAAATATACATGCCCCACACATCATGAGTGCTAAGTATCTGGGCTGTTTTTATTTTTATTTTTTTTTCTCTCAAATGGTTAGTTGTTAATGTTTACCAGCATATCAGTGAGGATTAAGTGAAAGTCTAGGTAGTCAACTGTGGAGTTCACGGTCACTTTCACCCATCCTGCTTCTAGAATGTTCACATGGGGCCAGTGGGGTGGCTCACATGGTAAGAGTGCCTGCCTAGCAAGTGTGAGGTCCCAAGTTCAAACTCCAGTGCTGCAAAAAAAAAAAAATAGAATGTTTGCATGTATCTGGGACACATGCTTTTGAGGATTCTTCTTTGGAGAAATAAAAATCATAAAAGAAAAGATCTACAGATACATCTTGTTAGGGAGGTTCTCTTCACAATAAAAAAAGCTGACTTGCTGCAAGGAAGTCCATCCATATACAGAAAACTTCCTATCAACTCTTTAGGACCTTTTGCAAATATAAAAAGACAACCTGATTTCACCCAACAATTGAGGAATGCCTCCAGTCTAAAAGCCAACAAACAGAAAAGGGAATTCAGAAAAGACAATGCAGGTGGCATTAGAAAATACTTCAAAACAATAATTAATTGCCCTGGATTTGAAAGGAATGATGTACCCATGAAAAAAGACAAGACATATTTCTTTAGAACTACCAGAGAGCAGATCTTGGTGATTAAAACTTCAATAGTTGAAATGAATTGAGGAAATTTCCCAGAAAAATTAAAACAGTAAGAAAAGGGAAGGAGAAAGAAATATAGTGAATCCAGGAGCTCCAACTAGTAGATCCCAGAAAGAAAGTAGATAAAATAAAGGGGATAACCTAAAATGGACCACGGATCAGTTAGAAGTTATTTGTCTATAGATAACAAAATACCAAAACAAAAGTTCCTAAAGTAATAAAAGTGTTCAATCTTATAACATGAACTCTGAAGGGAGGTTGTTCCAAGTCTTCTGCATTGAATCAGTCAACTCTGCCAGTTTCAGTATTTTGTCTGTTTCCTTGTCTTCTCTTGATAGAAAGATGGGCACTATAATCTTAAGGTGACAACATGTCCTTTCACGATCACATCCCAATCAAGAGAAAGAGGAGGCAACACGATGAGCTCTTCTCATGCATCTGACTCACACCAGAAAATAAAACTAGTCTCCAGGCTTCCTACCCCACAACAGACTTTTCCTTTTACTTCACTGGCCAAAAATATATTATGTGGTCACTCCTAATTCAAGAGAAGTTGGAGAAGCAAGAACTGAATCTGGCAAATGAAAGTGGGATTACCATAAATGGTTTTAAGTCATGTTCTGTCTGTCCTTTGAAATAAAATTGGGATTCTCCTAGCAGGGAATATGGAGAAAATGTCTGATGATCAAATAGCTAAGAGTCCAGCTATGGTTTTCATTCTAAATATTCCCCCAAATGCCATGAGTTAAAGGTTTACCCTCCATATTGGCACTATGGGTGGTGAAAATTTTAAGAAGTAGGGCCTTCTAATCACTAGGATCATACCCCAGATCCTTCCTTTTCTTCTCTTTTTGGCCTGCCCATGAGGTGAGCAGCACTCCCACCATGCACACCCCCACTATGATGTACTGCCTTACCATAGGACCAAAAGCAATGAACTGAAACTTCCAAAACTTTGAGCTAAAATAAAACTTTTTTGTTTATGAATTGTTTATCTTGGTATTTGCTATAGCATAGAAAGCTTACTAACACAAGTATGGTCTATAATAATGCAAGAAAAGTATCAAGAACTGCCACTGCCAAATGGCTCAAGTGGTAGAGCACCTGCCTAGCAAGGATGAGTCCCTGAATTCAAAAATCAGTACCCCTAAAAATAAAAAAAAATAGAGAAAGAAAAGAACTAAAAGACATACATATCCAGAGTGAAAGGGTTTGTCAAAGGCCAACCATAGTGAAAAAACTCAAAAGTCCAACACAAAGGCACATCTTCTAAACACATCTTAAAAACATTCAAAGGTTAGGGACTTAGAATAGCACTGTACTTCTCAATAAAAACACAAGACAAAAGCCGATAAGGTGGTGCACCTAAAATCCTAGGTACTCTGGAATCTGAGGCAGAAGGATAACAAGTTCAAGGTCAGCCTAGGTAACATAGCAATACTCTATCTTAAAAAGAAAACAAAACAAAAAACCAGTATATTAGAAAATAATGAATCAATACTTTCAAAACTCTGAGAGAAAAGCGATTTTTGGCCTAGTATTCTGTACCCAACCAAATTATCAAATACTTTTTCAAAACTCAAGGCCTCAAAAAGTTTACCACGCACATACTATTTCTTAGGAAAGTGCTAGAGTATGTGTTCTGACAAAGCAAAGGAGTAATCCAAGAAAGAGAAAAATCATAGGATTTCAGAGACATTGAATGCAAGCCTTGTCAATCTCAAAACAGTTCTGAAAAAGAAATATGATAGGACCCAGACAGAGGTTTTTATGAGGAAATAAAATTCACAGAGTATCTACTGGACTCAACTGTTTCTCTAGGGAAAAGTATCAGAATTACATAGGAAATCAGAAAATAAATAAGAACCAAACTTGGAAAAACAAAAGGTAGTATCAGAAAGGAAACTTACTTAGGGAATACTATCATATATATAATGTCCTATCATTATAAATAACAAATATTGATTTAACCAAAAATCTTAATACATCTAAATTAGGGAAATGAACATCTTCCAACAGGAAGATGATAGTACTCTTAAATTAGGACAAGCCAGAACGGTTTCTTTATGAAAGTATTATTTACAAAGATGTGGTTAGTTTGTATGGAAATCAAAAACATTCAACTCAGGATTGAACCTTCTAGGCCCAAAGGAGGAGAGGAAGAGCAGTTACCAAAACATAAAGGTTGTGAGGAGGAGCCACCATGGAAGGAAAAATGAGCTTTGTTTGGAAGACAATAGGAGGGAGCTGGAGTGATGGGTACCATACCTTCCTCACTTCATTCCTTTAGACCTTCCATCTGCTCTGCACTGACCAAACCCAGCAAAGAGCCAAGGGCAGGGGAGCCATTGACACAGTCCATTCAAGTGAGACTCCCAGGAGAGAAGAACTGGAGGAACAGATAGAAGATGCTTGGCTCAAAGGTGATATGTGATCATGTAAAGGAACGACCTTCTCCTCTAACCATGATAAGCCAATTGTTAAAACAGATAAATTGAATGATATGAATATTATTTAGCTACATGAAAGAAATGCCACAAAAAATAACTAGTAATAAAACATTCCTGAAGAAGGAAACTGTGTGGGTAAAATACAGAGGAAGAAAAGTTCAAGAAGTATTCAAAGAACTAGTCCAATTTGTTTGTATTGCAAGGAATCTGTAAAGGAAAAATGGAAGATGAAACTGAAGTGACAGATTGAGGTCACACTGTGGTGGCTCCAAATGCCAGACTGAGGATTCTGTAGTTAAGCAATGTTAAGCCTCAAGTAAGAGAGTGACATAATGAGAGCTGAGCCCATGTAAGAGCAATCTGGCAGTGATATATAGAATTAACTAAAATAAAAAAATCTAGAGAACATGAGACTTGATAGACTCTATTTCATAAGCCATTTAGGGACGTTAAGTGTCTAACATAATTGTAGCAATGAGAACAGAAACGATGACATTAACCTAAAAGGAATTTGAAAACAACATTGAAAGGACTTCATTCAAACAACAAACCAACCATCAAATACCCACCATGTGCCATGCCACCCATGGGGGTACTGCAGTGAACAAAACATTCAAAATGCTTGCTGTCCTGAGCTTGTATTTTGGTAAAAGGAGACAAACAATGAGTAAAACAAGTGCTATGAAATGTAAAGGTCTTTTGAAGGAATCCAAAGGGGGGAGGCAGGACTGAAGTTTGAGAGAAGTAAATTGCATTTAGAAATGAGTTTGAGATTGATCTGAGATATACAGGAGGAGAGGTCCAGGTGACAGTACCTTAAGAGCTTAGAAAAAGAGATATAAATAGAGATTTGGGGAAAAAAATCAAAACACAGAAGTACCAGACATGTCTATGGAGTTAGCTGTTTATTTAGTAGTATCTCCTTTATGTAGTCACAACATTCTTTCAATTCTACAGATAAAAACAAATCTATATTGTCAATGCACCAACTAACACATACTAAACCCACAGATTTGTGGAAAGTTGAAATTTTAAATCTAAAATGAGAAACAACTGCCAAATTTCAACTATGGAGTTCACATTGTTAATACCTGTACAAATGGTATGTTACAGGAGATTAAGGAAAGAGAAAAAGAATGACAGGGAGAACATACGATTTTTGGTCTTTTGGGCCAGGCTAACCTCACTCAGAATGATGTTCTCCAATTCCATCCATTTACCAGCGAATGATAACATTTTGTTCTTCTTCATGGCTGAATAAAATTCCATTGTGTATAAATGCCACATTTTCTTAATCCATTCGTCAGTGGTGGGGCATCTTGGCTGTATCCATAACTTGGCTATTGTGAATAGTGCTGCAATAAACATGGGTGTGCAGGTGCCTCTGGAGTAACCTGTGTCACAGTCTTTTGGGTATATCACCAAGAGTGGTATTGCTGGATCAAATGGTAGATCAATGTCTAGCTTTTTAAGTAGCCTCCAAATTTTTTTCCAGAGTGGTTGTACTAGTTTACATTCCCACAAACAGTGTAAGAGGGTTCCTTTTTCCCCACATCCTTGCCAACACCTGTTGGTGGTGGTGTTTTAAGCAACATTCTTAATGCAGGCTATCCATCCACTAAAGTTATTGGGGAGCTTTTCAAAAACTCTGGGGACAGGCTCCAGCCCCAGGGGTGATTTTTAAAAGTAATCCATTTTATTCTAAGGTATAGCCAGGATTTAAGGAACACATAGTTCTCAGGACTGGTAGAATGGCTCAAATGGCAAAGCACCTGCCTACCAGGTGTGAGGCCCTGAGTTCAAACCTTAGTACAGCTTCCCTCCCCCCAAAAAAGCACAAGAACACACAATTCTCAATGATTTTTCCAAGTTTTCAAGGACAAATGAAGCATCAAAGGGATATGTATGCATCTCAAAATGAGTAAATTTTTTAAAAGGTGAAAAACGAACATTTTAAATGTTTTCTTTTGAATTCTATGGCCTAATTCAGGAACTTAGATGGACTTTAAAAAATTAAAATGCTAGGTAGTAATTATTTTGCTGGGAAAATCACAATGTATGTCCACATTTTTCATGAAATTCTGCTTCTGATTACACAATAGTCCTACAAAATAAGTATAATTTTAAATTTTATATAGCTGAACAAAGTTTTCCTTTGAATGTGTAAAAGGAAACATTTCAAGATTCAAATCTTCAAGCAGCTTTTCAAAAGCCTTTACATGTAGAATGCAATCGATTTCTCTGTAAATTAAGATTGTTTTTTCCACAAATGTATTATTCTCAACCCCAAATCAATTAAAAATACCCTGCTATATCCATTGGAGGCTCCCTAAAAAAATCAATGTTAATTCCAAAAAATGTTTTAACATTTTAAAATGAATTCACTACTGCACTAGATTGATTCACCTTGAGCAGGATAGGCTCAAGAACACATAACTGGAAATTGTTATTATAATATGCCCATTGCTAGTTATAAGTGGAAAAAAGCCTGCTATAAAGCAACTTAGTCATTAATACTACCACAGTGATTGTTAGTCTGGTTGACCAATTTGAGTGAGCAAGAAATACACTTTGTTTTCCTACAAAGTAAATCATTTCTATTTTGAAGCCTAATTCTGCCTGTATAGAGCATGGCATATTCTCACTCTGTTCTTGGAGAACTTGGATGACTTGGAGTCATCAGTTTTAACCTTTCCTTGGGGTTTGGTCCAAGTGACAGGGTATAGGACTTTCAGTAAGACATCCACCAACATCTATTTTTCTATTGCTTTCTAACTGTCCCTCTTCTCCCCAGGTACCCCTGACAAAGGGCATCTATGAAAAACTCACAGCTAACAACATACTTAATGGAAAAAGAAAGTTATTTCTCTAAGACCAGAATCAAGACAAAGATCAAGTCAGCATCGTACTGGACATTCTAGCCAGATGAAACAGGCAAGAAAATTAAATAAAAATTATCTAAAACTAGGAGCCTCTAGTCCCAGCACTCAGGAGACTGAGACAGGAGGATCACTTGAGTCCCACAAGTCTGAGACCAGCCTAGGCAACATAGTGAGACCCCCCCAACACACATCTCAAAAATATTACTACTAGTAGTAATACTAATAATCTAAATTAGAAAGGAAAACTATATTTACAGATAATATGATGTCATATAGAAAATCATACTTAAGCTACTCAAAATTGCTAGAGCTACTCGACCAGTTTAGCAAGCTTGCACCACTTAAGAGCAATATACAGCCAGGTGTGACAGAGGGTCACACCTGTAATCCTAGCTACTCAGGAGGCAGAGATCAGGAGGATCGCGGTTCGAAGCCAGCCCAGGCAAATAGTTCCGCAAGACCCTATCTCGAAAAACCCTTCAGAAAAATAGGGCTGGTGGAGTAGCTCAAGGTGAAGGCCCTGAGTTCAAGCCCCAGTACCGCAAAGAAAAAAAAAAAGAGCAATGTACAAAAATCAATTGTATAACTTTTCTATATACCTAAATGACCAGTGTCAATGACTTGTTAAACAAGAAGACAAGCAATTCCACTCACAATAGCCTGAAAAAAGATATCCAGGCATAAACGTAACCAAAGATGTTAAAGACCTCTACAGTGAAAACTATAAAGCACTGAAGTAGAAGACATCAGAAGATGGAAAGAGATCCCATGTTCATTGAGAACCAGAATTAAGTTTGTTTGTAAAATAGGTCCTGGGAGGGGGATAAAGGAGGATGCATATGGTCAATGTGCTTTAATTACTCATATGAAATAATAGCAATGAAGCCTTTTAAAAAGAATTAATTTTGTTAAGATGGCTATACAACTGAATTCCAGTATTCTTCACAGAAATTAAAAAAAAAACAAAAACAATTCTAAAGGTCATGTAGAAACACAAAGGATCCCAATAGTCAGATCAGTGCTGCTCCTTGTGATACCTGACTTCAGATTACAGTACAGAGACATAGTAACCAGCACAGCATGGATGGCACAAAGGTAGACATGAGACCAATGGAATAGAATAGAAGATACAGAAATAAGCACACACAACTATGGCCATCTGATTTTTGAAAAAAGTGCCAGAAAAAAAATTGGAAAAAAGACTGCCTTTCCCACAAATGGTGTTGGGGACACTTGACATTCATAGGTGGAAGACTGAAGCTAGATTCCTAGGTATCACCCTGTACAAAAGTCAATTCAAAATGGATCAAAGACCTAAATGGAGAGGGTGAAAGAGGGGTGAATATGATTGAAGTACTTCATATGCATGTCTAAAAATAATATAATGAAACCTGCTTAAATTTTTTTAAAGGGAGGGGGATAAGAAAGAGTAATAGAGGGAGAGAGTTTGATCAAAGCACACTAAATGCATGTGTATAAATATCATGGAGAAACCCCTTTGTACAATTAATATGTGCTAATAAAATTTCCATTTACAACAGCATCAAAAGGAATAAAATAATTAGGAATAAGTATGACTTTTTAAAGTTCTGAAAACTGAACATTTTGCTGAAATAAATTAAGGAAGACCTAAATAAGTGGAAAGACATCCATCTTCATAGATCCAAGAATGACAAGACCCCCAAAATTGGTCTGTAGACTTAACATAACTCTATAAAAATCATAGTTAGTTTTTGTAGAAATTGACAGACCAACCTTAAAATTCATATGGAAATACAAAAGACCCAGAAAAGGCAAAGCAATCTTGGAAAAAAAAGAACAAAGCAGGAGGACTCACATTTCCCAATTTCAAATTTTCCTACACAACTCCAGTCATCAAGATAATGTGGTACTGGCATGAGGATACAAATGTACATCAATGAAACAGAATTGAGTCCAAAAAAAACCCCTGACTTTTATGGTCAATTTATTCAACAAGAGTGCCAAGACAATTCAATGAAGAGAGTAGTGTTTCCACCAAATGGTGCAAGAACAAAGGATACTCCCATGCAAAAGAATGAAACTGAACTCCAAACCATATGTAAAAATTCATTTGGGGGCTTGGGCTGTGGGTCAAGTAGTAGAGCACCTGCCTAGCAAGCGTGAAGTCCTGAGTTAAAACCCAGTAACCACAAAAAAAATTCATTTAAAATGGTTAAAGAGCTAACATCATAAAACTCTTTGAAGAAAATATACGTATAAATCATGACCTTGGGCTATGCAAAACATTTTTAAACAATACTTGAAGGAAAAAATTGGGTTTTACAAATCATGTTTTGGATGAGATGAAAGATGGTGTTTGCCAGCTTCTTACAAAACTAAACATACTCTTATCATATGATCCATCAATTGCACACATTTATCCCAGTGAGTTAGAAAATCTGCAGGCCATTGTTTAGAGCCACTTATTCATAATTGTTAAAACTTAGAAACAACCAAGATGTCCTTCCATAGATGAATGAATAAATAAATAAACTGTGGTACATCTATACAATGAAATGTTTTAGTGATTAAAAAAGAAGTGATCAAAACATTGAGCAAGCTTAAGTACATGTTTAAGTGAAAGAAGCTAATTTGAAAAAGCTTCATGCTATCTGATTCCAAGCATATGACATTCTGGAAAAAGCCAAATGATGGAGACAGTTAAAAGATCAGTGGTTGCCAATGTCTGGGGAGGGGCAGGGGTGAAGAAATGAATAGGTAAAGTAATGGAACTTGGGGAGTAATGCAGCTACCCTGATGATACTATATTGATGAATACATGTCATTCTAAATTTATTAAAACCCATAGAATGTACAATATGGAGTGAACCCTCATGTAATCTAGGGACTTTAGTTAATAATAATATATCAACATTGGCTCATAAATTATTACAAATGTACCACACTAACGCAAAAGGAAAATGTCTGAATGTATGGAGATTGGGTGCTAAGAAAATATATGAGAACTGTGTATTTTCTGTTCATTTTATCTTTAAGCTTAAATAAACTGTTCTAAAAATAGCATTTATTAACTTTTTTAAGCAAATGGTCTGAATAGACAGTTCAAACAAAATAATAACAAGTGGCCAATAAGCACATTAAAGGTGCTCAACAAATCAGGTATGGTGGCGCAGGCCTCCAGAGGCAGAGATGAAAGGATCAAGAGTTTGAGGCCAGTCTGGGGTGGATAGCAAGACCGTACCTCAAAAAGAAAAAAACGTGCCCAACATCATTAGCCAAAAGCAAAATGCAAATTGAAACCACACTGCGATACTACTTCACACTCACTAGAATGTCTATAATCAGAAAGATAAATAATAAGAAGTGGTGAGGATGTGGAGAAATTGTATCTTCAAGTACTGCTGATGGGACTATAAAATGGTGTGACCACTTTGGAAAACAGTCTAGCAGTTCCTCATTAGGATAAACATGGATTTATCATATGACCCACCAATTCTACTTCTGGGTACACACCAAGAGAATTGAAAACAAATACATACAACAATTGGTACATAATGGCTCACAGCAGGATTATTCATAATAGCCAAGTGTCTACCACATACCCAAGTATCTATCAACTGATGAAAGGGTTAAATAGCACATGGTATATCCATACAGTGAGACATTATTAAGGCAAGAAAAAGAAATGATGTACTGATTAATGCTGGAACATACATGAACCTTTAAAACACACCCAGTACAAGATGACGTTCACAAAAGACCACACATGATTCAATCATGTGAACTGTCCAGCATAGGCAAGTCCACAGAGACCAAAAGTAAACTAGAGGGTTACCTTGAGAGATTAGGTAAAAATGGGGAATGGCTTGCCAATGGTTATAAAGTTTCTGTTTTGGGGTGATGAAAAATTTCTAAACCGATTGTGATGATGGATCCATAACTCTGAGAATACACTAAAAAAACACTGAATTGTAACAGCTTAAATCGGTGTACACATAGTGTATTTAAAAAGTAAAAGATTGAGGGCTACGGGTGTGGCTCAAGTGGTAGCATGCTTGCCTACTACGTGCAAGGCCCTGAGTTCAATCCTCAGTACTGGAAAGTAAAAGATTCATTGAAGATATTTCTAAAAACAGAGATCAAATTTGTAAAGTAAGTGATAGTGCACATTTAAGTCTAAAAATTGTCGACATTTTTTCTCACAGTGCTAGAGATCAAACATAAGACCTCACACATGCTAGACTCATGCTCTATCCCTGAACTACACCCCCAGCCTGAAAAGTACACATTTTTAACTCTACAAATTGTCAACACATTTGAATGCACTGAACCAAGACTTTAGAAATCTAGAATGTAATCATGAGATAACCACAAACCTCACATGAGACATGGAGAGTCATTTCACACCTAAGTTCGAGTTTCTGAATCTCATGATTCTGAAGAGGAACTTTGTTTATATTTTGATAGCTCCCTTCATACTTATAAGGTGACCATCACAATTCTAAGCATTCCATCCTAACATGGCAACATGACCCAGAAAGAGAAGATGCCTCCTCTTCTTGTACATCTGCTTTGAACAGTAAAAAAAAATCTTTTCCAAAAGCCCCTATCACACACTTTTCCTCATTTCTCATTGGCCAGAATTATTGTGTCTTATGCTCCTTTTAAATCATACTCTGTGTGTGTGTGTGTGTGTGTGTGTCTGTATGTCTGTGTGTGTGTCTCTGTGTGTGTGTCTGTGTGTGTGTCTCTGTGTGTGTGTGTGTGTGTGTGTGTGTGTCTGTGTGTGTGTGTGTGTGTGTGTGTGTTGGGAGGTGGAGAGTTGGGTAGAGGAAGGTCTCTATAACCGACATAGACTAATCAAGATTTATGAGTGTCAGGAGATTGAAGAGTAGATGCAAAATCAGGTCTCTGCTGGCAAGCAGGAAAGGTTAGTGAGAACTGCTGGGTGGGCACCAGGGGAGCCTGATTTACCAAAGACAAAAGATAAACATGAATCAGAAGTCTCACTTTTTTCAGCTCAGAATGAAGTATATGCCCTCCCTATCAAAACTAACATTTTATGGCTTCTTTGAGCTCTTTGCTTTCTTTGGGGATTTTCCCACCCTGAAAACACAACCATTACTTGCTGGAAAAGATGTCTCACAGTGTACCATTCATTGAATTCGCACACATTGTAGTCATCAGCCACTAACTTGAAAGCTATTTTGCTCATACCACTATCTTGACTCACCTGTTTCATGAGACAAAAATGCATGTCAGCATCTAAATTTATTGATGGGTCAGTGGAGACACACTTGCCTTTCCAGGTTGGCTTGACAATAGTCTCACTAAAAAAGTTCTTCTAGAACCACCCGGTAATGACTGGGCCACATTTCATGAGGAAAAGAGTAATTCTTGTCTGACCACACAACTGCTCAAGTGGAGTCACTTAGTTTCAAAATCCACCATTATTAGGGGGTTGGGGCTGTTCCTCAGTGGTAGAGCATTTGCCTGGCATGTGTAAGACCCTGGCATGTTCAGTCCCACTACTGCAAAATAACAATAATAATAATAATAATAACAATAACGATAAATCTGTCATCAGGACAGAGAAAAACACTCAATTTTAAAAAGACTGGGTATGTAACCAAGTGTTAGGGTGCTTGCCTAGCATGCATAAAGCCTTGAGTTCAGTCTTAGAATTTACCAAAAAAACCAAAAGACTATCTTGTTAGCTCAGCAAGAAGGGATGTTTTCAATACCAGCAAACTCTGAGGCTTGATGCTATTGCTTCTGTTCTTTCTGTTTCTACATTGCAGTGATTTGGTAAAGGAATGATTAGGCCAGAGTCATAGTTACCCTGATAGAGAACCATCATGGAAGACCTTTGAGCTCTCAGCCACCTAAACAGCACCCTTTAGCCATCTATAAAATTTGAGGGTTGAACAAGATCATCTTAAAGGAACCTTTCTGCTCTAAACTTCTATGATTCCATAATCAATAATCTGACTTTCTGAAATGTGGAAAATCCTCCAGAAACCTTTAAAATAATCTTTGAGCTCATTCATGCACACTATAATTTATTCATTCATAATTATATTACATAATAGTAGTAGTTTTACATGATTCTAAAAATGAATTCACTCTTGAAATTAGTTTCTTTTGTCCTTTGAATATTTTGATGTTCCATTTTAAAATTCCTTAGGGTATATTCCAATATAATATGCTACATTAATTTTAACATTTAAGTACATTATTGAGGGGGTGAAAGGTATTTTTATTTATCTCAGAAAAGATATTCTTATATGAAAATATGGGATTTTAGAAGAAATTTCTTTGGTGGAGGGGAAAGATTGGTGTCAAAAGCAGTAATTAAAGTATTTTAAGATGTCAAATGTTTCCTTTCTTTAATGACAATTACTATTTAATTTTCATTTCATTTACAATAAAAGATCAACTGAATTTCCTAATGCAGGATGATCTTATCCTCATGCTTTTGATTCTCACTGAAACTACTCAAACTCGCATCTGAGGAGAAATCTCATCAATTTTAGAGAACATTAATACCTAATTCAGATGAACTATATTGGTTTCAAAGCAGAAATCAAGGCATATGGTTTTGGTTTATGGATCTCCTCTAGGAAATCCAACATTAACATGCACACTGCATTCCTTCCTTCCTCTTCCCAGCCCTCATTGTCCTCTCTCTTCAGCTCTGTCTTTTCTTCTCTTTCTTTTCATAGATATTTACTAAATAAATATAAAAGTTATGTACATGTGATCCTTGCAGTTCTATCCCAGAATGCTGCCATCAAAGGAACATAATCCAAGAACAAAGCAGAGTTCAAAAGTAAACCAAGTCCTTCATTTACTTTGTTCAAACACCAAGTAGAGAGCATACAGTTCATCAACACTTCTCAAACCCCCTGTATTCTCTCCTGTTCACTGTCTTTACACATCCCAGGTAATTCTCACTTGTACAAACTCCCAGAAAACTCTTACACAACCCTAGCCCTCTTGTTCTTCTCTCATACTTTCATTGGTCCCAATCTTTATCCTAAAACCCCCTAAAGAACCAGCACAGAGGAAAGGCTGGAAATGCATATATTAGTATTGTTTATTCAATTACCCCTTCCAAGTGCATTATGGGGTATATGAAGAAGCAGTCTCCACTTTAAAAAAACCCATAATCAAATATGGGATACTTAATGTTTTTTGGCACCTATGACAACTCAATCATTGTGCCAAGCACCAAAGATATAAGGATTAATAAGCAAGAATCTCTTCCCTAAGGCAGTTGACATTCTAGTGTGGAGGGGCTGTGGGGACAGATGAATATAATCCAAGGTGATGCACACTAAAAGAAAACTTACACAGAAAATGCTGTGAAAACATGACAGAGCTTTCAGAAAAATGACTCAACAGTACTCTTAATTAATGACACTAGCTTTTTCCTTGTTACAGGAACTCCAATTTTAAATTGAAAACAATCATGATTTTAAAATTTTTTTCACTGGGCTGGTGGAGTGTCTCAAGTGGTATAGCACCTGCCTAGCAAGTGTGAGGTCCTGAGTTCAAACTCCAGTACCACCAAAATAAAAAAATAAATAAGCTTGCCTTTATCTCTCAAAGGAAAAAAATTTAAGATGGTAAGAAACATGGTAAGAGTTGTCAGAAACATAAGGATTCAGCTTTGTGACCTATAAAACATGGTTTTGTTTTTTGGTGTGTTCCATAGCAGTGTGGTAAACACAAAATTTTCTCGAAGGTTAAAACACAAAAATCCACCATTATGTTCAAGTAACCTGTGTCTTCCCTAATATCTTTACCCGCATTAGTTGTATCTAAATCCTGTAAATTCTTCCAATGTGGGCTCTGCTCCAGTTCCTCCAATTCTAATCCGCCTAATCGCAGTTCCACATTAATTATCCTAAATAGTGTTTCATCATATTACCTTCTTTAAACTACAATAACCTCCTTGATGTTTGTAGGATAAAGTTTAAACTTTCTAGTTTCACATCCAGATTCTTAAAACTTTGTCTCCAAGTTATCTTTGTAGCTTTATTTCTTTTTTATCTCTAACTCAACCATATTCTCTAGTCAACTCAAATGGTCAGTCTTTCAAAAAAAAAAATACAGATTTATTTGCCTACCAGCCCTTTTCCTGGAAACTGCTCCTCCTCCCTTCCAACAACTTGGTTTCAGTTGCTCTGGCCTTACAAGGTAACACTGATTACCATCGATGGCTGATCCGCGGTAACACCCATCACAAGCTGGTCCAGTGAGTCCCTTCCTTGGAGAATTCAGAATGGCAACTGGATGAGTCCAAGTTCAGATCAGCTGTCATTTTCTGCTGCACTGATCATAAAGAAGAAAAAAGTTGATCTTCAGTAAGAAATGAAGAAACACATGAAGAAGAACAAACACCAGTAGAAAGGACTGTGATCTCTGTCCATTCTGATCATGCTGCCCAACTGCATTCTGTTCTTGGGACCAAAGAGTAACAGATGCAGCCATGATAATAAATTACCCCCTTTGCTTATGTTGTCTTTTTTTTGAGCTTATAATAATAAATTTTTATTAAAATATATTCGTTATACAGCAGGGGATTCATAGTGACAATTTTGATTAGACTTATATTGTACAATATTTACATTGCCCCCTTTATCACGCCCCCTCAACCCCTTCCCTACCTCACTTAAAGCAATTGCAAGAGATTTCTTAGCTCTGTTTTGTATGAGTGTGGACCTCCATTGCTCGCATCCCAAAAGTGTTGTGATTGATATAATCATGCTCTCATTTTAGAGAGTTTGCTCTGTTCACAAAATGGACAAAGGATAGGAAGAAAACAGAGGCAACTGGGACCAGGGAGGAGGCCAGTGAAAGGATCCAGGAACAGAACTAGGTGATTGTTGGATATCAGAGGTGAGTAAGAGTGACCAGGGACTGAGCATGACCTGAGGCTAGATAACTGGGTGAAATAAGCAAGAGAACATGGAGATGAGAGTAAACTCTGCTATGCAGAGGCTCCTAACACACTTCATGGCCACAGCCAAGTGTCCCATAGGTGTCAGTGTCCTGGGTCTACCACCACCCCTTGCTTTGTCTCTCCTGCTAGGCTGTAAGCTCCTAGAGGGCAGGAAGTACAAATAATACTTCTCCATTGCCCTCACAGACTACTCAGACTGAATCTACAGTGAGTAGATACATTGATTTTATGCAAGACAGTTTGTTTTGATTGCGTATAATAATATATCTTATCAAAGTGAACAATCAGAATACTATTGTATAGAACTTCTTCTTTAGAAAAAGAATTGAAAGTATGCTTTCTTCACTCTAATCTTGTTTGATTTTAGAGTAGTCTTAAAAAGAACTGAATTTTAATAAAAGATCATTTTTCTTTTTGATGGAAAAGAAATAAGTAAAATCCAAACCCTGAAAAATAAATAAATAAGCTTCTCATTTATAAATATGTATAACTCTGAATTGCTCAGTAAACATCAATGCACAATACTCAAAAATAAACTTGAAAGTTGTATGACTCCTAATATAAACACAAACTAATCAAAGTCAAGAATTTAGATTCTGAAACAGCTCCTGCTATTGAATGTCAACATGTATCTCAGACATATCTGCAAAGATTTGTGGAAATTAATTCCTTTTTAATTCTCTATACAAAAAATTTTCATTTTCCTTATGTATCTCTATGCATCTATATGATCATATATAATATGTAATTACTATGTAATATGCAACTATTATACTATATACAGGATACCCTCTATATCAAATTACATATATTAGACAGATAGTACAAATGTGACCAACATATTTAAATTAACTATTTAAAAAATCATCCTGATGAATTCTATTAGAGATATACAATCAATCACAAAAACCATGGCTGGGAAGCTTTTGTTAACCTTAACACAAGAGGAAAGAAAATGAACCATGGCCCAAGCACAGTTGCTATGTATGGTCATTTGCAAACCTTTGGGTATTAGTGGAAAGGGACAAACCTGAGAAGAAATCGTGCAATGTGGGACATGTACGCCACTCTATAAACAATATGACCTATATAAAATGTAGGTGGGCAATAAAATGCCCACCAACCATGGTGACAAAAATGACACCAGTGGGGGCATTCTTTGTATTTAAAAAGCATATCTTTAGGAGATGTCTGTTAAAGTGCAGACATTCATGTTGAGTGTGGTGGTACATGCCTATAATCCCAACCACTCAGGAAGCTGAGCAGGAGGATCATGAATCCAAACTAGCCTGGAAAAGACACACCCTCCCCTCAAAAATGCATGCATTTACTAGAAAATGACACAATGCATTATTAATAGGTCTTAATAGCCCCTATCACCTAACAGAGAACCATGATTTGGTCTTTTGGCCCTGACCTACCCTTCTCAATCTCATCTTCTCTTCCTAAAAAACAAACCCTCCACCTCCACAGCTGGTACCTTCTCAGCATTTCAGATTTCAGACAAATAAGCTCTCAGAAAAGCCTCTCATCATTCTAAGCACAGTAGGGTCCCACACTACCTGGACTTCCTGTAGAGTACCAATAAAAATCTGTTTTTCTTTTCTACTTTTGTTTACCTGTTTGATGTCTGTCTCCTTCCATAGAATGCAAGTCCTTTGATGGCAAGGACCTCAAGTATTTTATTTCCCATTATAATGCTAGCTCCTACACAATGCCAAGCACATAGTGAAGGCTCAGTAAACACTTGTTAATTGAGTAGATGAATGTTAGAACATTTCTGGAAGTTGCTTTGGCTATATGTGTCAAAAGATCTTAAAATAGTCACACAGCTGTAGCAGATATTTCTTCTAGGAATTTATCTTAGGGGACTAATTGGAAATGTACAGATGTATGCACAAACTTTTCATCACAGACTTGTTTATAAAAGGGAAAACCAGAAATGACCTGAACATCCAGAAATAAGAAAAGTATTCAATAAATGGCATTTTGAAAGAATAATGTCACTATAAAATGTCCCTGAAAGAAAGGTAAATGGAAGAAGCAGGATAACAAAGTTTATACAGGATGATCAGAGTTTTGCAAAAAGAAGAAGGGTATGTATGTGCACAAAGGAGTTGTCATTTGTATCGATGTTCTAAAATATTGATGGTGCTAATAGTTGTGATTGATCAATAACTTTTATTATTTAATGATATTCTGTACTTTTTAAAACTCTCTATAATGACTATGTATTATTTTTTTACAAGTGGATAAGAGAAATTCATTTTGGGGGCTGGGAATATGGCTCAGTGGGAGAATACTTGCCTAAAATGTGTGAGGAAGTGAGTTCAATTTCCAGGACCACACACAAAAAAATTTAATCTAAATAAGTAGCTAATGTGTGAAAACACTCTGATAATTACTGAATGTTTTTGAATGGATAATTAACACTTTTCCCATTTGTGTCAGCTTTCTGTCACTGTGACAAAATACCTGCAAAAAACAACTTACAATGAGGAAAGGTGTATTTGGACTCATAGTTTCAAAGGTTTCAGTCCATAGTTGCCTCTGTCACTTTTGGACCTTATGATGAGGCACAACATCATGGCAGTGGGTGCATATGCAGTGAAGGAGGTTGCTTGCACTCATTGTAGTCAGAAAGCAGGAGTAGGAGGAACGGTCCAGAGTTCCAATCTGCCTTTCAAGGGTATGTCCGCAGGGTTAACCATCTCCAACTGGGCCCCCTCTCCTAAAGGTCCACTACTTCCCAACAGCCCCATCAGTAGCTGCAACAATGGAGACTTAGGGGACGTTTAAGCTCCAAACCAGAACACCTGTCTCCAGAGGTTTATAATTTATGGCATAAGTAAACTTATGTTTGGATCCCAGATTTATCTAAAATCCCAGCAAGCCAGGAAGGAGATGAATGAAGGCATAAAAATGACAAGACGGTGAGGCAGAGTGCAGCACCACAGGGGAAAAGAGGGGAAATAAGTGAGGAAATGGAGGGATCCCTAAGATAAACTTCAACTGATTTATATGCTTAACAAATACTCACTGAGTACCCACCAAGCCAGGGATTTTGTGAAGCTATAGTGTTTCAAAGACAAATAAAACACAGTTACAGCCTGCCCTGAAATTACAGTGGGGGCAAATCAATTACATTAGAACGCAAGTTTATGATTATGCACAAGATATTCTGGAAGTATAGACAAATGGGAATGGTCATAAAACACTTCTAAGAGAACATACATTCATGTTAAGTCCCAAAAGACAAAATACAGAATTCTAGGCAGATGAGAAAAGCAAAAGCAAAGTATAGACTCAGAAAATCACATGGCTACCAGGATGCTTTTGTTGAATGTGGCCCTAAGACCACAGGTAAAAAAAACACTTCTTCTAGGCTCCATATAAAATGCAGTTGTCTAAATAAGAAGTTTGAAAATTCCCTGAATAAGTTTTTATTGTGTAAATCCAGATGTAATTAGTATTTCTTGACAGATCAATGTGTCTCAAGAACTTTTACCTATTATTTCATTTATACACTAAGAGATAAAAATTAATTAATTGATTAACTAATTAATGAATTCCATTTGGTGGGACGATGTGGGTAAACCTATACACAGTGATAACTTAGTTTCTCACTCTGAGTCTCATATAATACCCTACAGCTACCATTACACTGAAGCCTACAAGTAAACAACTAGAAAATCTGCAGCCATTGCCTGTTCTCCAAAAACCTAAGATTCCTTCTGGACCATAACAGCATGTGAAATGATGGTCATAAACACAAACTGAATTAATATTTGGTAAATAAAAATTAATAAAATGTTTACATTGTTTACCAAAAGAGCTTTTAGACTCTTTAAAAAATAAAGGGAAAAAACCAGAAAATTTTAAGCCTTAAGCAAAAGTCTAAACCCTGAATGTGCTTTTAAGTCTTATTTTGAATAATTCAGAGTTTTTGGGAACACTCCATAATGCTAATATGCTAGTGTAATAACTGAAGAAGCTTTCTCATAAGATAATATATTCAAATCTATTCAGTTCCAGCTTCCAGAAGAGGTAATCGTCTGTATTTTAAACTTCTCCCTACTAAATATATTATGCGACTCAAGTACACCTATGGATTAAACTTATGTCTATCACCACTGCCACTGTCCTTGCTACATTTAAGATCTTCAGAATATGTCTGCATTGATAAGGAATTGCCCTTCCCTATTCTGGTGATGTTGATGGGGTTAATAATCACTTAAGGGAGAAGGGAGGAAGAGATCTGACCTAAAAGAATCATGGATAGTACCTAATAAAGCCCAAATTCAACTCCTATACTTCCTCCAGTACATGAACCAGCAAATTCCCTTTGTCATTTAAACAAGTGTAGGTTAGGTTTTTGTATTTATGATCAAGAATGCCAATTTTGGTGACAATACATACTGTAGGGTGGTAATTATTCCCACACATTACTATTAGGCTTTCTTTTGGTTTTATGCAACAGAAATATGACTCTAGTTGCTTAACTACACCTGAGTTAATTTACTCACCTACCAAGAGTTCTAGAGGAAGGAGTCCAGAGCTAGTGTGGATTTTCAAGGAAGTCACATGCTTCCTCTAGCTTCCTATTCTACTTTCTTAAGATAAAATTGCAAGAAGATTGTTCTACTTGCAATTTGGAAGAAGAAAAGATGTGGCCAGATGACCATATTCACTTTAATTACTTTTAAAAAGTTCTTTCTAGAAGTTTAACCCAAGCTGGGCACGGTGGCTCACACCTATGATCCTAGCTACTCAGGAGGCAGAGATTGGGAGGATCATGGTTGGAAGCTAGCCTCAAGCAAATAGTTCATGAGACCCTGTCTCCAAAAAACCCACCACAAAACAGGGCTGGCAAAGTGCCTGAAGCAGTAAGACTCCTGCCTAGCAAGTGTGAGGCTCTGAGATTAAACTCCATGCTGCCATTAAATAAATAAATAAATAGAAGTTGAAAGCAACAACCACTATAGACCATAGTCCAGAACTCAATCATAAGCCAGACCTAGCTGCAGGGTAATTTGAGGAAGAGAGGTTTTTATAATAAGTCAAATTCCCACCAAAAAAGTACTTTTATTAATAAAAATGAGAATGGACATTGGGCAGGCAAATGCACAGTCTATCTCAATGACTTTATAAATTAGCACATTTAAGAAAAGCAATTTAAACTTGCTATAACAATGTTAACACCTGGTCATCTAATAATATTGTTTCTGGAAATTTATCTTGAAATACTTCAAAATATGAAAAAGCTATAATAACAAAAATTCATTATCTAAAAAATAGGGAAAAATCTGCATAACAGCCTAAATATCTAAAAACAAGAAAATTATAATGAAAATTATAATAAATTCCAAATTACACATTGTATAGCCATTAAAAATTAGTTTTTTTCTTTAAGCTAAAATATTTATTAAATGTTAAAAGAGATTTATGCACAATTCACAAAAGCTAATTTACTGAGAAGACAATGAGTAAGTGTTCTGTAAACTTCTGAAATTCACCTGAAATTTTTTATTGTTTCCAGAAGCAGTGCCATTACAAGATATCAACAACCATAGCTTGGGAATCTTGCATGTTACCACATCAGCAGCACTGATAACAACCAACTATGCAAATAAAAATTTAAATATCATCACAAAGAAGCACCTGTTATTGTAAGAAATATTTTTTCAAAGTCTTTTTTTTTTAATAAAAGATTTTGTGATAGTTCAGTTTGATGGTTATACTTTAAAGGGCCCTACCTGTCACAACTTTACTCAACTCTACTTTCTAGTTGATGCTTTGAAGAAATAGGCTCTAGGACCTTAAATATTTGTTCCCAACCCTCCCGGAGATTTCCATTTTGAAACTCGTAGAAGCTACACCTAATATCGTTTATCTGGTTTTCATCACTTTGAGGAATGAGGGACTGTTAACTTTCCCAGGGAAGGTAAACTTTAATTGGAATGCAAGTTTACGATAGAAGAGTTGGAGTTGGAAGTGTCTGCCTAAGGGAATACGGGTTTTCAAGGCTTTCTAAGGAAAAATGACTACCTTGAATACCAAGACAGTCTTCATTGTACTGTCAATTACTCACATATTGTAAGAAATATTAAGATGTCTTATTACACTGGAGGCTTATGGCAAAGGTCATAAACCCTACAGCAGACAGTCTCTTTACACAAAAGAATAATAATTCATTCATTTAGGAACTAAACATTCTTTAGTCATGTTGCTAAAAAAAGAAAAAAGATACAAGTTCAAAATATGATGGCAACATACAAAAGTAGCCAATAGTTTGGGTCTTTAAAAGTACACCTTGTGGTTTAACAAAGACTGGCTTTGAATCTCTGATTCAAAAGCATATTCATGTTTCCAAAAGGAAAAATTGCCCAACTGATTCCATCCAGACAACAGAAGCCCAGTTACCAACTTGAAAGGGATATGGCTCAACAAAGGAGAAAACAGTAACCAGTTTACCTCAAAGGTGGTAAGCAAAAATCAACTTCAAAGTATTTGGAATCATAAGGAATTTTAAAATTAAGTGTTTTGAATTTTTCACCTGAGCTCTCAATCCTTTTTACGTATAGTCACCAGGGAAACAGATGCATTCCATCTTCCCAAGCTGAACCTATAAACGCTATGATTCCTAGTGCTGAAAATAGTCCAGTTATGTCTTGAACAGCACAAAATAGTGGCGATTACATGTTTTGTGGAAATTTTTGGTGAGATGCAGTCTTGCAGAAGCCTCCTTTCTTTGTTTCCCTTGTCATGAATACCCCAGCATCTTCGATTTTCAGAGCAGACACCACAAGACCATAATGATGGACAAGCAGGCCATCCTGCATTGCTGTGTCACCTATTGCACGGCAGATTTCCTGCAGGGGTTGGTACGCTCTAGCAGGTGGACACCCCAAATGGTATCTACCTGACAAGCTGAATCAAGACCCCTTTTTCTTCTGAGGAATTTTTCTACATGTCCAATAGTTGTTTCTCCTGAAACTCGGACAAACTTCTTTTCCAATGGCTTGAAAAGTCCTGTGTTAGCACAAATGAACCCCGGTAAGAAAGACATATCAATTCAGGTGGAATTCGAAACACTGCTTCTAGGACTTTCTTAGCTCTTCCTTTGCTTGAGGAGACTGGCTGTGGAATACCAAGTTTAGGTACTTCTAGACTTCTTTCTTTACAGAAATTATGCTTTGCTTTTTTTCTCTTTCCTCTAGATTGATCACTAATTTGCACATTAGGTGCACATTAGGTCCAACCTCATGATATAAAGAGGTTGTGTCTGATGTACTACGATGTTGCATTTTGGACATTTGTTGCCATAATGTAAGTAAAAATGTCTTACAGTGCAGCTTTCACAAAAGGTATGAAGGCTTTCTGTAATGGTAACTGCATCTATGAGATACCCTTTGTAAATGGAACACAAGATGTATGGGGTCTGCTCAGCGAGATGAACCAGGCGCTGCTCCTGGTCCTCGGATTCGCACCCCCACCCCTGCCCCAGCCTCAGGGAGAAGTGATCATCTCCCCCTCCTCTCCTTCCTCCTCCATCTCCTCGCCCTCTTGCAGCTCCTCCTCCTAATCCACAAAGTGGCCTCGCAGGTGGCCAAGGCTGATCCAGCTTCAACCGGGTGTGAAGGGGTGGCCGGGAGCCCGAGCAACAGGGAGCCTCTGCCTTGGCAAGGATGCGGGGTCTCCTCCCGCTCCGCGGACACGGGGGTCAGCGCGGGCAGGGACGCGGGACGCAGGACGCGGGGAGTGGCCGCAGCTCCCCGGGCCTCTGCAGTGCCCGCCTTGCCCTCCGCGACCACGGTGGCCCCCTCCATGGCGAGGGCAGTCACCCACCGTGCGAGGTCAAAAATTATAGCTCTTAAGACCAGGGAATAATATGGGAAATGTTTATGATACCAGGTTAAGTTTTAAAAAAATGACTTAAAAATAAAAGACCTGGGCTGGAGATGTAGTTCAGTAGTTGAGCACTTGCTTAGCAAACACAAGGCCCTGGGTTCGATCCCCATCACTACAAAAAGAAAAAATAAAGGAAAAAGACTGCATGATTTTATATACACTAAAATTTTACATGCATCAAAAATTTCAAAGGAAAAAAATTACAAAAGAAAATACACTAAAAATGCTATCACGGGTTGTATTAGGCTTCTGGAGCTGTAATTTACTTTTCTTCTTTCTTCCAAGTTACAATTTTAATTATGTTTCCTTTTCTTTAATAATGAATTAATAAAATAAAACATTATGTTAAATCACTAGTATTATCAACATACATTCTTCTATGAAACTCAGGTTTGTTCAAATTCTGTATAAAATTATGCTATCTAGTATTTCTACCATTATTTAGCATAGCACTAGGATCAAAATGGCACCTAATAAATATTTAGTAGGTAAATATTTTGAAGTAGTGTTAGCAAAGTAATAGAGCTCTCAGCCAGAAAGCAAAGGCTCACACCTGTAATTTTAGCTGAGAGTAGGAGGATTACAGTTGAAGGCCAGCCAGGGCAAATAGTTCATGAGACCCCCCCACCTCCAAAAAAGAAAAAAAAAAAAGCCCAGAACAAAATGGACTGAAGATGTGGCTCAAGTGGTAGAGCACCTGTTCTGCAATGGGAAGCCCTGAGTTCAAACCCAAGTCTCACCAAAAAAGAAAATCAGTGTTCTCCAGAGAAACACAACCAATTGGATGAACGGACGGATGGATACATATAGATAGGCACAAGACAATGAGAAACTGTGTGACAAGATTAGGAAGCTGACAAATACAAAATCTACAGACCTATTGTCACAGTTTTAGTCTGAAGGCCATCAGGCTGCTGTAGAACCAGAAAGAATTGTTCCAGCTCAAAGGCCATTATCAGACAGGAGAATTCTGTTTTACTTGGGGGAGGGTCAGCCTTTTGTTCTATTCAGGCCTTCAGGTGACTGGATTCAGCCCACCCCCTTTATGAAGGACAATCTCCTTTACTCAGTCTATGGATTTAAATTTTAATCTTATACAAAAACTTCTTGAAATAGCCAGAAAAATGTTGAGTCAAGTATCTGAACACACTGTAGCCCAGTAAAGTTGACATAAAATTAACCATTACAAGCAGTTATAAGCTAAAGTGAATTTATGTTGCATATTAGACTAAATTTATGTCTTTTTTCTTTTCTTACACTGCTGGAGATTGAACCCAGGGCCTTGAGTATGCTAAGCAGGGACTCTACCATTACTAGCACAGATTTATACCTTTTGAAATCATCTACTCTTTCATCTGTTTCATATAAGTGTGGAGTTTACACCTCCATGTCTCTGCTCATTCTGCTCCCCGAAATTAAAATGCTTTTCTTGTAATTGCCACATTTCTAAAGTTGTAAATATTTTTAGTCCCTGCTAAAATGCTATATCCCTCATGAAATTTTTTCTATTTTTTTTTCCCTTTAGTGGTACTAGAGTTTGAACTCAGGACCTTGCTTGCACTTGCTAGGCAGGAGCTCTAACACTTAAACCACACCCCCAGCTCTTTTGCTTTAGTTATTTTTCAAATAGAGTCTCACATTTATACCTGGACCAGCATGGACCATGATCCTCCCACTTACACATTCCATATAGCTTAGATGACAGGCATGCACCATCACGTTCAGCTTTTAGTAGTTGAGATGGGGTTTTGTGAACTTTTCTTCTATTTTTGGCCTGGGCTGGCCTCATTCTGCATACTTCCCATTCTCTGTCTCCTGAGTAGCTAGGATAAAAGGATGTCACTGCAACCAGCTAAGCCTTCTGTGATTCTTACTGTCTTCGTTCCCCTGAACACTGACCACCTCTGAGAGACACATCAAACTGGAAGTAACTTTTCCTTCTCAATATATGTGGTGCCCTGACTCTGCTTCTCTAACGACAATTTCCATGTCCTCTTTGTTTTACAGATTTCAATTAATAGGCTTATTAGCCTACAGTTCTGACCTTTCTTTGAAGAAAAGGCTCATCTCCAATTCAGTCTAGCATCGCCCAAGCACCTTGTATTGAGTAGATTTTCAACATTTATATCTTGAATTAATGTATTTTATATGTTTCCCTTACAACTAAAGGGGCCATCATTTTCTTGGATAAAAAATATGTCAAAGACATCTTCTGCTGGAGGAGTAATTCAAGTGGTAAAACACCTGCCTAGCAAGCATGAAGCTCTGAGTTCAAACCCCAGTAATGCCAAAGGAGGGGGCAGGGAAAGACATCTTCTAACTAAGCCACAGAGTTCAAGAATAATTGTCTCTTGATAAATTCACATGTTGAGTAATGTAAGATAAGCAGACCTTCAGCTGGTTAGAATTTTCATTCACGTTTCAACTAATTTATATTTTTATAATCTTAATTATCAACCATCAAGTACACTTACTGCAAAGTACAGGGAATTTGATCTTATTATACCAGTATTTTACTTCACTACTACTTTTCCCACCTTTGAAATCGGGAGCATTTAACCCCTTCATCATTCATACTTACTAGATAGGTTTATTTTTGTACTTACCAAACTAAGATTTAACTGATCCACCACAGAAGATGCTGTTCTTTGCTTTGTACAGAAGGCATGTCATGTTTCTGTTACATTTTTTCTACAAGATCCCAGAGAATCAATGGCTCTCCAGTGACCAATGGCTTATGCTAATGCCCTTCTTGAACCCATATTTCACTACAGTTAGTACACCTGACTGCTGGCATTTAACTGATCTCTTGGATTTATCAAAAATTTCAAAGCTTTTCTTGTTTCTCCCTCTAGTGGTCAGTAACTTTCATTAAAATGAAAAAATTTAAGGTCTCATTGTTGGCAAGGTATGGGGGGGTGGACATTCAATTTCATTATAAATAAATGTGAAATATACCCAAATTTATGTCTAATAATCTGAAAAGTGATTTATTTGGGATATAATTTCTCTAGATACCATGCATACTCTATATTTATTCTCTGAATAATAGATAAGTACATCATTATAGTTGTTTAGATACATACTGCACAATTAACTCCATGTTCTCAAAAAAATGTGGCATTCATATAAAATTACCTCATAAATTTGAGTAATAAGTGCATCAATAAATAATTTTAATTTTATAAAATGTTTTCTTAATTCGATAATTCTTCTCCCAACTTCCACTTAATTTTCATCAGCTCTTTGCTCTTATGTAATATTCCCCTTACATCTCCTAATTTTGTTGCTTACAAACTGTAAGAAAAACATTAGCCTGGCACCTGTGGCTCAAGCCTACAGTCCTAGCTACTTGGGAGTCTAAGATTGAAAAAATAGCAGTTTGAGGCCAGCTTGGGCAAATAGTTCATGAGACTCAATTTCCAAAATAACCACAGTAAAATGGACTGAAGGTGTGGCTCAAGCAGTACAGCACCTGCACCTCCTTTGTAAGCACAAAGCCCTGAGTTCAAACCATAGCCCCACAAAAAGAAATTAACCAAAATTTAGAGCTGGTGGTGTGGTTCAAGAAGTAGAACACCTGCCTAGCAAGTGACAAGCTCTGGGTACAAAAAAAAGAAAGAAAGAAAAAACTTAAATGACATAAATTGTGAATTCCAGATAGTTTAAAAATAATGAGGTGGTCAAATATGAGTAAGATACAGAAAGGATATGTGTCTGTATATAAGAAATTCTTGCAGGCATGTAGCTCACACCTGTAATTCTACATTCTACATTCTTGGGAAGCAGAGATTGGGGGAATCATAGTTTGACGCCAGCTTGGGCAAAAAGTTCATGAGACCCTATGTCAACCAATGACTGGGCATGGTAGAGAATGTCTGTCATCCCAACTACGTGGGAGAACACAAATAGGAGGGTAGTGGCCCAGGTCAACTGGGTCATAAAGCAAGACCTTATCTCAACCATAGCCAACACAGAAAGGGCTAACTCAAATGATAGAGCATCTGCCTAGCAAGCATGAGTTCAATCCCCTGTACTGCCAAAGAAAATCTTACTGCCAAGAAACTATAACAAAGTATTTCTAAATGGAGAAATGTTTAAATGTTTATTAATAAGCTGAATTGTCTCAAAAGCAACACTGTCAAACATTATGAAATAAAGATTGGCATGTTTTGCAAAGATCTACAAAATAGTATTCTTATTTAAGAATTAGAAAGACCATTTTATTAAAGATGGAGTGATCATATAATTTGTCATCCAAATTAATACACTTTTAAGAATCAAGAGGACAGTATTAATAATATGAAGCAATAGGCATAAATTGGGACTGTCCTATGCAATTTGAAACATGTAGTCACTCTAATAATCTCTAATTATAAATCATAATTTATTTGATTAATTAAAAAGGTAAGAGCATATTATAGTCTTTTTACTAAGAAAATTATGGCAAGTTACACTTCACTTTTATTACTTTAGATTAAAGTTTGTATCTTTTACAACTTCACATCATATCATACATAAAATGCTAGAGAACAAAGAAAGGATACTGAAAGCTGCAAGAGAAAATGCCACCTTTCATACAAAGGTAAACACATAAGAATCACCTCAGATCTCACAACACAAACCATAAAAGCCATGGAAAGCATGGAGCAATATAATTCAAGCTCTGGGAAAGAATAACTGACAATCAAGAATCCTAAATCCAGCAAAATTGTCCTTCAATAATGATGGAGAAATAGGGACCTTCCAGGATCAGGATAAGTTAAAGCACTTCATGTCTACCAAGCCTACAATACAGAAGATACTCAAGGGAATATTTCACACAGAAGAGGAAGAAAACAACTGCAAACATGAGAGGTCAGGAAAGAATAAAACACAAAGGGAAATTGATGAACCCTGCGAGGTAGGAAAATATGAAGTATGATCAACCTAGTAAACCAACAAAACCTAAAGATGAAGATACCAGAAGTAAAAAAACAATCAACACGAGACTCAATCTGGAAAAAAAAAGCAATAGAAACACAGAAATCAGTAATGACCTCTTAATCATAATCCTGCATGTAAACAGACTTAACTCTTCAATCAAAAGACACAGATGTCTGATTGGATCAGGAAGCAAGATCCAACAATCTGTTGCCTGCAAGAAACACACCTCACAACCAAAGACACACACAAACTAATAGTGAAATGCTGGAAAACTATATTCCAGGCATGTGGAAATTGAAAGCAAGAAGGAATAGCTTTTCTCATATCAGACAAAGTAGTTTTTAAGCAAAAAAAATCAATCAGAAGAGATAAAGAAGTTCACTAGATTCTAATAAAGGGAACAATCCACCAAGCAGTTATAACGGTTCTAAATGTATATGCACAGAACATTGGTGCTCTCAAGTTCATTAAATTAATACCTCTGAGCATAAAAGAACAGATAGGTCCAGATAAACTGAGAATGGGAGATCTCAACACGCCACTCTCATCAGTAGACAGAATATCCAGGTAAGAAATTAACAAACATATCCTAGAACTAAACATGGATGAAATAGACTTAATAGACATTTATAGAGTATTCCATCCTATAGCAGCAGATTATACATTTTTCTCAACAGCTCATGGAACTTTCTCCAAAATAGATCACACCCTAAGTCATAAAGCAAATACAAATTTAAAAAGTCAAAATAATCCCCTGTATCCTAACAAGATAATCAAATAAAATTAGAAATCAATGGCAAGGAAAACTATAAAAACCATGCAAACTCATGGAGATTGAACAGTACAATATTGAATGATCAATGAGTCATTGAAGAAATTAAGAAATTCCTAGATTCAAATGAAAAAATGAGGACACAACTTACCAGAACCTGGGGAACACAACAAAGGCAGGCTTAAGAGGGAAGTTTATAGCTCTGAGTACCCACATCAGAAAATAAGAGCGATCTCAAATAAACTCTTAGAAAAACAAGAACAAGTCAATCTCCAAAGTAGCACACAGAAATTGTAAAAATTAAGGCAAATTTTTTTAATAAAGATAAAAGAGTGATACAATGAATCAAAATTTGGTTCTTTGAAAAGATAAACAAGATCAACAACCCTTTAACAAAATTAACCAAAAGAAGAAAGGAGAAGACCCAAACTAATAAAATCAGAGATGAAAAGGGGAATATTACAGCAGACAACAGTGAAATTCAGAAGATCGTATGGGAATATTTTGAAAACCTATACACTAACAAAATGGAAAGTCAAGAAGAAATAAATTTCCCAAAACATATGACCCACTAAAATTGAACCAAGAAGACATTAACAATTTAAACAGATCTATAATAAGGAATAAGATTGGAACCTCCCAACAAAGAAAAGACCAGACCCAGATGAATTCACTGCTAGATTCTACCAGACTGTTAAAGGACTAACAAGAATGTTCCTCATACTATTTTTTTAAAAAGAAGGGAAGAAATTCTACCAAACTCATTCTACAAAGCCAGTATTACCCTAATAGCAAAACTAGGTAAAGATGCATCAAAAAAGAAAGTTATAGGCCAATATCCCTGATGAACATAAATGCAAAAATACTTAATAAAATATTTGCAAACCAAATCCAAAAACACATTAAAAATCATACATCATGATCAAGTAGGCTTTATTCCAAGGATGCAAGGATGATTCAACTTATACAAATCAACAAACATAATACAATACATGAACAGAATCAAGGATAAAACCACATCATCATCTCAATAGATACAGAAAAAGCCTTTGACAAAATTCAACATCTTTTCATGATAAAAGCTAGGAACAGAAGTAACATACCTCAACATTATAAAGTATATATATAAGAAAGTTGTAACCAATATCATACTAAATGGAGAAAAACTGAAACCATTTCCTCTAAACTAAGGAACGAGACAGGATGTTCATTCTCCCCACTCTTATTCAATACAAAACTAGAATTCCTAGCCATAGCAATATGATAAGAAAAAGAAATAAAAGGGATTCAAATAGGGAAGGAAGAAGTTAAACTATACCTGTTTATAGATGATATGATCTTATGCCTAAAAGATCCTAAAAACTCTACCAAAAAAATTTAGATCTTATAAACACGTTCAGCAAAGTATCAGGCTGCAAAATCAATATACAAAAATCAGTAGCATTTTTATACAACAATGAACAGTCTGAGAAAGAAATCAGGAAAATATTCACAATATCATTTAAAAATTAAATACCTACGAATAAATTTAATGAAAGAAGCAAAAGACCTCTACAATGAAAACTATAAATCACTGAAGAAAGAAATTAGTGAAGACATTAGAAGACATTAGGTCATCCCATACTAATGTGTTGGCAGAATCAATATTGTGAAAATGACTACACTACTTATCAAAAACAATATATA